>NC_059439.1:2834760-3434760 GCF_021028975.2 Sphaerodactylus townsendi | reverse complement strand
AGCCCTAAGGTAGTGGCACAGGTAGATTCAGAGTGAGGAGGAGATGTGAATCAAAGAGAATCCACCAGTGGTCACAAGTTTTTTTCTGTAGAGGAGGAGCCATAAACTGGTCAAGTAAGAAACAGGACATAACAGCACTGTCCAGCACAGAAGCTGAATATGTATCAGCAGCGCAGGGCTGCCAGGAAATACAGAGGCTGCACCAGCTACTGACAGAACTCAAGATAAATATATATAGAAGTACAGTCTGAGGACAATTATAGCGGAAGACCCCTGTCTAAGCAAGAAGATGTACATATGAGCACCAAGCACACTGAGATAAAGTATCACCTGGTAAGAAAGCTGCCAGAGATAAAAGGTATCAAGCTGAGGAACAGTCCAACAGCAGAAACAATTGCAGATGTCCCTATCAAGCCACTCCCCAAAATTCAACTTGCAGATCTTCCCCACTGTATTTTTCTCTCCCAATTGAACGGGGCCACTTGGCACACTACCTGTATTGCTTAATAAACCCTGCTCAAAGGAGAGCCATAATGCTCGCCAGGTGTAATGTTATGCCTTCTGCCTTGTTACATGGCAGATTTAATAAGCAAGAAAAGGCAAATAGATTGTGCCCATGTAACGATGGCTCAGTTGAATCTCTGGCCCACCAATTACTACACTGTCTCAGATTCAAGGAAATCAGATCCAAGTGTGTGAATCTTACTCCTTTACATTTACCCCATCTCCCCGATTTAATTAGATTACACTACTTGTTGGACAATCCTGATCCTTCTCTCTGTATGATAGTGGCAGACTTTCTCCTGGAAATTACTAAATGCCAGTAGATTTCCTTCAACCCAACATTTATTTCTTGTAATGTATATGCTTTTTAATTCCATTTTTTATTATTGTTGTACTGTTGTCTATGCCAATAAAGGCTTGCTAAAATAAATAACTTGCAGATCTAAGAAAGAAGATGCATCTGACAGCCTGAGTCAAGAGACACTGGTTGATTCCCCACTAGGGAAATAAATCATGTTTCCTCTGGTTCCATTAGAAACAGCACCTTTTCATCCCGAGCTCTGCCTCCCCACCGCAGTGGGCATCCATTGAGGGGGTCGAAGTTAATCCTGGGATTAAACAAATCAACTCTTCCCACTGGCCCACGATCTGCTATGTGGCTCTTTCATTCAGTGTTGGGGCGTTGGGGCAGGAACATGACCCTGCAGTCCCTCCCGTCTGCCTCAGGAAGTCTTTCCTATTTTTAAAAAAACTTTCTGCCTGCGCAGCTTTGTAGAAACATAGGAAAGCTATTTTTAAACTTTCAAACTGCGCAGCTTCATTGGTGCACACACATGCAGAACCAGCTGTTCTTCTTTTTGTAGGGTCATACCTATGAAGCCACAAGCAGTACACAAACACAAAAAACACCTCGAGCGCTCTGAGCCCGCTGCGCTCTGATTTGTGCGTTCCTCCTAGGGTGGGAAAAATGACACGATTCATTTCCTGCAGTCTCCTCACCGATGCGATTTCATCCCGGGATTTCCAAAAAGCTGCACTTCTGTGCCGATTTTTGAAAAACTCGGATAAGCAGGGGAATGGTGCCAGGGCTGGGGCAGAGCTGAATTTGGCGCTGAAGCTGTGGGGAGTCCTTTAATTAATTAATTAATTAATTAATTAATTAATTATACTTGTATACCGCCCTTTCCCGGAGGGCTCAGGGCAGTGAACAACAAGATACACAAATAGAGCACAGATAAAATCAATAAATACCGAAATTAATTAATAATAATTATGGCTCTATACTCATTAAAACCAAACCCCAATAAAATGCAGCTTCCAAATACCAAGCGCAACAGATGGCGACCTACTATCAAATCCCCTAAAAGAGGGGGGGGACAGGGGGCGGCAGGATCCACTGATGTTATGGGGGGAGGGCCCATCAGCGGCCGGCCTCCTTGACGAATCTGGGTTTTTTCGGGTGAGTATCCCAGGTTATTTTGACTGTGGGGAATCGCCCACTGAGAGGGAAGTGAAGGACTTCATGCTATTTCTTAACCTCAGATTCCAGAGGGGGACCTGACTAGAGTGTCAGAAAGACAGAGGTGTCATGGCATTTGGCATCTTTTCTCTACTGCTCTGACACTACCCCTTTGATGTGTAAACTGCTTCTCTCAGGGGAACTCCCTTCTGCCTTTTACACCTTCTCTCTACACCTCTTTTCCTTCTTTGGAACCACGAAGGCAGGACACAGGTTCTGTATCACCCTCCATCATAGCTAGACAGACTAGATTAAGAAACTGTATTTACTCTATCCTATCCATAAATGGAATTCCTACAATAAATGAAATACATTACCATGTTTCTCCGAAAATAAGACAGTGTCTTATATTAATTTTTGCTATATATTATTTTCAGGGGATGTCTTATTTTTCCGCTCCACAGCTGCATGCTCTGGTGTTCTGCTAGACAGGCATGCTTCCAAACAAAAACTTTGCTACGTCTTATTTTCGGGGGATGTTTTATATTTAGCACTTCAGCAAAACCTCTGCTACGTCTGTTTAATTCCAGGATTTTAGGAGAAACAGGGTAGCTTGAATAGATAAAAAGGGTCTGAGTAATTTTGTTTCTGAGCACACACAAAGATTTCATGTTGTGCACAAAGGGTAGATTACCAGATCCAGAATCTCAACAGATTTCAAATTCTGAATCCAACAAGAAATACCAGAACACCTTCATGGAACAACAGTTAGGTCTTTATGTATATTATCGCTTCATCTAGACTGTATCTAGAGGAATAAAAATTACAAGTACTTGCTTATAGATCTAATTAATTTTAAGAATCTAGTAAGGACTGTCCTGGTACTGTCTAATCAGAAGTGATATATCACTTGAAAAAACACAAAATTTGAGATTACGCCCTAAAACAGAATTCCATAGTGTTAGGTCTTGGAACCTTATGCCAAGAAACAAAGATAAGAAATATGTAAACACAAGCAAACACAACAATAAACATATCAGTCAGCAGCGTTTATAGATGAGGTATCGAAGCACCATACTTGGCAAAGCCGGTTCTAAGGAAACCGACATTTGCAGACCCATCTATCCCCTCACAAATCCCCTCACAAATTTCCCAGAGGCAGCCTGGAACTGAGACTGCTCCAAGGTCAGCAACAGATAGTGAAGGAGCCACCTGGTCTTCTGCTCACAACAAGATAACAGTTATAACTCTTTTCTTACAGGACAGGGGACACAGGATGGCATCCCAGGGACCAGCCTGGCTCCATATCTGGCCCATTATCACCATTTGGGGCGGGGGGTTGGATGGCCCATCTATTGCTTTGCTTTGTAACTAGTGATTCAGGCATGCATCCCTCCTATCTTCCATTTCCTGGGACTAAGGGGGAGTCTTTCGCAGGCTCAAGATTCCATAACAATACTCTCTCTGACTCTCCCTTGTGTGTTGCAGATTATTTTGGGAAAAGTGGGAGGGGGACACACCAATGAGTAAAATGCTCTCTGCTATATACCAGGGACAGGAGCCAGAGCCCCCTGCTTTGGCTACCTGTCACTGGGATTCTGACACGGTTCAATAAAGCTCTTGATATCTTCATGAATCTCAATTATTGTCTGGAGTAACAGGCCCTGACACAGGGGATGCCTAGTTTACTACAAAGCATGCAAAGCATAGATCAGGGAAAGAATGCACAGATGGCAGTGGTAACATATAGCAGGCTGGTTACATATATCAAAAAGGCACTGATTGGTTATATCTGGTGATTATATAGTTTCAAGAATGCATTTCATTTACTCAGAGGCGCATCCGCCTGACACATAGAAGCCCACACTCTTGAATGTAAAAAAGTTCATGTGTCATACACAATTTCAATTCATATCTTATGAAGGGAACTTTGACTCTTCAAAGCTTATACCCTGAAAATCTTGTTTATCTCTCCAGTAGTCCTGGACTTGAATGGACTGGACCATTTCAGTTTCTGTTTCAGTTTGCCCTAATTGTGATAGCCAGTACAGCTAAAAGGATAATTGCACTTCCTTAATCCGTGTTCTTTTTTACGTGAAAGAAGGCTCAACATTTGATCCTCCCCACCCCCCCACACAAACATGCGCAGTCTGAAGTGATAAAATCCAAATAAATGCCTTGATATGTGTTCTGTCTTCTAGGCACTGGTTCACAGGGACTTCACAGGGTTATAACTGCAGTGGAATGTCATTATTAAATAAATTACAGATTATTTTCTTCAGTGTTCAAGGTCTTTCATTACAGCAGATGCTCTAAGGTTCAAATAATGTCTTAGGAATTCATTTGTCTACCATAAGCTTTGGAGTAGTTCCCCAAATGGAAATGAACAAACTTTTCAGAACAAAAGGCCGGCTGTCCTTCAAATGCAGACATAAAAGGATTTCAGCAGCTCAATAAACTGGACTATTAATTAGTTAGAGCAGACTTTGAAATTTAACTGACAATGTTTCTTGGCTGCCTTTTATTAGATTGTCTCCTGTTGGAGAAAAGCAAGCCAACAGACTTGACATGCAGAATATCTGTGCAATTATTATCTTGCAGCTAGATCTGACGGCATCTATTTATTTGTTCCATTTGATAGGCCGTCCTTCCTCACACAGGCGGAGGGCAGCTTCCACCATCAGCTGACAGCAATAAAATCACTTCCATAATCTCTATTAAGGGATAGCAATTAAAAAAATGTTTTGGTATATCCAAAATTTTATTGAGTTTCAAATGACATAATACATAATACATAAAAAAAACCATTTGATATGATTTAAAATAAGCAATAATACATAACATATTACATACCCCTAGCTGGGGATTGTCTTATTGTATTGACATATACATTCATGACTACTTAGACTTCAACCAATCGTCATTATTTTAGAAGAAGAGTTTGGATTTATATCCCCCCTTTCTCTCCTGCAGGAGACTCAAAGGGGCTTACAATCTCCTTGCCCTTCCCCCTCACAACAAACACCCTGTGAGGTAGGTGGGGCTGAGAGAGCTCAGAAGAGCTGTGACTAGCCCAAGGTCACCCAGCTGGCCTGTGTGGGAGTGCACAGGCTAACCTGAATTCCCCAGATAAGTCTCCACAACTCAAGTGGCAGAGCTGGGAATCAAACCCGGTTCCTCCAGATCAGAATGCACCTGCTCTTAGCCACTATGCTATTGTTGCTGCTCCATCTTTTACTCAAGTATCAATTGCTAGCTTCTTAACTCATATATTTTTAACTTAACTTAGTTTACTATACTCAATCGAAAAGTCCAAAACAGGTGACTGAATAAATAACTTTCATAATCATTTGTTTACATGAAATGTTGTTTTGAAGTACTCTTTCAGTAATGACCAAGATTGGTCATTACAGCAATTAAAATGTTGGACTACCCCTTCAACCCCAACATTCATACTAATGCCAAGGAAAGGGAAGCCAACCACAATAAATGAATAAATGGGAAGGGAAGGGAAATGTAAGAGGAGAAGGGGAAGCCAATAGCTGGCTACTGTTGCTGTCTTCAACCATAAGCCTGGCAGAACTGCTCCATCTGGATAGCTTTAAACAGGGCTTGGACAGATTTATGGAGGAGAAGTTGATCTATGGCTACCAATCTTGATCCTCCTTGATCTCAGATTGCAAATGCTTTAGCAGACCAGGTGCTCAGGAACAGCAGCAGCAGAAGGCCATTGCTTTCACCTCCTGCCCAAAGGCACCTGGTGGGCCACTGCGAGTAGCAGAGAGCTGGACTAGATGGACTCTGGTCTGATCCAGCAGGCTAGTTCTTATGTTCTTATGTTCTTATGTTCTTATGTTCTTATCTTACAGGCCCTGTGAAATTGTATTAAGTCTAGCAGACTTTGGCCCCAGTGAAGGACACAGCTGGACAATCTTTGAGCGAGGGACCACCAGTAAGTTCTTATTTGCCAAGCGTAACACTTTTGGGGTAACATACTAGGAAAGGTGGTCCCACAGATACGAGGGCTCTGGTCCCACAGATACGAGGGCTCCCCCAGACTGTTTAGGGCTCTGAAGGTCAATACCAGGACCTTGACTCTGATTTGGTACTCCACCTGGAGTTAATGCAGCTAGCGGAGCACTGGCTGGATACATCCCTGTAAGGATCTGGCCTGCTGGATTCTGCAGCAGCTGGAGTTTCCAAAGCAGCTCAAGGGCAGCTGCAGTCATGAGTTGAAGTAGTCCAGCTCAGAGGTGACCACTGCATGGATCACTGCGCTAAGTCAGGTTGGGTTAAATAGGGTGCCGGCTGTCTCACCAGGTGCAAATGGTGAGAAAGGATGAGATGGTTAGCCTTTCTTTGGGCCTTGCCCTGATTTTTATATAGACCAGAAATTTCCTACAAATAAATCCATAGAAATATCTTTGCAGTTGAAGAGTGACCAGAACATTAACTGTATGAACGGGTTTTTCAAGGGATGGCCCAGGCTACCTCAATCAGGTCTCAGAAGCCAAGCAGGGTCACCTAAGCAGGGTATCGGTTAGTACGTTGATGGGCAGAGGCATATCTAGGCAAACTGGAGCCCGGGGACAAAACCTGAGTTTGCGCCCACCCCCCATATGGGCGGCCACCCTCCCCCACCACAACCGAACAATGATTTTTTTGTACCAGCATACAAAACACCTCCCACCCCCAGCAAAACATAGATGGCTCTCTCCCCACCAATTTTGTCCTCACACCAACCCTGTAAGGTAGATTATTAGCCTGAGAAACAGCTCCAAGCCAGTGCAAGTGGGTATTAAGCATGTAAATCTCTCACAAATCACACCCAGCAAAACATTTACCAAACAAATGTCAGCATCATCTCTCACAAAACACCTCCAGTGGAATCCACCCCCAAACAGCATCACTTTAAATGTTTAAACTGGGGACCTCAGATTCTCTCTTTAAGTCCATGCCAAAGGGGGTGGATTTAAAAGGAGAATCTGAGGAAATTTGGAGGGTGCCTGCTGTCAGGGGTGCAATTGTTAAGCTAACAGCACCAAAATTTCAGAGTATCTTTGGGAGACTCTTCTGATGGTACCACCCAGGTTTGGCGAAGTTTGGTCTCGAGGGTCCAAAGTTATGGACCCTCAAAAGTGTAGCCCCTATCTCCTATTAGCTCCGATTGGAAACAATGGGGGATGGGGGCACCCCTTTTGGGAGTCCATAACTTTGGACCCCCTGAACCAAACCTCGCATAACTTGTGGTGCTGCTAGCCTAAAAACTGCGCCCCCTGCAGGCTAAAACAGAAAAAACACTAAAAATTACAAAAACCACACAAATGAACTAGAGGGGCGCCCAGGGACATAGGGTACTCCATGCCCACTAGGTAAATACGCCACTGTTGATGGGAGACCTCCTAGGAAGGCCAGGATTGTTACACAAAAGCAGCCGACAGCAAGCCATTTTTGCCTTGAAACACTCATAGAGTCAAAGTAACTTGGCTGTGACTTGATGGCACAGCCACCACCAAGGGTTTTCATAGGCAGATCTCATGATCCCTGGCATGACCTTTTGGAATGGTTCATAGGTGACCTTCCTCTCTTTTCATCATCAGAAAACCTGGTTAGATCCAACCCCTTGAGTTTTTTTTAGCAACATATTAACCTTACACCTATTATAGCTCATTGACTTATTTTGTCCACAATGACATTTAAATAATAAGCATATCTTTAAAGGTATCTTGTACGTCTGCAGTATACACTACAATTATCGTTATCTAATGCTTCATGCCACACGTGTTGAATCAGTGAAACCTTATCTCTAAAGTGGTTGTTGTGGGTTTTCCAGGCTGTGTGGCCATGGTCTGGTAGATCTTGTTCCTAACGTTTCGCCTGCATCTGTGGCTGGCATCTTCAGAGGCGTATTACAGAGGGAAGTCGTGTAACAGATACACCTGTGATACACCTCTAAAGATGTCAACCACAGATGCAGGCAAAACATTAGGAACAAGATCTACCAGACCATGGCCACACAGCCCAGAAAACCCACCACAACCAATTGAATCCAGCCGTGAAAGCCTTCGACAATACTTATCTCTAAAAACCACTTCACTCATTCTAAAGAAAATATTTCATAGGAGTATTTTTCAAAGCTCCCCAATTTTCCATTTTTTTCATTGGAAAATCGGGGGGGGGGGTGTGAAATCCCCAGGAGAGAAAAAAACCCTACATCCTCCCACCCAAGATTGAGATTTTGAGGCACAATTAACACCGGCAGAAGCAGAACCTGTGCGGAACTCAAAAGATTGCATTCTGTTACACCAACAAAGGAGGTCAATTACACAATACGTTTTTCTTGGATATGACCCAATACAGGCAGATCTGTTCTAGGAGTCTGTTCTTTCCGGGTGTGCAAGGACTCGATTCAGATCACACGCACAGCCTGCTGGTACTGGGGACTAAAGCTCTTCACCAATCTAAAATGGACCTTGGGGAGTGGTGATCTTTTTTCCCTACTGGGGAAACCTTTGTCTGCTCCATCAATATACTTCAGGCTCCAAACAGGGTTACAAAGCCTCCCAGTCCATTTCAGCTTGGGAAAATGGCCATGGGGGGAGGGGGATGTCTTGTCACTGCCCCCATAGTCCTGATCCAGATTGGGTCTCCATATGCTTAAGAAGCTCAGGCACCCAGAACACATCAGTCGCACTCCAACCTCCGGGAATAACACCGACCCACCCACCCTCCAGCAAATTCATCATGCGCAGTTTAGAGGACCCGAAAAACAACGCGAGATTGTTCTGCGTTCTGAAAGTGTATATCACCACACTTCCACCTTAGACTGGCATTCTTAACACTGCCACCCCTCTCTCCTTTTCCACTCCACTCCAGTCCTTTCCCTGCCCTTTCTTTTGTCCTTTCCTGTCTTTCCCCTCCCTTGTTATATTAGGAAACATCTTTGTGACTCAGGGGTGAGGGTCAGTAGGCTCAGATATTACCTTAGAAGTGGAGACATCTATTGTACAGACCTGTGACGCCAGAGTTCTTAATGTTATGGCAGATATTTATTATCAATGTTTTTAATTGTTTTAGGGGCTGATTATTAGCTTGGAATTTGACTGTTTGAAGATTGTTTGGTGATTGTTGTTCGCCGCCCTGAGCCTGGTTCTCAACCAAGGCAGGGCGGGATGGAAATCCAAACAAAGTCAAAGTCCTGAAGGCTCCGTGGGGCCTTTCCTGCCAAGGAGGAAAGCCATCCCAGCCGACAAAAGTGGCTCATCAACTCACCTCTCCCTGAGTCGTTCACGGGCCAGTGAGGTGCCCCTCGCTCCTTCACACTTTCCTCTTCCGCTTCCTCAGAATCAGCCCCAGACAAAGGGGGCTCTGCCCCACGGCCACTGAAGATCCTCAAGAGGGGCGCATCCGGCTGGCGTGCCATCACACTGTGGCGTGCCACCCGGCCACACGCTGGCACCCTGCAGGAAAGAAGCGACGTGAACGAGTCAGGAGGTTCGGATGGCTTCCCGGCCAGCCAAAAGCAGCAGGGAGATGTTTACCTGACAATTACATGAGGCAGCACCTGCACCTGCCCTGGCCCTCAGGAGTGAGTCACCTCCCAAGCAGCTCTCGAGGTGTTTCTCAGGCAAGTGCCTTTGTGTTACCCCAGGATTTCTGAAAATGCCTTTCTGTGAAAGAATACATCCATGCAGCCCTCCACCAAAAGCACGGCAAGGGTGCCAGAGAGGGGAAACTCATTTCCCGTTGCAGACACATAAGCCTGGAGGCAGACTTGGAGATCCCAGTTCTAAGTGCTTTTACCTGGGGGGAAATACCCCTCCAACCAGCCTGACCGATTACCGAGAAGACCCAGGGGCAGCCTGACAAGAAAAAATTGTCCAGATTGCCACAGGGCCGGTTTGTCGACTCAAGGGCCGCACACTGGACACAAACACATCTGGCCAGCCACAAAGGGGCCACCTCTGGGCATAGATGCCAGAGGGCAACAGAGCTTACGCCAGCAGCCGATCCGGGTAGTAACAACGGCGGTAACTATGCAGAAGGAAGGCTGCACAGAAATTAAAAGGGAAAGAGAAGAGGGATGACAGCACCCCACTCCTGCGCTTTGTAGGGTCCTTGGCAGCCAGACCAGCGGAAGGAAAACGGGAGGTTTTATAAGGTGCCCTGGATCCACACGGGGCCAGAATTCTGCCTTTTGCCTCCTGCCTCCGGTGCCAAAGAGTCATCTGGTGACTTCAGATCGGCAGCAGAGCCGCCCCCCTACCAAGATAGGCATCCTTAGCCCAGTGGTGGGATCCAAAAATTTTAGTAACAGGTTCCCTCGCCAGCCCCCCCCCCCCCGCCCCCTCAGCAAACGGGGCAGAGCTGTACCTAGGCAAACCTGAGCCCTGGGCAAAACCTGAGTTGGATGCTCCCCCCAATGGGCAGCCACCCCACCACGACCCCAACATTTTTTTTTTGCACCAGGTCATTTCTAAATCATCGTCACATGATAGAAAATGCCCCAACTCACAAATCTGAACACAGCAACGGTGAAACACACAGGTTCTTTGATAGAGACAGGTGAGATAAAAGGCACGAAAGGCTGAGAATCCATGAATTGCAGGACCTGAAAGGGATTAACCCAGTTCAGGGAGTGACATTATGGAACCTCCACGTTCAAAGGCAGGATGCCTCTCGGGGAGGCGAGGGCGTGGAGGCGGAAAAGCGGACCCAATGAGTAACCCCCTCTCGGCACACACAAATAACTAGTAACCCTCTCTCGGGAACTGGTGAGAACCTGCTGGATCCCACCTCTGCCTTAGCCTCCCTCGCAGGGCTGTTGTGGGGATCGCTGAAAGAGTGCGGCTCTTTGTGAACCCCTGGCTGCGTCTCCCAGCCGCAAAGCTGTAGGAGAGGGTTGACGCAGAGGAAAAGGGGCGGGTGGGGGGCAATCAGTCTCCCCCCCCGGCCTACCTCGCAGGGAGGAGGTGATGTGATTCTGCAGGGCGCAATACCGGGCGGGGCCGGGTCTCCAAGGGCGGCGCTCCCTCGCCCCCTCCCGGCCGAGGCCAGGGCGGCCTCCCTCCGCTCCCCTACTGAGCTCCCCGGCGGCGGCGGCGGCGGCGGCGGCTCCATGCAGGACGGAGGGACGGGACGGGGCACGCTCGACGTCAGGCGGGCGGGGAAGGGCGCTCGTGCTCCTGGGCGCGGAATGGGGACGCCGCCCGCCGGGACGCGGAGGCGGGCTGCTGCTGCTGCTGCCGGTGTTGCTGGTGACCCCTCTGCCCGGGGCGGGAGCGGGAGGCTCTTCGTGAGCGGTGCGGGATCAGCCCGGGGCGGGGAGCCGAGGCCTTCCCCTGGCTGAGCTTCTCTCCTGGCCCTGGCTGTTGGAGGTTGACTGCCTCTGACTGGGGAGGCTTCCTTTCGTCGCCGAGGCTGGCAGCCGCCGAGGAACCTCTCCTTTGGCTGCGTAAGCTCTCTTCCGCGTGTTGGACTCCACTTTGCTGCCTGCCATGTCTCCCACTGGGTGCCCTCCAGTTTCCTAGCAGAGCATTTTCTCGTGTGGGGAGAGAGATCTGTCAGCCCCCTTTCTCCGCTCCAGGCACAATTTTATAAGCTTCATAAGCTTCTGTATACCATGGTGAACTCTTACAAGCAGAGGGTACTAGATGTTTCGAGTACATGGGCAGAGTTCCTGTAGCGTTGCCTGCTGTGGAGGGCAGGGCACAGGGGAAAATGGACGAAGAAGGGTACCAGCTAACACCAGGGGTATTAATGTATGGCTTTGACTGACCATGGCGTAACCAATGAGGGCATGCTTGCTTTGCACAGAACTTTCCAGACCTCACTAACTGCAAGCAAACTGGCCCCTCTCCTGCAACCAGGAGCAGCAGCAGCAGAAGGCCCTTGCTTTCACCTCCTGCATGTGAGCTTCCAAAGGCACCTGGTGGGCCACTGGGTAGGCAGAGAGCTGGGACTCATGGACTCTTGGTCTGATCCAGTGCAGTGTGCGTAGACAGAGGATAAGAGTCTCGTGGGCACTGCCCTGAATCTGGAGGAACCGGGTTTGATTCCCAGCTCTGCCGCCTGAGCTGTAGAGGCTGATCTGGGGAATTCAGATTAGCCTGTACACTCCCACACAAGCCAGCTGGGTGACCTTGGGCTAGTCACAGCTTCTCAGAGCTCTCTCAGCCCCACCTACCTCACAGGGTGTTTGTTGTGAGGGGGGAAGGGCAAGGAGATTGTAAGCCCCTTGGAGTCTCCTACAGGAGAGAAAGGGGGGGATATAAATCCAAACTCTTCTTCTTCTTCTTCCTTATGTTCTTATGTTTCCTTCCGCATTCTCAGAGTAACTGGTTTCAGTAGGACTCAAGGATGCCACGCAGGGACCAGAATTGCAGAGCACAGTCACCTTGAATCCATCAGGTTTCCCAAACACCTGCATTTTGTGAACCACCGTGAGAGGAGACGCAACATTTTGCGTTTGGCCTCTAGCTTTCAAAATGGCCTCTGTCTTGACATCCTGCCAATACAGTCAGGCTGAAGTCAGCCTCAGTGAGGGCTCGGACCACCAGAGCTGGACTTCTTCACCACCTCTGACCAGAGGCTGGCTTCCTTCTCTTCGGGGTTCCTCTTCCTCCTTAGCTAAACCTCGTTTCCCTCTTATCCTTTCTGCCCTACTGAGCTCAAAAGCAGCCCCACCCCTCCCTTCCTGTCTCTCTCCCCTCCCCACCCCCTTGCCTGTGGCTGGGTTCCTCACCTGTCTTTGGGTTTGCTGGCCATCATGTCTTTAGAGTTTTCGCCTTCCATCTCTCCCTATCTCTCCAGTCCATCCCGTCTCTCGCCTGCTGTTCTCTGAAGCCTTGTTTGGGCTGTAGCCCCCCCTCCTTTCCCCTTGTCTGGGCACCACCATGCTTTGATTTTATTAGATACACCCTTTTGATGGACAGTCTAACTCTGAATAAGAAAAGTGAATACCAAGATGCCAAGTCCTTTTCTCTCAAAGGTTTTCAGGGAGTTTCTCTCATATGTAGGTAGAACAGAAGGGTTCAGAACGTGTTACTTCTTGTTAGTCAAGTGGATGATTGGTCAGTTCATGAGTCATTTAACCACTTTCATCTGCCTTTAGTCTAGAACCAGCGACAGGAGAGTCTGAGAAATAGCAAGCATTACTTTGTGGAAGGGTTTGGCGGGAGGCTAAAAGGCAGGTGTAACGGAAGAGTTTGCTTCCGGCCACTCCTTCATAAGAAACGTGGGTTGGGATTTTGTTATTAAGCATGCAAAAAATCACTGAAAACAAAACTGTTCTTAGAAAAATATATTTTGTTGTTTATTGAGTTTTGCACCTGCTCAATAAACTGAGAATGCAAAAGTAAAAGTTAAAACAATAACTTAAAATTTCCGGTAGCGCAGCTGTGTTACAACCAAATGCAAGCAGAGACTAAACACTTAACTATAACTAAAAATATCCACTGGCAGAGATTAACTACCTAAAACATAGATAAATAACAGGCAGAGTTTACAAACAAAGCAACAACAAGAATAAAGAAAGATAGAAAGGTGGGCTAATGAAATACTAAAAGGCAAATTGTACAGAAAATCATCTGTCAGCTGATGTAAACGGACCAATAATTCTTTCCTGATAATTAGCTGAGTCAGCTTGGCAAAAGTCAAAAGTTGCTAACAGGTGTTAATCATTTGAGTCCTAACTAAAAGGAGCATGCTCTACAGCTGGGGCTCTACACTTAGCCAAACAAGCTACAAAATAGATAAATTTAAAATGATAGACTCAATTTCTCCACAGCAGGCCTCAGGCTCGCCACAGTTGGAGGTTAGTTGGTGAATTATTCAAGAAGAAGAGTGACGTGGAAGATTCGGCATTTGGTGATGGAGGCAACTGAACAGAATTGCAGAAGAAAACAACAGAGGAGGAGCTGTCTGAAGAAAACGGAATGGGAACAAAGAGGGAGGGGAGCCTGAAAGAATTAGTTGAGGAAGAGGTGGAATCTTCCAGACCAAGGGTCTGCAACCTGCGGCTCTCCCGATGTTCATGGACTACAATTCTCATCAGCCCCTGCCACCATGGCTGATGGGAATTGTAGTCCATGAACATCTGGAGAGTCGCAGGTTGCAGCCCCCTGTTCCAGGCACAGCAGTGGGATGTCCTTCTTCTAGCATCTTCCACTAGTAGACCTGACTGGAGTGTCAGTTTCATCTGTACACCAAGGCCTTCAAAAAAAAGAGGAAAGCCAATGGGGAGCTGGCAACTAGTATGAATGTTTGCACGTTTGTGGACGCTGCCTTTTGTAAAACCGGTACGACAGTCTCTTGACTCCTAATCTGATGTCTTCATTCACAATCCCGTCTTCTTTTCGTATTGATTCACACCTACGACATGGAATACCAAATTCTTTTTATCACAAGCCAACAGTGTTTGCCGTCCTTTGAGATATGGCATCTTCCCCTGCAGGAACTTCGGCCGCATATTTCTCAAATCTCACTTCACCAGTTGGCAAAGAACGCTTTTGCGCAGGCTCTCAATCTCAACATTTTACCGGCTAAATGTTACCAGGGGAAGATATCTCCACATCCCTTTTCAAGAACGCTTATGTAACTGCTCCCGAAATCAAATCGAGCACATCTTATTGCATTGTTCCAAATATAAACTTCAGAGACGCCAACTCGTAGAACCCCATATTAATGGTGCCCCATTCATTTCTGTCTTACACACGACCAGGCTGCTTCTAAACGATACCAACAAAAGTCAGACCGAAGACGTCGCATGATTTCTCATCTCTATTCTATCCTATGTATTTTAACTGCTCAATGGATGTAAATTTTATTCATGCCATTAAAGGTCAAATGAATGAGTACTGATTCACGCTTGGATAAACTTATTTTGAAATCTGAGCATGTCAGGCTGTGAATCCTCTTCCCTACAATCTGCAGGTGTTCTGCAACTTCTCAGTAAGTCAACTCTTGAGAGAAATCTTTTCCTACCGACTTCTCTCTCAGCGTGTTAGTGCAGCTTGATCTCCCTGGCTTGGATTTAGGACTGCAAGGTGGTTCCCCGCCTTTAGTCCTGCAATGGACGCAGAGCGTAGAAATGTACCCTGTTCCCATTTGAGATAAGTGGGATCCAGTGCGGGTTCTCGCCAGTTCCCGAGAGTAGGTTACTAATTATTTGGCTGTGCCGGTGAAGCCACTAATGGGGTCCGCTTTTCCGTCGCCTCCGGTCATCGCCTTCCCGAAGAGGCATCGGCCTTTGAACGAAGCACTGGTTCGGTAGTAGCAATTGCGACGGTTACTGCAACTCCTGGAACTGGGTTAATCCCTTTCAGGTACTGCAATTCATTGATTCTCAGCCTTTCGTGCCTTTTATCTCCCCAGTCTCTATCAAAGAACCTGTGTGTTTCACCATTGCTGTGTTCAGATTTGTGAGTTGGGGCATTTTCTATAATGTGATGATGATTTAGAAATGACCTGTGCAAAAAAATTTTTTGGGGTCATGGTGGGGTGGCTGCCCATGGGGGGGCATCCAACTCAGGTTTTGCCCAGGGCTCAGGTTTGCCTAGGTATGCCTCTGCCCCGTTTGCTGAGGGGGGGCTGGCGAGGGAACCTGTTACTAAAATTTTTGGATCCCACCACTGCCCATTTTCCCCTTCCCTGGTTACTGGGGACTTCCAGCAATCCCTTCTACTTTGACTGAGGGTCACAGACCACTTCTCCCAATAACTAGCGGTGGGAGAAGTAAACCAAAAAATAAGAAACCCCACTGTCCCATGACCTGTAATGAATGGTGGGAGTGGCGGAGATAGAGCTGGTTTCTCTCAAACATGGGTGAAGTGGAAAAGGACCCTGCATCAGCCAATACACAGCTATTTTCGCCAATCCAGCTTATCAAAGAAGTCAGCATTTTGCTTTGGCCAAAGGTGAGCTACAAGCTCCTGAAAGAGCACAGCATCATGTGAAAGATGTAAAGAGGGGCACTGCACTGCCTATTTCCCCCTGGCACTGAAACCCCAGAGGAAAATAGAGAAAAACCCCTTTGCATCCAGGTGATGAATCTGCTGCCTGCAGCTGATCAGAAGGCAGAACGAAAGAGCCACCCCGGGGCCTTCTGAGGTGTAGAGAGGCCGGAGATATAAAATTTCTGGAAGTTTTGAAAAAATAAATCTAAAAGAACCAAATCCACAGAAGACCTTTTATTGGGATCAATCAGACTGATGCAAAACACCAAACAAGCTTTACCATTAGACCTGTTTGTCATCAGGGGCACCTGGTCTCCATGTGACTAAGCCCTATCCTGGCTTATCTCAGCAATCCGTTCAGAGACACGTGCGGTCCCTACAAAGGTGAGGAGCTGGTTAGGACAGTCCACAACAGGAAGTGGATAGCTGCAGAAGGTTACGTGGTCAAGGCTGGTGCTCCTGTCCCAGCTGTGAACTGATTCCGTGTCGTGAAATGTGAAGATCACTCTGACCTCCAATGTCACGTAAGCAGATAAAATCTTCATCCCAAATTTCAGGGGAAAAGTCAGTAAAGGGCAATAGTGGAACTTTAAAAGAACTGACCTCTCCAACTTAGTATTCCCGCACTTTTAACTTCTTCCTGATTTTATTTCAAACAAGCTCCAGGATGTTATCATAATCTCAGGCTCAGCTTGTCAGAAGGTTCCATCCCTGCTGCGTAACCTACCAAAGGCCCAGACAATATTAAGAAAATGGATGTAATTCCAGAGGATAATGTAACCCGGGAGATTTCGACATTAAAACCGTATCAACCAAAATTCTGACAACTTCCAACCCTGCTTGCAACGCGGAATACGTAAGTAATGGGCCTCTAAAGCCATGGATGTCAATATTCCCCCAAAAAAAAAAAAAAAAAAAAAAAATTCATGTTCCGTTATTACAAGAGACATGGATTATTTATAATTTTGATATCCCTAATTTTTGTTCTTGTAGTACTGGAGGCAACTCCACATAAGAGGGGGTAGACCATCAGGGGGACTGGGAATATCTTATCCTCAACCAACTTAAATCTGCATGTTAAAAGAATTTATAGCCCATGCCCAGCGGTTTTGGTGGTGTTATTATACTCTAAGTCAGTTTGTTTTCTATGTGTTTATATTTATCTTCCTCCAGTCAAACCAAGGACTGTGGTTAAGTAAAAGTGGGACAATGCGGTAGAGGAAATGTTATGCCATCTATCACTGAATCAATCTGCAGCTCATCTTAATTATTTTCGGTAGAGACTTTAATGCAAAAATGCATAGAATGATGAATGTTGTTAGCTAGATTTGGGGTATGCTTGGAGGACGTTCATTGACACACCATATATTTATGTTCCAGAGAAACAATCTTGATATAGCAAATCAATATGCGGGAACAACAAACAAACAAAAATTAAATCTAATTCTAGTTATTCTGAATGGGAGTCAGCCAGGAGATTACCCAGGGTGGCCAAGTACACTTTCACCTGCAATAAAAGCATCAACTATTGATTACCTGTTAGTTCCTTTGGTGGAAATCATAAATAGAACCAGACATTTTACAGTAGTTCCACTGGCAGAAAGTGACCACTTCTCTCCTTGTGCTGGATTTGACAATTCAGCGTTTGAGGTCTCTTAGGAGCCTCACACTTGGGACCTCTCAGTAGAGTCAAACAGATTGAGAACAAAATGGAATACTAATATTGAACAACAGTTCATTAGCTGGTTCAACTCAGACATGGTGTAGTAGTTGATAAAAAGCCGAACTTTTAAAACAGGTTAATAAAGGGTCAACACTAAAGGGGTGCATTTATGAACTTCTACAACCCCTCAAACCCCTCCTTTCAAAGAACAACAGGAGGTATCTCTCATTCAGGAACATTCCATAAACAGTGGTTTGACCATGATTTCGTGTATTAGCTAAGGAAAATCTTATTTTAAATTATTCCACAGCTTTCAAGCTGGTGTGGATCCCCACAATCTCAAGTAATTTTGAAGGGAAAAGATCATCACAAATCCCTAATAAAACATAAGAAAAAGCTGGACAGTCATGCCAAATGGCAAGCCTCAATTAGGGGCGGCAAAAACCACGATTCCAGGAACTTTTTGGAGACTAATAGCAATAGAATAACAATTTTTACAACTTTACTACATGGTGCAAACACAATCCCAGCAGAAGTCTGGGAGAGCTATTTCTCTGACCTCTCTATAAAGATCAGTAGGCCTCTAATCAACGCGGCATCACTCTGTCTTGTCTGATATCCCACTATGGCCTCCAGTGACCACGGATGAAATTAAAATCATGATCTTGCAATTGCAAGATGGTAAAGGGGCATTCCCTGGGAAATCCACTTTATACCACCAGAATTATTGAAAACTAATGTAGAATGGTGGGCCCCAGTTTTGGCTGAGCTTTTTACTCATATCAATAGCACTTCCTGTATTCCGATCTTGATTGGAGTGCTGCAATTATAACCTTATTTTTAAAAAAGGTTTATCCTCAAATCCAGCCTATTACCGACCAATTAGCTTTACTTAGTGTTGCAAGCAAACTATATACTCAAATATCTGTGTATAAACCTACTTTGAATGGCTGAATAGAGAAAAAAATATTGGAGGATGAACAGGCTGGCTTTCGTAAAGGCCGCTCAACTATGGATCACTGCTCGATACTAAACTACCTGGTAGGAGAAATATGTGCTTGTCAAAAAAGGATCACTATACGCATTTTCGCTGGATCTTAAAGCTGCATTTGACAATGTAACTCTCGTAGGTCGGCTTTGGTCAAAGTTAGTAGAAACCAATATCGATAGATTCCTTCTCCACTTAATTGTCAAGTTACATGAGAACACGCACCTCATACAGGTAAGGTTCTCACACAAAGGTCATCTAACGGCTTCCATCTCTACTCAGAAAGGTGTAAGGCAAGGGCGCCTTC
The DNA here is from genome assembly GCF_021028975.2 of Sphaerodactylus townsendi. NCBI lineage: Eukaryota > Metazoa > Chordata > Lepidosauria > Squamata > Sphaerodactylidae > Sphaerodactylus > Sphaerodactylus townsendi. The sequence goes on along the minus strand of NC_059439.1, from coordinate 3,415,884 downwards.
TAGCACCCCCATTTGTTTAACTTTTATGTTATCATTATTGATTAATAATAGGGTTTCATAAGAAAGATACCTATGCACCTATCCTTACTTCTGATAAGAGTATAGCCATTCTCATGTATGCCCCATGATGCCAAGTTGTATTATCATTGACAAGAGTGGGGCTAAAAAGAGAGCTTCGGAAGATATTTGCTCAGATATGCACACAGAGGAACAGCTAAGCATCAACTACACAAAGCATCTCAAGATAGTGCATTTTAATGCCAAATTTTAAGAAACTGAAATGGCAGCTGTTAGGTCATCAGATTGAACAAATAAAGTGTTTCAAATACCTAGGTGTGTCTTTCCAGTACAACGGAAAACCCTCAGCCCATATGCCTAGCCATACAGCAGCATAAAGGAGCTCACAGGCAACTCTAAGATATTTTCGATCACAAGGGGGTGGATTTATTCCAGCGTAATTAGATTATTTGAAGCTAAATCCCTGGGTAATAACCTACCTCCATGGAGCCCCCACGGCAAATAATTTCGGATTTCAATTTCATTAGAGAGAGTCCCCATCCACACATCTCCCTGTGAGCCTTTTTTAACACTCCTAAATGTACAGCCACTGTAGTTTTAAGACAAGAAGCAGGGTTGGTTAAAGCTGAGACAACCTTTTGGAGGCTTATTATCAACACTGGCTTAAAGTCCTCTCCCATCCCATGGGTTTATTTCGTCTCTTTGGTTTCTCTGGCAGCAACACCATATCCAAACTCACTAGAAAAAAATAACACTTAAACTTACACAGTGTGGTTTGGATCCTGTACAATTATTGGAACTGGATCATTGCAGAGCAACAGCCTTGGTCTATCAACGGCTCAATGATATTGAAATGCAAACAGATTTCTCCTTGTTACCGGCGTTATATAAACCATTAAAATCTTGGACAGGTATCTCGGCTGCCCCTTACCTGTCCAATATAACATCTACGAAATGCCGCTGGGCCTTTTCAAGGGCCCGTTTTGACGCTTTTCCATCAGCCAATCTAATGGGCAGATTTCAAAAAAATCCCACGACATAGGAGACTATGTGTTTGTAACTCAGGGGAAGTGGACTCTGTATTACATATTTTATTGCATTGTGAACTCCATAAAGGGGAAAGGGAGGCGTTAATTCATCCATTGTTTATCCAGTACAGAAATTTAACTAGAGTTAATTCCGACTCAGTTCTTGTGAGAATTTTGCTGGAAGACCGAGTTTCTCTTATATCTCAGCAGGTAGCTAAATTTTGTATGCTGGCATATAGTAAGAGAAGAACCATGTTGGGACCAAGAGCCAGACCACATGAGGGTGACCGTAAGAATGCTACAAGCTGATGATATTTTTTGTGTGGATTTCTGTTTCATGGATTTCAGTGCAAATTCGATTGTTCTTTTGTTTGTTGTTCCTCCTTTTTCTTGTTCTTCTCTGCTCTTTTTTGCTGGCCTAATGGCCGTAATAAAACTGAACTGAACTGAAGATCACTGGGGCTGTGGGCACAATTGCCCCAGAGAACCCTCATCCCTTCCATGGAGCCCAGAATGCCACTTAGTTTGGGGCAATAAAGACACTGGGCCAATGGTGGGAGTACAAGTGGGGAATACTTGAATGCAATGGGCACACTGTCATGGCATTGTTAAGCTTGCTTGCTCTGCGGCAAAGGTAGTAAAAATTGAGGTCACATTCCTACCACCACTGTGTCTGCATAATGTCTTCAAGAGGAGACTTTCAGAAATTGTGAGGGGGTTATTATCCTGGGCCCTGGAGCCCACTGAGACTATTTTGCAATACAATTTGCAGATAAATTACATCTACCCCCCAACAGATGCTAACTTTGGTTCTGTTCAATCTCTGGCCCCTTCCGCACATGCGAAATAATGCGTTTTCAAACTGCTTTCACAACTGTTTGCAAGTGGATTTTGCTATTCCACACAGCTGCAAAGAGCACTGAAAGCAGTTTGGAAGTGCATTATTCTGCATGTGCGGAATGAGCCTCTGGCAGTTACTCACACGGCCTGAGCAGAATTGTAGGGGTCCCTTTCAGTCAGTGAGGGCCGATGAAGCCAACAAGCCCAGCAGGTCTAGGCTTGCCTATAGTTTTGTCCTTCGTGCCTAATTATATTAAGCTAGTTCTAGAGTTGCCTAAAAAACACTGACAAAATGCTAGCAACCATCAGAAGACTAGAGCAGAGACACATTGGGGGGAAACGGCGCCAAAGAGACAATCTCCATGTGCCCCCGCACGCCACCCGTGCTCGGAGGCGGGGTTCAGGGGGGTTGGGCCCCCTCACCAGCCTGCATGGAGGCTGGGGGAGGGGCTGTGTGGGGGAGGGGCTGCCCACCACCGAGCCACACCCCCAGCCCTTGTGCAGGCTGGCAGGGCCTGGGGAGGCCAAAAGCTGGCCTGCACGGAGGCCAGGGATGGGGCTCGGCGGTGGTGAGCAGTCCAGGTGGGGGCTGCGGCCACCCGCCGCCAAGCTCTGCCCTCCCGCAGGCTGGCTCCTGAGCTGGTCTGCTGGGAGGCGGGGCTTGGTTACATGCAAGTCTACCTGGTCAGGTAGGTTGAGTGGGTCTGGAAGGTATTAAAAACTGCTTTGTGGGAAGTTGTGGTTCAGACTGCAGTGAAGGAAAGCGGTCACGATACCCCTCCTGAAGTAAGACATCCCTGGATCTGAATGACCTAAATAATAACTGCCTAATGTCCACATTTCCATTGTTATCCAAGATGCTTCATCATGGGGGAGGGGGGCATGCAGCTGTATGCTGCCTTGGAGGAGACAGATTTTTTAGAGCACAGGTGTCAGACTCGCGCCCCTCCAGATGTTATGGACTACAGTTCCCATCATCTCCTGCCAGCATCATGCTGGCAGGGGATGATGGGAACTGTAGTCCATAACATCTGGAGGGCCGCGAGTTTGACACCTATGATTTAGAGCCATCTCAATTCAACTTTAGAAACCAAAACAGTCTTGGTCACCTTCTGAAGAGGCTGGCTGGATTGGGCACCGTGCTTGGTTGGTTCTGCTCACCTCGACAGCCAGTTCCAGAATGTGGTCCTGGGGACTGCTGTTTGGCCTTGTGACATTTATAGAAGAGCAGAAGAAGAGTTTGGATTTATATTTCCCCCCTTTCTCTCCTGTAGGAGACTCAAAGGGGCTGACAATCTCCTTTCCCTTCCCCCCCCCCCCCCACAACAAACACCCTGTGAGGTGGGTGGGGCTGAGAGAGCTCCAAAGCTGGCATGTGCTGGGAGCGTACAAGCTAATCTGGTTCACCAAATAAGCCTCCGCAGCTCAAGTGGCAGAGCGGGGAATCAAACCCAGTTTTCAAGATTAGAGTGCACCTGCTCTTAACCACTACACCACTGCTGCTCTTATACTGCAGGGTTCCACTTTAACTATATGGAATCATTGGAGAAATGGTTGGGATTTGGAATAAGGAGCCATCAATAAGAGAACGACAGTCTGTACTAGACTGAGGTGGTGCTAGCCGACGACAAAGCTACTTGAGGACTGCAGAGTCCAGATGCCCCACAGAGTCCTGGAAGCAGAAAGTTTTAGAGTTCGGGGCTGCTGCTGAACGCTCAGGCTTCCTCTGCGGCATGCAGTAGATTTCCACAGCCCCAGCAGCTCAGGGGTGGGGGCAGGCGACTTAAAGGACTGCCTCTTCCTCTACCTTCCAGCCGGTCATTTAAGATTAGAAAGAGCCCCATGGCACAGAGAGGTAAGCCGTAGTACTGCAGTAAAAAAATTCTGCTCATCACCTGAGCTTGATCCCAAAGGATGTCAGGGAGCTGGCTCAAGAATGACGCACCTTTCCCTCCTGGTAAGGTCATGGAATGAGTTCCCAGCTTGCCGGGAGTAAAGTGCAGACAGCTGGGGAAGCCAGTGGGAAACCAGACCTTACACAAAGTCGACCTAGTAAACATTGTGATGCGACGTTACCCCATGGGTTAGTAATGACCCAGTGCTTGAAGTGCTTTATCTTTAAAACTAAGACTGGTCGCCCAAACCCTGCCCCCATGCTGAGGGATGAAGCAGATGGCAACGAGAGACATCAATTTGCTGTGTTGGTACTTTGTGGACTGTTCTCAAACTAGGGCTTGCTGGGTGCCTACTCTGCCTTCTTCTGGGCACCAGTTGGGCTTGCTTTCCTAAACCTCCCCAGGCCAGCAAAGCATCCCTCTAACACATCCCCTAGGGAAAATGCAGGCAGAGAGCAGTGCTTTGCTGTATACAGTTTTCTTTGTGGGTGGTTTGCAGAGGCCCCGTCCTTTTGCTTCCAAGACCAGCATCCTACTACTGCCCTCATCAAAGCACAGCCCACACTTATCAGTCCCCATTACAGTGCCCACCAACTCCACAGGAGCAGGTGTATTAGAGGTCACAGAAGGAGAATGTTTTTGGAAACGCCCAGTGGTGGGATCCAAAAATTTTAATAACAGGTGGTGGGATTCAAACAGTGGCGCCGCCGCACACATGCACCTCCAGTCCCTCTTGGGCAGGGAGGTTGCTTTAGTAACCCCTTCTTGGCACTCAGAAAAAATTAGTAACCACTTCTAGAGAAGTGGTGAGAACTGGTTGGATCCCACCTCTGGAAACGCCCCTCCCTTAAGTTCAGTGAGCTGGAGACATACCCCATTATTTGTTTTTGACAACAACTCACTCCATTGGTTAGCTCTTATGAATTTTGTAAGCTACCTTGAGCTTGACTCTGAACCAAGGCTGGCAAATAAAAATGCTTTCAAGAAATTGTGGTGGGACTCTAGCTGTTAGGCCTCAAAGCAGGAAAGGTAATATATAAACTGCACAAAGCTTCCACAGAAACTGACCAGGGTGGCAGAGAAATGTTTAACGCAGCCTGCCCACCAACGTGGATCACTGCATCCAGTCCTCTGGGGCTTTAATAAAGGGCCTGTTGGTCCAGCTTCTATTGGTGTATGTTCAAGTGGAACATTGATGCTCATCAACAGGAGATCCCCAGCAGCACTAACTGAATCCTATTTGAACCTGTCAAACAAATGGTTTCCAAACTTCCTACCTCAAAGAGACACTGTTCCTCGGGGATAGGGCGGTATAAAAATCTAATTAAAAATAAATAAATAAAAAAAATTAACAAACTGACTGTGGAAATTCTGCACCTGACGGGACTTGGGAACATATTCCCGGTATATGTAACAAGTTAACTCAGACTTGGCCAGGGCACGTGAGGCCTCCGGTGGACTGGAAGTATGAACAGACATTCAAGTCTGGGAGGGGGGCAGGTCAGGGAAACCCGAAACTCCTCAAAGGAACTTTCTCTTCCTACTCTGGATGGTCTTTTTGTTGCTAAACGTCTGCTGACCTTCCTGCTAACCCCAGGTTCCCCGCAGGGATGGTGTTGCTTGTGGAAACCTTGCCTGTCACCCACCAAGTATCTTCAGAAAGAAGTCAAGGTTGGGTGGGGGTTTTGCCCAGCTTCTGATTAGCTGTGCAGATTTTTAAAATCTTGCTTTGGCAGCAGCTGCCTCCACAACACACGGACCTTCCCTGGGTGACTGAAGAAAAGCTGGAAAATGTGTTATGTTCACTTTAAAAGTAATCTAGTTCAACAGAGCTTCTACCTGAAACATGGAAGAGTTACCATTAGAGTTATGCCTGATCTCACTCCCTGAGACTCTGATGTTGGCGCCACCTCTTCTGGCAGCCATTTTGTGGTTGCACGGCAGTGACGTAGCTATAGTTTTTATGGGGTGGGTTTGGGGGTGTGGCCACGCCCCCCAACCACCCCTGGGTGCATGGCCACGCCTCCCCGAGCTCCGCCCCCAGCCTCAGTGCTCCAAGACCGGGGATGGCAGTCTCCTCTGCCCCCCCATTGGCTGGGAGCCCAGTCAGCAGTCCCTTCTTCCCTCCCCTCCGGGGAGAAGAGAATGTGTCCCTGGCCTCGGAGAGCAGCTTTTATAAGCACTGAGGCTTGGGGGTGCCCCAACCTGGCCCAGGTGAGGGCACGGCCACACCTCCCAAGCCCTGTCCCCAACCTAAGTGCTTATAAAAGCAGCTCTCTGAGGCCGGGGACAGCAGTCTCTTCTCCCAGGAGGGGAGGGAAGAAGGGACCGCCAGCTGGAAGCCCAGCCTGGGGGGAGGGGTGGAGCTTTTGACAAGTAATGGGGGAGTTTGAACCCATGAACCCCCCCTTACCTATGTCGTTGTGCACTGGTTACTCTCTTCCAGAATTCTATAGGTGCCTACAGTCACATAATTATAGGGGATTTCTGCTTAAAGCTATATGCCATTGACTACACTGGGTTTCTGGGGAGCGGGGCGGGAAATCACTCAGTTTTACCGTCAGTCTTTCTGTAGTTTTAAATACAAGGTCATTCACACCAAAAATACACATTTTCACAGTAAATCAAGCAGAGAAAAGTACATTTTTGTACCCTCATATATAAGCTACCTGTATGTCTATGAATACAAGACAGTTTTACCCAAGGTTGCAAAGAAATAATGCTAAAAACACAAATAAAAATATCAAAACTGTTTATAAAAATAACCCTTTTGACCTGCATATGCATTCCAATCATCATCACGTTAAAATTCCTTTGCTTAGAATATAAATATTATTAATAAAATAAGTATTCAATATTAAATAAATGGCTTTCAGAAATCCTTCCATTCACACGTGAAGCAGCTTTCTGTCTTTTTCAGTCTGTCTGGCAACTTCTTCATAGCTTCTGTTTGCAGAAAATCTCCCCCTTTTTTTCTGGTACCTGCAAAGGTACAAAAGATACCTTTATATCATCAATGTATACAATTCCCAACATGGATATTTAGAGCCATAGATTACAAAAGGCCCGTGCACTAGTAAAACAAAGAATCCACAATATAGAGAGACAATCTGATCTAAGACTAGCACCAACCTATCTGTCAACAGACGACCTAAAGTATCTTGGGGGGGGGGGGGGGTGGGGGGGCGGGGGGGTGGGGGGGGGGGGGGGTGGGGGGGGGGGGGAGGGTGGGGGGGGGGGGGGGGGGGGGGGGGGGGGGGGGGGGGGGGGGGGGGTGGGGGGGGGGGTTGGGGGGGGGGGGGGGGGGTTGGGGGGGGGGGGGGTGGGGGGGGGGGGGGGTGGGGGGGGGGCGGGGTGGGGGGGGGGGGGGGTGGGGGGGGGGGGGGGGGGGGGGGGGGGGGGGGGGGGGGGGGTGGGGAAGGAGGGGGGGGGGGGGGGGTTTTTTTGTGGGGGGGGGGGGGGGAGGGGGGGGGGTGGGGGGGGGGGGGGGCAACCCCCCTCCCCCGGGGGGGGGGGGGGGGGGGGGGGGGGGGGGGTGGGGGGGGGGGGGGGTGGGGGGGGGGGGGGGTGGGGGGGGGGGGGGTTTGGGCAGGGTCCTTCTAAACCACTGCCCGCCCTGTGCATTTTTACAGTTGTGGAATCATTTTGTTTTCTTCTGTATGTGGCTCAAATGGTGAGGATTTTCAAGGGAGGGAGCTGCTGTCATCAATGGCATCAAAGCACTGGTTTTTTATAATGACCCCAAATATTGATATACTGCTGAAGTGTTGCAGTGACAATTTGGACAGATTCTCTGAATTCCCAGCTTTCATTTATAAATGAAAAAAATCAAGTTTCCAGCATCTTCCATCACAGAGATAAAAGGGAAAAAAATCTCTGTACAGGAAAGGGACTTAGTTTTCTTCTCAAAAAATGAAATCTGGGAATTCAGAGAGCCTGCTTAAATTACCATTGCAATACTACCGCACTGTATGGCTATTTTACAACCCTTAAAGAAAAACTGAAATTGCCTGTCTGAGGAGACAGGGGAGTGGCTTAACAATTGCAACAGCCCAAGCACTGAAAATTGGGGTGGAGGAGGCTGGGACAAAGGATACCAATAGAAAAAGTATGCACAAGGAAAAAGCCAGATCAAAATTGGCTTTCAGAAAGACACTGGTGTAAAAGTTGTCTCATGAAAGTCAGAAAAACCCTGGCATGGGGTAGAGGAAAAAAAACCCAAGGTGAAAACCAATGGCACAAAAATGCATGCAGAAATCTGGGGACAAACCAAAGCAGTAGGGGGTGCAGAACCAATACACAAAAGCCCATGCACAAAAGAGAATATTGGCGGCATTCCCATTTAAACATTCCTGAGAGGTGCTGTGTGGTTTCCGGGCTGTATGGCCGTGTTCTAGCAGCATTCTCTCCTGACGTTTCGCCTGCATCTGTGGCTGGCATCTTCAGAGGATCATTCCTGAGAGGTTTATCTGACCATGTAATGGAGACCTTCACGGTGGAACTGGGTTTGGGGGGGGGGGGCACAGCTTGAGTTACGACTGTTTTAACCCTGTGCCTTCGTACCATCCTGTCTGTGGGATCACCACTCCTGCTATGTTTCGCCATAACCTTTCGGAAGGTGCAGCCCTGTTAACGGGCAAGTTCTGGGGCTGCCTCTACGCGTGCATTGTCTGTTGTGCAGTGACATGCCTGAGGAGGTCAGAAAGGCTCTCACACTCCTGTCATTTCACAACTGTGCAAACACAGCTGCTCGGGGGAGCGTTTTGAGATAAAGGGAACAGGGCTGAAGTATAATAGGAAGGCTCAGGAAGGTTGTAGTCCCGTGGTGGCGAACCTTTGGCACTCCAGATGTTATGGACTACAATCCCCATCAGCCCCTGCCAGCATAGCCATCTGGAGTGCCAAAGGTTCGCCACCACTGTAGTGTATGCCATGGTTCACATTCAGTATTTATTTATTTATTTGGTTAATTTTTATTTATTTATTTGTTATTACTTTGATTTATATGCTCTCCCAGATGGGCTCAGAACGGCGCACAACAGGGTAAACATCATAGTTACATAAATACACACAGCAACCTAAAATAATGCTAAAATGCACATTAACTGAGCAACAAGCAACTAGCTAACTGACAGGTAGCCAGCAAACTATGCCTCCTGCTCCTTCAGCTTGAGCTGAAATACAAACAGGGGGCTGGCCAGAAAGATGAAGAGTTGGCCTCAACCGAATGCCTGGCGGAAAAGTGTAGTTTTACAGGCCCTGCGGAACCCTGATAGGTCCCGCAGGGCCCTAATACGCTGCTCCGACTGCACTGTGTTCTCATTCAGTCATCCCGTTCCCTGGATTATTTGATTCTTCCTTGCATGGCTTCTAGTTTGCTTATGCTAGTCCTTCTGTATTATTTCAGACATTTCCCGCTACTGGATGGCATCGTTTTATATTGTGCCATCTGCCTTATAGATTCTCAGTCTCAGTGAGAACAGCGGGCTGTAAGGAAAGTAAGTAAATAATATCGCATTAAACAGAGAGGGGGACTTACCGTCTGTAGATGTAGTAGATTGCCACTGAAGTTGAAGCTAAAAAAAACAGACTCAGCAGGACAGCGAGCACGATGTATTCCTTGCTCAAGGGCTGCTGGACAAGGTCTACATTTAAATGGCCACATCGGACACCAGAGTAGCCCATGTCACACCTAGAGGGAGAAGCAGAAGAAGTCTTGGTTCCACTGATTGCCTTCTGACATCAAGAGACAGCAAGCAGAGACTCTACTTCCCCTCAGAGTACCGTGTCTGCCTGCCTGCTATCACCCCATGCCTGCGTCTTCTCTGTTTTAGCTTCCACTTTGTGGAATGGGCTCCTTGAGGAATGAGAGGTCCCATCCAGTGGTGGGATCCAAACATTTTAGTAACAGGTTCCCATGGTGGTGGGATTCAAACTGTGGCGTAGTGCCAATGGGGCTGGGCGGGGCACGACGGGCCGTGGCCGGGGATTCTGGGGGTGGGACCTTCCTAGGCGGGGCTGTGGCAAGGACGCAGCCGCTGCACCGGTCCTTGGGCGGGAAACGAATGCACGCAGGCGCAGGCTGCCACGCACGCCGGTGCACCTCCTGCTAGACTACTTCAAGTTCTGCGCGCTACTGCTGAGAGGAGGGGTGTAACTAAGGCAAAAATCACGTGGCAAAATCACCCATTAGTAACCCCCTCTCAGCACACAGAAATAATTTGTAACCTACTCTCGGGAACCTGCGAGAACCTGCTGGATCCCATCTCTGGTCCCATCTCCAGAAAAAGACCCTGCAAGCCCATTCTATTTGCTGGGGATTTTAATAGACATCTTTGAAAGAGGGAAAGAGAAAGTTATTTGAGGTTTATTTTATTCTGTACATTTTAAATCGCAATCTGTATTTACTTAGAAAATGCTATGCTGTCTGTCAACAGAACCTCCCCAAGACAGAAGAAAATACAATATAAAACATTTGTGTGTGTGTGTAAAGTGACTTATTCAAGGTGACCCATTGGGTTTTAAAAGCAAGAGATTTCAGAGGTGGTTTGCCATTAGCAGTTAATTAATTTAAAATATAGTATTAAAATCCAGAGTTGAAAAAACCAGCCCAAAAACAAAAGCAGGGATCAGTGAGCAGCTTAAAACAAGAGTTTTCAGACTAAAACCACCTCTTAATTTGTCAGCCACCTTGAACTGGAAGAAAAAAATGGGGTATAAATGTTTGAATATAACAAGCAAAGTATAAGCAGCAGCATTCTAAGTGTCCAGGAGCAGCAGTGGCGTAGGAGGTTAAGAGCTCGTGTATCTAATCTGGAGAACCGGGTTTGATTCCCAGCTCTGCCACCTGAGCTGTGGAGGCTTATCTGGGGAATTCAGATTAGCCTGTACACTCCCACACACGCCAGCTGGGTGACCTTGGGCTAGTCACAGTTCTTTGGAGGTCTCTCAGCCCCACCTACCTCACAGGGTGTTTGTTGTGAGGGGAGAAGGGCAAGGATATTGTGAGCCCCTTTGAGTCTCCTACCGGAGAGAAAGGGGGGATATAAATCCAAACCCCTCCTCCTCCTCCCAGCTGGCTGGTATGCAAGTCTGCCCCTTCAAGGGCAAGCCAGAGGGGAAGGGGAATCCACTGTGCTTATCTGTCTGCTGCATTTTCACCCCAGTCTTCCACTAAGGAACTCAGGCTGGCATTCGTGGTCCCACATTTAGTCCTCGCATTAACCCCCTGTGAAGTAGGTTATGCTAAGGAAGAGCCACTGGTCCACAGTCCCTCAGCAAGCTTTATGGCAGTGGTTCTCAACCTTCCTAGTGCCATGACCTTTTAATACAGTTCCTCATGTTGTGGTGACCCCCAACCATAAAATTGGTATATATAAAATATTAAAAGACCATTTTCCGATGGTCTTAGGCGACCCCTGTGAAAGGGTCGTTCGACCCCCAAAGGGTCGCAACCCCCAGGTTGAGAACCACTGCTTGTGTAAATTTTATTTATTTATTTGTTTGTTTGTTTGATTTATAGGCCACCTCACCCCCGAAGGGCGCGAGGCGGCTCACAATATGGCTGTTCACAATGACAGCAAATAAATACAAAAATAAAACTTAACCCCATTAAAATCTAATAGCAGCAATTACTTTAAATGAATAGAAATTAAAACAACAAAAGTTGTTAAAAACAGGCGCCCGATCCAAAGGCCAGAGAGGGAGGGGGAAAGGCAGGGCCCAGGATGGGATCAGGCCCAGCCAAGGTGGAAGACAGGCAGCCTCATTGGGGGGCGGTTTGATCCTAGTATGCCACAAACCACTAGGTTCCTTTGGCTCTTGACTTGGTGACTTTCTCCACCCCACGTGGAGTCACACTGATTTCAACAGAGCTGAACATGTAGTGGTTTAAAGCTCATCTACTCAAAACTGTCCCATTTCATTTCAAAGAGCTTCCTCCCAAGAAAGCGTTCTTAGGACTGCAAGCCTCAGTCTGTTGCGTAGCGATTAATGAGACTTCCAAGTGCCGAACTGTGGCTGGACTGTGCTTCAAGTCGGTGCCTTATTGGGAACTCAGATGCAAACACAGTTCAGAAGCGGGTAAGAGGCCCATCCAAATCCTAACCAAGGCCCCGCCACTACCAGCAGAAGGGCAGCTCATGGTGGCATGAGGGGGTCACAGGGAGGCTTCTCTGAACGTCCAGCTGCTAAAGGCCAAGAACCCTCACAACCCCAAATGTGTTGGAAAGGAAGGCAACACAGCAGGGAGTGGTATTTGCTCACAACAATGCTTTTTAATCCACAGCATTTCTCTTACTTGCAGTAGTGTTGATCCAAGTCCACAAGGTACATGCAGTGCCCATTGAAGCAGAAATTTTGCATCTCAGACCTGCATCGGGTGATCCCAACTTGAGCGACACGAGAACTACTGTCTGTTTGGACTATGAAATACAAACACAGTGTTAACATATCTCCTCATACCTCTCAATCGCCAACTTATTTTTAATTTCTGGATGAATTTATATGTGTTCTTTTTGAACTAGAATGTAAAAATTAACTATTTCTGGACCCCCAAAATTCCACGATGGGATCTTGAATGTCTGGCTGATTTGTTTTGATAGGGAATGCTGAAGAATGCATTGGATTAACTAAATCAGACTGTTTTGAGACACTATTTCACAATTTAGACAGTTAAACAGAGGTGAGATCCAGCAGGTTCTCACCAGTTCCCGAGAGTAGGTTACTAATTATTTGTGTGTGCCGAGAGGTGGTGATGGTGAATCTTCACTAAACTGTAGTGACCACTCATGATTTCACAGTTGGCATAAAGTCCTGTTGTTTCCTATGTGGCTGGTTAGCGAAGGTAGAAAACGGGATAATTCTCCCTGTTGGGCTGTTTTAAAAACATGTTTTAGAAATATGGTAAAGTTCCGTGTTTAAGGAAAGTATCCTTCTTTTGATTTCTAGAAACAAAATTAAGTATTTGAAAGTATTAAGTATTTGACAGGCAGTCAATTAGAGGAGAAGTAGTTGTTTCTGTTGGCAGTAGGCGATAGGACTTGCTATAATGAGTTTAAATTATGGACAGAAAGATACCAGCTGGAAATTAGGAACTTTTTTTTACAGTAAGAGTTTTTTTATAGTAACTGAGAAATTATTAATGCCCCGCCCCCGGAATGCCCGCCCCCGCCCCCGTTGTGCCCCGCCCAGCCCAATTGGCGCTACGCCACTGTTTGAATCCCACCACCATGGGAACCTGTTACTAAAATTTTTGGATCCCACCACTGCAGTTAAAATGAATTTAAGTGCTACACAGCACTTTGCTGCGGCCCTCCAATGAGACTTGGTCATTTAGAGAACAATCTTTCAAAACAAATTTCTGCCTAAAAGTGGGGACCACAGCGCTCTGAAGAACACCTGAGGAGTGAACCTTCAAAAGGTTACATTGTGGTTTAGGCACTACTGATGATTTACGCAGAACCATCAATGAATGTGGTGCTTTTCAGAGCAACGTTAAAAACAAACTAAGTTTGAAAAAGGGGAAACATCAGCTAAATCCTGCTTTCAGCTCAACTGGCAGAGGCAAAATTCCAGGGATATTCTGAAAAGGTGATTCAGAGAAGATGAAAGGATCGATCACTCACCCAGGGCAGTCGTACAAGCGTCCGTTTCATTGGAGCCACACAATGGGACCACAGTTGTACTCAGAACAGTCTGAAACAGTTGCAAGCCTAAGGAAAAAGAAGTGCAGGAGTCAGAGAAAAGCTTCCCCTGTATTTTGAAGTTGAGTCATTGGGAAAAGGAACAGTTGAAGCAAAAGTACTTGAGAAGGCACCTAGACTGAATTAACTCGGTTGTAAAGGTGGAGCTTTTCTGAATCCAGTCCAGGAGCTGCCAGATCAATCCACTGCGATGGTACAGGGGATACGTGAGGCGAACAAACCTGGTTGCACTTACTGTAACTGCTGTTCATCTAGATCTTCAGTGCAGACACACATTGGGGATTGCGCCTGCAGAATTCTCTTCATTCTTAGCAACAGCCCTTAGCCACAGCACTAAAGACCTACATGAACACCAGTTATGGTAAGTTCAACCAAATTTTCATCTGTGTTTTCAGCGCAGCCCCACATTGGGGATTTTAGTTACCGCTTACAGCAAGGAGACAGAGGGCTCCCTCTTTCTGGAACATGGAGCAAAAACCAGCTCTTACAACTTCCTCATCTTTCCTCGCCAAGGTACCGTGTTTCCCCGAAAATAAGACAGTGTCTTATATTAATTTTTGCTCCCAAAGATACACTATGTCTTACTTTCGGGGGATGCCTTATATTTCGCACTTCAGCAAAACATCTACTACGTCTTATTTTCAGGGGATGTCTTATATTTGGGGAAACAGGGTATCAACAGCATAGTGATGAACGAACGTCCACACATTGGACCACACCACTGCCTTGCAGATGTCCACAACTGGCACTCAGGAAGGGGCTTGCATGGATCCGACGTATTTAGAAAGGAGGGCCCACAGGTCACAGAATGGATAGATGCAGACCCGGATAGAATCGAGGCCAGTGAAACGGAGGTGGATCTCAGGTGAATTAATGACTGCTCCAAACTGGAATGGGGTGGCATATAAGGTCTTCTGCCAGAAGGCTGCCTTCAAGTGAAATGCTCTCTCTGAATGCGCCTTCGGAGTGAATTTTTGGCAAATCTTGCACTTTGTTACATCATGGGTCCAAGTTGTGCTCATCCGAGACCGTCATTTTTGTGCTGCATGTTAAAAGGGGCCTTGGAGGCCATCCCTGTGACTCGATCAAAGTCGTTCCAAGGGCAGAACAGTACAACCAGTCATCGAAAATGGGCTTAGTTGGGAGCAAAGATCCAGTGAAGCTGGGGTAGGCAACAAAAGCTACCTCAGCCACAGAAAAATGGCAGAAGACCTCACAATTCAACAAGCCAAAGAGAAAAGGGCTGATCAATCAGTACACATCGGCAGCAAGAACTGGAGGGAAGGGGGTCGCCTCCCTGAGACATGTGACAATTTAAGAACATAAGAACTAGCCTGCTGGATCAGACCAGAGTCCATCTAGTCCAGTACTCTGCTACTCGCAGTGGCCCACCAGGTGCCTTTGGGGGCTCACGTGCAGGATGTGAAAGCAATGGCCTGCTGCTGCTGCTGCTCCTGAGCACCTGGTCTGCTAAGGCATTTGCAATCTCAGATCAAGGAGGGTCAAGATTGGGAGCCATAGATCGACTTCTCCTCCATAAATCTGTCCAAGCCCCTTTTAAAGCTATCCAGGTGAGTAGCCATCACCACCTCCTGTGGCAGCATATTCCAAACACCAATCGCACGTTGTGTGAAGAAGTGTTTCCTTTTATTAGTCCTAATTCTTCCCCCCAGCATTTTCAATGAATGCCCCCCTTGTGAGAGAGAAAAATCTCTCTCTGTCAACATTTTCTACCCCATGCATAATTTTATAGACTTCAATCATATCCCCCCTCAGACATCTCCTCTCCAAACTAAAGAGTCCCAAACTCTGCAGCCTCTCCTCCTAAGGAAGGTGCTCCAGTCCCTCAATCATCCTCGTTGCCCTTCTCTGCACTTTTTCTATCTCTTCGATATCCTTTTTGAGATGTGGCGACCAGAACTGAACACAGGACTCCAAGTGCAGTCGCACCACGGCTTTATATAAGAGCATGACAATCCTTGCAGTTTTATTCTCAACTCCTTTCCTAATTATCCCCAGCAGGAAGGAACCATTACAGATTATGGGGGGGGGGGTGCCCTCCACTGTTGCTATAGGCTAGGAAAAAATCTGCTGGACTGGTTGGCCTGCGCAGGTGCTGTCCCCAATGCAGTGGAGCCGTGGATGAGCCTTTTTCTGTTGCTTCCTACAGTTGTCAACAGGTTTGAAAAAAGAGGCTTGAACAGAGGCTTAATGTGTGGAATTGAGCAGCTGAAGCTTTTCACAACATGAAGGTAAAAAGCGTCACCTGATCAATACCATCCCATTGAGCCGCTATGAATGGGACAGGGTGAGCTTTCTCCAGGTAGCTGGCAATTCTGTGATAGCTGTTATTTGCCTGTCACAACAGTCATAGGAAAAAGGCAACAGGAAGCGATGTTAGTCAACAGCAAAAGCCATCTTTTATTAAGATGGACACAAACATCAAGAACAGTGTGCAAGCTAGGTGTGTGCCTTTCAGGCTGTGAGCTGAAGGCCACTACACATATCCTGTGTAGCATGACACACAGGTTTGCAGAGACAAAATGTTGCATCTGGGCAGAACTGAGGCAGAATTCCACAGAAGCACTTGCCAGGTTGCCAGTGACAAGAGTATTTCCTCCCATCAACTGCCTTCTAAGACAGGAAGTCACTATACTGTGACACCATTTCCATTTCTTGGCCTGCAGCAGTTTTTACTTCTGTTTTCAGCCCATTCGTGTTTTTATAACCTGCCTCAAGGCAGTTTCTGTTGTCTTTAGAATTCCTTTCAACTTTCCTCTCTGTCCTGATATTTTCTAAGGGGGTGGGAGAGAAATCACATGACCACTACCTGAGAACTTCAGAAACCCCAGCCAGGATATTAATCGCTTAGACACTGGGTACATGGCATGGTATCACATCACTCTGGCTCCATGTCCTATATACACAGCAGGAATTTGGTGATGGGAATCCCCACACAAGGGTGCATAGTGCAAAAGCAAACAAATGGTGTTGCACAAGTCTAACACTGCTGTGTTCAGAATGCATGCAGATATGTATTTCAGACAACTGACAACAGAGAAGAGATGCTATTTTCCCAGCTGGTGAGCCAGAACACTGTGCTCCACATAGGTGGGCAAGAGGCAGAAAGAGAGAGCAGAAAGCAGAAACAGGGCTGGGAGGAGGGCAGGCAGCTACGCCTCACAATGACGCCTGCCTGACCCCAGGCCTCTCTGACCACCTCCCTTGCCAAAGGGAGCCACGGGTGGGCAGAACAGTGACAGTCTGCTGGGGCTGCGTGGGGTAAGTGCCCAGAGAGCCGATCAAACTCACTTCACCTGCTTCTAGGATGCTCAGTGTGAGTTCTCAACTTTGACATTTCTTGACTCTTAACACAATGCCACCTTTCTCACTCACACAGGGACTTCACCCTTTCGACTGAAGTTTCAGTGACATAAGTGGAAGGGGAAAGGAGATTCCCTAACTAGAGAATATAGCTGCTCCTTCAATCATCAACAGGCTGGGAGTTGCTCAGGCTGGGGAGATCAAGTCGACGACCAAAGTCTGAGGAAGGTGTGGTGATGTTTGCATTAATACAATTACTCGGATCATTGCATAAACACTCTTATCTGCCTAGAAGTGTAATGAGATGGTAGCTGTTACTTAGGGCCTTACCGGAATGGTATGCTTATTGTTATTGCTGCACCCATGGAATGTAAGTGAAATACATATTCCTGCTTTACAGGAAAGTTAGCATTGATCTTCCGGCAGGCTGCTTATGGTGGAATGCAAGTGCCGACGAATACGTGGATCTTTACTCAAGAAAAATGCTCTGCTGAACAGCCTGGCAGGATTTAGTATTACTGTTCAGTACACAGACTCTGTGCTTCAAAGGTCCTTTGCAAAGGGAGGAATCACTGGGTCAAAGTTATACTTCAGAAATTCTAGAAGCCTGTAGCAAACAGGTTGGCTTCTTAGCTCCTGTAAGTATGTGAAACTCAGGTGGATTCTTAACAGGGCAAATATAATCAGTGTAGGACACAATACAAAATTTTTTTTGGGGGGGGGGACTTTGCACAGGTCCTGTCTCGGAAATGAGTTGGCCCTGTTTCCCTCAACCCGGTATTTTTGAAAATCGCTAAATCCCAGGTTAATTTGCAAAATCCCAGGTTAAATCTTGTGGGAACAGCCAAATCCCACCGCGCTGTCCACAGTCAGGGAGAATCCACCTGCTATTGCTATTGCCCCCTTTTTCTTCTTAATTTTAATGTTGCACAAGCACAGCTATGAGGGTGCAGCCGATCATACTGTGGGAAGATCCTCATGACTGTGGGGGTTCGTTCCTGTATGCCTGCGCAGCTACGTATGCTTTGCAGGAAATTAAAAAAAGGAGAAGTGTCTCCGTGCAAAGGTGCAAAAGCAACACGGCTTGTGTCCATGGGCTCCCATCACTGCCTGCATGGCAAGAACACGAATGGAAAAAGGGAAAATGGGTTCCTTTGTAGTATCTGCAACCTGTTATACATTTGCTGTGTGGAATCAACCTCACTCTGCTGGTTCTCTGCTCCTTTACTTGACTGCCTTTCAGACATTTTCCCTTCCCAGATTCCTCTGGGTCTGTTTCTTGATCCTTAGCCTGCTAGTGCTACTTCCTCTGCATAAGCATAAGCATAAGCATTTTATTGTCATTGTGCACGCACAACGAAATTTACAGCAGCATTCCTCGATGCACACAATTTCAGACTCATACATCATCCTCACTTTCCCCTTCCTCCACCCATCCCTACACAGCCCCAAATACATCAATATGAAGCAGCGGAGTTTAGCATAGCCACAGCTCTAGAGTAGAAATGAGATGTAGACCTCTGGCAAATTCTCATCTCAGTCAAGGGCAGCCCACACTTCCTCTTTAGAGAAGCTGCACTTCGGATATTTTATTTGTTCCCTGAGCAGTTGAAATTTTACAGACGCTCCATAATATCACCCTTTGGGAGGAATGAACGCCACAAACACGATAATATCTAGATCAGTGATTTTCAACCAGGGTTCCGTGGTACCCTGGGGTACCATGAGCATGTCCCAGGGGTACCGTGGCAACGCTAACCCCCCCTCACTTTTGTGGTGTCTCCTGCCGGAGCCAGCAAGGACATGGAGCTGGCTCGGGGCAGGGCCTGCCACAAGGTCAGTAGCCACTTCCCCACCCCCATTCTTCCCTTCACCCTGGGAGGGGAAGGTGAGGGGTGGTGCAAGCAGGGGCACTGGGAGGGGAAGGTGGGGGATGGCAGGGGTACCATGAGATATGAAGAGTGAGGTCAAGGGTACCGTGACATCGAAAAGGTTAGTAAATACTGATCGAGATGTTCACTGTATCATATTTGCAATTTTTGTGTAGTGCCAACTATGATCAATCCCCGCCAAGAGTTTTCACATGACGAAGCCTCATTTTCAACCACCGATCATAATTTGCAAGATACGGGATAGAACATAGCCAAGACCGAGTCTCACAATAATAGCACAGCATGCACAACAGTGAGAGAGATAGCAACTCAGAAGGGGTTTCTCCTCTGCTGCAGCGCCAGGACGTGTTCATGCCCCTGTAACCTCAAGGACAGACTTTGTGAGGCTTCCCTTGAAGAATACTCCAAAGTTTATTTTGGTGCAAAAAAGGGCTGCTCGCCTATTGACGGGAGTACATTTGGGTGCTGTGTGGTTTCCGGGCTGTATGGCCGTGTTCTAGCAGCATTCTCTCCTGACGTTTCGCCTGCATCTGTGGCTGGCATCTTCAGAGGATCTGATGTTGGGAAAGCAAGTGGAGTATATATATCTGTTGGGTGAGTGGAGAAACCTTGTCTGTGAGTAACAAAGAAGGCAGCCAGGTCAATAGTTGAGGGCATCTGAATAGAAGTATGAGTAACAATGAAGACTATAGCATGGGCATAACACTGGAGATAGCAAGGTCACTGGTGGGAGCATCTGAAAAGAAGTATCCTGGCCTTTGTTTCTTTTGTCTATGGTCATCCTGTGTTTGTGTGGAGCTGGTTAGACACTGTCTTGACTCTAGTATTTTTCAACACTGGCAGCCAAGTTCTGTTCATTTTCATAGTTTCTTCCTTCCTGTTAAAATTGTCCATGTGCTTATGGATTTCAATTGCTTCTCTGTGTAGTCTGACGTAGTGGCTTTCAGAGTGGTCCAGAATTTCTGTTTTTTCAAATAATATTCTATGTCCAGGTTGGTTTATCATGTGTTCTGCTATTGCTGATTTTTCTGGCTGAAATAGTCTGCAGTGCCTTTCGTGTTCTTTGATACGTGTCTGTGCGCTGCGTTTGGTGGTTCCTATGTAGACTTGTCCACAGCTGCATGGTATGCGATAAACTCCTGCAGTAGCTAAATGATCCCTCTTATCCTTTGTAGAACGTAGCATCTGTTGAATTTTCTTAGTGGGTCTGTAGATTGTTTGTAGGTTGTGCTTCTTCATCAATTTTCCTATGCGATCAGTGGTAAGAACACTTTCCCTCTAGATGGCTCTTTATCTTTGTTCATGTGGCTTGTTCTTGGTCTTGCAGCCCTTCTGATTTCTGTATTAGAGTAACCATTAGCCTGTAGAGCCCTGTTTAGGTGATTCAATTCATCTTGTAGGAGGTGAGGTTCACAGATTCTGTTTGCGCGATGTACCAAAGTTTTTATGGTGCTCCTTTTTTGCCCTGGATGGTGATTGGAGTTTTTGTGTAGATATCTGTCTGTGTGTGTAGGTTTTCTGTATACTGTGTGTCCCAATTGCTGGTTTGGTTTGCGGATGACTAAAACATCTAAAAATGGCAGTTTTCCTTCATTTTCTTTCTCCATAGTAAATTGGATGTTTGGGTGGATATTGTTGATATGGTCCTGGAACTTGTTTAGTTCTTCTTCTCCGTGGCTCCAAATGGTGAATGTGTCATCCACATAACGGAACCATATGGTGGGCTTTTTTGGTGCTGTTTTCAGGGCTTGTTTCTCAAAACGTTCCATATAAAAATTAGCTATTACAGGGCTAAGAGGACTACCCATGGCTACCCCATCTTTCTGTTCATAGTACATTGCTCTAAGTGTAGTTGCCATCTTTTCCCAAGCCCAACCCAAAGTGCCAGACTTGAAAACTCATCCAGCGTGACCTGGGGTCATCCTACCAGAAGGGCTGCCTCGCCTGCTGCCCATTTGGATCCTCCCGGGGCCACCATCTACTGGAGCCCTCTCTCATAAGAACATAAGAACGAGCCTGCTGGATCAGACCAGAGACCATCTAGTCCAGCATTCTGCTACTCGCAGTGGCCCACCAGGTGCCTTTGGGAGCTCACGTGCAGGATGTGAAAGCAATGGCCTTCTGCTGCTGCTGCTCCCGAGCACCTGGTCTGCTAAGGCATGTGCAACCTCAGATCAAGGAGGTTGGTAGCCATAGATCAACTTCTCCTCCATAAATCTGTCCAAGCCCCTTTTAAAATTATCCAGGTTAGAGGCCACCATCGTCTCCTGTTGGCAGCATACACCCTCATGGCTGTCAACTGTTCATCCACTGTGTGGGCCCACTAATTTCCACTGGGAACTCCAGCATTAGGAAACACTCTCCCTGAAAAAATTCTTCCCAGGAACCGCCAGTCTGTTCTTCCCAGGTAAACCTTTGGCAGATCAATTATCACCTTGACTAGCAGGGCGGGGTTTGAAGTATTAACTGTTCATTGCATGGGGTTTTCTTTCTGTTTCTATTATTCTCTTTTGTTTTTGGCAAGCTATATTGAACCACTGTGGATGGCAGAAAAGGCAGCCCATAAGGATCTAGTTAATATACCCCTAAGATTTGGCCACATTTACAGGCTTTATATTTGTAATGATAACTTTATTTATGAATCTTTTAAGTGAATAGAGGCACTTTTGCACTTGCAGAACAATGCACTTTCAATCCACTTTCACAATTGTTTGCAAGCGGATTTCGCTATTTCTCACAGTAAAATCCAGCTGCAAAGTGCATTGAAAGTGGATTGAGAGTGCATTGTGCTGCATGTGCGAAAGTGCCCTAGGACTGCACTGATGGACTAGCAGAACTGCAGCCAGATTACTTGCATCAAGTAACCAACTGGCACCACTTGGGTGCAGTGATATATTACACCCGGGCTAAACTAGATGTCACTGTGGGCACAGTCCCCATTCGAGGGCCCTCGGCGACCCAAAGAAGTGCTCAAATTGCAGAAGAGGCTCTGACCAGTCAAGCTTCATTCTGCTCCCGAAACGCCCTCCGGCTACAAAAAGCGAAGTAGGGGAAGGGAGACGGCTGTTTTGAGAAAACTATTACGGGGGATCCCCCAAAACTAGTTTCACAGAATTCTTGTTAAGACAAATCATGTCCTCCAACTTTCCTTTGCAGTGACTTGTGAAAGGCCATGGAGGCCACGACGGGAGAAATGTCCCGCCCCTCGCACAGCATGGATCATGTAGGGAAGTCTATAGATCTCAGAAAAAGAAGGGCAGCGGCGGTGGCGGCAGCAGCCAAGGTGGCTTCAGAATTGCAGAGGAGGGGGATTCCACAGGCCCGGAGGAGCACATCGTGGCCCCAGTACGACCTCCACTGGGAACAGGCGAAGGCCCCGCCCCTGCGACTCGACCCTTTCCTTTGTACTGAAACACACACACACACACACACACACTGTTCTGTCACCTCTGCAGCAGTCCTTTCCCCACCACTTGCATTTACAGTGATGGGATTCAAACAATTTAACAACTGGCACCATTTTAACAACCGGTTCTGCCGAAGTGCTGCGAACCGGCTGAATCCCACCACTGGGCCTGGAAGGCAGGCAAGGCAGGCTGCTGCTGCTGCTACATCCATGGCTGCTGCTGCTGCTGCCTGCTGGGAAGGCTGGCCTCGGTGGCCCCGGAGTCGCCCCGCCTGACGTAAAACAACAGAAACTGAGCTGCGCGGCTCCTGTGGAAACGGGCTGGGCCGGGCTGAGCACCTGCCCTGCAATTAGGATGTGCAATCGGGTGGCGGCGGCGGCGGCGGCGGCGGCTGCTGTTGCTGCCGCCGCGTTTCCTTGAGAAAGCGCCCCGCCGCCCGCCCGCCGCACTGGGCCAAAGGTGACTTCTCGCGGGGCGACTCCGCAGCCACCCGCCGGGCCCGTCTCTCTTTCTCGGGGTGGCCCAACCCTCACGGCATCGCCGGGGTGGGTGGGCGGGCGAGGGTCTCTCCCGGGCGCTTCACCGAGAGCCTCAAACGAGGCAGCCACGCCCCCCACCCCCATCCATGGAGGTGGCGGGCCACGTCGGGCCGGACGAGCGGGGTCGCGATCCACGCTCTACAGCAGTGCCCAGTCCGTTCCGTCGCGAGGTCCCCGGGGAGGCGCTCCAAGGGCCGGGCGCGCGTTGTTGCAGGCGCTCCCCGTCTTTGACCCGCGGGGCTCTAGCCCAGGCAGCCCGCCCAGAAGTCCCCCGGCCTCCCCGGGCTGAAGGACGGCGGCGAGTAGCCGCGACCCTCCCCTCCCTCCGCAGTAGCCCCGCAGCCGGGCCCTGGCAGCAGAAGCGCCGGGGCTCGGAGCAGGGACCCCACTCCACTCCCCCGCCCCCCGCGGCGACCCCGCCGGCCGCGTGCTTACCCACGAGCAGGAGGGCGCCCGGGCCGCACGCCGCCATCCTCGCCGCCTGCCTGCCTGCCTGCCTGTCTTCCCACGGTCGCTCGCTTGGCCGGCCGGCAGCTCACCCGGCCGCTTTTATGGGCTGGCGGGGGCGGGGGCCGGGCCCGCGAATTTCCCCGCTGATGAAATCCTCGCCGCCGCCGCCGCCGCCTCCCCTCGCAGGTGCCGTCGGAGGAGCCCTGCCTGCCTGCCTGGATGGATGCGGCCGGAGGCGCTGTCGGGGGGGCTCAGAGGCCGCCTCCCCCCGCTCCGCGGGGCTGTGCAGTGCGCGGGACATGGGCGAGCCCGGGAGATCTGCAGCCGTGCCTGCCCCGACGGCCTCCCGCCGCCGCCGCCGCCGCCGCCGCGTGGCCCCTGCTCACTGCCCCCCCCCCCCCTCCGGCAGCCCGGGTGACCGGTCGGGAAGGAAAAAAGAAGGGGTGGCGCTTGACTCTCCTGAATCTGCTGCCTGTGAACTTCAGGAGATGCCGCGGCTGGGCTCGTGGGAGGTGGCAAAAAGCAGCAAGTTGCCTCCACTCCCTCCCTCCCACCCGTGCATAATAGTCGAGACCTCCGCTCGGGCCCCTTGTGCTTTCCCCACCCCTTTTCCAGCACTGCAGTATCCTTTCCTCTCTCCATGCCATGGCTTGGGACAGGGGTATCCCGAGGGCTTCCTTCTCCCACATGCACCACAGACAATGTTGGCTGCTTGTCCATATCCTTCTTAAATTGCGGAACTGAACACAGTACTCTAGGTGAGGTCTGACCAATGCAAAGTAGAGTGGTGCAATTACTTCCCTTGATCTAGACACTATACTCTTGTTGATGCATCCCAGAATCGCATTAGCTTTCTTGGCTGCCATATCACGCTGCTGACTCATGTTCAGTTTGTGGTCTACGAAGACTTCCAGATCTCTTTCACATGTAGTGTTGTCAAGCCAGGTGTCACCCATCCTACATCTGTGCATTTCATTTTTTCTGCCTAAGTGTAGAATCTTACATTTATCTCTGTTGAAATTAATTTTGTTAGTTTTGGCTCAGCTCCAGAGGCGTAGCTGGGCCAACTGCACCCGGTGCACAGTCTATATTTTCCGCGCCTCTCACAAGCAAGCCCCCTCATGGTGCCTCCCTTCTCCTCATTTATCGCATTTTAGTGTCTCCTTTCCTTTTCCTAGATTTTTCAGGCTGAAAAAAAGGCCTATTCACAGTTCAGGCTTAAAAACGGCCTGATGGGAACTATACTTCCCAGGAGACCTTGTGATCCCCAAGGTCTCCTGGGAACTGTAGTTCCTCAGGTTGTTTTTAGCCTGTATTGTGAACAGGCCTTTTTTCAGCCTTAAAAAGTTCTAGGAAAAGGAAAGGAACTAAGGTAAGTGTGGAAAGGGAGCGGGGGGGGGGGGATGCCGCAAGGGGAGGCTGCGGGGGAAGGGGGAGGGGGGAATTTTGCAACCCCCACGTGACCCAAAACCATGCGCCCGGTGCATGGCACACACCCTGCCCCCTGGTAGCCCCGCCTCTGTCCAGCTCTCTAATCTGTTTAGATCATTTTGAATCCTGCCTCTGTCCTCCAGGGTATTAAGTACCCCTCCTAATTTGATGTCATCCGCAGATTTGATTAACATGCCCTCTATTTCATTATCCAAGTCATTGGTAAAAATGTTGAATAGCACTGGGCCCAGAACAATGCAGAAGATGGATTACAAAGGTGGAAGACAGTACAGTAAAAGCAAGATGATAGCCCCCCTTCTTATCTTACGGTTCTTCTGACTCATAAATCCAACCCTCTTACTGGCAATCACAACACCTAAATATTTTGCAACTGCTAAGGTAGTTTTCTAATCCTCATTCACAAGGAAAAACTGGACTATTTTTTTGAGATCCTAAATTATCATAACCTATTAAGAGGGAGGACAAAATCCTTTCTCTCAGATCAACTCATGCCAATAAAATAATAAGGACTCAAGCTCACCAATTCCGCATTTGGAAACTGTGTCTGGATACACTGTGCTTGCAAATTGGATAGCCAAGGAAAAATAATTTAATGGAGGGACCAGTTCTATAATGGGATTGGACAAAGAATGTTAGTGAATAGCCACACTGCCATCAATGAGGGACTTATTATTCCATCAACATTCAGTATTGACAGCTTTCTTCATTTATTACAGTTATAAATCTGTAATTTTACAATCAAATCCTGGCCATCACTGTCTATTCTTAACAATTACCTTCCAGGGCCTCATATAAAAGTATTTCTCGGTGATATTCACAATTTCTTTCCTCATCTGATGATAACACAATAAATATTGCAATAGACTACAGTCCTGTTCCATTATAAAAACATTGTTCTGAGCTGTTCCATTATTTGACGGTTCTAGTGCTTGGGTAAAAAATGCCCTCGTAAACATTCCTGCTTTGCACCTTCTGGAGAATGACAAATGTCTGCTAAGCTTTCCTGGCCTTCTCGGACAGGCCACTCTGCAAGGCAGGAGCCATAACACAGTGCGCACAGAATGCTGAGCTTGTATAGTTGCAGGGTGACACCTTTAAAAGACTTTCTTCAGACCAATAGAGCTGTCCTGACAGAGCATAGTTCTGTGAACATGTGGGCTTTGTAGGTGATAACCAGTACTTTGGACTGAGCCTTGTACCTGATTGGTCACCAGTGGAGAGTGACTGCCGAGTGGGTGCAATGTGCATTCTCCGCTGGGCTCCAGATAGTAATTGAGCTGTGGCACTCTGTACCGGGTGGAGTTTCCAGGCTGACTTTAAGAGCTGATCTGTGTAGAATGCACTGTAACAGTCTAGCTTTGAAGGTACAGTAGAGTGGTCCCATGGGGCGAGGTCAGTGGGGTCAAGGAAAGGAGCCATCTTCTGGGCTAAATGAGTTGGAAGAAACTGCTTTGCACCTGTTGGGGATGATTTTTTTTTTCTCCAGCAGTTATTTTTTCTCCAGTAGTAATGCTCAGTCAGTAAGGCACATGTCAGCTGGACCCCCTCAACAGTGCAAGGACATGAAACCCATCTTCCTTCCTTCCTTCCTTCCTTCCTTCCTTCCTTCCTTCCTTCCTTCCTTCCTTCCTTCCTTCCTTCCTTCCTTCCTTCCTTCCTTCCTTCCTTCCTTCCTTCCTTCCTTCCTTCCTTCCTTCCTTCCTTCCTTCCTTCCTTCTGTCATATTCGTCTAGTCTTCAACCGTCCGTCCTGGCCAGTCTGGCCTGGCTCATTCCATCAACTGGGTCACCATTCCGTCCGTCCTGGTTTTGAGACAATGTGTTCAGGACTGGGCTACAGCCAGAAATGAGATCCAGCAGGTTCTCAGGTTCCCGAGAGTAGGTTACTAATTATTTGTGCGTGCCGAGAGGGGGTTACTAATTAGTGATTTTGCCATGTGATTTTTGCCTTAGTTACACCCCTCCTCCACTCCTCAGCAGTAGCGCGCAGAACTTGAAGCAGTGTAGCAGGAGGTGCACCAGTATGCGTGGCAGCCTGCACCTGCGTGCATTCGTTTCCCACCCAAGGACCGGCGCAGTGGCTGTGTCCTTGCCACAGCCCTGCCCAGCAATGCCCCGCCCCCCAGGAATGTGTCCGACCATTTAGCACCCCTGTCCAAAGCCCTGGCTCCACAGAGGCATGTTCCTCCCATTGGGCAAAGGTGGGAAGGTTGCCCTGGGCTTAGCCCTGTGGGGGCTGAGGCTCTGTTTGTGGGATTTTCTTGTATTTTCAGTGTGTTTTTCCATCTTTTGGCCTGCAGAGGGCGGCAGTTTTAGGCTAGCAGTGCAATTCAAAATTCTCAGTGGGATGTTCTGGGGAGACTCTCCCCAGATGCTATCACCCAGGTTTCCTGGTGGAGGTTGCCTGGTCTCAGGAGTCCAAAGTTAAGTGGACTCCCAAAGTGCTGGGTGTGCTCCCATCCCCCCATTGTTTCCAATGGGAGCTAATAGGAGACGAGGCTACACTTTTGAGGGTCCATAACTTTGGACCCCCTGAACCAAACTTCACCAAACCTGGGAGGTATCATCAGGAGAATCTTTTACTGATACCACCCAGGTTTTGTTAAGTTTGCGAACCTCCAGGGGGTCCAAAGCTATGGGACTCCCCAAAGGGGTTCCGCCCTCATCATCCATTGTTTCCTAAATGGAGCCTAACAGGAAGATGGGGGCTACACCCTTGGAGGGTCCATAACTTTGGACCCCTGAAACCAAACTTCACTCTAAAACCTGGGAATTGGTATCATTAGGGGAGTCTCCCAAAGATAGCCCCCTGAAAGATTCTGGTGCTGCTTAGCTTCTCTAATAATCTTGCACCCCTGCCAAGGCAGGCACCTCCCAAAACTTCCCTAGGGATTTTCCTTTCTAAATCCCCGCCTGTTGCCATATGGATTTAAAGGGAGAATCTATGAGGTCTCCTTAGTTTAAACACATTTGCTGTAAGTGATGCTGTTTCCCCAGGGTGGGGGAGAATCAACTCCAGCAAAATAGCATCACTTCCCAATGTTGTTTTAGGCAAACCGAACCCCAGATTCTCCCTTTAAGATAGATTTAAAAGGAGAATCTCCGGGGCTCCCCTAGTTTAAACATCTATTGAAAACATGATGCTGTTTGGGGGTGGATTCCAGCATCACTCTGGTTTAAACTAGGGAGCCCAGATTCTCCTTTAAAACATTGAAAGTGATGCTGTTTCCCCCAATTGGGGGTACTGGATACAACACCATAAAATGTTTTCATAGCAGTAATAAAACATTTTGAAAGCATTTTGAAAATGTTTTCAAAAAATTATTTCTGCTGTGTGGCATGGCTTATTGCTGTGCTCAGATTTGTGAATTGGGGCATGTTCTATAATGTGATGGTGACTTTGAAACAACCTGGTGTAAAAAATCATTGCTTGGTCACAGTGGGGGAGGGTGGTTGCCCATGGGGAGCGCCAAATTCCAGTTTGCCTAGATACGCCACTGGGCATAGCTACAAGGGGGGGGTGTGTGTGTTGCATTGGGCACGCACCTGGGCAGGCATCAAACTCAGGTTTTGCCCAGGGCTCCAGTTTGCCTAGTTACGCCACTGCCCGCCCAGTCCCATTGGCGCTACGCCACTGTTTGAATCCCACCACCATGAGAACCTGTTACTAAAATTTTTGGATCCCACCACTGGCTACAGCTGTACTGACCTTGCAAAACCAGATGAGGTAGAACAGCAACAGAAGTTTACTGAAAAAGGGGTGATTTATCAAGTGTCTCTGCAGCAGCATAGGAAAGGTCAAGAGGGATGACTCAGAGCAAAACAGAGTTGCAACACGCTGCAGTGTTATCCCTGAATGTTATTCATGGAGGATGTTGCATCAATTTTAGGCAAAGCAGCAAAGTAATTATCATTGTTCTAGCAGATGGGATGGGATGATTGGTGAGACTCTTATCAATTCATGTCTGCAGAATGTTACAAGACAACACATTCCTCCAGTCTTTTAAAAATGTTTGGTTCCTTCCTGTCATGGCTGGGCCCAGTGATGAAGATTATGGAAGTCAAAGGAAGGACTTCAAACTCATAAAGGTCATGGCAGCCATGCAAGCAGCCATGTGGTCAGAAGCCCAAGTGTCCCGTGAGTAGCCAGGGCCACAGTCTGGAACTGCTGAAGAAACCACTGAGGAGATTCCTCTATTGCTGGGCACCTCGTGGCCTCTTTCAAAACCTCAGAAGTGGAGAATGTGAGATGTCCAGGAAGCAGCTCTGCTCAGATGGTGAAGTGGGCAGTGGGCAACCTGAGACTTCTCTGATGCCTTAGTGTAACCTACTTATCTTTGGCCACAACAATCTCCATTGGAGACCTAGGAAATAATATATGACAGCACCCTATGGCTTAGCAAACAAAAATGAAATTGCTTGAACAAATTAACCCACCTTTAATCGTAACACAACTTTCTATCATTTAATAATAAAGAATAGTGAACATATAGTGAGTATATATATACAGCACAACTCAATTGTAAATAATCTTCAGTGCTTTTTAAAGAAAAAACACTCAGAACAGTTGCCACCACTAACAGTGTCCAACAATGAAAGAATAGCAAGAAAGTCCAAACTATTAATAAAACAGGGCTTCTTTCTCTCATCTGGCCTTCTGTATCTGATGTAGCTGCTGCAGGTCTTTCCTCAATTTGGGCCTGTAAAAAATAAGTAATTCTCTCAATTGAGCTGTAGGCCTTCCTTCTACTGCAGGCCAGATCAACTGAGGAGGGTGGAGCTCTTGCAGTTGGTAATACCGTGTTTCCCCGAAAATAAGACAGTGTCTTATATTAATTTTTACTCCCCAATATGCGCTATGTCTTATTTTCAGGGGATGTCTTATTTTTCCGCTCCACAGCTGCATGCTCTGGTGTTCTGTTCGACGGGCATGCTTCCAAACAAAAACTTTGCTACGTCTCACTTTCGGGGGATGCTTTATATTTAGCACTTCAGCAAAACCTCTACTACGTCTTATTCTCAGGGGATGTCTTATTTTCGGAGAAACAGGCCAAGTAAGCAAGCTTACCAACCGCACATGCTCAGTGAGCTGTTATCCACTGGGCCCTAAGATCCAAACAAAACAAAAATACTAAAATGGCATGGGTTACATTAGCACACCACGCTTCACTGCAAGTTTTTAAAGGATGCTGGATGGGGTTTTGCTGTAAGGGTCTGCAAGACTTCAGGTCACGGCTACCGTTGCAGGCACCAACTTCTATAGACAGCTTCCCTGTTGTAGGATCCACCACTCTCCTGGTCTGTTTGTGGAAACTTCTGCCTGCTCTTGGATGTGAGCAGGACAATTCCTGGGCTCTGCTGAAGTTGATTCTTTGAGAGGGCTTCTTCCTCTGCCCTCCTACTGTTTCTCTGAAGTTTTCCCAAAGGGTTGGTGGAGAGCCAGTGTGGTGTAGTGGTCAAGAGTCGTGAACTCTAACCTGAGACCCGAGTTTGATTCCCCGCACCTCCACATGACACCTGCTGGGTAATCTTGGGCTCGTCACAGTTCTCTCAGAACGCTGTCTACCCCTTAAGGTGTCTGTTGTGCGGAGAGGAAGGGAAAGGAGTTTGTAAGCCGCCTTGAGTGTCCTTATAGGAGAGAAAGGCAGGATATAAATCCAAACTCCTCTTCATTATGTGTTAATTTCAGGTAGGTGTGTGTCAAGCATGCTGTTCTGTAAAACAAAAAGATAACTGAAATTATTCATACATTTATATACAAGATTCAGCTTTACACTTGAATAGTTTTACTGAATTATCATCATGATTAATTTTTCTCCTACAATTTGTTAATAAGGGGCAAAGAAGATGGAAACCACATATGTGTGGTCTTCACACATATCTTGACTCTGGTGAGGGATCTATGCTGTGTATATATAGACCCAATCTTGGGTGATGTTTTGGGGGAAATACAAAGGGAAGAGACAACTCTGAACTTTATTAAATTTGGACTTCGTTGATCAGAAAGGAAAGCGAGAAATGGAGGTCAATTAAAAGACAACGCAATTAAGTAGACCAGGACTGGGAACTGCAATAAAAAGCTGAAAATCACCCATAACAGGGAATACAAATAATACGAATTGATGAATAATACAAATAGGGAAATGGCGGCCACCCAATATTTCAAATTTTTAGTTGGCAGAGAGGAGGAGGAGGAAGGAACCATTATGCCCTAAGGGCAGAGTCTTCAAATCCTTTCATATGTGCATGTCACAGTACAATGCTTGACTACTCCATCTCCTGTTAGTAAGTCCCACCTAGGGATGGTAAACTGGGAAGACTAAAGTAATAGAAGGAAAACTCTTCCTTTGGGATGGGGAGGGAGGAAGACTGAGGACATGAAAAAGTTCTCGTCTTCTACAGCTCCGGACGAAGAAGCCACATGCCATGTGGGATGAACTTTGTCCACACAGCAAGGAACAATAGAGAGAAGTCATAAGAATATAAAAATATAACGAGAGTCCCGCTGGAACAGTCGAAAGGCCCATCAAGTCCTTCATTTTGTTAACACGGTGGTCAACCAGCTGAATTTGCCCACTCTCATTTTAAAGACTTCCAGGTTGGCAGCCGTCACCACATCTTGTGGCAAGGGGTTCCACAATGTAAGTATACGCCGTGTGGAGAGGTACTTCCTTTTATCAGTCCTGAATGTCCTGCTTTTCAAATTCAGTGGATGACCTGGAGTTGGATTGTAGTGGTATAGTGGTTAAGAGTGGTGGACTCTAATCTGGACGACCGGGTTTGATTCCCTACTCTTCCACGTGAGCAGCAGACTCTAATCTGATAAACCAGGTTTGTTTCCCCTCTCCGAAGCCTGCTGGATGACCTTGGGCCAGTCACAGTTCTTCAGAGCTCTCTCAGCCCCACCTATCTCCCCAGGTGTATGTTGTGGGGAGAGGAAGGGAAGGAGTTTGTAAGCTGCTTTGAGACTCCTTGAGGTTGAGAAAAGTGAGCTATAAATCCAAATTCCTCCTCTTCCTCCTTCCCTGTCCACTCTGTCTACATCATGCATGAATGTACAGGTTTCTACCATGTCTCCCCTCACTAACTGTTTTCCTAAGCTAAACAGTCCTGTTTTAGCTGGTCCTCATAGGGCAACTGTTGTATCCCCCTGATCATTTTGACTACTCGGTTCTCGTCCCAACCAGAAGACCCAAGGTGACAATGAACTTGAACACGCTGCTGGTCCAGTTGAAGCTAGCCTGTCCTATTCAAACATTGCTTGGGGAGCACCTAGTAAAGGGAAAGAGGACTGCATGCTTTCCATTTTTCTTTGTTCCCTTCTTCAGCCTGAAATGCTTTTATAGAAGATGTATGTTCTTATCTTTCCATCCATCCATCCATCCATCCATCCATCCATCCATCCATCCATCCATCCATCCATCCATCCATCCATCCATCCATCCATCCATCCATCCATCCATCCATCCATCCATCCATCCATCCATCCATCCATCCATCCATCCATCCATCCATCCATCCATCCATCCATCCATCCATCCATCCATCCATCTATCTATCTATCTATCTATCTATCTATCTATCTATCTATCTATCTATCTATCTATCTATCTATCTATCTATCTATCTATCTATCTATCTATCTATCTATCTATCTATATCTATTCATTCTATCTATATCTATCTATCGGCCCATCTATCTAATTGGCCCATCTATCTTATCTATCTATCTAATATAATCGCCCATATCCCAGAAGGGCTCTCCATGGTGTACAACATAAACCACATAAAAATTCCATCGTAATCAAACTTCCATAATTATAATAAAAACAGTAGTTGTTGTATCCTAAGATGGCATTCCACCTAAACCTAATCCTCCTAGAAGTAGGAGGGAGGAGTGTAGTGGGTCCTGATGGTATTAAGGACCCATGGAAGTCCTAATAGTGGGTCCTGCTGATATTGTGGGACTCCCCAAACTGGGGACATCTCAGCTGCTGAGTTTCTCCAAAAAAAGTCTGCTGTGGAACAACTCAGTCTTACAGGCCCTGCAGAAATCACAGCTGGAGGGAGAGTGTTCCACCAGGCAGGGTAGCTTGCTCATAAAGGCCACTGGGTCTCGAGTGGGAGGCCAGCCGTGATCATTGAGGGCCAGGGATCTCCAGGTTGGCTCCTCTGCTGGAATCCCAGTGAGGCCGTGAGCTTGGGACATATGGGGTAATGCGGTCCCGAAGGTATTAAACCTTCTTACCAACTGAACTCTCTGATCTTTGGAAACTCCGCAATGCCTACTTGGTCTAGCTGCCTGGAGTGTGGCCAATATGGAGTGGCAGCAGAGAAGCAAGCCATTCTTGGAGCACAATTCTTGTGTAGTATACTAGATCACCTTCGCACTTACTTGTAGAAGGGTATGGGAAGGCATGGCCGCTGGGCTGGGTTGCTAAACAGCAATGGCGATCCAGAATCATAGACACGTGACTCTGGCAGGAGAGGCTCCTCAGATTCACTAGCGGAAGCTGGTGCTTAGCTTTTGGGGTCCCCCAGGGAGTGAGGGGAAGAAGGAATGGCATCTCTGAGTTCAGACTTGGGACAGTTGTGGGCATTTCCCAACCTCCTAAGAGGCAGCCAGGAGGAGCAGGGAAGGACACATAAACCCATTTCTTCATGGGGAACATAAGCAAAAGAAGTAACTACACAATTCCCAGTGGAATCAATCCTTCCGTGCTATATGTACCCGCTCACTTCTAGTTCAAGTGGAACCCTCCCATGGAAGTGTGTGGGGTGTCCCCTACAGAAGAATAACAGGAGGAGGAGGAAGAAGAGTTGGATTTATATCCTCCCTTTCTCTCCTGTAAGGAGACTCAAAGGGGCTGGCAATCTCCTCTCCCTTCTCTCCATCACAGCAAACACCCTGTGAGATAGGTGGGGCTGAGAGAGCTCCAAGGAACTGTGACTAGCCCAAGGTCACCCAGCTGGCGTGTGTTGGAGTCCACGGGCTAATCTGAATTCCCAGATAAGCTTCCACAGCTTAAACAGCAGAGCAGGGAAGCAAACCCGGTTCCTCCAGGCTAGAGTGCACCAGCTCTTAACCACTGCAGAGTGAGGAAAAGGGAGAGAGATTGGCCATGAGCAGGAAGAGGCCAAGAGGCTCAGAGTGGGGCTTCAGGACCTAGCTGGAGGGGTGGTGGGAGAAGGGGCACGAAACTCAGGAAAGTGGAACAGGGGACCAGGGGAAGGAGGAAGTACTGGATTGGGGCTCTGAGTGACCAGAAATGGGGACCAATTTGGAATGCTTGTAACTCCTACCCAAAGACCCCTCTTAGAGTTCAGGAGTGAGGAATTTTGGCACTCCAGATGGATCTACATATTTCCTATCAGCCCCTGCCAGCATGACCAATTGGCCATGCTGGCAGGGGCTGATGGGAATTGTAGTCCATAACATCTGGAGTGCCAAAGGTTCGCCACCACAGCCCCAGACTTTCACATCATAGGGATCGATGCAAACAGGGTGAGGAGATTTGCAGTTATTTCACTCATTTGAATCATCGCTCACGTTTGCTGTGTAAGCAAGCATGAGGGCACTTCTTTTACTCTCTGAAACCCTGTTATAATTTGTAGTCCTGTTATAACCCTGTTATGCTGCTAGTTTAATCTCTGTCTGTAACTATTCCACATCCAATTTCGATATACTTACCGAGGAAAAGCAAGGAGGAGGGGACAGAGGGTGATCCCTTCTGCTCCCGGCGCGCCCAGGAACATCTGTTTGGCCCTGCGGTCGCCAGAAGAAAGCCAAGCCCAGGCACAGAGTAGAATTTTTTATTGGCAAAGCAGTAAAGCATGTTAATGTACCAACTTTTTAGCAGGAGTTGCTAGAAGGTGACAACAACCTAGCGAGCGAACGGGAAAAGGAAAGCAGAAAAAGAGAGCGCAATGGGGCCGGAGGGGAATCCAGGGTGGCTGGAAGCCTTTCTCTGTCACATGCCCTTGTGTGAGAGCTGTTATGCCACAAGGGCGCTTGTCACTTCTCCCCAAATGGTGGGAGATGACAACACTCCTTCTCTGTCACCTGTGAGCGCTAGCATTTTTGTATTTCACACAACAGAGGGCAGCCAGGCACCAGTGAGCTGCCCAAGCTACCCTGGGCCACAAAGCATTCAACTGCAAGACTTCCACTCACCCCAAAACGTTAGCCTTTCCAGTAAGAGGAAGGGAAAAGGTGACTTTGTGCGTGCCGGAGGGAAGCTGTAAATCTCTTCCTCTATATTTACTTCTATCTATACAAATACATGATGCTGGCATGATGCAATATCAAGACACATGGGTGAGTCTAACAACAGCTGTTGGAACTTCCGCCGCAATCATCATAAGCTTGGTGGGTATTTTGCCTGTCCAGCATCATGTATCTTAATGATGCTATTCAAATTTTTGCCACGATAGCTAATAATAAAACGTAGGCGTCCTCAACTAATACCCCACCAACTCTTACATTCTCTGTTTAACTACAGAAGTCTCTATTTAGCTACAGAAAACTTTAGGACTGCTTTTCTTGAGAGCTCTTGGCATGCACAAATCTGATACTCTTCCTTTTCAAATGAGAAGAAGAAGAAGAAGAAGAGGAGGAGGAGGAGGAGGAGGAGGAGGAGTTTGGATTGATATCCCCCCTTTCTCTCCTGCAGGAGAGTCAAAGGGGCTGACAATCTCCTTGCCCTTCCCCCCTCACAACAAACACCCTGTGAGGTAGGTGGGGCTGAGAGAGCTCTGAGAAGCTGTGATCACAGCCCTGGTGGTCACCCAGGGCTGGCGTGTGTGGGAGTGTAAGCAGGCTAACCTGAATTCCCCAGATAAGCCTCCACAGCTCAGGTGGCAGAGCTGGGAATCAAACCCGGTTCCTCCAGATTAGATACACAAGCTCTTAACCTCCTACGCCACTGCTATGCCACTGATCTGAGAAGCTGTGACTAGCCCAAGGTCACCCAGCTGGCGTGTGTGGGAGTGCACAGGCTAATCTGAATTCCCCAGAGAAGCCTCCACAGCCTCAGTGGGCGGCAGAGCTGGGAATCAAACCCGGTCCCTCCAGATTAGATACACGAGCTCTTAACACTCCTACGCCAAATGAGTCTTCTTAAGGGTTCCAGAAACTCGTATATGCTCAAGAGGAATGCTTTAAGAAATATGTTTACAGCTTCCATACTTTTAAAAGGGTACCTTTGATTCAAACTTCCATTACCACTTCTGAAAATCCACATCTAACACCCACACGCTAAAGACTGAAAAGTTCATGTGACATCACAGGGATGTATATAGCAGAGGGACAGTCGGGGGCTCCGTTCTTGCCTTGTTTATGCAAACATTGTAAACAAGCTATTAAGCCATGGAAAACCTCTTGCTAGAAACGACTCCGACATAAATTTGGAGGCTCAAAATAAACGTTTGGTGATTTGCCTAAAATTGGACGCTGGCATTGATGCAACACTGATGAAAATGAGGCATTCTTATTAGACTGATACTCACTTCAGCCACGTGAAGGTGGGTAACAATCCAAGCGACACGGAAGGCTTGCTGTGTACTTGCACCATCTTTAAGCCAGATAAAGAGGCTTCTGATGGAACTTACTCATGTCATGGAGGCGAACAATTTATCGACCCAAACCCTGCCAGCTGCCTTCCAGTCATGCTGTACCAGTGCTCTCCTTGCCTTGCCTGTGCCCCAGGGCGTACCACCTATGGGGACATGGGGAAACCCATGTCCCCGGGCGCACATAGACCTGGGCGCTGGCACCAGCTGTGGGCAGTAGACCTGGACGCCACCGGTGACTTCGCATAGTAGATCTGGACACCGACGTCGGCTCCGAGCAGCAGACCTGGATGCCAGTGCGAGCTCCAGGCAGTAGCTCTGGATGCTGGCGCTTGCTCCAGGCAGTAGACCTGGATGCCAGTGTGGGCTCCAGGTGGTAGACCTGGGGTCTGGGTGGTAGATCTGGGCGCCTGTGGAGGATTGTCATGCCCTTATATAAAGCCGTGGTGCGACCGCACTTTTTTTTTTTTTTAGAACAAGCCAGCTGGATCAGACCAAAGTCCATCTAGTCCAGCTCTCTGCTACTCGCAGTGGCTCCACCAGGTGCCTTTGGGAGCCTCCCACATATGCAGGGATGTGGAACGCAAGTGGCCTTCATGCGGCTGTTGCTCCCGATCACCTGGTCTGTTAAGGCATTTGCAATCTCAGATCAAAGAGGATCAAGATTGCAGCCATAAATCGACTTCTCCTCCATAAATCTGTCCAAGCCCCTTTGAAAGCTTGCTATCCAGGTTAGTGGCCATCACCACCTCCTCTTTAAAAGTGGCAGCATTATTCCAAACACTTCAATCACACGCTATGCGTGAAGAAGTGTTTCCTTTTATTAGTCCTAATCTCTTCCCCCAGCATTTCTTCAATGAATGCCCCCTGGTTCTAGTATTGTGGAGAAAGAGAGAAAAATTTCTCTCTGTCAACATTTTCTACCCCATGCATAATTTTATAGACTTCAATCATATCCCCCCTCAGACGTCTCCTCTCCAAACTAAAGAGCCCCAAACGCTGCAGCCTCTCCTCATAGGAAAGGTGCTCCAGTCCCTCAATCATCCTTGTTGCCCTTCTCTGCACTTTTTCTATCTCCTCAATATCCTTTTTGAGATGCTACCAGAACTGGACACAGTATCTGGCGCGGTCGCATCACTTGCTTTATATAAGGGCATGACAATCTTTTGCAGCTCTTTATTCTCAATTCCTTTCCTAATTATCCCCAGCATAGAGTTTGCCTTTTTTACAGCTGCCATGCATTGAGTTGACATTCCCATGGAACTATCAACTAAGACGCCTAAATCCCTTTCCTGGTCTGTGACTGAGAGCACTTTGACCAGTGGTGGATTCAAAAATTTTAACAACAGGTTCCGATGGTGGTGGGATTCAAACAGTCACAGAGTGCCAAACGGAGCAGCGGTGGGGCAATACATGGCGATGGGCATGGTCTGGGCCAAAGTTCTGGGGTGAAGGGATTTCCTAGAGCAGGGTGGGCTGCACTGGCAGCATGGGCACTGGGCAAAATCTCCCCACTCCACCCCAATGCCACCTGGGTAGACAGTTTTGCAAAACGGAGCCAAGCACTGAGCAAAAACTCCTCTCCCCATCCCCATGCCACCAGGGTAGAAAAGATTTGGCTCCACAGAAACCAAGCACTGGCCAAATCTCTGCACTTTCCATTCTCGCATGCCACCAGTGGTAGGAAAAGATTCTGCCCACAGAAACCAAACATCATTGGGCTTTCAAATTCTGCACTTCTCCATTCCTCATTACGCCACTCAGGGTAGAAAGACTTGGCTCCAGCAGGAAAACCCAAACACTTTGGCCAAATTCTGCACTCTCCATTCCCATGCCACCAGGGTAGAAAAGATTTGCCCACAGAAACGCAAACACTGGGCCAAAATCTCTGCACTCTCCATCCCCATGCCACTCAGGGTAGAAAAAGATTTGCCGTCACACAGAAACCAAACACTGGCCAAATTCCTTGCACTCCCCATTCCCATGCCACCAGGATAGAAAAGATTTGCCCACAGGTGAAACCAACACTGGCCAAATTCTGCACTCTCCATTCCCCACGCCACTCAGGGTAGAAAGATTTCTTCCTGCCCACAGAAACCAAGCAAGCACTGGCCAAATTCTGCACTTTCCATCTCTATGCCACAAGGGTAGAAAGCTCTGTTCACAGAAACCAAGAAGCACTGGCCAAATTCTGCATCTCTCCATTCCCATGCCACTCAGTGGGTAGAAAGATTTGCCCTACAGAAACCAAACACAGGCCAAATTCCTGCCCCTCCCCATCCCCATGCCACCAGGATAGGAAAAGATTTGCCCACAGAAACCAAACACTGGCCAAATTCTGCCCTCCTCCATCCCCATGCCACAAGGGTAGAATCGTTTAACAAAAAAGCAGTTACTTCTTACTTTAATAGCCAGGAGGAACATGTGGCTGACCTCATTTCGTGGTGTTCCTGCTCTCCTGGCCAAGCTGCAGGGGTCGGGAACCCGTGGCTCGGGAGAGCCGCCATGGCGGCTCTTCCTGGCTGCTGTTCTGCGTGGCTCCATGAGCCGGTTTCCGCCCGGGCCTTTATCTTCACCTGCTCCTGCAGGGAAGCAGGGCGGGCGCATCTCCTCGCCTCGCAGCTGGCCAGTGCCGCGTCGTGGGTTTTGAGCCCTCCTGCCCGCCCCGCTGCTTGCCATGGGCGGGCGCTTTTCCCCGGGCGGCCGGCCAGGCCGAGCCAGCCGAACTCCATGTTCGCACCACCGGCCCCTGCAGGAAGCGCAGGGTGGGCGCATCTCTCGCCGCAGGCCAGGCTTCGTGACGGGCTTTACTTCCTTCCTGCCCGCCTACCGCTGCTTTGCGGGGTGAGCATTCTCCCCGGGCGGCCGCAAGGCCAGGCCGAAAGCCGCCGTCCCCAGTCTCGGCCTCGCTCTGCGC
The DNA here is from genome assembly GCF_021028975.2 of Sphaerodactylus townsendi. Classification (NCBI taxonomy): domain Eukaryota; kingdom Metazoa; phylum Chordata; class Lepidosauria; order Squamata; family Sphaerodactylidae; genus Sphaerodactylus; species Sphaerodactylus townsendi. The sequence goes on along the minus strand of NC_059439.1, from coordinate 3,376,848 downwards.
AGGGCGGAGCGCTCCCCGGGCGGCCGGCCAGACCGAGCTGAGCCGTCGGGCCTATCGGGCCGCTCTGCAGGAAGCAGGGGAGGAGCAAAGCACTCTCACTCCGCCATTGGGTTGGCCAGGCCATGGGCGCCAGTGGCTTTACTCCTCCTGCCCGGGCTGGTGTTCTCTCCGGGCGGGGCCGCCAGGCTGAGCCGGGCTGGCTCCACGCCCGCCCGGGCCCTGCAGGAAGCGCAGGGGCGGGCAGCAGATCTTCAGCCTGCGGCCGGCCAGGCTGCGCAAGCCGTGGGCTTTGACCTCCTGCCCGGGCCCCCGGCCTGCTTGTGGTGGGGCGGGCGCTTCTCCTGTGTGGCCGGGCCAGGCCGAGCCGCCGGACCCATCGCCGCCCCCGGGCCCCTGCAGGAAGCAGGGCGGGCGCATCCCTCGGGCCTTCGCTGCCGGCCAGGCCAAACGCCATGGGCTTTGACTCTTTCCTGCCTGCCCCTGGCTGCTTTGCGCGGGCGGGCGCTTCTCCCGCCGGCCGGCCAGGCCGCGACCACTCCGCTTCTGCCCATCTTTTGCCTCCCGCCACTCTGCTATCCTGCATGGGCTGGCGCATCCCTCGCCCGCCGCCGGCCAGGCCGTGCCATGGGTTTTTTTACCTCCTGCCTCGCCTCTGCTTTCGCTTCGGCGGGGCGAGCGCTCTCCTCAAGGCCGCCAGGCCGATCCACCGCTGCGTGCTCCATCCTTTGCCCGGCCTCTGCAGGGAAGCAGGAAGCGCGGCGATCTTTTGCTCCATGCGCGCTGGCCAGGCCGTGCCGTGGGCAATTTCTTTACTCTCTCCTGCTCCGCCTTCCACTGCTGGCAGGGTGGTTATTGTCCTGGCGGCCGGCCAGGCCCAGCCCGCCGGGTCCTCATCTTTGCCCGCTTCTGCAGGTAGCAGGGCAGGCGATCCTCACCCGCGGCCAGCCAGGTGCCGCTGCCGCGGCTTTTTTTTACTCCTCCTGCCCGCCTTCGGCTAAGCTTATGGGGCTACAGGCCGAGAAAATGAGCCGCCGGCTGCCCATCTTCGGGGCTTGCTCCTGCAGGAAGCAAGATTTGCCCACAGAAACCAAACACTGGCCAAATTCCCTGCACTCCCTCATCCCCATGCCACAAGGGTAGAACGTTTAATAAAGCAGGTGGGCGATTCCTCTAGCCATGGAGGGGAGGTGGGGATTAATCATTACACAGACTCTGCTGGGTCAGTTGAAGTTGAAGTTAATCATTAACTGGCAGTTTGCAGAGCTGAGGAAGATTTATCAAAGGAGTTGAAGTTAATCTTTAACAACCGGTTCAACGAACTGAAGAAAAACGTTCTATCGAACTCGTGCGTGGGCTGTGCATCCTACCTCCTGCAGAATTGGACTCCCCCGTAGCAGCGTATGTGAAGTTTGGATTTTTGCCCCTATGTGCATCACTCTTTACATTTTGCTACATTGAACTGCATTTTGCCATTTCTTGGGAGCTTCCACTTCCTAACCTTAATTTATCAAGGTCCGCTTTGAGCTCTTCTGCAATCCTTTGTGGTTCTTGCAATTTCACCCTACATAATTTGGGTATCATCTGCAAACTTGGCTACCACGCTACTTCCACCCCCACTTTCCAGGTCATTTCTTATGAATAGGTTAAAGAGCACTGGTCCCAAACGGATCCTTGTGGGGACACCTTTACCCCCGGAGCATCTCTCCATTGTGAGAACTTCCCATTTACACTCCACTCTTTGTTTCCTGTTTCCTTCAAATCCAGTTTTTAATCCATAGGAGTGACTTCCTCTTATTCCTCTTCATTGCCGCTGAGTTTTCTCAACAGTCTCTCTGGTGAGGAACTTTGTCAAAAAGCCTTTTGGAAATCCAAGTAGTGACAAATGTTCCACCTGTTCACTCCCTGTCCACATGCCTGTTTACAGTTCCCCTCAAAAGAACTCTAGTAAGTTTGTAAGATAGGATTTGTTCTCTGCAAAAGCCATGCTGACTCTTTCTCAGCAGGTCTTGCTTTTCTACATGTTTAATAATTCTTTTATTCTTTAATGAGATAGATTCTACTTAATTTACCAGGAACAGATGTCAAACTGACTGGCCTGTAATTCTCCCCGGTCCCCCCCCTAGGATCCTTTTCTCTCTTAAAGCATTTGTGGTGTGGACATTGGCCATCTTCCAGTCTTCTTTGTGATGGAGCCTGGATTTCAGGGATAAGTTGCAGCTATTAAAGTGAGAAGATCAGCAATTTCATGCTTGAGCTCTTTTAAGAACTCTTGGGTGAATGCAATCTTGGGGTGCAGGATTTGGTAACATTTAGCTTCTTATCAATGGCTGCTGTGAAACTTCTTCCTTTGTCTACCACTCTCATCTTCAAGTAGTTCCTCGGATTCGCCGCCTTCAAGAAGTTTGGTTCAGGTGCAGGAATGTTCCTACCACCTCCTCTTGGGTGAAGATTTCAGATGCAAAGAATTCATTCAGCTTCTCTGCAATCTCCCTGCCATCTTTAGGCATACACCCTTTGTTCCTTTGTCATCTAACGGGCCTACCGCTTCCTTTGCTGGTTTTCCCTGCTTTTTGATGTACTTTGAAGAACTGTTTGTTGCTGGCTGGTCTTGATGTTCAAGGCCATGCATGTTCCTCATAATCCTTTTTTTGCCTCCCCTTACAGCTAACTCTTGCTTCTCTTTGCCACCATTTGTGTTCCCTCTCATATTCTTCTCATCGAGCCAAACTGGACTTCCATTTTCTAAAAGACATTTTCTTTTTTCTGATAATTTCCTCAACTCCTCTCTTTGTTAACCATGGTGGCTTTCTTTTGGACTGGGTGCTGCCTTTTCTAACCTGTATGGAACACGATTCCAGCTGAGCTTTTATTACTGTGTTTTTTAAATAACCTCCAAGCATCCTGGACAGTTTTGACTCTCTTTGATTTTCTTCCCTTTCAGCTTCCTGCACACTATCCCCCCCTCTATCTTTGAGAGAAATTTCCCTTTCTGAAGGCTAATGTAACTTACACTAGTAGTTGCCACTTGTTCTAAAGCATGCTGAGATACCTGAATCTGATAGCATTGTGGTCGCTGTTCCCCTATCATCGTGGCTCCTTCCAACAACACTGGACTTCCCGCACCAGGTCCTGGGGTCCCATATAGGAATTAGGATCTTAGGATCCACTCCTCTCCCCTGGTTGGTTCCACAACCATCTGCTCTAAGCCACAGTCATTTAGCATATCCAGGTAAATGCTCTCTCCTTACTATGGACCTGAACATGCATTTTTCTCCAGTTTATATGGGGATAGTTTAAAATCACCCATTACCACTACTCATATTTTTTTTCTTTGTTTTGCTAGCCTCTCTAATTTCTTTTTTTTTCCATCCTCCAGAACTCCCCTTCCTTGTGCACTCTTTGGTCAGGGGAGGCGATAATATAATCTCCTAATTATTAAACTGTCCTTCAAGCACCTGGTATTGATATCCACAGTGATTCTGTAGGGCAACCAGCTCCCCCCTTGCATTGTCTATTTTATGTGATACTATGCTCTCTTTGATGTAAAGGGCAACTCCAATCCCCAATAAGCACTCTGTCCTATCCTTCTTCCCTATAGGAGTACCCGTGTAGGCCTGGTATAACAGCATCCCACTGGTTCTCCTCATCTCCACCATGTCTCTGTAATGCCCACTATATCAAAGTCCTCCTTCAAAACTCTGTACTCTAGCTCCCCCATTTTAGGTCGAATGCTTCTACTTGGAGTCCTGTGTTCAGTTCTGGTCGCCACATCTCAAAAAGGATATTGAAGAGATAGAAAAAGTGCAGAGAAGGGCAATGAGGATGATTGAGGGACTGGAGCACCTTCCTTAGGAGGAGAGGCTGCAGCGTTTGGGACTCTTTAGTTTGGAGAGGAGACGCCTTGAGGTAGATGATGATTGCACAGCTCCAGTAAAATTGTATGCATGGGGTAGAAAATGTTGACAGAGACATTTTTCTCTCTTTCTCACAATACTAGAACCAGGGGGGTATCCATTATGAAAAATGCTGGGGGGGAAGAAATTAGGACTAATAAAAGGAAACACTTCTTCACGCAATTCGTGTGATTGGTGTTTGGAATATGCTGCCACAGGAGGTGGTGATGGCCACTAACCTGGATAGCTTTCAAAGGGGCTTGGACAGATTTATGGAGGAGAAGTCGATTTATGGCTATCAATCTTGATCCTCTTTGATCTGAGATTGCAAATGCCTTAACAGTCCAGGTGCTCGGGAGCAACAGCCACAGAAGGCCATTGCTTTCACATCCTGCATGTGAGCTCCCAAGGGCACCTGGTGGGCCACTGCGAGTAGCAGAGAGCTGGACTAGATGGACTCTGGTCTGATCCAGCTGGCTTGTTCTTATGTTCTTATGATGCGGGGTGGAAAGTTCAGATTTTTGGCTCCAGGCTCCATTGTTCCTAGCTACACCTCTGCTGTGCCCCGAGGGAAGGAGGGCTCCAGTTGAGCACATCAGGATGGAAGAATGGATTGCAAAAACACTGTGGGCCAGGAGCAGGGAGGCATGGTTGATCAATAGCTCTTTACAGAGAGAAAGAAGAGGGGCATGTGGCTACTCCATTGGTTTGCCATGTGTGGTCATAAGAACATAAGAACAAGCCAGCTGGATCAGACCAGAGTCCATCTCGTCCAGCTCTCTGCTACTCGCTTTCTGTATTTCTGTATTTGAACCAGTGGCGTAGCTAGGGAAAATTGAGCCCGGGACAAAAAAATCTAGAGTTCTCTATGCCTCCGGCATATGGGCAGTGCCCCTCCCCCTTCCCCACCATGACCAAACACCATCACATTATAGAACATGCCCCAACACATGATTTAATCTGAACACACCTAGTAAGCTCCCTAGTTTAAAACTTAACATTGAAAAGTGGATGTTATTTTTTTGATAGGGGAATCCACTCCTGAAACAGCATCACTTTTAATGTTGCTTTAAAACTAGAGAGCCCAGGAATTCTCTCCTTTTTTAAATTCACCTTAAAGAGAGGACTTCCTGGGCTCTCTAGTTTAAACAATAACATTGAAAGTGATGCTGTTTCAGGGTAGATTCTCCCACCCATCCACCCTCAAACAGCTTACCATTGTCAAAGTTGGTTGTTGTGGAAGTTTTCTAAGCTGCATCCGGCTGTAGTGTCTGGTAGATCTTGTGGCTGGTATCTTCAGGAGGTGTATCATGCAGAGAGAAGTCTTGTTATAAGCCACTGTGTCCAGACTTCTCTTTACTCCAACAATAGACTTCTCCTGTGATACAATTCCTCTTGAAGATGCTACAGCCACAGAGGCAGGTGAAACGTTAGGAACAAGATCTACCTTCAGACCATGGCACTACACAGCCTGTAAAGACCCACAACAATCAGTTGAATCTGGTTGTGAAAGCCTTCAAATAATACTTCTCTTAATGTTTTTTTTTAATCTAGGGGAGCCCAGGATTCTTCCCTTTAAATCCACTCCAAAGGCAGTGGATTTAAAGAGAAGAACTGAGGAAAATTCTGAGGAAGAAAAGCTTGGCTCAGGAGAGCAAATGTTTAAGATAACAGTACTAAAATTTCTGAAGGCTATCTTTAGGAGATCTGAGTCCTGATTGATTATACCACTCCAGGTTTAGTGAAGTTTGGTCCTCAGGGGTCTCAAAGTTATGGACCTTCAAAAAGGGTAGCCCCATGAGCCTACCTATTATCTCCTCCCATTGGAAACAATGGGGATGGAGCATCTCTTTTGGGGGTCCATAACTTTGGACCCCTGAACCAACCTTCTCACTCAAACCTAGGTTGGTATCAGGAAAGGAAGACTATCCTTATGCATACTACTCCTAGGTTTAAAGTGGAAGCTTGATTCTAGAGGGTCCAAAGTTAAGTGGACTCCCTCAAAAAATGATAGCCCCATCTGCTATTAGCCCTCATTGGAAACAATGGAGTGATGGGGTCACCCCTTTGGGGGGGGGTCCATATCTCTTGGACCCTCCTGAACCAAACTTCACCAAACTTCATGGCTGATATCATCACTGTGTGAGAGTCACCCTTGACGATAGCTCCTGAAATTTTGGTGCCACTAGCCTAAAAACTGTGCCTCCTGCAGACCAAAATTGGAAAAAACAGTAAAAAATACAGAAAGCTTCAAACGAACCTGCAATTTTTCCGCCCACCACAAGGTGGCGCCCGGGGCGCTTGTCCCCGGATGTCCCCATGGTAGCTACGCCTGTGATTTGAACTGCTCCCCTGGTCTGTTTCAAACTTGCTGGCGTTGTTGCCCTCTGCGGAGAGGAGAGGGGAGACCATGCCCGAGGCCACACCCAGGAGGACACTTGCTGGCTGGTCAGGATGAATCACCTGAGATGAGGAACCCGCCTTGGGCTCCACCAAGGCTGTGCGGAAGGGTGATCTCAGAGGATGGTGTGGTGTCCCTCCAGCAGGCACACTCGGCTTTGGTCAGTGATGCTGCCTTTCAGTCAGATGTGGGAGGGCTGCTTGATTTCAGCATGATTCCTTTTGGGGGCTCAGCAGAGAGACTGTTGGGGTAGGCCCAGATTGACGTCTGACTGCAGGTCACCCTTGGCACGAACAGTGGAAACAGAGCGCAGGGGAAAGAATGTGGCGGAGGGAGGAACATCTGCTAAGAGGACATGAGAAGGTGTGCCAGATGTCCAGTCTCCATCTCATACTGATAGACAATGGCGTCTGGGGGGCGGGGGAAGGGGGCAGACAACCCAGGCTTCATTCACCTGGGTCACATGGGGGGCACATTTTGGCCACCTGCCCCCCTCTTCTTCCTTGCACAGCCCCAGGCTGAACTCCCCCCACCTTCCCCCCACCAAACACCCCACATTCCTAGTGTCTTGCAGAGATGGGTTAATAAAGAGCCAATTATTGAGCACGCAGAAGGAAGAGGAATCAGCATGGAGGAAGTCCTGCCTTGCCAACCTCCGGGGATTCAGGGGGTCTGCCAACGAGCCTGCAGACCCAGTGACCCTCTGCGTACTCTGCATTCTGGGACTTCCAGACAGCTTCTGACAAGACGCCTCACTAAAGTCTTCCGAGTAAACTACCTAGTCATGGGATAAGAGAGAGCACCACTTCATGGATTGATAGCAGGTTAAAAAAGAAGCAGCAGTTTGTGTGCATGAACAGGAGGGAAGAGAGCAGTGATTTCCTCCAGGATCTCTGTTGAGATGAGTGCTATATCATTTGCTCGTACCTTATCTGGAACCAGGGACAAATAGTAAGGAAACGGAGCTTGCGGGAGGCCCCCAGTTGTTCTGGATTTTGTCTTCCCCTAGTCTGCCGTGATCCCAATATCCATCTATCCTGTTATAATTGTATTCCACTGGTTGCTGTTGATGCATACAGTATTACATCGCAGTGGACAACAATATGAGGAACATCATATTTCACCAATAAAGACGGAATAGGTAGTAGTGTTTAAAAACTTTATTAGAGAGTTGTAGGTGTCTGTTCATCAGCCTCAGCCCCCATTTGAAACATGGAGGTTATAATACATAGCAGCTATAACCCCTCCCCCCCAAACTTCCATATGGAGATATTAACAATAGACTACATGACAGGGTTGTCGTCAGTGGCTATCTTGCAATTCCTGGTTGTTTACAGTGTGGAGGTGTTAACGGCAGGCTGTTGGGCAAGGTGGTCAGTCATACGCTGCTCTCGGCATCATTTCCCCACGGCCCACCATTGGGGCACCATCTCTCTGTCTTTCCCCTTCCCCATTCATTCTACAATATGGAGAATAACAGCGGACAGCATATAATTCCCCTTCTAGTGCAGGAGCTATTTGTTAGGCATTTTAAAAAAAATCTATTTCAACAACAACAACAACAGTTACATTTCCCCCACAGAAGATCTATGTTTAATAACACACAAACTTCCACCTTTGCTTCTACTTTTTTTTAGAGGTTGCAGGGAACATAGCTGCCAAACCACCACTAGGGTATATAGAGTTCTCCACAAGGACCCTGTTGCTTGAGAATAAATGAATGAATGGTGTCCAGTAACCAGGAAATCTATGCTGGAGATGTTTAGGGAGGAAAAACTGTGAGGGATGCCTGGCAGCCCATCTATATTACCAGCCAGGCAAGAAGGAAATGTTTAGAGGTGAGGCTGCTAGGAAATCCAAGGCTGTTAGGCCTTGGAAACCAAACGAGAAATGCTCAAAACGAGATTTCTGCCTCGGACCCTTTCCCAAACAGAAGTTTGACTCTTCTCACTTTGTATGCCTCACCCTCGCAGCCCAGAGGAAAGGATGAGCAGGCCACCACAGGTGCCAACGGCCCTTTCCCCACTTACCTTAAGCCCCGCGCTACTCTCCTAAAGTAGCGCGGGGTCCAGTTGCACTCCCCACTTCAGAGGCGGCGAGAATGCAGCCGCCCGGACGCTGCCTCTCTCGCGCCCCCTCAGCGCGCGTAATTCCTGGCGCCTTTTCAAATGGCGCCTTTTGATGACCCCGTGCAGAGCGTGGGGTCGTGGGGAAGCCGGGGCGTGTGCCAGGAATTGCACATGCTGGGAACTGCGCGCAGCAACCCTCCGACAAGGGTAAGTGGGGAAAGGGCCAACGTCAAAGTGTGCACTAAATTAGCAAAGTGTGCACTAAAATGTAACAGAAAAAAGCTCCCTCCCTGCTACTTTCATGAAGGGGGAACTTTGTTACTTTAGAGATGTGATTGCAGCATACAACTGAGAGGTGATATAGGGACAATTTGAAAATTTAGCTACAGTTGTTTTATGCACTGCTTTCTGGTGAGTGGAACCGTTACAGGAGAGAAAATACATGAAGAAGGGAAAAAAGGGTCCTTGTGTTGTTTGCTTCTTTTTCCAGGATTTTTGGGGATTGTATTTATACCTGCTTTGCTCATACGAACAAAAAGTTACAGTTCACCTGTAAAAAGTTACAGCTCACCTCTATTTTACATGGAAAACTTGAGTGATACCTGGTGAGAGACTCATCCGGAAGGAATGCTTATCCTAGGCAATTGGCTTCTACAGAGATGTAATGCTTTACATCAAAGCTGAATAAATCTGTGAGGACACCGTTCTTCTTTCTACTCCCTTCTGGTTTCAAAGGAACATTAATCTCTACTAACTGTAAAACCTGAGTAAGTATCAGATAACTTAAACCCAATTTCCTTTGGTCGAATAAAGTTCTTAGCAGTCTGCGGCTCCTTCAGAGGAAATTTTGCTGTTATTTGTTTACCATATTAGGGAAGTAGTCCCATGTCCATCTCAAGTAGGAAATTATAAAAATAGATGCAGACTCCCTGATGCTAGACAGTGTACATTTGGAGAATACTAGATCTCTGCGTGTGAGCGCATGTGCACGTGAGCAAGAGGCTAGTATTTGTGCCATTCTTGCAAGCTGGGATAGTTGGGACAAGAATGTGACCTGAAGTCTGCACTACGGAGTACCATTTCTAAGACCAACAATCTTGGAAGACAATTCGTTTCTAAACTGTCTTCTGCTCCAAGGAAGCAGAAGATAGATAAGACCCCTGAGCCGTCAGTATTGTCCTTCAAGTCCAACTATGAAAAACAGCTAATCAAGTCCTGTGGCCTGGTTCCTCTTGACCTGGTTTTAAACTCTGCCAGATTCCTAACTTCCCGGAAGCGATGGGTCGGAGAGGTATCGCTGCATGTCCAAGTGCTCGGAAGGGGCCTCGAGATGCTCAGGGAGTGAAGGGAAACGGAATCCTTGCAATAGTCCCCGGCTGCCCTCCGCCCTCCGGTCGGGGTCCAGGTTTGGCAGGGTTTGTGAATAATGCTCTTGCTCGGAGTTGACTGTCATAGTTTCATCTGAAGCCAACGTCAGGTGTACACCACTTGACAAAGAGTCCCGGGATTTTAGTTCGGCTTTTTCAGTATCTGTGTAGCTTGGAACCTGGTGAGAAAAGAGAAATATTCACACAACTCCGGATCGTTAACTGGCATGTATCTGTGGCTCGTGGTTTCTGTGAAATTCTGAGAATTTCTACTTTTCTTTTGTAGGAAAACCCCCAAGATATTCTGGTCTTCCTGACGACAGAAGTATGTTTAGAAACAAGATGGTAACAAATATGAAAAGGAACAAATAAGTCATTAACATGGTCAACTTCTACTGTGTTTCTGAAACAAATGTTTTTGAAATTTAAAATTTGTGAAAGTTTGTCTCTCTAGGCCAGTGATGGCGAACCTTTTCGATACCGAGTGCCTAAATTGCAACCCAAAACCCACGTATTTATCGCAAAGTGCCAACATGGCAATTTAACCTGGATACTGAGGTTTTAGTTTAGGAAAAACAGTTGGCTCTGAGGCGTGCGTTACTCAGGAGTAAGCTTGGTGGTAGTCGGTGGCTTTGCTTTGAAGCAACCGTGCAACTCTTCCAACGGGTGAATCACGACCCTTGGAGGGTTTACTCAGAAGCAAGCCCCATTGCCAGCAACCAAGCTTACTCCCAGGTAAAGGATTGCGCTTTAGTTTAACAGCGCTTAACAGGGTGACCTACACTGCTTCCTCAAAACTAGGTCTTAGGTTTAATGCTAATAATCGAGTCCAGCGGCCCAGGCCAGCCTAGATGCGTGGAGGGGGCACTCTGCTTGCGCGTGCCCACAGAGAGGGCTCTGAGTGCCACCACTGGCACCCGTGCCATAGGTTCGCCATCACTGCTCTAGGCACAGATAACTGTAAAGACACTCCTCGTCATACATGTACATTGTAAATCAACCAATTGTGAAGTGTTGAATTTTTACCATTACAGACTGATGAGAGACATTGCAGGGTTGCTCCTTCCCTTGTTTGGAGGATGGTTGCCCGGAAGTAATGAAACAACAACGATTTACATGTGATTATAAAGCAGCTTCCATACGCCTGGAACCTACGCAGACTCAAAGTGAGAGTCCCTGTGCCAAAAGACACAACTGGGAAGTCATGGGCTCAGGGCTCCTTGCTGGAGAACAGGCTCCTGCATGTAGAACCGAAGCATCCCCCATTCCTGGGCTTCACTTGCCTTTGCGACCCAGGATCCAAAGCAGCCTTGTTCATCCAGATAGTGTGTAGCTGAAGTGTCTGGTGCCCTTCGAGAGTTTTTCAATCCCTCACCCACTTTCCCAGCTAGCTGCTGAATTCCAGACACCTGCATCTCACCTGCTCAACGGCTGCCAACTCCTCTTCTTCCAGAGGTGGGGCGGGTTCCATGTTCCTCAGGCTGATGCTATACAGAGACAAATTGCGGGAGGAAGGCGAGATGGGGCTGTATGCTGGGGGCACTTGGGACAGCTGTCGCTGAAGCAGTTGCAGGATCAGACTTATGTCAGAAGCCATCCTGGACTCCACCCTACAGGAGAGATTGCCATCATTTCAGCTGGAAGCAGGCAACACACTGAGAGTGTAAGCGCAGTGTTCCAGTGACTTGCATCCATCCATCCATCCATCCATCCATCCATCCATCCATCCATCCATCCATCCATCCATCCATCCATCCATCCATCCATCCATCCATCCATCCATCCATCCATCCATCCATCCATCCATCCATCCATCCATCCATCCATCCATCCATCCATCCATCCATCCATCCATCCATCCATCCATCTATCATCAGCTTTTATACCGCCCTCCCCCAGAAGGCTCAGGGCGGTTCACAACAGGGTGGTTCACAACAGTAACAAAACAGGACAAAATAAACAAAAGATGAAACAATATTATTGTTTAATTTTGTTTACCATCACAGCTACCAGTTTCTTAGCTCTGGATCAAGCCCTGGATCTGCCTCAAGACAGGAACCAAGCTGGGTTCCTTTGAAGGAAGCTGTTACCACGGCTCATCAAAACCTCCAATGGCTAGAGATGAGTTGGCCAATCACAGCCCAGTCACCTTTCCTAGGACAGGTGATAAGGGTGAGCAGCAGCAGAGCAGCTCCAGAGTTTCCTGAAGGACACATCTGTCCTTGACCCACTTCGGTCTGGTTTTGGGCATGGGTTTGTCAGCAAGGCGACTTTACTTGCAGTGGTAGACCATCTTAATTTGCACTTGGACAGTGATAACCTGCCCTGTTGATGCTGCTGGACCTCTTTTCAGTCTGACAAAGAGTCCCACCAAATCAACTGGGTGGTATTTGCCTTGTGGAGTGCCACAGGGTTCCATTCTTTTACTTACCTTCCACTGAATGTGATTGTCTGGAGCTTAGGGGTTGGGTTTCATCAATATGCAGCTGGCACCCAGCTCTAGATTTCATTAGCCAAGCTTGAAGACCTAAGGCTTTTGAAGGAGTCTGAATGGGAGGGTGGGAAGGGTTGGGAGATTTGGGGTTTGCTGAATTATTTTTAAATGAAAATGTTTTAAACTACTACTGCAAATGTAACCCCTGTGTAAGAATGGGATGACCCAGAAAGGGGTGGAGACTGAAAAGAATCAGAATGCTGCAGAACTCATGAGGTTGGAGGAAGCAAGGCTACCAGGCTGGGACCTCGATTGATTTTATTAAGCCCTTAACACCTTGTTTAAGGGTTTTTGAGTATGTAAACGGTGAGAGTTTTCTGGGAACCTTCATCACCTTGAATCCCGTTCACCCAGCCTCTGAAGTCTTCAAAAAAAACCCAACCACCAGCAAAGCAGAATTGGACTTGGCAATATCAGTAGACTGTAAATATAAGGACTTGAAAATGCAAACTTAACAGGACTGTAAAGTGTAAATGTTAAATGTTTTAAAAGTGTTATTTGTTAAGAGAAGTAAACTGTTTTGTTCAAATTTAGTTCTTTGCAACTCCTTCCAAGTACTGCCCCACAGAACCCACAGAAAGAGATTACATAAGCTGCCTTGAATCATGAGAAAAGGAGGGATATCAACATGATGCCAAATAAATAATGAACTCTGCATCCTTCCAAACCTCCACAGAGAAGGATTTACCTGCTGAGCTGTGCCTGCAAGCGCTCCAGTTTGGATTCGATCTGCTGAGGCCGATCGTCGGGGTTTGAGCACGCATCTAGCGGGCTGTGGATCAGGGACATGTGCTGGAGAGGTTCCGGGAAGATGTGAGGCTTCTTGTCTTCCCAGAAAGTGAACAGGTTGGAAACATCCACTGGTGTCGCTGCAGAGAAGGAAAATGAAAGCAAGTTCCTGGTCAAGATCTGAGATGGGTATTACGGTTACGTTGATGATGATTTAATTTCAGTTTGTAAGTGGAAAAGGCTTTCTCTCGGCCTCCTGGCAATAGAGCAATCTCTCAAAAGATCCATGCTTGTCAATACTCTCATTGTCACTCGACAGCCACTGCTCTGCGAAAATGCTGCAGGCCCCAGTCCTAGGGGCTTTCCCCACTGACAGAGTTGAACTGGTTTCTACCTAGGTTCGCCTCAGTGAATCCCCACTGCCACCGAGCTCAACATTGTTTTGTCTTTTGTGTCCCCGAACTTCATGACATCCTTGTCACAGATTATGAACTACACTTTTCTCGCGGGAACAAGGTGATGATATTACCCTTGAAGCTTCGTAGTGGGGATAGCATCGAAAGCGACACCTCATCCGTTTCAACCAATCCCACGAAGCAGCTTTTTTTGTGGCATCTGCGCCATGAAGCAGGGAGAGTCGAGGCATGTGAGCAGAAAACGCATGTAACTGTAAAGTGTAAACTGTAAAAACTGTAAAAAAAAAAGAACGCTCCCGTTTCCTGCCGTAACACAAGTGCCGATCACGATCGAGGAGCTAAACAGGCACCAAGATGATCCCGCCCACTTAGCTCGGTTCCAGGGGGCCAACTCAGTTGCTGTGGGGACAGCCTGGAATCACCCTCCACTGAAGGGAACCGAGTCAACCTTAGCTCCCTTCCGTAGTGGGGAAAGCCCCCTATTCGTGTTTTAATGGCACAGAAGAGGATGGTGAAGTTACTGCCTCAAGCAGCAATCCTGTGTTTCGCTTAGGCCTAGACTTCGCCGCATGTCTCATTACCCAAAGAAGGCTGTCTCCATTTTTAGTCAGGAGAATTCGCTTTTGGAGACAGAGTTTAGCAAGAGGGGGTGACTGAAATCTGCAACGTGGGCCTACAAGGATTGTCCAGGTGGAATCTCTTACATGAGCAGAATGTTGTGACACTGAATTTCATTAATAAAAACAATGAAAAACAAGGACTATGTATTGTCAAAGGCTTTCACGCCTGGAATCACTGGGGTGTTGTGTGGTTTCCGGGCTGTATGGCCATGTTCTAGCAGCATTTTCTCCTGACGTTTCGCCTGCATCTGTGGCTAGCATCTTCCTTTGAAGATGCCAGCCACAAATGCAGGCGAAACGTCAGGAGAAAATGCTACTAGGACGAACCATACAACTGGAATCAAAACCGCATTGCCTAACACCCCTAACAGAATCTATGTTTTTCCAGCCCTGAACATTACTACGGCATGCAAGGAGGCTTTAACTCAAGGCAAGCAAAGGAAGGGATTGGAGAGGTTTTCAGGTATGAATGATATTTACCAGTCTGGCAGAGGAGGGTCCGACAAAAGCAGCAACTGAAAGGGAAAAGGAGCACACACGAATGTGGGGGTGTGTGCAGGGATCCGACACGCATTCACTCACGCACACATGCACACGCTCGCGCGCGCACACACACAATGAATGGCCACAGGAGTAATACATATAATTAGAAACGGGTGCAGAGGCAGTATGAGGCAAGTTAGCAGGAAGGCCAGAGACAAAGAATGGGTTGCTTTCCCAGGACTCCAACAAAAGGTTAGGTTAACCTTGACGAGCCATCAAGATGCAAGACAGAATTCAACACACGTCACCTGAAGTCAGAGCCACCTGAAGACTCCCCCATAGGAAAGGTGCTCCAACAGCTTCATCTTTTGCACTTAATCCAGCTCTACAATGCTATTTTGAAGTTTGGTAAGCAGAGCTGCACACAGTACTCCCAATGAGGTCTCACTGTGGATCTACTGACCAGTTTATATAATTTATAAAATCTATATAATTCTTTTCCTAATGTCTTCCAGCACAGGGGCTGCCTTTTCTACCCTGCAGCATACTTAGTCGAGGGTATAATACCGTGGTGGCGAACCTTTGGCACTCCAGATGTTATGGACTACAATTCCCATCAGCCCCTGCCAGCATGGCCAATTGGCCATGCTGGCACGGGCTGATAGGAATTGTAGTCCATAACATCTGGAGTGCCAAAGGTTCGCCACCACTGGTATAATAGAATCAGAGGGTTAAAAAAGGCCTACAGGCTATCTGGTCCAAACACCTGCTCAATGGAACAACCTACAGTGGACCATTCACGGATATGGCTGTGAGTACCACCCCCAAAATACAGCCACCGCCATGGAAAAAAATGTTTATCATTTGGGCAGCTTTTGAGTGTTCCTGGGAGAGTGACACAGGGTCTCTGAAACTCCCTTTGGAGCCCTTGAGGCAATGGGGATTCACAGGCCACCGTTCAAGGAAGGATGCTGCAGTTTTCAAAACAAAGAAGCACACACTGGCCAATTACACACAAGGTCTTTGCTGTGTAGTGCAGGCCAATGTTTGCCGCAGCAAGATTTCTTCTACAGACGTATTTTCTGGAGCCCCACTTTCACTTTCTACTCTCTTAGTGGCAAGTGAAATCACTTAAAGCATGATTTAAATCTTGCTTCATTTGCCAGATTAGGAAAGATTTGCCAGTGGACATAGCTTTGCCCTGGATCTCTTCCCTCCGCCCTTGGCCAGCATTCCCATGCCCTCACTGCACTTTGCACGCCTTCCCCCTCACCCCCCTTCATGCTGTCAACTCCTTCCTGCTTCCCTAACTGCGCTGGTCCAGAGATCAATAGGTCGATCTCTCATACGTATAGTGGTGGGGAGTGAACCCCTCAACTGGTTTGTATTTACCATAATGAAGGAAAAGATGCAGTAATTGCCCCGCTCATGGCCAAGGTATTAGCCAGTTCAGCAGAACAGTCAATTATTCTTTATCTTGGCCTGGAAAATGTTCATATTATTAAAGGGTGGCTATTTTTCCTAATGCAGCCATTGAGCCTAGATCATTGATACCAAAAGAACTCTGCTAACCAAACATGCATTATTTATTTAAGCTATTTATTTTAAAAAATCTGTGCTGCTTCACTGGAGAACCTGCCTGAAAAGTCTTACAAAATAAGTCTTACTAAAACCAAAATATCATAAAGTAATTAAATGAAACCCAATATTAAAGCAGCCAACTTATGATGCATTCTACATGCAAATACTGTACTTTGTTTCAATGACAGTATGACGGAAAAGTCTGCAAATAAAGACAAGTGGTTGAATGTATTGTCGAAGGCTTTCACGGCCGGAATCACTGGGGTGCTGTGTGGTTTCCATCATATGCACGTTTGGCCTGTATCTGTGGCTGGCATCTTCAGAGGATCTAGAGTTTTTCAACACTGGCAGCCAAATTCTGTTCATTTTCATGGTTTCTTCCTTCCTGTTGAAATTGTCCATGTGCTTGTGACAACCACTACGTCAGACTACACAGAGAAGCCATTGAAATTCACAAGCACATGGACAATTTCAACAGGAAGGAAGAAACCATGAAAATGAACAGAATTTGGCTGCCAGTGTTGAAAAACTCTAGAATCAAGACAGTGACTGATCAGCTCCACACAAACACATGACAACTATAGACTATAGCACTCAAAGGGAACAAAGACCAGGATACTTCTATTCAGATCCATTCACCTATTGACCTTGCTATCTTCATTGTTACTCCCATGCTACAGACTTCTCTGTGACTCACATGCCAGGCCACTCTATTCAGATGGCCTCACCTTTTGACCTCACAGTATATATACTCCACTTGCTTTCCATTCCTACCATCAGATCCTCTGAAGATGCCAGCCGCAGATGCAGGCGAAACGTCAGGAGAGAATGCTGCTAGAACACGGCCATACAACCCGGAAACCACACAGCACCCAAGTGGTTGACTGTTCCAATGTGTCTCATCCTCGCATTTACCTGCACTGAACTTCATTTGCCCTGTTGTTGCCCGTTCACACAGTTGATATAGATCCTGCTGTCGCTCTTCCCAGTCTGCTCTGCTGTTCACCCTCCTCAGTCATTTAGAATCCATTGCAAACCTGGCTGTGCAACAGCTCCAAACTCCCACCCCCCAGCCATTTATGAACAAACAACATACAAGCGGTCTCTGTGCTGATCCACGCCCCACTTCCCCGCCCCCCCCCCCATTGCAAGAACTGTCTATTTTGTCTGCTCTCTGTTGTTTAAGCAATTTTTGATTGATAGGAACACAATGATAATTACTAGCAGCCAAGCTAGTCATCTTGAGCATACTAGTTCAGGCTAAGAAGAGTATTTTTATTAATCTCTGGTCAATACCATTAGGCCTATTGAGTAATTATAATTCAGGAATTACATATTGGGTGAAAGAATGGTGACCTTCTAGGTCAGCAAGAGAGTGTCTGAGTAGAGAGAAACGTTCTCCAAGAAGTTTCTGACCATGGCCACAGCTATGTTAAATTCATGCCTGTTTATCTTTTTGTGTAGAGGCTGACCAGCGTGTCCACTGCAGAACAACATGATGGATGAAGAGCTGATGAAAAGGCCCCGGCTGGCGTGGCTGACATTATTCAGATAATTAATCATGTTGTCTAGGTAGCAATGCAGACCCAGATGACATGTGGACTTGCTGCAGGTCTCATTACTGTGCCAATGTCTCTGTTGCATAGCACAGTTTTGGTCAGTGGTGGGATCCAAAAATTTTAGTAACAGGTTCCCATGGTGGTGGGATTCAAACAGCGACGTAGCGCCAATGGGGCTGGGTGGGGCACAACAGGGGCGTGGCCAGGCATTCCAGGGGCAAGGCATTAATCATTTATCTGTTACTGTAAAAAACTCTTACTGTTAAAAAAAAATCCCAATTTCCAGCTGGTATCTTTCTGTCCATACTTTAAACTCATTATAGCAATGTTGTTGTTTCCTATGTGGCTGGTTAGCGAAGGTAGAAAACGGGATAATTCTCCCTGTTGGGCTGTTTTAAAAACATGCTTTAGAAATATGGTAAAGTTCCTAGTTTAAGGAAAGTATTTTTCTTTTGATTTCTAGAAACAAAATTAAGTATTTGAAAGTATTAAGTATTTGACAGGCAATCAATTAGAGCAGAAGTAGTTGTTTCTGTTGGCAGTAGATGATAGGACTTGCTATAATGAGTTTAAATGATGGACAGAAAGATACTAGCTGGAAATTAGGAAGTTTTTTTTACAGTAAGAGTTTTTTACAGTAACTGAGAAATTATTAATGCCCTGCCCCCGGAATGCCTGGCCACACCCCCGTTGTGCCCTGCCCAGTCCCATTGGCGCTACGCCACTGTTTGAATCCCACCACCATGGGAACCTGTTACTAAAATTTTTGGATCCCACCACTGCCCAGGATATGTCACTGATGGTATTTTGAAGTGATTTGAGCTGGGAGATGGAGTAGACCAGTTTAATCCCGCTACGTTGGCACATTGCTAGCCCTCCAGAGGGGAAAGCTCTGACCCCCTTGACAAAGTACAGAACATGTGCTCTGGAGGCACCAGTCACCAGACCACCAGCCACCAAGCATGGAGCTGTGTGACACTGCTGCCCTTCTGAGGCGCAGGCAGAGACAGCCGACACGCTGATATCGGGCCATCACCACCCTGCCCAGACACAGGACAAAGACCATACAGCACCAGCAGGAACCCCACAGAGTTATCCAAGTGCAAGTCCCCGCCAGGAACTAAATTCCTTTTTGTCAGGCACACAAAAGTGGGGGGAGGGACTTATGCACCCCTCACAGCAGTCATGTGATTCTGTCACTTATGCAACAGAGCCAGTGCCTGCAGAACACCCAAGATGTCTCCTGCACAAGGTTCCCAGTCATGCAGTGGTCAGCTCTTGGGAGCACCAGCTTTTTCCCAGGCAAGGACAATCGGGCACTGAGAGGTACCTGGCACTGCAGGGCCACCGTTGGGACAGCTCAGTGATGCAGGAACTAGGCTGAAACAGGAGGGCTGGCAATCCTGCAGCAGGACAGAGAGAAGCCCATTGGTGGTGGTGTAGGCTCAGCAGATGGTTCCTCCTGGCTTCTTCTCCTGCTGGAGGGTTGCTTGCAAACAGCCCAGAGGGCCCCAATGACTCATATTGTACAGCAGCAACAGCAAAGAGCGAGTGAGCTTCGTTGTGTTCTTGTAGGTCCCACATCCCCACCCTCTACACCAGACCTGGCATTATACGGCCCGCGGGCCACATTTGGCCTGCCGGATGACCCTGACTGGCTTGTATGACAGACCTGGCCCTGGCCTAAGAGGACCTGTTTAGAACCGCACTGCTCATTCTTCCGCTAACCCTCCCCCTTCCCCCCTCACCTTGCCACTGCACCCCTGTAAAGGGAGCCTTCCTAGAGAAAGGCCACTCCCCTACCTGCAGAAATTGGCTTCTGGGCAAGCAAGTTCCTCCTTTTAAATCCCTGCAGAAGTTGGTTGCCTTTGGCTTGGCTGGCTTCTGCGGGCTTTCTCAAAGCGCCCCCGCCGCCTTGCTGGGGGGGCGAGAGCCTTTGAAATGCCCCAGCTCTGCCCGCAGAAGCTGGCAACTCAAGGCAACCAAGGCTTCTGCTTGGGGGCACCAAACTTTTCAGTCGATGGAAAAAAAAAGTAGGTCAAGGGACTTAAGTCTCCCCACTTGCTTGATTGTCACAGGGGACAACTATGCAGGTAGGTTAAGCCTGTGATTCTTTGTGCCAAATAGTGTTGTGTGCAGAACTGTTGCCACTGATTCCAAGTTGATCTGTGCACCTGTCTGTCACTTATCAGCCCCTATTATGCAGAATTGAGTTCAGCCTTTTGGCCCGGCCCTCCACAATATTTTCTGTTTCTTATGCGGCCCCATGGAAAAAATAATTGCCCACCCCTGCTCTACACTGTGGATTCCCAGATGGTAGAATGCACTTATTGAGGGCCACAGTGTAACCACCACACCATTACTAGGAAGTGGCAGTGGAAATGATGTCTGCATTTTCTGCTTCAACTCTGGAAGGCAATGGGCCTCTTACGTGCTTGGTCAGAAGTCAGGCCTGCCGGAGAGGGAATAACACACTGGTAGTCACATGGTGCCAACAGATCTGTCAGCACCCCAGAGTTTTGCATGGCCCCAGTATCTAGAAGGGTTCTGTACAGTGCAGTGAAAGTCAGGGACAAAATCAAGGCTTACTCTCGCCCCTTTCCATGGCGTTCCCACCATCACAGTCCCCCAGTCTGCTCTACCGTGTTTCCCCGAAAATAAGACAGTGTCTCATTTTAATTTTTGCTCCCAAAGATGCGCAACATCTTATTTTCAGGGGATGTCTTATTTTTCTGTGTTCTGTTCGTCGGGCATGCTTCCAAACACAAACTTTGCTACGTCTTACTTTCGGGGGATGCCTTATATTTCGCGCTTCAGCAAAACCTCTACTACGTCTTATTTTCTGGGGATGTCTTATACTCGGGGAAACAGGATAAGTATGCACAACATCAGGTCAGAGTCCCTTTCCATAGGTTGCTGTGAGGGCCCTGAATGGGGTTTATATGATTCTTAGTTGGGCTGTAATTGGCTGCTGACATAAATTGTGCTAGCACTTGGGGGCACAGCTGGACTATTCCCCCCCCCTCCGATTATTTGAGAGAGATGGCAGGGTATTTGTGCTGATGTCGGGGCATGCCTGGGGCAACTGGGAAACTCATGCAGGTCTGTTTCACCCACGATGTGCCCAAGATGCTTGCCCATGAGACGGTGACACGGGGCGTGCGGGGCGTGGCAACAGTGAACCTTTGGATTTGCAGGAAGAAGAGTTGGTTTTTATCCCCCCTCCCTTTTCTCTGCCTTTAAGGAGGCTTAAACAGATTTGCAATCACCTCCCCTTCCCAAGATGGGCAAGCATCTTGGGCACATCATGGGAGCAGCAGTGGCATAGGAGGTTAAGAGCTCGTGTATCTAATCTGGAGGAACCAGGTTTGATTCCCTGCTCTGCCGCCTGAGCTGAGGAGGCTTATCTGGGGAATTCAGATTAGCCTGTGCACTCCCACACCCGCTAGCTGGGTGACCTTGGGCTAGTCACAGCTTCTCGGAGCTCTCTCAGCCCCACCTACCTCACAGGGTGTTTGTTGTGAGGGGGGAAGGGCAAAACGATTGTAAGCCCCTTTGAGTCTCCTGCAGGAGAGAAAGGGGGGATAAAAATCCAAACTCTTCTTCTTCTTCTTCAGAAGAAGAAGCTGCTGAACAATATTGTTCAGGAAGCTATTTGGCAAGCATTGCTCTATTTATTATTGTACGAACGCTTTAGGAGTTCTTAAATAGCAATCATTATACTATTCTCTGTCTTAGGTGCTAGAAAGAAAGGCAGGCCTAGCACAGTTTAAAATAAGTAAATGTGATAGATGGCTTTCCGGTCCGACAGGACAAGCCACCTCAAAAACCTTTTCTGGCTTGGATGGAGAACTGGAAATGCAGGTCCAGGATATAGGTCAGGTGGCAAAGGGAGGAACGGCAGCAACAGCCATCCGCAGTAAAAACTGAATCATTAAAACGAGGTCTGCAAACAATTCAAGTGTTGCTATTAAAAAATTCTCTGTGACTTTTTTCACCTCATGTCCACAATTTCTGGAAAAAACCTGCTAGGTGACCTTGGGCCAGTCACAGTTCTCCCAGGACTCTCTCAGCCTCACCAACCTCACAAGGGGCCTGTTGCGGGGAGGGGAAGAAGAAGAAGAGTTTGGATTTATATCCCCCCCTTTCTCTCCTGCAGGAGACTCAAAGGGGCTTACAATCTCCTTGCCCTTCCCCCCTCACAACAAACACCCTGTGAGGTAGGTGGGGTGGGCCCTGAAGGAAAACTCGGAGTACTAAGCTGTGACTAGCCCAAGGTCACCCAGCTGGCGTGTGTGGGAGTGCACAGGCTAATCTGAATTCCCCAGATCAGCCTCCACAGCTCAGGCAGCAGAGCTGGGAATCAAACCCGGTTCCTCCAGATTAGATACACGAGCTCTTAACCTCCTATGCCACTGCTGCCCTGCAGCAGGGCAGTGTCTGAGAGGCCGATCCAGGGCAAAGGGGCAGCAATCCAGAAAGGCTTGGGTGTGGGAAAGGGCCAGACACACCCTGGTCAGAGAGATGGACTAGAACCGTGGTGCGAACCTTTGGCACTCCAGATGTTATGGACTACAATTCCCATCAGCCCCAGCCAGCATGGCAATTGGCTATGCTGGCAGGGGCTGATGGGAATTGTAGTCCATAACATCTGGAGTGCCAAAGGTTCGCCACCACTGGACTAGAAGCTGAAGCCCCTGCTGGACAGACTGCTCAGCTACGTACCAGGAATGGTGGTTCTTCAAGAACAGATACTGCAACACAGAGGGGTTTTTTTTGTATAGAACTATGGTGTGGTCCCACTTGGAATAATGTGCACAATTCTGGTAGCCACATCTCAAAAAGGATACCTCAGAGCTGGGAAAAGTGCAGGAAGGCAAACAAGCTAATCAAGGAGTTGAAGCTCCTTGGAGTTGAAAGGGTGAAGAGTCTGGCACAATTCCATTCAGGAAAAAAGTCCAAGGGGTGACATGATAGAAGTTTGTAAAATTAAGCACTTCGTCAGAAGCAAGGAGAGCACTCAGTTCCTCCTACCTGCATAAGATTGGCTGTCATCAGCCACCAGCTGGCTCTCCTCTGCGCCACTGGGCACCAGGTTGACCACAGCTGAGGCACAGTCGGCTTTTTCAATGGTGCCAAAGGAGTCGACCTTCGGAGGGCAGAGCGTCCTGGTTTCCTCCTCGCTTGTCTGGGAGCAGGGCGTGGTCATGCTGCACATGTCATCCCAGTGGCTCTTGCTGCGGGGATCCTGCAGCTGCAGGAGCTCCGAGTAGGCGTGGTACTGCTCCAGGTCTGAGATGCCTGCCTCCAAGCCATCTGGATCTGCAGCGGGAGGGAAGGGAAGGGAAGCTTACCGTGGAGGAGCGTGGCTGGCCTCTGGCTGTGCCACAAGGAAAGAGCCTTCTCAACCAGACAAGTGAAGCCTGGAAGGTGCTACAGACCTCAAAAAAAACGTGCATGTTTCCTGAACATGCCTGTAAAATTTGAAAACTTAGAAGGTCGGCCCAGAACCAACAGGCTGAAATTAAATCAGCAGAGTCACGAAGAACCTCCTGGAAGTTAGAGCAATTCCTCAGTGGAGCAGGCTTCCTTGGGAGGTGGAGGGTTCTCCTTTGGTGGTGGTGGTGGGGTTTTTTTCTGCAGAGGCCAGCAAGGCTGAATCTATGAGTTACTATGAATTTAGGCAAATCATGAGAAGGAGGGCAGGAAGGATTAAGCCACTTCTTATACATCCAGGGCAATGCCCATCACCACTTTGGGGTCTGGGAGCAATTTTCCTCCAGGCCAAATTGACCCAGGGATTGTGGAGGTGTTTTTGCCTTCCTCTGGGCATAGGGAGGGAGTTTACTGGGGAAGGGTGTGTGTGAATTTCCTGCATTAACTGGCATAATGAGGGGTGACAGCTCAGTGAACTGGGCACATACTAGGTTAGCCATGACAATTAAACTGAGGCCCCTTCCGCACACGCAAAATAATGCGTTTTCAAACCACTTTCACAACTGTTTGCAAGTGGATTTTCCTATTCCGCACAGCTTCAAAGAGCACTGAAAGCAGTTTGAAAGTGCATTATTCTGCATGTGCGGAATGAGCCTGAGCTTCCATGCTCAGAAGCAGAATACCAATTTTTGGAAATAAATAACGGGAAACTTTTCTTGGCTATCTGCAGTCCTTTTCAGCTTCCTGAGGGTATCTTAGAAACAGGATGTTGAACTAGATGAACCCTCCAGCCTTTTTGCGCTCGCCCATCAGGGGAGGGGCCGCATAGAAGTAGAATTAATAATATTAATAACAACAACAGCAACAAGTTCCTTGTTTTAGTTATCTGCAAAACAATCCTGTGACACCCATATTTTACAGATGAGGAACACCTGTTGAGAGTGCTCCGCCAGAGGCCACTGCTAGCGCAACACCTTGATCACACTGAACCCTGCCTCCCAAGCCCAGATCTTCCATTTTAGTCACCATAGATCACATTCCAGATGGATTCTGCAAGAATTCTGCAATTATCATCAGATGTGTGAAAGCGACAGTTCTGCCAGATGCTTTAAATACAAGAGATACAACCGATTGTTTCTTTCCTCAAATTCAATTTAACCTTTAATGGCATATAACGTGTGCTGTTTCTTTCCTAATATGACTACAGCCTCCTAGAGCAGAGATTCAGTGTGGAATTCCAGGTCAGAGAGAGCCACCTTGGGGCCACTTGGGGCCATTTCTGCATCTCCCTTGACAAACTTGGGACAACTTAGTTCTGAACTGTATAGAGATGTGATTTAAATTTAATCCCTCACAGTCAAGAGGCTTCTACGTTGGGCCATCTCATATTAAGAACCCCACAAGGCTGATATGCTGACTGGGGTGAAACAATCCAAGCTGATTTCTTTCTGAATCTCTGGGTCTGGAAGCAGTGTACGAGCGGCCTCCAGCAGGACTAATTAGGACTAATAAAAGGAAACACTTCTTCACACAACATGTGATTGGTGTTTGGAATATGCTGCCACAGGAGGTGGTGATGGCCACTCACCTGGATAGCTTTAAAAGGGGCTTGGACAGATTTATGGAGAAGAAATCGAGTTATGGCTACCAATCTTGATCCTCTTTGATCTGAGATTGCAAATGCCTTAACAGTCCAGGTGCTCGGGAGCAACAACCGCAGAAGGCCATTGCGTTCACATCCTGCATGTGAGCTCCCAAACGCACCTGGTGGGCCACTGCAAGTAGCAGAGAGCTGGACTAGATCAGGGGTAGGGAACCTTTAACACTCAAAGAGCCATTTGGACCCGTTTTCCATGGGAAAAGAAAACACTTGGAGCCGCAAATAATTGTTGACATTTAAAATAAAGATAACACTGTATATATTGGGTTTTTTTACCTTTTACTCAGCTCATTCTGAGAAGCGCATGGATGTGTCTGCCCTGCTGCCTGCAAGGTGGGCAAGGATGTGGCCAGCGGCTCGGCCTTGCCAGCTGCCAGGAAAGCTCCTGCCCCGCTCCAATGGGGCAGGCGAGAGGGGAAGCCCGCAACGCGGCCCAGCCAGCCGTGGGCAGCTGGTGTGCCCGCCCTGCTACCTGCAGGGCGGGCAAGGATGGGACCAGTGGCTCGGCTCATGGAGCCGCAGTGCAAGGGCAGAAGAGCCGCATGCGGCTCTCGAGCTGCAGGTTCCCTACCCCTGGACTAGATGGACTCTGGTCTGATCCAGCTGGCTTGTTCTTATGTTCTTATGTTCTTAATCCAAGGGCCACATTTTTTACCTGAACTGTAAGTTCTCCCATGAAATGTACAGCTCAATGGACCATACCATTCCTTATTTTCTAAGGGGCATGGACTTTCACTAGGGGACGAAAATGGAACTGTTGGGACCACTGTAATATCCCAGGACGTGACTCACCAATTTTGTTCCCCTTGCAAAGGGATCGCTTGCGACGGCGTGCTCGGCGATAGTTGCAAGTGTACTCCTCACTGAGTGGTGACCGAGGAACACTGTCTGCCTGAAAGAGAAAAGAGAGCTTCATGGGTAGAGCATATAGAGAAAGATCATTTTTTATGGTCAGGGCAGTTGAGATGACTTCACCTTAGTTCTACACTGACCTGCAAGGAACTTAACTGGAGCCAACTCTTCAAGACTCAACCTCAAAACATCTCTCTCTTTTTTTCATTTTAAGGTCTGGAATACACAGGAAGGGTGCCTTTGAGCTGGTGCAGAGTCCCCAAGATTAGCGGGAATGACTTCTCCTGAGCACAGAAGATGAGAACATCTGTGTGGTCTTGGGTTCTGGTGCCTGATTTAAGGCCGTGGCAGTTGCCAGTGAGAGGCCATAACCAGTTGCAATCTGTCTGGGGTGGACGGCTTTCTGTGTTGGATACTGCCAGGGCGGGAACAGTTTCCAGTACAAAGAAGAGGAGGGTTGGTGGGCCCTTCTGACTCCACTCACTAGACATCTCTGTGCACTTCACTGCCTGTGCTTTTAGAAATGTCCCACCCCCACCCCTCCCCCCAGACTGGAAGGAGACTCACATCTCTCAGGTTGAAAGTGATCTCCAGATTGCTCCAGAAGTTGTCTGAGAAGGCCGGGTACATATCCAGGACTTCCAGGAGGTCCTCCCGCTGGATTTTATGCAGATCGCAATAGGTGAGGGCTCGCACGTCTGCGTTGGATTTCCCAGGCCTGGCATAGAGGCTGATGGGCTCCCCAAAAATGTCATTTTTCCCTGCACAAGAGCAGAAATCTCGTTAGAGGTTAACAGTCACCTGAGTCCCTGCCATCTGGAGGGGAAACCACAGATACATACCCATGGCTCAAGAGACTCTCTTGGCCAGCCAAAGCGCCGAAACAGGCAGGATTAGAGATAATGGGAGCAGCAGCAAACTCGGGAAGGGCATCTTGGGAAGGCTGCCCATTACTGTAGGAGTCTCTGGGCACTGGTTGCCCCTCCCTCTGGTCTATTTGCCTGACCCAGCCCTTTAAGCAGGAGGTGGCTTTAATGAATTGATTCATTGCTGATTTGTTAAAACTATTATCCACTGTGTTAGGAAATTTATAGTGCTTAGGCTGTTTGATTCAGATTATTAGTCCATTGATGGTAGACCGGCTGGAAGATAGGAAGTGAATGCCCAGGCTACTGGTAGAATAACCAGGGTTCACTGAGTTCCCCCTAGTGTAAACTTTTGGGGTAAGATGGTTGAGAGAGCAGCCACGCAACACCCGGTCCAGCTTTTGTCTGGGCCATGGAACAGAGACCATGCTAGCCACCATCACAGATGACAGCTGGATCAAAGGCGGGTTGCCACTGCTGGTGTTTTTAGACCTCACTGCAGCATTTTAAGTGGTCAATTATGATCTTTTGACCCAACGCCTCGCCATTGCCAGAGTGCAGGGAACAGCCGTAAACTGGCCGACCTCATTCCTCCAGGAGCAGGGGCAGTGGGTAACCCCTGAACTGTGAGGAACTCCCTGAACTGTGGGGTGCTGTCCCCAATATTGTTCAACATCTATAAGTGACCCCTGGCTCAGCTTGTCTGGAGCTTTGGGCTGGGTTGTCACCCATATGCTGATGACACCCAGCTTCTTTCTTTTCACGGAAGGCTGGCCCCCTGGCTGCTGCCCCAGAGATTTTGGCCCAGTGTCTGGAAGCCATGGCGGGATGGTAACATCAGAGACGGCTGAAATTAAATCCATTAAAAGATGGAGGTCCCTTGGCTGGGTGGAGGGAGGGACAGAGCAGGATTTCCAACAGCAATATTTAGATGGTAAGGTTTTAAAACCTGCCTCTACTGTAAAGAGCCTGGATGTGATCTTGGAGTCCTACTTATCCCTGGAGGCCCAGGTCACACAATACAGCTAAGATGGCCTTTTCTCACCTTTGCCAGGTCAACCAGTTGGCCCCCTATCTGTCTCCTACAGACCTGGTCACAGTGATCCATGCGATGGTCACCTCCTGGCTAGATTACTGAAACTTGCTTGACATTGGCTTACCCTTGAGACTGCTCCAGAAACTGCAGCCACGGGGAGTTCAAGTGAGCGCACATTAAACCTGTGCTCTACGGGCTCCGCTTGTTACCAGTTGAATTCCAAATCACTTTTAAGGTACTAGTGTTAACTTTTAAGGCCTTGAGCAGCCTGGGACCATCATATCTCCTGGACCACATCTTGCCATATTGATGGGAATATTGATGGGAATGTCGAAGGCTTTAACGGCCAGATTCAACTGGTTGTGGTGGGGTTTCCAACCACACTGTGTCTAGTGAGAAGGGAAAGTTTAGTGGGGTATATTGTACCCCACTAAACTTTCCCTTTCTCACTAGACACAGTGTGAAACAGACTTCTCTCTGTGATACACCTCTGAGGATGCCAGCCACAGATGCAGGCGAAACGTTAGGAACGAGACTGACCAGACCACGGCCACACAGCCCGGAAAACCCACCACAACCAATTGATGGGAATGTTTTCAATTGTTAAATTATTGATGTGATGTTATGCCCGTATTTTACTCATGTACATTAGCTGCCCTGAGCCCGGCTTTGACTGGGGGGGACAGGATATTAAATCTAATTCATCATCATCATCATCAATTTTTCATCATCATCATCATCATCATCATCATCATCATCACCATCATCATCAGGCATCTAGCAAAAGGATCAGCAAAGCTCTCTGGCTGCCAGCTCTCCACAACCATAAGGAGGCGGGGCAAGGAGTCTTTCCACAGTGCCCTCTCCTCCAGCTGGAAATGGGGGCCTGACAGCTCAAAAATCCTCCTTATTTCAGCTGGGGGCAGAAGAAAATAAGCTGGTTCCACCACTGTAAAAATTCATTGAGTGAGGGGGAGGGGTAGATGTGTAGAACCGCCCAGCTCAAACTTCTTTCCATGCTGGTGGATCAACTCAAGGAAAATCAGGAGTAAATCCAGCATGCAGAAAAGGTCAGAGGGAGAGAGGAAGATCGGAAGCTGAAGCTCCGGGCTCCCCACCCCCACCCCAAATCCATGGGACTTACAACTGCTTAACATAGCTGCACCAAATGGACCCCCGCCTTGCCTGACTTCCAACGGCTGGAAAAGGGGGCCAGGGGAGCACCCAGGGGCAGTGGTGGGGAGAGGGGGCAGCTCTCCTGCTTGAGAACAACGGGCAAAAGGCTCGGGCAAAACAGCTTCCCTGGTCTCCCACCGTCTTTATTTTACCTAGGATGGCCACGACAATGTCCTCTCTGAGGATCTCGATGGAGCCCCGTGAGATGAAGTAGAGCGTGGTGAGGACGTCTCCGTAGTGCACCAGGGTGTCGCCAGGGGGGGCGTGGGTGGTCTTGAACTTCATGGCCAAGGCCCGCAGGCAGCCCTTGCTGGCCCCTCGGAAGGCCTTGCAGTTCTGGAGGAGGGTGCGGTTCAGGTGGAGGCAGATATCAGCTTGCAGGCAGTCGGGGAAGCCTTTCAGCACCTGGGCGGGGAGAAGGAGAGACGCTTTGGCCCCAGTGCTTCATGGGGGCTCCTGCACTCTGCCTGTTGAGACAACAACCCCAGACTCCCACGATGGCCAAGTCTGCTCATAATGAGCAACAGCAGAGCTTTTTGGATGTGAGAAAGTTTCCCAGTGGCTCTGCCCAGTCGTCTTTCACAGCCGTGTCCTCTCCAGTGCCTCTTCCTCACCCCCTCCGCAAGACTGCTGAACTACGCAAAGATTCTCCTCAACATACAAACAAAGAGTCCCAGTTTGTATCCAAGCCCCCCTCAGTTAGTCCAGAAGGCTGCTCCGCCCGTTCCATGATGAAGAAGAAGAGGAAGAACAGTTTGGATTTATATCCCCCTTTCTCTCCTGCAGGAGACTCAAAGGGGCTGACAATCTCCTTGCCCTTCCCCCCTCACAACTAGCACCCTGTGAGGTGGGTGGGGCTGAGAGAGCTCCCAAGAACCGTGACTAGCCCAAGGTCACCCAGCTGGCGTGTGTAGGAGTGCACAGGCTAATCTGAATTCCCCAGATAAGCCTCAACAGCTCAGGCGGCAGAGCTGGGAATCAAACCCGGTTCCTCCAGATTAGATACACGAGCTCTTAACCTCCTACGCCACTGCCAGTCGGGGCAGAGGCCAGTCGCAAAGTGGGATTCACCACACAGAACTCTGTAGCCATCTGTGGCAGGAGTGGGGCTGGCCAGTCTATGATGGCTCCCCCTACATGAGCTACTCCCAGCAGCGAGGCCTCATCCACAATCAGAAGAAGGCGCATTTGCCAAAAGGAAGGAGATATTCAAGAAGGAGTTGGAGTCCTGCCCTGCAGCAGCAGCAGGGTGGGTGGGTGGGTGGTGGGGGTGGGTGGGTGGGTGTTGGCACAAGAGGCCCTTTTCGACCATCTCTCTCTTCCAGCGGACTAATTATAAAAGGAACGAAGTTGATTTAGGCACCATCTGTCCCAGCATAGCCACTAGCTATAGGGGAGGGGCAAAGGGATCAATGTCAGAAACTCTGGCTTGTCCCAAACATCCCGTGACAGTCAATAGGCTTTCACCTCAGTGTCACACCTTGAACACCTTCTTGACCTGTTGTTGACCTTCTTAACTGAAGAACCACCTTGACCAGCCCAAGGAACTCCAGCTGGTGCTTAAACCTGATGATGCTCTGAATGACATTTATGGTGATGGTGGCTTGCTTAAATCTCTGGGGTTGGGCTGCACCCAAAGAGACTTTCTGCCCCCCCCCCCGGCATCCTATATGCCAATCAATATGCTTCTAGAACAGGGGTCTGCAACCTGCGGCTTCCAGATGTTCCTGGACTACAATTCCCATCAGCCCCTGCCAGCAAGGCCAATCTTTAGGATGATTTACGAAGATGGACTAGCCCAGGGGTCTGCAACCTGTGGCTCTCCAGATGTTCATGGACTACAATTCCCATCAGCCAATTGGCCATGCTGGCAGGGGCTGATGGGAATTGTAGAGACAAGTAAGATTATGTTTTTACATCACAGTTGTAGCCGAGTTGAGCAGTCACAGCTGATTGAGATTGCAGCTGATGTATATCCCGGTACTCCTCCGCAGTGTTCTGTCAAAGAGAAAAAATAGCTGCTTTTGGGTTCAAGTCAGCTCTGAGGAGAGACAAGTAAGATTATATTTATTTAAGAAAATTGAAAAATGGCCATTTAAAATAATTTAAAATAATGAAACTTATTCATTGAAATTCATATAAAAATGTTTAAAATGTTTGTAAATCTATAAAAATGTTAAAAAATGTTAAAAATGGTTCAAAAATGTTCACAAGTATTAAAAATGAATAATATGTAAAAATGTAAAAATGTTTAAAATGTAAAAATGCAAAAATGTTTAAAATGTTTATAAATATCCAAAAAGTGTTTAAAATGTCAAATAGTATGATGTGTGTAACAAAATATTGAAAGTATTATTCATCTATATTTCATAGAAAATCTATATGGCATATAAGAAATGTGAGAAAGAAAATGAATGAAATTGTTCTTCTCCTGAGGAAGACATCAACGAAAACGCTTTGGAAACGAGTGAGGCGTTCGAGAGACTTGCTCTGATTGATTCTATAAGTTGTTATCAACGTGGATATAATTTATGAACTGGATATTGAACTTTGGTTTCTACATAAAAATTTGAAATATATTTATTGCGTGTAAATAGAACCCAATTCTTAATTGGTTAAACCATGGATATGGTCTTCTCTTATTTTTGAATGTTATATACTCATACCTTATGAATTGTTATACTAAAATCTGTTGAAAAGAAATCATTTTACATATTATATTGGCTAAGTGCAACCTCCGTTTAATTGTAGTCCATGAACATCTGGAGAGCCACAGGTTGCAGACCCCTGTTCTAGACAGATGTATGTCACATGTAGGTTAAGCAAACCAAAAATGATGATGTTCTGTGGCAATTTCATCAGCTCCTGCAGAGGTTGAGTGGTGTTGCAAGACATGTGTGTTCAACAGCACTGTGGTTGTGCAGTGACAGTCACAGGCTGAGTCATGGGATTGACTCTAAGATGTGAACAAATGTAACTTTGGATTGGCAGACATAAGAACATGCTGGACCAGACCACAGGCCCGTCAGCTCCAGCATTCTGTTCCCAGCGGCTGATTGGCTGCCTCCTCTAGGAAGACCACATGTCTTTATACGGCGGTCAAAAAGTGACAGCTCTCACATGCAGTGATCCAGAGGCTACATGTGGCTCTTTCACATGTCACCTGTAGCTCTTCTGAGCACTGTTCCCTGCTGTGGCTCCTGCCTTATCTTATCAATCTTTTAAAACTTTATTTTCCATTTAGCCTTTTCTCTTTTACATGCAAACAAATATACCCAGTTTGCATCACTGCCTCTGACCTTTAGGCTTCATTGTAAACCAATAACTGGAGCAGCAGTGGCGTAGTGGTTAAGAGCAGGTGTACTCTAATCTGGAGGAACCAGGTTTGATTTCCCGCTCTGCCGCCTGAGCTGTGGAGGCTTCTCTGGGGAATTCAGATCAGCCTGTACACTCCAACACACGCCAGCTGGGTGACCTTGAGCTAGTCACAGTTCTTCTGAGCTCTCTCAGCCCTACCTGTCTCACAGGGTGTTTGTTGTGAGGGGGGAAGGGCAAGGAGTTTGTCAGCTCCTTTGAGTCTCCTATAGGAGAGAAAGGGGGGATATAAATCCGACTCTTCTTCTTCTTTGGCAAATAACTTGGTATTGACTGAGCAGCATAAATCCAACAGGTGTAAAAAGATGGCTGTTTTCCCCACAAGTAGAAGGTAAAGGAACATGGCAGAGACTCGTACCAGGGCGGGGTGTGAAAACCAAAAGCAAGGCAGAGCGTCTCTCTTCCTCCCCTATGAAATCTTATGCTACTCTGTAGGAAGGACACCCACTGGTAGACCCCGAAGGCAGCCAGGTGCTGCAGAGCCCTCCCCACTCACCGCATTCATGTCAATTCCATTTGTGTAGGACCAGGCATGCTGGAAATACTCTTCGAGGCGTTGGCGGAGTGGGTTGGGAATCTGGTGGAAGCGGATGAATTCCTTCACCCTAAGCATCTGGGTGTGGTAGCGGGCTGTGCCGGAGTACAGGCGCTGGATGATGGCAGACACATTGCCAAAGATGCTGGCGTACATCAGAGCTGTAGGAGAGGACAAGAGGTTAGCACGAAGGGCTCGGGGGATCACTCTCTAGGGCCACCTCTGAAATGATTGGAGGCTGTCTTCCATCTGAGCTTCAGGCATCGATAGCAAGGATTGTGCTGTGGCTTATGGGTGACAATATCCTGAGTGCCCTCAGATGTAACAAAGGTGGCCTGTAAATATGAAGGCCCATTATGCACGGAATGCTTACCTCGGGGCTCCTAACTGCACAGTAGGGCTGTAGTGTGGTCTCCTCGTGTTTCTCTGTTTACACGTGAGGAGGCATTCACTACCTGCCCACAGCTTGCTTGCTGAAGTCTCAGTGGGCCTTTGCTTTTCCTCGTTCTCTTAACTCCACCCATCAATTCCCTCTTAAAGGCACAGATATAATCACACCCAGTAGTTGCAAGATTCCTGGCTTTGCTAAAACCCTTCAAATTACAGTCATATTGATATACCTATGATTGCAGTTATATCGATATTGTAGCCCCTTTCCAAAAATATCCCCCCCCCAAAAGAAGGAGGCAAAGCAGTTCCCTGGACCACACTCTGCTGAAGAAGAGAAGCATGTCCTAGAATTGATACTCTCCCCCCCACAACTCCACAAACACACACATACTTCCCGCTGCTGCCACCACCAAGGGAGGAGACGCTTGTTATTAAATGGCTAGCCCAGGGGTCTGCAACCTGCGGCTCTCCAGATGTTCATGGACTACAAATCCCATCAGCCCCTGCCAGCATGGCTAGCCCATCTTCGTAATTCATCCTAAAGACATCCACCACCAACCCAGCAACCAGTTGTTAATTGCAACATCTCTGGAAATGAGAATCTGATGGAAATGGCTGATCTGCCACGTGGAGGTTTTCAAATGCAATAAAAGATAGCCATTTTGCAGTGATTCTCTGTTCATACCAAAATGTTGATATATCAATATTGCAATTGACGTAAAAACAACAAGAACTGAAGTAATAACAAATGTGAAAAGAAGGAAGAGGAGAGGTGTGCCCAGGAATGGGAGGAGCTGGTGGTGGATGTAGGGAATATGTTCCAGGTAAATATCTCTTGCTGGAGTGGCAAAGAAAATTAAAGTCACACTTAAAGTGGCATTGCTTGGTGTGGAGAGGATGGAAATTGAAAGCGTGGCTTGGGGAAATACATTCTTATAAGAAATCTCGCTGGGATGAACATTTGCCCCTGCTGCACCACAGACAACTGGTGCAGGAATAGGCCTAGGACAGTGGTGGCGAACCTATGGCACTCCAGATGTTCATGGACTACAATTTCCATCAGCCCCTGCCAGCATGGCCAATTGGCCATACTGGCAGGGTGATAGAGTGTAGTCATGAAGCCTCTAGGCTCCTCAAATTCCTGAAGCTAGAAGGTAATAGCATTGTAAAAAGCTCCTAAAGCTCAGACCCGACTGAATGCCACTTTGTCCAATCCAGAACCTCTCCTCTCTGATTCCAGAGTCGACAATGTGCTTGCTTGGTCGGGGAGAAAAGGCTTTTTTGAGACGCTCATCCACACCCACTGTTGTTCTTATTCCTTAAAAGAGATGGAAGGCTTAAGTCCTAATTAGCCTGGCTGAATGAGACCATCTGTGAAGGTGGTGGACATTGATGCCTCAGCTGCAGCAAATGCCACAATCCAGCACCACAATCAGAAATAAATAATTTTATCAAATTTACCGATGGAAGGGGCTCTGCTGCCGTGCCTGCAGACTCTGGCAGGATCTTCCCTGGCTGACTGTAGCTGGCTACCTCAGTTGGCAACTCCTGGGCTGAGGCTAGTCAGCCAACTACATCAGGGGTCTTCAAACTATGGCCCTCCAGATGTTCAGAGACTACAATTCCCATGAGCTCCTACCACTTGGCAATGCTGGCAAGGGCTGATCAGAATTGTAGTCCATGAACATCTGGAGGGCCATAGTTTGAAGACCCCTGAACTACATAATCAGCTCGAGGGCTGAGGCAGCGCTGAGGGTTTGTTTTTAGTGGGATTAGGGTGGATTCTTTGGGGGAAAGGGAGAATGGGGGACACCTGGCGGCCTTCTTCTGATCCCCCTGACTGGGCTTCCCTGGGCTGGCTGTTGGGACTGTGGGTGTGTGTACAAAAACTAGGTCAGGGTGGGAAGCTGACCCAGGGGACACAGCTCCAGCCCCCTGTTTCCCTGATTACATCAGGGACCCCAGGAACCTAAGTGTGAGCCAGGGACTCTGCACCTCCAGAGAAGTGGTGAGTGGACAGTGAAGGAGCCCAGGGATTGGGGTGTTATGGAATGGCTGGTTGCCCTGGGGAGAGAGCTGAGGGAGTTCAGGGGCAGGACCTTGGTGGTCATGGGCAAAGGCCAGTATGGTGGTTGTGGTGGGCAACATAACTATGAACAGAGAAGGGGTGTAAGATGTCTGACAGCTATCACCCCTTTTAATTGCCTTCCACAGCTCTCAGACGGCAATGTTGGCTGACCCTCAGGTTTGGCAGTGCTGTTGGTGAATGCCAGGTCAGCCATAATAAGACCTCTATCATCAATTACTTGGTTGTGGAGGGGAGCGCTGACCTGATGTGCATCACAGAGACATGGGTGAGTGAGCTGGGTGGACCTGCGCTCACCCAGCAGTGCCCCTGGGTATCTGGTACAGTACCATCACAGACTTGAGGGGTGGGGTGTGGGCTGCCATAGTCCTGAGAGAGGTGATTGTCATCACCAAACACACCTTCGTTGATGTTCCTGGTGTTGAAAGCAAGTTCCTTGTCTGAGGCCAGAGAGACAGGATGGCGTATTGTTGGTTTACCACTTGCCCCACTGCCCAACCACATCTCTGTCTGTGCTGACCAAGGCGCTCTCAGAAGTGGTGTTGGAGGCCCCCAACTTTTTGGTGCTGGAGGACTTCAATGTCTACACCAAGTATGCCTTACGTGAAACAGTGCAGGACCTCACGCCATGACAACAATGGAGCTGTCTCAATGTGTTTGTGGCTCTACACATGAAGCAGGACATACTGTTGACCAGGTCTTTGCAGCTGAGCAAAGGGGTGGTGGTCTGTTTCAAGAACTGCCCAATGTTGTGGACAGATCACTATCTGGGCTTCAAGATTTGCCCAATGTTGTGGACAGATCACTATCTGGGCTTCAAGATCTGCCCAGTGTTGTGGACAGATCACTATCTGGGCTTCGAGATCTGCCCAGTGTTGTGGACAGATCACTATCTGGGCTTCAAGATCTGCCCAGTGTTGTGGACAGATCACTATCTGGGCTCCAAGATCTGCCCAGTGTTGTGGACAGATTGCTATCTGGGCTTCAAGATCTGCCCAATGTTGTGGACAGATCACTATCTGGGCTTCAAGATCTGCCCAGTGTTGTGGACTGATCTTCTTTAAATTGCTGATCTTCTCACTTCTCACTTTAATATGCAACTTATCCCTGGAATCAGGCTCCATCCCTGAAGACTGGAAGATGGCCAATGTCACACCAATCTTTAAGAAAGGATCTAGGGGGGACCCGGGAAATTACAGGCCAGTCAGTTTGACATCTGTTCCTGGTAAATTAGTAGAATCTATCATTAAAGATAACATTATAAAACATGTAGAAAAGCAAGACCTGCTGAGAAAGAGTCAGCATGGCTTTTGCAGAGGCAAATCCTGTCTTACAAACTTACTAGAGTTCTTTGAGGGTGTAAACAGGCATGTGGACAGGGTGAACCAGTGGACATTGTCTACTTGGATTTCCAAAAGGCTTTGACAAGTTCTCACCAGAGTGTTGAGAAAACTCAGCAATGAAGGAATAAGAGGGAGGGTCTCCTATGGATTAAAAACTGGTTGAAACAGGAAACAAAAGGGTATGGAGTGTAAATGGGAAGTTCTCACAATGGAGAGATGTAGGAATTGGTGTCCCCAAGGATCCGTTTGGGACCAGTGCTCTTTAACCTATTCATAAATGACCTGGAAGTAGGGGTGGGTAGCGTGGTGGCCAAGTTGCAGATGATACCAAATTGCTTATGTAGGGTGGTGAGAACCACAAAGGATTCTTGAAGAGCTCAGCGGTTATGATAAATTAGGTAGTGGAGCTCAGAAATGTAAAATGCAGTTCAGTGTAGCAAAGATGTAAAGTGATGCACACAGGGGCAAAAAATCCAAACTTCACATACACGCTACAGGGGTCAGTGCTATCAGTCTGAGACCAGGAAAGGGATTTAGGCGTCTTAGTTGATAGTTCCATGGGAATGTCAACTCAATGCATGGCAGCTGTGAAAAAGGCAAACTCTATGCTGGGGATCATTAGGAAAGGAATTGATAATAAAACTGCAAAGATTGTCATGCCCTTATATAAAGCAGTGGTGCGACCGCACTTGGAGTACTGTGTCCAGTTCTGGTCGCCGCATCTCAAAAAGGATATTGAGGAGATAGAAAAAGTGCAGAGAAGGGCAACAAGGATGATTGAGGGACTGGAGCACCTTCCCTATGAGGAGAGGCTGCAGCGTTTGGGACTCTTTAGTTTGGAGAGGAGGCGGCTAAGGGGGGATATGATTGAAGTCTATAAAATTATGCATGGGGTAGAAAATGTTGACAGAGAGAAATTTTTCTCTCTTTCTCACAATACTAGAACCAGGGGGCATTCATTGAAAATGCTGGGGGGAAGAATTAGGACTAATAAAAGGAAACACTTCTTCACGCAACGTGTGATTGGTGTTTGGAATATGCTGCCACAGGAGGTGGTGATGGCCACTAACCTGGATAGCTTTCAAAGGGGCTTGGACAGATTTATGGAGGAGAAGTCGATTTATGGCTACCAATCTTGATCCTCTTTGATCTGAGATTGCAAATGCCTTAACAGACCAGGTGATTGGGAGCAACAGCCACAGAAGGCCATTGCGTTCACATCCTACATGTGAGCTCCCAAAGGCACCTGGTGGGCCACTGCGAGTAGCAGAGAGCTGGACTAGATGGACTTTGGTCTGATCCAGCTGGCTTGTTCTTATGTTCTTATGTTCTTATGTGGACAGATCACTATCCAGTGAAATCTGCACTTTTGGTGCCCCCTGCCCACTCCAGAGGTGTGCAACCAATTGAGATGGTCCGACCTCAGAACAAGATGGAATATAATGGATTTCTGAGGGCTCTGGGAGAATTTCCAGCCAGCAGGGCTGGTGCTCCTGTCAAAGCCCTAGTTGTGCTATAGAATGGCATGATGACCAGGGCATTTGACTCAATTGCCCTGAAGTGCCCAGCCTTGTCCCACTAGCAGAGCCCAGATGGCCCTCTGGAATACTGGGGAGCTTAGGGTCATGAAGCAGTTGGGCCAACAGCTGGAGTGCAATTGGAGCGCACTGCGAATCTGACTGGACATCGGTGAGAGCTCACTATTGAGCCAGCAAGATGGCGGGGAAGGCGGCGAAGAGGGCCTACTTCTCTGCCTCCGCTGGTTCCACAATGAGTCGACTGAACTCCTCCGAGTGGTGAATGGGTTGATGCCATCCCCCAAGCAACGGGGTGTCAGCCCCACCCTCAGAAGATGATTTCGCACAACACTTTCATAGCAAAGTAGCTCAGATTTATAGGGATTTGGACTCCATAAGAACATAAGAATGAGCCTGCTGGATCAGACCAGAGTCCATCTAGTCCAGCACTCTGCTACTCGCAGTGGCCCACCAGGTGCCTTTGGGAGCTCACGTGCAGGATGTGAAAGCAATGGCCTTCTGCGGCTGCTGCTCCCGAGCACCTGGAGGCCCCCAGTTATCCATAGTTTTGGATAATCCTAAACTGGTCTCCAGAGAACTGCCTGGTCAGGTTGTATGGGATCAATATCAACTGATGACCTTTTCAAAGAGGTGGACAGGGGAAAGCTGTCCCTGCTTGTACTTCTCGATCTTTTAGTGGCCTCTGATACCGTTCGACCACGGTATCCTTCTGGAGCAGCTGTGGGGGTTGGCACTGGAGTCCATTGTAATGCAGTGGTTCTCATCCTACCTCAGATGCTTGGGTGCCTGGAACCTCTCCTATGGAGTTCCCCAGGGCTCAGCCCTACCTCATATGTTATTTAATATCCACATGAAGCTGCTGGAGGAGATCATCAGAGGATATGGTCTGGGTTGTCATCGATACGCAGATGACATCCAGCTGTTCCTCTCAGTTCCATCTGCATCAGGTGAGGCAGCTAGAGAGCTGGATCACTGCCCGGCAGCTGTCATGGCCTGGATGAGGGTCAATACATTGAAGCTGAATCCCAAGGAGATGGTCTGTGTGCAAAGCTCCTGAGTCCAGGTGGGGAATCGAGGAACACCTGCTGCTGGAAGGCGTGGTTTTACCCCTGAAGGACTGGGTGCAGGATTTTGGTGCTGCTAGTCTAAAAACAGCACCCTCTGCAGGCCAAAAATAGAAAAACACTGAAAATACAAAAAATCCCACAAACAAACCTGCGCCCCCCACGGGGCTGCGCCCAGGGCAACTGCCCACTTTGCCCAATGGGAGGAACGCCTCTGACCGCAAGACACTGCAGGATCACAGGGCCTGGTCAGGGCCTGAGCTTTTTGATACCTGCGGAGGTGGAAGTATGGAAATCCCTTTTGGTTTAGACAGAAGTAATTCTGCCTCAGGTTAAACAAACTAATTACAACGTTCTTGTATGGCTGGATTCATCAACACCCCCCATCATGTCAGTAAGCTGTC
Source organism: Sphaerodactylus townsendi (assembly GCF_021028975.2). NCBI lineage: Eukaryota > Metazoa > Chordata > Lepidosauria > Squamata > Sphaerodactylidae > Sphaerodactylus > Sphaerodactylus townsendi. The sequence continues at coordinate 3,337,475 of NC_059439.1, read as the reverse complement.
CACTGGCTCCCCACTGGGAGCGAGGTGCCAAGGAGGGAGAGACCGGGGATGGGTGTGGACCAGCACTAGAAACCATTTCTGTTTGCAGCTCAAGCAACACAGGTATTCTGTGCTTACATATTCTTGTGTATATTTTAGTATTAGCTGAGTCAATCCACGTTTTCTTTCTGTATCTCTTCGCAGGTTGATTTTGTGTGGAGTCTGGGGGGGTCCCTGATTCTAGTGGCATCAGACTGCGGGTGAGTATCACTGGGAAAGACTCCAGGTGTTCACTGTTAAGAGTCCAAGAACTGTAAAGGATCTGCCACAGGGGAACCACAGAAACATGGAAACAGGAAATGTCCCTGGTGGTGACCCTTGCGGGAAGTTCCCCATATTATCCTGCCCCCCACCCCCCACCCCCAGCTACTGTCAGGGAATAAAAAAATGTGGTGTGCATCTTGTGAGCAGACAGATCAATGTGATCTAGGTGACAGCACTTGACAGACAAAAACACCTGTCAAAACCTGATGTATCTGTACAGAACCGGTTCAAACCTGATCACTGGACCTTTCCCCACTTTTCCCTCGGCCGCCGTCGCTGCGCGCAATTCCCAGCACGCAATTCCCAGAGCACGGCATTCCTGGCGCGCGCCCGGGCGTCCCCACAGCTCCACGCCCCGCGCTCTGCGCGGGGTCATCAAAAGGCGCCCTTTGCAAGAGTGCCAGGGATGCCTCACGCTGAGGGGGCGCGACAGCTTAAGGTAAGTGGGGAAAGGCCCACTGACCTTTACTGTGATAGGCTAACAGAAGTATAAAGGTAGAGCATATGCAACTGTACTGTGTCTAGGGATTTCTGAGTTGCTGCGGAGCATGCTGTCCAATTGTTTGCTGATACTGTCTACACTGTAAATAACCTGCACCTAAAGATAAAGTCTTCTTTGGAAGTGAAACTACTTTATGGTGTTGTGTTGTTTCTTCTGCTGTGCCAAGCCTATTGCAGCCACACTTATCCTGCCTCGGTAACGCAGTTTCCGCAGTAAAAGGTCTACTCTGTCAGGTTATGGGCCCAGATTCTGCTGTTACACGGGAGTAAGGAAGTGCTGAAGATTGTTGTTGGCGTGGAGTGCACGAGCTGTGTGTGGAATAGAGGCAGCCATGGCGTTTACAGCAACCAGTTTGCCTTTTGAGAGGCTGGACGGGACGAACTATATGCCAAGTTCAGCTCGTCCTGCAGAGATTTGGCTCTCCCAAGTGGTCGTGACGAAGGGAAGATTTTTATCCTGTCATTTATTTGAGCAGGGGTTCACTTTATGCCATCCCAGAAGCCCAGCGCTGGGAATTCCTCATGTGGCCTCAAGGACCAAAGACAAGTCACTCCTGAGCTTCACCTACCTTCAAGGCTCATGGTGAGACTAGAACGGCCTATAAAATAAAGCTGATGAATAAATAATGCAACCACACAAAAAAGTTATGCTTTCATGAGCAGGAGGGGGAAGTCGTGCCGATGACTCCTACAATCACAATCTAACTATCGAACAACAAGTACCAGTTAGCAGGAAAACAATACCAGTAATGAATCTACCCAGACAAAAGCCACCAGGCATCTAAACACAATCCTGTGGCAACCCTGGCCCCATTTAGAGTAGTCCAGAGAAACGAAGGAGGAAGTGAGGCACAGCAGTGACAGCCAGCAGGAGAGCCAGTGGGAGAGACGCAGGCAGGTGCCTCCCTCTCTGTGGGAAACCTGCAAGCACGACTAGAGTCTTCCCCTGGGCAAAGCCCAGAAGTTCAGCCTTCCTCTCCAGCTCACTTGGAGAGCTGCAGCTATGTGGAGAGAGGAGCAGGACCCAAGCAAGGCCGAGGGGCACTTTCAACAAGTGTCAAGAAGGGATCACCTGAAGTAGGGCTTTCCCCAAAGGGATCACATTGCTAAGGGATCACCTGAAGTAGGGCTTTCCCCAAAACTCAACCAAGCAGCCTGCAGGTTTCTGCCACCTTGTCAAGCAAGCAGTGCAGATGGTGCAGGGTGCTGGGCATGTCATACGCAAGATAATAAAACTGCAAAGATGTCATGCCCTTATATAAAGCCGTGGTGCGACCGCACTTGGAGTCCGGTGTTCAGTTCTGGTCACCACATCTCAAAAGGATATTGAAGAGATAGAAAAAGTGCAGAGAAGGGCAACAAGGATGATTGAGGGAAAGGAGCACCTTCCTTATGAGGAGAGGCTGCAGCGTTTGGGACTCTAGTTTGGAGAGGAGGTGTCTGAGGGGGGATATGATTGAAGTCTATAAAATTATGCACGGGGTAGAAAATGTTGACAGAGAGACATTTTTCTCTCTTTCTCACAATACTAGAACCAGGGGACATTCATTGAAAATGCTGGGGGGAAGAATTAGGACTAATAAAAGGAAACACTTCTTCACGCAGAGTGTGATTGATGTTTGGAATATGCTGCCACAGGAGGGGGTGATGGCCGCTAACCTGGATAGCTTTAAAAAGGGCTTGGACAAATTTATGGAGAAGTCAGTCTATGGCTACCAATCTTGATCCTCCTTGATCTGAGATTGCAAATGCCTTAGCAGACCAGGTGCTCAGGAGCAGCAGCAGCAGCAGAAGGCCATTGCTTTCATATCCTGCATGTGAGCTCCCAAAGGCACCTGGTGGGCCACTGCGAGTAGCAGAGAGCTGGACTAGATGGACTCTGGTCTGATCCAGCAGGCTAGTTCTTATGTTCTTAAGATTTTGTTTTCATCTATTTTTGCTATGAAAAACAAATGGAAGAATTTACATAAAAAGGACTTCCAGTTCAGAGAGTATCCATTTCATGGAGCCTTCCCTTGAAACCCTGAAGTATTAATGCTATAGTGTGAAGATTATGGTCACATTTGGTTTGATTTACCACCAAGAGAACAAGCTGGACTCTTCCGGCTCCCTGAAGATGAACGAGCTTTTATTCTAGCATGCATTTTGTGGACTTAATTTAGCAGTCTTTGACACTGACATACTCTTTTCCACCAAAAGATGATAGTAGAATTGTACGTTAATCCACCATCTCCTGGACCTTCTTTGTTCTAGAATGCCATGCTTGGGTCCTAGTGTCTTGGGGACAGAACTCGGTAGGCACTAGGACCCAAGCAGAGCATTCTAGAACAAAGAAGGTCCAGGAGATGGTGGATTCATGAACAATTCTACTGCCATCTTTCGGTGGAAAACAGTATAGGAGTAATATTTAAATGGATGTCACTGGGGATCCAGCGTGAATATTTGTCATTACAGTATTCTTTTAAGTTTGTTACATAAATGTTTTTTCTAGTGGAATTTCAAACCATTCTTTTGCACTGTGGAGTATGGATAAATCAGAGGTGCCGAACCTATGGCACGGGTGCCAGAGGTGGCACTCAGAGCCCTCTCTTTGGGCATGTGCAAACAGAGTCACTCCCACCCCGCCACCATCTAGGCTGGCCTGGGCCGCTGGACTCAATTATTAGCATTAAACCTAAAACCTAGTTTTGGGGAAGCAATGTAGGTAACCCTGTTAAGCGCTGTTAAACCCCACTGATTTTCATGCGAAGGACTAAAGCGCGATCCTTTACCTGGCAGTAAGCTTGGTTGCTGGCAATGGGGCTTGCTTCTGAGTAAACCCTCCTAGGGTCGTGATTCACCCGTTGGAAGAGTTGCCCGGTTGCTTTAAAGCAAAGCCACCGACTACCACCAATTTTACTCCTGAGTAACGCACGTCTCAGAGCCAACCATTTTTTCTAAACTAAAACCTCAGTATTAAGGTTAAATTGCCATGTTGGCACTTTGCGATAAATAAGTGGGTTTTGGGTTGCAATTTGGGCCCTCGGTCTCGAAAAGGTTCACCATCAGTGGGATAAATCCTGTACCCTCTTATATTCCTACATGAAAATCTTTGGTCAGCCCTTCCAGTGGCATAGTGCAAAAGGGGCGGCGGCAGCAGCGGTGATGGGGGGTGTGATGCACTGGGCACATGCTGGTGCAGGGGCGTGGCAGGGGCGTTCCGGGGTGGGCAGGGGTGTGGCAGGAGCACAGGGCACACACGTGCCCCAGGCGCAGTTCCCCCTTGCTCCGGTCCTTCTCCCTCGGTTAATTGTAGCTGCAGAGGAGAAGATCTTCTACTCTAAACATTTGAGAGACTGCCCAGAAACCTTCCCAACCTCACCCTCAGCACCAGAGAGGTGGAACTGCCTCCCCATGGCAGCCTCCTGGCAGCCAGGGCTCTGTCGTGACCTGGCCTTGGTCCGGCCTGGTCCTGTCAAGTCTCCCGACCGATTTGCGGGAACCTTCCATTGCCTTCTCCTTACTAGCTTGTTACTTTCGCTTTTCAGGAGAGGCTAATTAGTTTGGTACACAGCTGCTTGATTTGCTCTTCGAAGCTCTGAGAGTATGGTTGTTTTGACTTGCTGGAGGTCTGCCAGGGGGACAGCATCTATGTGACTGAGATGCATTCCTGAATCGACATAACTGGTTCAAACAACACACTAATGCTGCTAAAAGATATATGTAACCAGCCCACTATATGTAACCGTCACTATTTGGGATATTTCTCTTAATCTCTTCCCCATGACCTAGGCTGCACGGGTGTTACCAGGTGGGCCTGGATGGCCTTGGCTAGCCTGACCTTCTCCGATCTCAGAAGATAAGCAGGGTTGGCGCTGGTTAGTGCTTGAGTGGGAGACCACCAAGGAATCCCAGGTCTGCTATGCAGAGGAGGGCAATAGTAAACTTGTCAAGAGCCAGCTGGGTGTATGGCCCTAATGGACTCCAATCTTGAGAATCAAATTTGATTCTCCACTTCTTCATACGAGTGACGGAGTCTTATCTATGAGAAAGGTGGGGGCATAATTCCAAACTCTTCTTCTCCTTCTCCTTGCCTTTAAAAACCTTACTGTGCTGCCAAAAGTCAGCTGCAACTTAATGGCACTTAGCACACATACTGCACTAGAAGACTACCTTCTCAGTAGGTCAGTCTAGAGCAGGGGTAGGGAACCTGCGGCTCTCCAGATGTTCAGGAACTACAATTCCCATCAGCCCCTACCAGCATGGCCAATTGGCCATGCTGACAGAGGCTGATGGGAATTGTAGTTCCTGAACATCTGGAGAGCCGCAGGTTCCCTACCCATGGTCTAGAGCATGGGTCTTCAAACTATGCCCCCCCAGATGTTCATAGACTACAATTCCCATGAGCCCTACCACTTGGCCATGCTGGCAGGGGCTGATGGGAATTGTAGTCCATGAACATCTGGAGGGCCACAGGTTGCAGACCCCTGGTCTAGAGGTTCTTATAAGGTCCTGAGCAGGGGCGTACCACCCTAGGGACATGGGGGCACTCATGTACCCAGGCGCACACTTTTTGGTCATGTGGAAAGGCACCGGACACCCCCATGTGACCAAGCATCATGCGCCCCAGCTGCAGGTGACCAAGCCCTGCCCCCAGGAGTTGGCCTGCAGGGAGGATGGGGGGCAGGGCCCCCACCCCCACCTCCGCGAAGGCCAGTTTTCAAAAGCCAGCTTTCCTGCATGGAGGCCAGGGGCTCAGGAGCATGGTACTGCCTCTGCCCCACATCTAGGAGTGTGGCTCGGGGTGTGTGGCCTCGAGGGTTTGGGGGCAGGGCTCTGCCCCTGAACCCCCCCAGCCTCTGTGCAGGCTGGCTTTTGAAAGCCAGTGAAGGGGGGGCTCAGGGGGCATTGCCACACCCCTGAGTCACGCCCCCGAGCATGAGGGGGCGCCTGGAGAAGGAGTGGTCTCCGGACTCCCTCCCCGCCCATGCCTCTAGCCCTGAGTAGTGGCAGTTGGTTACCAGGGTAATTTTCAGGGAACCCTTGGTCGAAGGCCATTTCCCAGCAAGTAAAGGCACCATTTCCCCCTTCCTACTGTAATAGTGGAAGGTGACCCTGGTAGAGGATCTTCTGTAGACCATGGCAGATCCACTTCAGCTATTGTAAATCACCTCTGATTAACCCTTCCCTCAAAAATCCTATGATGAGACAATCCAAAACAAAGAAATAATATAGTGCTGGAAGATGGAGCCCCCAGATCAGAGAGCACGCCATCAGCGACTGGGGAAGAGCTGAGGTCAACAACAAATAGCACTATTCTTAATGATGCAATTGGACTAAAGCTGAAAGGACATTCAATTTTTGATGTGAATGGATGTAAAAGCAAAGTCCAAAGTTGTCTGGCAAGACCTGCGCAAGGCTGTTGACAATGGGATGTTTTGGAGGATAACAACCTGGCGGCACTTAACGTACACACACTGTAAGAGTGGAGACTCTGGCCTTGTATGAGGCTGGTCTGGTTGGTGTTGCTGGATTTTTTGTAGCTGGCACAAGCCAACAAAACCAGGCCAAAACCAGGCTTAAAGCAATCTTTGGAGCATTGTCCTTTTAAGAAAGTCATAGAGACAGGCTGCCCGAGAGGCAGCTTCCCTGAAGCCGAGCCTCAGAGTCTGCAGGGAAAGAAAAGGGTAAGTGAGGGGACCGGGTGGTGGCGGCAGCGCAGCAGGTGGGGGGTGGGTGGGTGGGCAGGACCTTGCTGAGTGCCCCCACTGGTGTGCGCCCAGCATCATGGGTGGCCCCATGTCTCCATAGGCGGTACGCTACTGCTCCCCCCCACCATTGCCGGGAATTTCCCAATCTGGAGATGGCAACCCCAGCTTACAGAACTTTTGATTTCCCAGTTTTTTTGGGAGGGGGGATTTGGGAAAATATTGAAACAATTGAAACTTTCTTATGAAACTTATTTTGCTGTTCCGACAACATTAAACTCATCATCTACAACTCAGTATATAAAATTGTAGTCTTTGGCATATTTAGGGATTAAAAAGTGTATTTGAGGGAGTAACAAACTATTGCACTCTATGCAATCTTGAATTTTATATGAAAAGCAAAAAAAAAATAAACTGATTTTTTTTAAAAAAATCATGTAACATGATATTTTTGTTGCTTTCAAAAATTCCTATTTTTCAATCAAAAAAATGGAGGGAAAGTCCTCAAACATTTTACGCTATATACTTTGAGTAAAAGCATGTCCTAAAAAGTACTATACTTGTTCCAAAAGGAAAAAAAGTCATAAGTATTTTTAGTGCCCCTCAAAATTTTCTAGGTTAAAATTTTTATTGGGTTTAAAATAAACTCCTCAAAATTTTCAACTGGAAAAGCTGAAGCAAAGTCCTCAGAAACCCACCCTGATCTTTCCCCTCTGGAGGGGCGTCACATTCTCTACCTTGGTTCTCCACCTTGAACCAGTCAGTCAATTGTACCCTGATCTGCTTCACTTCTGACTTGGTCAGCATCAGGCCTAACAAGAGTTGGGAATAAGAATCCAAGACCAGCCCAGCATCCATACATGAAAAAGGCAAACTCTATGCTGGGGATAATTAGGAAAGGACTTGAGAATAAAACTGCAAGGATTGTCATGCCCTTATATAAAGCCGTGGTGCGACCGCACTTGAAGTCCTGTGTTCAGTTCTGGTCGCCACATCTCAAAAAGGATATCGAAGAGATAGAAAAAGTGCAGAGAAGGGCAACGAGGATGATTGAAGGATTGGAGCACCTTCCTTATGAGGAGAGGCTGGAGCGTTTGGGACTCTTTAGTTTGGAGAGGAGACGTCTGAGGGGGGATATGATTGAAGTCTATAAAATTATGCATGGGGTACAAAATGTTGACAGAGAGAAATTTTTTTCTCTTTCTCACAATACTAGAACCAGGGGGCATTCATTGAAAATGCTGGGGGGAAGAATTAGGACTAATAAAAGGAAACACTTCTTCACACAATGTGTGATTGGTGTTTGGAATATGCTGCCACAGGAGGTGGTGATGGCCACTAACCTGGATAGCTTTAAAAAGGGCTTGGACAGATTTATGGAGGAGAAGTCAATCTATGGCTACCAATCTTGATCCTCCTTGATCTGAGATTGCAAATGCCTTAGCAGACCAGGTGCTCAGGAGCAGCAGCAGCAGCAGCAGAAGGCCATTGCTTTCATATCCTGCATGTGAGCTCCCAAAGGCACCTGGTGGGCCACTGCGAGTAGCAGAATGCTGGACTAGATGGACTCTGGTCTGATCCAGCAGGCTAGTTCTTATGTTCTTATGTTCTTATGTTCATACATGACAGCAATATCCTGGGGTTGCCAGGAACCCCGGGACCCTTGGGAGAAATGCTGAAGGAGAAAGAAGAAATCACCATCATTTAGAAGGAGGGGGGTTGGGACAGAAGAGGGAGAGAAAAGCACTCACAGCCAATCAGCATGACACAGATGGAGAAGATCTTCTCAGAGTTGGTATTGGGTGAGACGTTGCCGAAGCCCACACTGGTGAGGCTGCTGAAGGTGAAGTAGAGGGCGGTCACATACTTGTCCTTGATGGATGGACCAGAGGAGAGATCACTGTCATTGTAGCGCTTGCCAATCTGGTCCCCCAGGTTGTCTAGCCATCCGATTTTGTGTTCCATGTACGGCCGTTCCACGTTGCCAATGGCGTACCAGATGCAGGCCAACCAATGGGCAATGAGGGCAAAAGTGCACATGAGCAAGAAGAGCACTGCAGCCCCATATTCAGAATAGCGGTCCAATTTACGGGCGACCCTGACCAAGCGCAGCAGTCGAGCCGTCTTCAGCAGCCCTATCAAAGTTGTTGTCTGAGAAGAGAAGAAACAACAAATAGAAGTGGTGTGGAAAGCAAGCTGGGTAGGGAGCTATGTGGCAGCACTTTGGGCAAAGGTGGAGCTACCAGGGGACCGGAGGGTGCGCATTGCACCGGGCACGCACATGGGGTGGCGGAAAATCGCCCCCCCCCCCGTGATGCCCCCCTCCCACACACTTACCTTTGTCAAACGGTGCAGGCTGGGGAAGCAGCCTGTTCCCTTCAGGCTGAAAAAAAGCCTGGTGGGAACTACACTTCCCAGGAGACCTTGCGAGCCCCAGGGTCTCATGGGAAGTGTAGTTCCCACAAGGCCGTTTTCAGCCTGAAGGGAACAGGCTGCTTCTCCAGCCTGCACTAAGGTAAGGGGGGGGGCAGGGCGCCGCGGAGGGTGGGGGGGGGGCAGAAAACACAGAGTGCGCACTGGGCACACTCTGGCCCAGCTACGCCTCTGGCTCTGGGGCACTACTGGCATCAGTCTCAGAGGACTTGCTGGGAAAGATCGGTGCCTGTTTTTAAGTTGCATGAAATGTTTCCTTTAGGAAAAAGAGGCACAGACTGATGAATCGTTCCCCAGAAGGGTGGTGGAGCCCTTGCTCCCCTAGAGTGAAACGTGTTACTATTCCAACATGATTTCATTTTCCCATTTCTCAAGATTTCTATGCAATTTAATAATACGGTGTTATACTATTTCTTGAGGAACGATTTCTTCTGAAGTTTTGGGCAATTTTAGGAATGATTGGAACACATATATATCCACTCTCAAAATCAAAGGCCAAATTTCCATGGACTGTGTTCTCTGGCGGATTTTGCCTTTCAGTTTTCAGAATTCCCCACAGTATCTATGCACGTTCTTTGTTCTCTCAAGAGTCCTCTGTAAGGATGCAAGATCCACTATCAGCATACAGCAACTCCCAAAGGCTTTTGGGTAGGCTTTGGGATGGTTGAGACTATGAAGAAAGCCAAAAGCATACCTGTCTTCCTCCCAGTATTCCTTGCAATGAACTGGACACTACAGGTTCTTGGAAGCAAGGCATGCAGAGATACTGCAGGGATTTCTAGCACATCCTACCTCTCCCACATATTCCAGGAAGCATCTTAAATTTCCAAGGTGGAAAGGGGAGGCGGAAGATGCATTCAATCTTGCCCCCTGAAAAATGGCCACTCAGAAGACCAATAGGGACCATGTGCTTTCCAATTTCTCTTTACCAGTGCAAACCCTACCCAGCTCATACTGAGATCATGTTCAGTCCCTGAAGGAAGGAAACGCTAAACAGATCCTATATCTGTGTCGTATTTCCTTTCCTTCAGTGATTAACCATGATCTCAGGAGCTCCTTCGCTGCTGTTCCCAACATTCATCTTACCTCATCTGAGCCAGAGCGGAAGATGAGCAAGTCAAATGGAATGGCTGCCACCATGTCAATGAGAAACCAGCCTTTGAAGTAGTGGATGGCGATCTTGGCCGGGTGGCTGACCACCTCATCGTTGATATTGACGTACGTCGTGCGGAAGTTGATGATGATGTCCACAATGAACATGATGTCCACAATGAGATCAATGATGTTGAGTGGATCACATGAGTAACTGCAGTCCAAGTGCTTTTCGTCCTGTTCTTCATTGAGCAGGAAGGCAGCCGAGTATGGCGTAAAGACAGCCGTGTAGATGACCAGCAGCAAGATCAGCCAGTCCCAGACTGCCTTGAAGGGACTGTAGTGCAGGATGGTCCATCGGTGGATCCTTGGAGCCTGCAGCTTGTATTCAGGGAGCACGTCAGCACCTAGAGACAGGACCTGCCAGAGACAGAGGCAAACAGGGTGGTGATGGATTATTCTAGAATTCTGCAACCATAGAAGCAGTGGTGGGATCCAAAAATTTTAGGAACAGGTTCCCATGGTGGTGGGATTCAAACTGTGGCGTAACACCAATGGGACTGAGCGGGGCACAGCGGGGGCATGACCAGGCATTCCAGGGGCGGGGCATTCCTGGGCGGGGCTGTGGCAAGGACGCAGCCGCTGCGCCGGTCCTTGGGCGGGAAACGAATGCACGCAGGCGCAGGCTGCTACACACGCCAGTGCACCTCCTGCTAGACTGCTTCAAGTTCTGCGCGCTACTGCTGAGAGGAGGGGCGTAACTAAGGCAAAAATCACGTGGCAAAATCGCCCAATAGTAACCCCCTCTCGGCACACACAAATAATTAGTAACCTACTCTCGGGAACCTGTGAGAACCTGCTGGATCCCACCTCTGCATAGAAGTTAAGTAAGGTAGCTGTATTAATCTATGCATTCAAAGGAATTAAGGTGTGAGTGCTGCATAAAAGAACTTTGTATGCACATCTAAGCTATGAGGACAAAAGGACTGGGGAAAAGTGTGTGGGCATATTTTGCTGTTAGTATATTTATATGTGGAATTCTTAAAATTCTGAATTTGTAGACATCAGCAAAATCCAGATTTTTTTTAAAAAAAATCAATAAAATCAAATAAAAGAACAGCTTTTAAATTAGCCTAAAAGTAAGTAGCAATGATAAAATAGTTACAACCGGGCCTATAAAACAAAAGTAAAAGCAGCAAATTATTATGCAGATACATCAGAAAACCCAACAAACTGGATGGAAATTTCCGCGATTGTCAAAATGCTTATATTACCAAATGAAGACAACTGGACGAGAAATTAACCAGTCGTGCAGAGTGTTCTGAGGAAGGCATTCCACAGATGAGATGAAACAACAGAAAATGCAGAGGTGTAGCTAGGAAAAATGGAGCCTGGTGCAAAATCTGAGTTTTGCCCACCCCCACCCCCTGTTCATTTGTGTTTTTGTATTTTTAGTGTTTAGTGCAGGGGGCGCAGTTTTTAGGCTAGCAGCGCCAACATTTCAGGATACTTTTAGGAGACTCTCCTGATGATACCACCCAGGTTTGGTGAAGTTTGGTTCGGGGTGTCCAAAGTTATGGACTCTCAAAGGTGTAGCCCCCATCTCCTATTAGCTCCCATTGGAAACAATGGGGGATGGGGCACCCCCTTTGGGAGTCCATAACTTTGGACCCCCTGAACCAAACCTCACCTAACTTGGGTGGTATCCTCAGAAGAGTCTCCTGAAGAATCCCTGAAGTTGTGGTGCTGCTAGCCTAAAAACTGCACCCCCTGCAGGCTAAAAACTGAAAAACACTAAAAAATACAAAAAACAAACCACCCCCCAGGTGAGCACCCGGTGCAATGCGCACCCTCCATCCCCTTGTAGTTCCACCTCTGAGAAAATGTCCTGTCTTTAAGGCAAAAAATTTAAATTACATTTGCAATCTTTGATTACCCCTCCCAATGCAATTTAGCTGCAAAAATAAAAAAGGGAAGGGGTGTTAATATGTGGGGCTCTGGCTCTAGGAAAGGGGGATTTAGTGGTGTCACCCACAGTTGCCCATCCCAGCTCTCTTTGGAGGAAAAAAGAGAACTCCAGTATTACCCATATTTCTCCCTACTGGAGATTAGAGCAGCCCTTGAGGGGGCATTTTCAGTGAGCAAGCTGGAATCGGGGAACTAGTTAATCTGCCTTCCTGGTGCCAAAGTCCTGGTCCATATATCCAGAGGCAGCTGGCTGGCCACTATACAAAACACTGTGTCTGGACTAGATGGACCACTGGGATGATCCAGCTGTTTCCCCCCCTCCCCCATGTCCAGACACAGTTCTCTGAGGATGCATGTTACAATTCAGTCACATGCTGGGGCACTGGTGTAATGCCCATTGGGCAAGGTGGGCAGCTGCCCAGGGCATCACCTTGTGGGGGGGGGGCATCAAAATGCTGGGTTCATTTTTGGGTATTTTAGTGGTTTTCCATTTTTGGCCTGCAGGGGGCGCAGTTTTTAGGCTAGCGGCACCAATATTTCAGTGTATTATCAGGAGACTGTCCTTATGCTACCCCCCAAGTTTGGTGAGGTTTGGCTCAGGGAGTCCAAAGTTATGGACTCCCAAAGGGGGTGCCCCTATCCCCCATTGTTTCCAATGGGAGCTAATAGGAGATGGGGGCTACAGTTTTAAGGGTCCCTGCTTTAGCACAGCCTGGAACCAAACTGCACCAAACATGGGGGAGTTATCCATTAGGGCAGTCTCCTGATGAGACCCTGAAAGTTTTGAAGACTGTGCCTTTGCAGACATGTACTTTACTTTGGGCACAGCGCCCCATTGACAGCAATAGCTGAAAACTCAATGCAAGAACAAAGATTCTTGGAGCAAATTTCAGGGATGTTCTTGCAGGAGGAGCATTCTTGGACGATATCAGCACCAAAATTTCAGGGTATCATCTGGAGACTGTCATGATGGCACCCCCAACGTTTGGTGCAGTTTGGTTCAGGGGGTCCAAAGTTATGGACCTTCAAAAGGGTAGCCCCATCTCCTTAGCAAAGAATGTGGGATGGGGTACCCCATTTGAGGGTCCATAACTTTGGACCCCCTAAATAAACTGCACCAATGGCTGAGAATCCCGATTAGGATAGTTTCCAGATGATACCCTGGCATTTTGGTGCTGATACATCCAAAAATGTGCCCCCTTCAGGCACATCCTAGAAATTTGCCCAAGAATCTTTGGTGATATGTCTAAAAATGCACCCCCTGCAGGCACCAATGTCCTGGTGCAAAAAAATTTTTGGTCGTGGTGGAGTGGCCGCCCATGGGGGGGGCATGCAACTCAGGTTTTGCCCAGGGCTACAGTTTGCCCAGGGCTGCCTCGTTACGCCCCTGTGCTGGGGAGTCTGATGACAGGGAAATTTGGCCATTCCCAGCCACCCACATGAATCTCGGACAAGGCCTGTGTTGATAGTTCTGTCAGGCACAGTCACAGGGGAACCTCTGAATAACCTGGTCACAGGCTTTATATAACCTGGTCACAGCTTTAAAGGAAAGAACCAGCACTTTGACAAGGGGAGCTCTTCCAACTCAACCACAAACTCCCCATAGCAACCTTGCTGCTGTGCTGTGCTGTGTTATAAACTAACCAAAGTTTCCTACTTAATTTTAGAAGGTGCACCCCAACCTGGATGCAGCGAATTACTCACCAGACTACTTCTCCCAAGGAATGTGACTAGCCAAAGCTGGCTGAAACTTTTAGCTCCAGTCCAGTTTTGAGAATTACTTTATTTCCCGCACTATCTTAACACTTTGTGTGTGTGTGTGTGTGTGGAAGGGGGGGTAGAAACAAAGCAATCCAGCTCCTAACTCCATTCATTCATAATAATCATAACCAGAGGGGGCTCTGGGGGCTTTATTTAGAAACCAACAGATATTTCAATTGTCAATTGTCTGCCATTCAACAGAAATTGACAAGTCGTATCTAGACCACAGCTGAGAAAATGACAAATTCATCATCCTAATCCATCAAGTGGTCCAATATAAAAATCCCTGTCGATCCAAGCCTTCCATAAAAAAAGATTTCTTCCCAATTTTTAGGTCCACATTGGCTGACAATGTTAACTTATGTGAAAATGAGTCAAATATTGATACTGTTGTGCCATTATATACATATATCTCTGGTTGCAGAAACTGCAGGACGAATGGGATCCTCTCTAGCATAAATTGCCCCAAATGCATTCTACTTAGAGAGGGGCACTAGACAAGAAATCTCCAGTCGAGCCTCATAAACAGTCCAGCTGCAAAGAGCCCATGACGGATAGTGCAGCTGCCATCACAAAATCATGGGGCAATGAGTTCCACTTGCTTCTATTTATTTTCATTCCATTGTCTTTTGTAACCAGAATTTGGTCTATATTCAGAAACCAGAAGACCAGAAGTATCCAGGTCCTGGAAATCACACTGTCTCTCCCCAGTGGGCTTATAATTTAGAGAACAGACACAAATGTAAATAAGTTGGTGATGAGGCACCGAACTTTTGTGTATTAATATGACAAATTGCAAATTGATTGGTATGTGTATTTTAACCATTATATTGTTTCCCAATAATGTATGTTTGTATACTAGATTTGGGTATATAATATAATGTTGGGAACCATCCGGAGCCCGTCTCTCGCCTCCATCCAGGCAGGAGAGATGATATTGCAAAGGGCATTCAGGGTGGAGACAAATCAAAACTCATCAATAGTTTCTCCCTGCACTGAGAGGAAAGCACCAATCAAGAGCCAAGAGGCCAACTGTGTGGCTCTTGACATGGCAGGGAGGCGGGGAGAGGCGAAAACAAATGTTCCAAGAGTCAGCAGGGAGGGGGAATGTGCAAGAATCATATGATCCCCGAAGAATATAATGCCACCGGGAAAAGGGCATGGAACCAGACTGGGTATTCATAGTGTCCAGCTTCTCTGCATTCAGGGCCGACAGGGGTGAGGCAAAGGCCCCTATTGACTTCTCACTACTTGATTATTGATATGGGCCTAACTGGTGAGAAAGGACAGGTCTGATTGTTCCCACCAACTCGGCACCTGGGCCAGAGCAGGTCAGTCGCAGAGTCCTGGGCCAGAGCAGGTCAATCGCAGAGTCCTGTCACTAGTTCAAGGCAGCCCCTGTTGAAGAGGGAGAGCCACCCATGATCTAATCCACTGTTTTGCGAAAAAAGCTGACGTCTCTTGCAGCATTTTGATTATATCATCACTTTTCCTGTTGATTATGCATTTTTTTTCTGAAGTCTGTAAGATCATGCACTTTCCCATTAGGTGAATTTTGGCTGCACACCGTTTACTTGAATCTTTGACAGTTAACTGAAACGCTTACAGAAAAAATTAAACTCGTTGCCTTTTAAGAGGTTAAGAGTTAAGTATGGCTTCCCTCTCTCGCTTTAGAAAAGATAATGAAGACATACCAGATGTATTCTCGTCTGCACCTGTCTGATAATCGCATGTAAACCTGTTGATTACGACAGAGGGGATTTATGGCAAGATAAGACTGATATTTTTCCTTTAAAAATGCCCTACAGTGATAGGCAAATCAGATTTCTCTGGATGGAAGTTTTGGAGAAAGATTAGATTTCTGTGACTTGCATTTATATGTATAGTATAGTTAAGAAATGCTAGGAACTTTGATAATTTTAGCACTTGTTTTTACAGTAACTATAAGGTTGGTTTTAACATGCTTGCTTTTTTTCTAATGTATTGCTTAATAAAGAGAACTATTTTCAACAAAAGATATGATCTCGGCTATTTTCTAATTTTATTTTCACATAACTCATACAATGTTCGGATAAGCAGGATGAACTGCCCCATATCTGCTTCCTATCCAGCTTTTTGACTCGGGTGATTCTTTTCCAACAGCTATTCCCAGCTCAGTATGGCTCATTCCGCACATGCAGAATAATGCACTTTCAAACTGCTTTCAGTGCTCTTTGAAGCTGTGCGGAATGGCAAAATCCACTTGCAAACCGTTGTGAAAGTGGTTTGAAAATGCATTATTTTGTGTGTGCAGAAGGGGCCTATGAGTTTTGACACATTCCCTGTTTTACCTACAAGACCTCCCTAAGACAACGGAAGGTGATGGAGATCCATAAAGAGGAAGTCAAAGGAACCAAACCAGTTGCTGCAGGTGGAGACGGCCTGGGAATTTTACAGAACGCTTCTGTCCATTTCTATCCCCCACTTAAGGTTGTCAGTTGGAGAGGGGGGCAGTTTGAATCTGGGGAGGGGAGGGTTTTGGGGAGGGGAGGAACTCCAGTTGGATACAATGCAGTGGCGGGTTTCAGCCGGTTTGCACCACCTCGGCAGAACCGGTTGTTAAAATGGTGCTTGTAATCAACCAGTTGTTACATTATTTGAATCCCACCACCGGAACTGGTTGTTAAATTATTTGAATCCCACCACTGGGTACAAAGCTATCAGTGGCATATCTTGGGAGGTGGGGGGGGGATCTCATGACCCAGGTGCCACTCACCCCGGACACGTTAAAGTGCAATTGGCTGGCCACCCTCTCTCTCCCCCACAAGCCAAAAAAGGTTATTGAGGAGATAGAAAAAGTGCAGAGAAGGGCAACGAGGATGATCGGGGGACTGGAGCAACTTCCTTATGAGGAGAGGCTGCATCGTTTGGGGCTCTTTAGTTTGGAGAGGAGACGTCTGAGGGGGGATATGATTGAAGTCTATAAAATTATGCATGGGGTAGAAAATGTTGACAGAGAGAAATTTTTCTCTCTTTCTCACAATACTAGAACCAGGGGGCATCCATTGAAAATGCTGGGGGGAAGAATTAGGACTAATAAAAGGAAACACTTCTTCACACAATGTGTGATTGGTGTTTGGAATATGCTGCCACAGGAGGTGGTGATGGCCACTAACCTGGATAGCTTTAAAAGGGGCTTGGACAGATTTATGGAGGAGAAGTCGATCTATGGCTACCAATCTTGATCCTCCTTGATCTGAGATTGCAAATGCCTTAAAAGACCAGGTGATCGGGAGCAACAGCCGCAGAAGGCCATTGATTTCACCTCCTGCATGTGAGCTCCCAAAGGTACCTGGTGGGCCACTGCGAGTAGCAGAGAGCTGGACTAGATGGACTCTTATATTCTTAAGGCCATTGCTTTCACATCCTGCACGTGAGCTCCCACTGTGAGTGGGCCACTGCGAGTAGCAGAGAGCTGGACTAGATGGACTCTGGTCTGATCCAGCTGGCTTGTTCTTATGTTCTTAAGTGTGTTTCAAAAGGGTTCACTCCCTCAGGAACAGCGAGGCCTGAAGGCAGCCTCAGGAGGCCTGCAGGAGCAGAGCCGGGCAGGTTGGGCGGGGACTGGCCAGCAACAGAGGCCAGAAGGGCAGCAGAGGAGCAGCAGAAGCCTCCTGCGTGGAAGCCGGGAGGGGGAGGCGGGAAATGGCCAGCAATCCCTTCCTGGTGCCCGTTGGGACGGAGAAGAGGCCTCATCAGGCAGGGTGGGGCGGCAGAGGGGAAATGTGGCTCCCAGGATGGAGGGAGTGGGTGCAGCTGGAATTGTCCCACCCTTGGAGGAGCAATGAGGTGGGACACGCTAAGGAGGCAGGGGGGGGAGCAGGGGAGCAAAGGGGGGGAGGCAGAGACGCAGGGCAGACAGCAGATGCTAAGGCAGGCAGGGGCATGGTGCAGCAGTGGCGTAGGAGGTTAAGAGCTCGTGTATCTAATCTGGAGGAACTGGGATTGATTCCTAGCTCTGCCGCCTGAGCTGTGGAGGCTTCTCTGGGGAATTCAGATTAGCCTGTGCACTCCCACACACGCCAGCTGGGTGACCTTGGGCTAGTCACAGCTTCTCAGAGCTCTCTCAGCCCCACCTACCTCACAGGGTGTTTGTTGTGAGGACGGGGGAAGGGCGAGGAGATTGTCAGCCCCTTTGAGTCTCCTGCAGGAGAGAAAGGGGGGATATAAATCCAAACTCTTCTTCTTCTTCTTCTTCTTCTTCTTCTTCTTCTTCTTCTTCTTCTTCTTCTTCTTCTTCTTCTTCTTCTTCTTCTTCTTCTTCTTCTTCTTCTTCTTCTTCTTGCCATCTCCAGGCCCAGCGGTACGCAGGCTCTTTTCCACACCCCCCCCCGCATGCACTGGTGGTGGCCAAAAAGAAGTGCCAGCAGCACCTCCGTCTCTCTCAGCCAGCCTGCGGGCAAGCAGGCTTCTCTGGCTGTGCCGGGCGCTGCGCCCTGGTTGTTGTGGGTTTTCCGGGCTGTGTGGCCGTGGTCTGGTGGATCTTGTTCCTAACGTTTCGCCTGCATCTGTGCCTGGCATCTGCAGAGGTGCATCACAGAGGGAAGTCTGATGCACACCGTGTCCACGCCGGGGGCCCCACCCACTCCACCACCTCTGCAGCCCCCCCGCCCCCTCCTGCCGTCCAGCCGTGGTGTGTTGGCAGGCTCAGCATTTGGAGTGGCTGACTGGGTGTCTGTCGGAGACTTCTGTCTGGGGGGTGGGGGGGCACAGGGAAAATAACTTGAATTGTAAACTTTAAAAGGGGTTGGGTGCTGTGTGGTTTCCAGGCTGTATGGCCGTGTTCTAGCAGCATTCTCTCCGGACGTTCAGAGGATCTGATGGTTTCCAGTCCTACCATCAGATCCTTTCCATTCCTACCATCAGATCCTCTGAAGATGCCAGCCACAGATGCAGGCGAAACGTCCGGAGAGAATGCTGCTAGAACACGGCCATACAGCCCGGAAACCACACAGCACCCCAGTGATTCCGGCCGTGAAAGCCTTCGACAATACATTTAAAAGGGGTGTTTTTGGAGGGGGGGGGACTGTGAATGGAGCCAGCCTCTCCCCCCAGTGCAATGTCACTCCTTGCTCCAGTCAGGTACCACTTTTCCTAGATATGCCACTGAATGCCACCAAGGCGACCTTTCAAATCAGCCATTTTCTCCAGGGGAGAAATCTCCGCTGTTATCTGGAGGAGACCAGCTGCAATCCCAGGAGAACTCCAGTCATGGCCTGGAGAGTGGCAACCCTCTCCCCACCTTTCCACATAAGTTCAAGGGCCCCCGACCAGTAGAGCAGGATTGTCACCAAAGCATCGCAACAGCCCTGCAGAGGCCACCCCCAAGACCAAAGGGGCGCTCGCCGCCGCCGCCATCTGAATCACAGCCGTTCGCCAAACACTTTCCTGCACTGGCGGTGTCCACCCAGGGATCGGGGCCCAAGCCAGGCTTTCCTAGCCCCGCCAAAGCCCGTCAGGCCCCCGCCGCGGAGCGAGGCTGGGCTGATTCCCGTCTCTGGGTGTGGGCATGGGTGTTGGAAGGGGGGGGGGGACTTTCCAGCGCATCATGTCGTTTATATAAGTCTGAGCGCGGATTTCAGAGCATGTGCAGAAGTCCTGGCCAAGAAGAAGCCAAAAGGCGACGCGGGGACCGCACAGACTCTCCCAGCACCCCCTTCCCTCTGCTCACCCCCCCCCCCGAACTGGGGTTCCCTCTGATCTGCCCCGGCGGGGGGGGGGGGCGAGCGGAGGGGCTGATCCGGGGATGCCGGAGTCTGCCTGGAGGTTCTGCCGTCCGTTTGGTGGCCAGGCTGACCCACACTGCAGCCCCCACCCCTGCCGCCATGGGCTCGGGTGCCAAAGTGCGCGTCCCGTCCCGTCCCGTCCCGTCCCCCAGCGCGGGGCCTTCAGCTACGGCCACGTCCGACGGGGCGAAGGGGGGGGCCTGTGCCGGCGGCGCTCCGGGGCCCTCCGCCCTCCGCCTCGCCCTCCCGCGGCGCGCCAGGCGGCCCCCGCCCGCCCACCCCCGCGGGCCCGCACTCACCGGCTTGAGCGCCAGCTTCAGACTCATGCCGGCCGGCAGGCGGGCGAGCGCGGCGCTTGTGCGGGGCGGGCGCGCGGGCGGCGGGGGTGGCTCGGGGAGGAGGCCGCCCCTCCCTCGCCCTCGCCCTCCCTTCCTCCGGGGCCGGCCGAGCCAGCGCGGGGGTCGGCGCTGCCAGGCCTCCGCGGGGGCCAAAGACAGGCAGGCAGGCAGGCAGGCAGGCAGGCAGGGGGACCGGGGCGGACCCAGCACGAGCAGCAGTCTAGCTAGCAAAACAGGGCGGGCCAAAGGCAGCCAGGACCTGCAAAAGTGAGCCCAGACGAGGTCCCGGTGGCAGCACTGCGTTAGATGGGAGGCTCGGGCTTGGAGCAAAACTTGACGGATGCTTTCCTCCCTGGGTTTGGACCCTCAGCCTGGCCCCCCTCACTCGGGCCTGCCTTCCACTGATCAAGGTGGGGGAGGGAAGCAGACCAGAGAGCCGCCGGCAAGCTGGGACGCTCCACTGTCCTGCAAACGGTTAAGCCTCTTGGGAAGTGGAGTGGGGGGGGACCTGCAAGGAAGCCCCCACTTTCTCTCCTACCACTGAGGGGTCTGCAACCTGTGGCTCTCCAGATGTTCATGGACTACAATTCCCATCAGCCCCATGGACTACAATTCCCATCAGTTCATGGACTACAATTCCCATCATGCTGGCAGGGGCTGATGGGAATTGTAGTCCATGAACATCTGGAGAGCTGCAGGTTGCAGACCCCTGCGTTCTAGCCCGGCCCAGCTGACTCCCCATGTCAGGGCACACAGGGGAGAAAATGTACCTCAGGATCCCTAGTAAGGCTCAAAGGAGGCCTTCCAACTTTTAATGAGTCGGGTCCACTTCCCTGGAACCAACTCATGTTCCCTTCAGCACCACGGGAGTCAGCTGCAACGGGTTTTCTTTCAAAGAGCCAGGCGCCTCCAGCTCCTCTGGGGAAAAGAGTCGGAGCCTGGACCCCGTGCATGAAAAAAGGCATGATGTTTTGCGCATGAGGAAGATGCAGGAGGGGGCTGCTTCAGTCCTCTGACCCCCTTTGCCAGTTTTTTTTTTTTAAAGCCTCCCAGCCTCCGCCCGCTGTGCCTTTTTGCATCTGAAGAATTTGCCTCTCCCTGCTTATTGCTCTGCAGCCTCAAGTTTAGCAAGTGGAGACCTTCCTTCCCTCCCAAGCTGGTCCAAAGAGATGATCCCCCTCCCACATTTTGGCCCCCCCCCCCCCCCGCACTCTCCTGCAAGCAGGTTGACCTGACTTTCTGGCAACAGAGCTGCGTTCAACTCATTTAAGTGCACCTCAGTCCCACTAACTTAGGAGTGGCCAACCTATGGTGCTCCAGATGTTCATGGACTACAATTCCCATCAGCCCCTGCCAGCATGGCCAATTGCTCCACAGGTTAGCCAGCCCAATGGCTCAGAACAAAAGGCAAGTTCACACTTTGAACTTGAGTTCCAAGCTTCAGTGCAAATCCTAACTTTTCATTTGTCAGATGTTTCCCCGGTTGGTCATGCTGGCGAAGGCTGATGGGAATTGTAGTCCATGAACATCTGCAGCACCATAGGTTGGCCACCCCTCAGACACCAGCCCCACTGTCTTCCTGGCCCTAGTCTAGCACTTTAACCACTGACACTGTCATGCATGTTCTCTTTCCTGCCACTGCGCCCTACTCTTCTGCTGGGCTCACTTTCTGTTTAATAAGAGCTGAGCCCCTAAATCAGTGGTGGGATCCAAAAATGTTAGTAACAGGTTCCCATGGTGGTGGGATTCAAACTGTGGCATAGCGCCAATGGGGCTGGGCGGGGCACGACGGGGGCGTGGCCAGGCATTCTGAGGGCGGGGCATTCCTGTGGGGCATTCCTGGGCGGGGCTGTGGCAAGGACGCAGCCGCTGCGCTGGTCCTTGGGTGGGAAACGAATGCACGCAGGCACAGGCTGCCACACACACCAGTGCACCTCCTGCTAGGCTGCTCCAAGTTCTGCGCGCTACTGCTGAGAGGAGAGGTGTAACTAAGGCAAAAATCACGTGGCAAAATCACCCATTAGTAACCCCCTCTCGGCACACACAAATAATTAGCAACCTATTCTCTGGAACCTGTGAGAACCTGCTGGATCCCAGCTCTGCCCTAAATGGTTCTCCTGTCCTCCCGCTTTCTCGTTTTGCTGTGAACAAAGTGGTGAATCCACAAAGCAGTTGGCACTGCATTGTGAGGAAACAGCTTCGCACGTATGCTGAAGTGCCACTCGGTCCCGCTAACTTTTGCCACCCTGCACGGAGAAGGACTTCGAAAGGGGTAACTCTGCTGAGGCCATATGTGTGAAAACCAGGAGGGCAGTTCTACATGTGCAAGTCCAGTTTCCGAATCGATCTCTGGCCATGCAGGAATGGCGACTTACGGCCGTGCCGCAGCCTTCCCGCTCTTTGCCAGGTTTCACGTACGGTTTCAGCCTGGGAAAAGCTGCTCAAATAAACAGAGTGTGTATTGAGCGGCACAGACTGAGGGGGGGATTTTCAATGTGAGCGGAACATTCTGGGTTCTATCACACATCAGAGATAAAAATGACAAAGGATCTCGAGGCGTCTTCCTTGATCCTTCGTGGCCTGCAGAATTAATGGGAAGCGGAGCAGATCTTTACAGGCATCCTGGCAGCGCAAATCCCGGACAGCAGCCAGTCCATCGACTGCCCTTTTTATCCAGCCTTCAGCGAAGGCTGCCAGCTCTGCTCCCATCACCTCCCTGCCGGCTAATGACCCAGAATGGACAAACGGTGTCATGACTGATCAGCCACCAGCCCCGTTGCCTAGCAGCACCCCTACGTAGGCAGCGGGGCGTGTCACCCCCTCCGAGGTCGAGGTCTCCAGATACACGGCATCGGGGAATCATCATGCCCCAGAGTTTGGGACGCTGGCTGCCAGACAGCACAAATCCCTCTGAATAAGTGGCTGCAACAGGAACATGAAAAATCATAGGCCTGCCTTATCCAATATCCTGTGTCCAATAAGGAGCAGCCTCCAGGAAACCCCCCCCCCCCAAGCAAGGTGAGGTGGAAATGTTTGGCCCAGCACTGGTCTTGGCCGCGGCCTTTCCAGAGATGCGGGCTCACAGTGGCAATCAGATCAATAGAGAACTGCTCCAACTCATTGAGGCACAACACTGGCACCCCGCCCCAGCTCTTGTGCTCCCCTCCCCTACTTTTGTGCATGATACATGTGCCAGATGTACAGAAGAGCGGCTGTGGTGGGTTCTCCAGAAGCAGCGGTGGCGTAGTGGTTAAGAGCAGGCATACTCTAATCTGGAGGAACCAGGTTTGATTCCCCGCTCTGCCGCCTGAGCTGTGGAGGCTTATCTGGGGAATTCAGATTAGCCTGTGCACTCCAACACATGCCAGCTGGGTGACCTTGGGCTAGTCACAGTCCTTCAGAGCTCTCTCAGCCCCACCTACCTCACAGGGTGTTTGTTGTGAGGGGGGAAGGGAAAAGAGTTTGTAAGCCCCTTTGAGTCTCTTATAAGAGAAAGGGGGGATATAAATCCAACTCTTCTTCTTCTTCTTCTGTCTCGGATGGGGTAAAATGTTTTGCTCCTAGCGTTTTGCCTGTGTCTATGGCTGGTGAGACGCATTTCTCTCTCCACAGCTCACAGCTTTCACTGACTGCCTTGTTGTCCTGGGAGTCCAGGCCTGGGCAACTCCCGTGGGCCTGCTGTGCTACGTACCTGAGTGACCTTTTCGGTGACATTCTGGGTGCGCTCCGTCACCTTGTGAGGCGCGATGATCTCAATTTCTGTGGTGGAGCCTGAGCGATGTTTTTCGAGGTTGAACTCTACAAAGTTGAGGGTGAACTGTGGGATCTGGCTGATAGTCCTGTACTTCATAAGATCGGAGTCTGATGTAGAGTTCTGGCTGGCCTTCATCTGGGACGCTTCTGAGACAAGGCGAGATGAGAAGCATTTGTTGTCATTGTGCACGCACAACAAAATGGACAAGCATTCCCCGATGCACACTATTTCAGGGAGGGAGTGACAATACCATCTAGTTGGGTGGCCCACAAAATTTGCAATTGACCGTTTCAGTGCCAGAACCCACACACATGCATGAAATCCATTCCATAGAATCAAGAGGGGCCTTCCCCTCCCCTTGTTTGGAGTAAGCTGTGGATCCCAGGGGGAGAAGTTTTGCCAGAAAAGTTTGACTCTGTTAGCCTCTCAGTTCTTTGCTCTGATCATCCTACCCACTGCATCATGCTGACCATCAGCAGCCCCTTCCACACAAGCAGAATAATGCACTTTCAAACCACTTTCGCAATTGTTTGCAAGTGGATTTTGCTATTCCGCACAGTTCAATCCAGCTGCCAAGTGCATTGAAAGTGGATTGAAAGTGCATTATTCTGCATGTGCGAAAGGGGCAGAGCTCATTCCTGATGCTGCAGGCCAGCTCTAGCCCCCGCCCACTCCAGTTAGCTCAGAGCTAACTCAGGAGTATTGTTCATCCCCTGGCTTTGGGGTGGGGTCATCATAAGAACATAAGAACAAGCCAGCTGGATCAGACCAGAGTCCATCTAGTCCAGCTCTCTGCTACTCGCAGTGGCCCACCAGGTGCCTTTGGGAGTTCACATGTAGGATGTGAAAGCAATGGCCTTCTGCGGCTGTTGCTCCCGAGCACCTGGACTGTTAAGGCATTTGCAATCTCAGATCAAAGAGGATCAAGATTGGTAGCCATAAATTGACTTCTCCTCCATAAATCTGTCCAAGCCCCTTTTAAAGCTATCCAGGTTAGTGGCCATCACCACCTCCTGTGGCAGCATATTCCAAACACCAATCACACGTTGCGTGAAGAAGTGTTTCCTTTTATTAGTCCTAATTCTTCCCCCCAGCATTTTCAATGAATGCCCCCTGGTTCTAGTATTGTGAGAAAGAGAGAAACATTTCTCTCTGTCAACATTTTCTACCCCATGCATAATTTTATAGACTTCAATCATATCCCCCCTCAGACGTCTCCTCTCCAAACTAAAGAGTCTCAAATGCTGCAGCCTTTCCTCATAAGGAAGGTGCTCCAGTCCCTCAATCATCCTCGTTGCCCTTCTCTGCACTTTTTCTATCTCTTCAATATCCTTTTTGAGATGTGGGGCTTCCTTTTTGAGATGTGGGGCATCATGGGGCTTCCGGAGAGGGAGGTGGCTCTGGCCAGAACACCAGGAGAGAGATCTTGATTTGATGGCCTTTGCCTCACTGCCACCTCTGTTTCACCTCCCTCAGAGATATTCTGTCTCTCACTGGTCCCGGTTTCCCCTCCCCACTTTGGGTCTCTTTGTTCCTTGTTCCTGGAATGGCCGTAGCTGAGCAGCTTTTCAGTTCCTTCTTTGCTTGTTGACTTGACTTGTAGACCGCCTGTCTCACTGAAATTCAAGATGGATTCTGCCGTGGAAGTCAATACACTCAACAGGAAGAGGCAGCTAATAAGCCGTGTGATTCTAAGAGCTCCAAGGGGACCTTGATAAATTAGGTGAGTGGGCTAAGAAATGGCAAATGCAGTTCAGTGTAGCAAAATGTGAAGAGATGCACATAGGGGCAAAAAATCCAAACTTCACATACATGCTACGGGGGTCAGTGCTATCAGTCACAGACCAGGAAAGGGATTTGGGCGTCTTAGTTGATAGTTCCATGGGAATGTCAACTCAATGCATGGCGGCTGTGAAAAAGGCAAACTCTATGCTGGGGTTAATTAGGAAAGGGATTGATAATAAAACAGCAAAGATTATCATGCCCATGTGGGTCTATATCTGTCTATCTAATATTACATCTAACAAAGGTGTCTTGAGGGCATGGGAAAGGTGGAGGCAGGATCAGTGCACTAGAAGGGATGTATGGATTGGCCACACGATTGAGGATATAGGCACGGCTGAGGCCAACACTGACCAAATTGTGGCTTTGGACTCTGGTGATAGAGCCTTAGGAAGTCATGGCTGAGTTCAGCTGCCAGGGCTTGTGTCTTTCATATGAAGATCTGTGATTAAAACTTTCTTATTCTCTGTTTCTCCTTTTTTTATGCAGGGCTTGCTTCATTTCTTGTTTGTTGTTTCTTCTTAACACCATGCAAAGCATTTGTGGCTCATAGTTGTGGCATATTTTTTTTGCAATATTTCTCAGAAAAACAACTCAGGGTGGCCAACCAATGGCACTCCAGATGTTCATGGACTACAATTCTCATCGACCACGCTGGCAGGGGCTGATGGGAATTGTAGTCCATGAACATCTGGAGTGCCGTAGGTTAGCCACTCTTAATGGCTCAGAACAAAAGGCAAGTTCACACTTTAGACCAGTGATGGCGAACCTTTTTGAGACCGAGTGCCCAAACTGCAACCCAAAACCTACTTATTTATTGCAAAGTGCCAACACGGCAATTTAACCTGAATACTGAGGTTTTAGTTTAGAAAAAACGGTTGGCTCAGAGGCGTGCGTTACTCAGGAGTAAGCTTGGTGGTAGTCGGTGGCTTTGCTTTGAAGCAACTGTGCATCTCTTCCAATGGGTGAATCACGACCCTAGGAGGGTTTATTCAGAAGCAAGCCCCATTGGCAGCAACCGAGCTTACTCCCAAGTAAAGGATCGCGCTTTTGTTCTTTGCATGAAAATCAGTGGGGTTTAACAGCGCTTAACAGGGTTACCTATACTGCTTCCCCAAAACTTGGTTTTAGGTTTAATGCTAATAATCGAACCCAGCAGCCCTGGCCAGCCTAGATGTGGGGGGGGGGGGGCACTCTGTTTGCATGTGCCCACAGAGAGGGCTCTGAGTGCCACCTCTGGCACCCGTGCCATAGGTTCGCCACCACTGCTTTAGACGGTATGCATTCCAAGCTTCAGTGCAAATCCCAACTTTTCATTTGTCAGATGTTTCCCCGGTGCTGACCTGTGTTTCTTTCCCCACCGCTAACCCTGCACCTTCTAAAACTGCTCCTGCCCCCGCCAGAGAGCACCAGGCCACCCTGGGCTTCCTCACCTGTTCGCCATCCTTGGGACAGACGGTGGTGCAGGCTCTGTCGGCTGCTTCTGGCAATGAGGGCTGCCAAATCCTCAAAGTTCAAGATGAACATGATGACAACACCCTCCTCATTTTTGACTGGGACAACATCCACCAGACACCGGACACCCGATGCTGCCATCAAAGAGGAGAAAGAAACGAAATGAACAAGGAGAAGTAAATAACTACAAACCCCAGCATCCTAACTACAAACCCCAGCAGTGGCATAGTGGTTAATAGCAGGTGCACCCTAATCTGGAGAACCGGGTTTGATTCCCGCTCTGCCACTTGAGTTGTGGAGGCTTATCTGGTGAATCAGATTAGCTTGTGCACTCCAATACATTCCAGCTGGGTGACATTGGGCTAGTCACAGTTCTTTGGAGCTCTCTCAGCCCCACTCACCTTACAGGGGTTTGTTGTGGGGGAGGAAGGGAAAGAAGATTGTAAGTCCCTTTGAATCTCCTTACAGGAAAAAAAAGGGGGGATATAAATCCAAACTCCTCCTCCTCCTCCTCCTCCTCCTCCTCCTTCTCTTCTTCTTCTTCTTCTTCTTCTTCTTCTTCTTCTTCTTCTTCTTCTTCTTCTTCTTCTTCTTCTTCTTCTTCTTCTTCTTCTTCTTCTTCTTCTTCTTCTTCTTCTTCTTCTTCTTCTTCTTCAATGCTAGGACTTCTTCTGCATTGATTGTGATTTTAACATGACCTTATCATATGGGAACGGGGGAGCTGGAGGTGATTTTGCCCAGATCCTGTTCAAGTGTTCTCCTGTGTAGTGAAATGAGCATGATCACAACTTCTGGGTGATCTCAGCATATTTAAGAAGATGTCTGTGCACCATTCTAGGGTATCTCATAGCATTAGTAATATAATTTATTCAGGTTACCAAAGTTAGTTATAATTTTTGTTGTTATTAGATAAGCCCTTTATTCGGAAATGATTCCCCCCTCCCATTTTCCCAAAGAATGTGAGAAAGAGTTACTCCAAAGCCGAGGTGCCCCAAGGTCGGTGACAGATAGAGATAAAGCCACCTGGCCTCCTGACACCACAGACCAATGGAAACATCCCGTTTCCCATGGGAGTAAAAGTGTCGGGGTAAGCCTAGTTATCTATGTAGCATGTGAAGCCATAAAGAAGACAGCAAGGAAAGAATGTCCCATTACAGCAATGGTAACATATAGCAGGCTGGTTACATATATCTTGTAGTGATTATATTGAGGTAGGAATGCATCTCAATCAACTAGATACAATCACCGGCAACATATTTTGTAACAACTACATTGAGCTAAGAATGCATCTCAATCAACTAGGTGCGATTCCTGACACCTCTGCCAGTCACTTCATGCAGATGTTTAAATGGAAGACAAGGCAGAGCTGAGCTGGGTGCTTCTGTTTATTCCACTCTCCAGGTGGGGCCCGTCCGCAGCCTCCCCAAGGAACCTTGCTCGGGACCCTAGCCCTGCTCTTTCTGGCTGACACCACGGCCAGAGGTGGGATCCAGCAGGTTCTCACCAGTTCCCAAGAGTGGGTTACTAATTACTTGTGTGTGCCGAGACGGGGTTACTAATTGGGTCTGCTTTTCCGTTAGAAATTCCATTAGGTTCAAATATCATACAGTCCTGTTGTTTCCTATGTGGCTGGTTAGCGAAGGTAGAAAACGGGATAATTCTCCCTGTTGGGCTGTTTTAAAAACATGTTTTAGAAATATGGTAAAGTTCCTTGTTTAAGGAAAGTCTCCTTCTTTTGATTTCTAGAAACAAAATGAAGTATTTGAAAGTATTAAGTATTGGACAGGCAGTCAATTAGAGGAGAAGCAGTTGTTTCTGTTGGCAGCAGACAATAGGACTTGCTATAATGAGTTTAAATTATGGACAGAAAGATACCAGCTGGAAATTAGGAACTTTTTTTTTACAGTAAAAGTTTTTTACAGTAACATAGAAATTATTAGTGCCCCGCCCCCGGAATGCCCGGCCACGCCCCCGTCGTGCCCCACCCAGCCCCATTGGTGCTACGCCACTGTCTGAATCCCACCACCATGGGAACCTGTTACTAACATTTTTGGATCCCACCACTGACCACGGCGGTGGTTGTTAAGCTGCCAGGAGCCTGACCTGGTGGGGGAAAGGAAGGCTAAACATCAAAGAAATAAGAACGAACATAAATTACAACAACAATAAATCAGCAATATTTTCCTGGCACAAGTTGCTGCACACACGCGAGGAGATCGTTCAGTTTTTCAAAATCAGGTTTCCAAAATCAGACAGCTCGGATGCGATCGTTTTATTAAATGGGGACTACATTTAACGCGGGAGGCGGTGGCAAAATACGGTGTACGTAGAGAACGTTCTTCGGCTCCTGATGTCCTCTACAACTTTGAATGTTTACCACTGCTTTACTCTTGCCTGGGGCCACAAAGAAATGCTTCTCTTGGCCTTTTAAAGGTAAAGGTGCAACACCAGGTCAGCACTGACCTACGGGGTGACATCATATTACTACGTTTACTAGGCAGACTATTTTTGATGGGATGGTTTGCCTTTGCCTTCCCCGGGCATCTACACCTTATATCCCACCCCACCCCCCTGGGGCAAGCTAGGTACTCCTTTTACCAACCTCGGAAGGATGGAAGTCTGAGTCCACCTATCACAGTGGTGGCGAACCTTTGGCACTCCAGATGTTATGGACTACAATTCCCATCAGCCCCCACCAGCATGGCCAATTGGTCATGCTGACAGGGGCTGATGGGAATTGTAGTCCATAACATCTGGAGTGCCAAAGGTTCGCCACCATGGACCTATCAGGATCTAACTCAAGTCATGAGCAGAGCTTTGATCAAGGTACTGCAGCTTTACCACTCTGCGCCACGGGGCTCCTTTTCTTGGTCTCCAGGGGCTAGAGAGTGGTTAAAGCGTGTAGTGGATAAATGTTAGGTCTCCAGCCAATCCAGACTCTGGATTCTGGATCAGTAGCGTTTATTGAAAGGCAACAAAGCACCAAGCTTGAGAAAGCCGGTTCTGCCAGACCTGACTCTTTCGAGTCTCTTTATCCCTGACCTGTCTGTCCCCGCTCCTGGTTTCCCAGAGAAAGTGTGAAAAGAGTTATTTTGGAGCCAGGCACCCCAAGGTCGCGCTAGAGATGGATTCAGTCACCTGGCTCACCTGCCCCCACAGGGAAACAGGCACATCCCGTCTCTCTGGGGAGTAACTTGTCAGGGTCGCTAGCCTAGTTATCTACAATCGGTGTCAAGCCATAAAGATAAATAGAGAGAGGAAAGGACCTTTACATATAGCAGGCAGGTTACATATATCTTGCAGCAATTACATTGAAGTGAAAGCACTCCTCTGTCATGCAGATGCTATTTTGAGCAATATAAACAGCTGCAGTCCATGGTGTAGCTACCACGGGGAGGGGTGGGGACAAATGCCCCGGGCGGGCCACTGTTTGGTCACGTGGGGGGGGGGCGGAAAATCACCCCACACTCTCCCCCTTCCCCTCTGGAGCGGCCTAGCAGGACCACCACAGGTCACCCCTCGACCTGGCCCGCCCTGCCTGGCCTGGTGGAAGCTACAGCCCAGCACCCTTCCACCCCGCCTGGCTCCGCCCAGCCCTGCCAGGCCCAGTGGAGGCCACATCTAGGCACCCCTCGGCCCCGCCCCACCCGGCCCCGCCAGGCTGACTGGAACTGCCGCCGACTCAGGTAAGTGGGGAGCAGGGGCATAGCTACCTCGGAGTGCGTGGGGCACAGGGGGTGCAGGGCCCGCCATTTTTCCCCAGCTGCCATTTTTCCTCGCTATACCTCTGGCTGCAGTGCAATAAGCTGGAGCTGCCCCTCAATCACCAGGCACAGTTCCTGGCACTGACAGGTGAATTCTAATCTAGAGAACCAGGTTTGATTCCCCACTCCTCTACATGAGTGGTAAAGTCTTATCTGCTTGTTTCCCTGCTTTGCTCCTACACATGAAGCCTGCTAGGTGACCTTGGGCCAGTCCCAGTTCACTCAGTATTCTCTCAGCCCCACATGTCTCACAAGGTGTCTGTTGCAAGGAGTGGACGGGAAAGGAGTTTGAGCCACCCCAAGTCTCCATATAGGAGAGAAAGGTGGGGTGTGAATCCAAACTCCTTCTCCTCCCCCTCTTCTTTGTCATTTTCTTCTAAATAGGAACTGCTGATATGAGACGAAAGAGCAGCAGCATTTATTGAAGCAACAGTGGGAAGCAGGGGGAGGGGAGCTAAAGGAGGGTGAAGATGTCCTCTCATTTCCTTGAGAGCTTCATTATCTGCAGCCCATCGGACTTTACTGGCCGATTGTGTCAGGCATGGATTCCAGGTTCCCGGTCCTTTTCTGCAATTTGGCAAGCCCAAGGGTTAACCCTTCCTCTGCTCCTTTGCCCTGGCAGCATCCTCTTCCTCGTCATCTGCGGCTGGCGCAGGAGGAGACCGGTTTTGCCCCGACTGCTGCCGCCGCTGCTGCTGCTGCTGTAATCAGGAACAGATGGCCGGCATCTCAGAACTTCCAAATCCACCGTGACGTCAGTGGCCTGCTCTACCCAAAAGAAGTCGGCAGGAGGGGCCCGGGCCTGGAAAGGTGCCAAATCCTTCGGAGAGCCAGCCTCCAGAAAAGCTGGGGGGGGGGTGTTTCGTGAGAGATCCCGCCGGGAGGCAGCGGGTTGAATTTCAAGCAGTAGAATCTCAGGCCGTTCTCAGGCCTTTTTACTTCTTCTCGAAGCCAAAGGTCATGGCTTCAACAAACGAGCAAATATCTAGCAGCCTTCAAAGGGCTCCAAATATTGATAGCCGAGGAAGTTTTTGCCGGCACTTCCACCTGCTGCCACTGGGGGCTGCTGCCTGCATGAAAACAGCTGAGAGGAGCCGGAAGCTCAGCGGCTGCTTGCCAGAGCTCGGCTTTCAGCAACTACAGGACTCAGCTGGAAGGAACAGAAGAGGACAGGAGGGTTTGCCCCCAAGCTATTAGTCACCCTGTGGAGAAATGCATTTTATCTGGAGGTTTGGGCTCGAAAAAGCCTCTACATCGAGTGTAAAAGTTTCTCTCTCTCTTAGCTGGAAAAATACATTGTCCCCAAGCCCCAACAAGTAGCAACCATCACAGCTCTGAAATGCTAAGGACCTTTCTGGACAGAGACAAGGCCCTGGTCAGATCAGCCCTGAACTGGGGTCTGACACCTACTGGGGCTCAGAGGAATGCTGCGAGGGGCTACCTCATGGGCCTGCAACCTGTGGCTCTCCAGATGTTCATGGACTACAATTCCCATCAGCCCCTGCCAGCATGGCCAACCCCTGGGCTAGCTAGACTGCCTCTTCCTGGAGGCAAAGGCCAATCTGTGCTGTTCTGGGAGATTGCAGCATGGTAGGGCCACACGGTGGCGAACCTTTGGCACTCCAGATGTTATGGACTACAATTCCCATCAGCCCCTGCTAGCATGGCCAATTGGCCATGCTGGAAGGGGCTGATGAAAGTCCATGAATCCTGGCTTTATCTGGAGTGCCAAACCTCGCTTCCGTCTGACTTTACTAAGAAGGAGTAGCCATGACCCAAGTCAGCAGGGCCATCTTAGCAGCAGTACAGGCAGAGGTGGGATCCAACCAGTTCTCACCACTTCTCTAGAAGTGGTTACTAATTTTTTCTGAGTGCTGAGAAGGGGTTACTAAAGCAACCTCCCTGCCCAATAGGGACTGGAGGAACATGTGTGTGGCGGCGACACTGTTTGAATCCCACCACCATCGGAACCTGTGATTAAAATTTTGGGATCCCACCACTGAGTACAGGCCCCCGGGCAAAGCAGCGCACTGGGGCCCTACCTACACAACCACTCACATTATGTAGCGCATGAGACACATACACATACATGCACGTGTGGTTGCACAGGTGACCATGACGCTAATGACCATGACGCTAACTGCCCAATGTGCCCATGTGTTAAGATTAAGGTGACCAGATGTGCCCAAGTGTTAAGATTAAGGTGACCTTTGTGAACAGGGATGGGGGTAGGTGGCCGCGCGTGCAGGAGCGCACGGCCTTCCTGGGAGCCTTCACTAGGCGTTTCCTGCCCTGTCTGAAGCGGGCAGCCTCCCAAAAGCTCGAGGACAATTAGAGGAAAATAACCGCCGCGAATAGCTGGGACAGAATTGCCATTTGAAATTGACGGGACTGTCCCACCAAAAGCGGGACGTCTGGTCAGCCTGGTTAAGATGGCCCTACAAGTCAGGTCTGGATGGCAGAGCCCAGTTTGCTCAAGGCCACGGGGCAAGGGGGGACTGGTTGCAAGGGGAGACACCATTTTTCCTAATCTGAAATGGCCACTAGGGGGCCAGTCTGCCCCACTTTGTGGCGGGGATTCCACATCTAGTGATTGCAGCATGAGGAACCCCCACAGCAGGCATGAGGAACACATCATAGCACCTTTTTCCAGAAAACCAGCGCATTCTGCCCCGCACTTAGGGCTGCCAACTCTGGGTTGGGAAATACCTGGAGATTTTAGGGTCGAGTCTGGGGAGGGAGTGGTTTGGGGAGAGGTGGGACCTTTGTGGGTTATAGTGCTCAAATCCCATCCTCCATTGCAACCTTCTCCAGGGGCAAACCCAGTGGTGGGATTCAAATAATTTAACAACTGATTGTTTACAAGCACCATTTTAACAACTGGTTCTGCTGAAGTGGTGCCAGAGGCGTTACTCCCATTGGGCAAAGTGGGCAGCTGCCCAGGGCGCCACCTTGTGGTGGGCAACAAAAATGCAGGTTCGTTTGTGGGGGATTTTGTATTTTCAGTGTTTTTCCGTTTTTGGCCTGCAGGGGGCGTAGATTTTAGGCTAGTAACACCAAAATTTCACGGATTTTTTGGGAGACTCTCCTGATGATATGACCTGGGTTTGGTGAGATTTGGCTTAGGGAGTCCAAAGTCATGGACTCCCAAAAGGCGTGCCCCCTCCCCCATTGTTTCCAATGGGAGCTAATAGGAGATGGGGGCTACACCTTTGAGGGTCCATAACTTTGGACCCCCTGAACCAAACTTCACCAAACCTGGGTGGTATCATCAGTAGGGTCTCACGAAGATACTTTGAAATTTTGGTGCTTCTATCTTAATAATTGCACCCCTGACAACAGGCACCCCCTAAATTTCCCCAGATTCTCTTTTTAAATCCACTGCCCTCCTGCCAATGCTTGTTTTTTTCTTTCTTTTATTCTCTCAATGCCTAATGAAGGTTATTATTACTGTTATTATTATTAAATCCACCCCCTTCAGCATGGATTTAAAGGGAGAATCTGAGGTCCCCAGTTTTAACATTGAAAGGGATGCTGTTTCGCGGGTGGGGGGGAGAATCCACCACAAAATAGCATCACTTTCAATGTTGTTTAAACTGGGGACCCCAGATTCTCCCTTTAAGGTGGATTTAAAAGGAGAATCTGGGCTCCCTAGTTTAAACACCATTGAAAATGATGCTGTTTGGGGGTGGATTCCAGCATTACTTGTTTAAACTAGGTGCTACTTTCCACCTCCAAGCCTCTCACATGTTTCAGTCCTCCTCTCAGAGAAGCCACCTGCTGGCAGCTGCACTATTTGATTTGGGGAGCAGCTCTGCAGAGCCCAGACGGCCAGATCTTGCCAGCCCCACCTTCCCTTTCCTATCCACGCCGGGAGGGCCTGGAGCAGGGGTCTGCAACCTGCGGCTCTCCAGATGTTCCTGGACTACAAATCCCATCAGCCCCTGCCAGCATGGCCAATTGGCTGATGGGATTTGTAGTCCATGAACATCTGGAGAGCCACAGGTTGCAGACAGCACTTTGTGCCTGGTTTGAAAAGGAGGGAAATGACAACATTTCTTGGTTTTTTAAAAACTACTTGCCAGCGCAGACCTAATGTGAGTTTTACAACGGTCCAAAGGTCACTTTAAACAAACAAGCCAGAAAGCAGCGAGAATGGAGCAGAGCTACAAGGCGACGGGGTGATGCCAGCAGCAGCAGCAACCACCGCCTCCGTTGGAGTTTCTGTCTCAAGCTGGGAGAGAGGACATGGCTACTGGAGGGGTGCTCCAGTAGCGAGCTTGTAAAAAATGCATCTCCCCCCTCCCACTTAGACGTTGCAGTGCTGCTTTTTAAAAACAGCTCTTGAGCGAGAAACTCAAGTGGGGAGGGGGGACAGAAGTCAAAGCAGCTGAACAACTTCAAGCAGACGGAGGAAGAACTTCATCCACCTGTACAGAACTAAGCGAACATTTCATAATTCTTTGTCACACTGATGCTTTGGGGTGTGTCTAACACCATTTCTTTAGAAAAAACGAACTGGGTGGTATATCTAATCTGGAGGAACCGGGTTTGATTCCCAGCTCTGCCGCCTGAGCTGTGGAGGCTTATCTGGGGAATTCAAATTAGCCTGTGCACTCCCACAGATGCCAGCTGGGTGACCTTGGGCTAGTCACAGCTTCTCGGAGCTCTCTCAGCCCCACCTACCTCACAGGGTGTTTGTTGTGAGGGGGGAAGGACAAGGAGATTGTAAACCCTTTTGAGTCTCCTGCAGGAGAGAAAGGGGGGATATAAATCCAACTCTTCTTCTTCTTTAATGAAGTCATATGAGCGTCACATAATTACATCTGTATAAGATGGTGGAAAGTGCCGTCGAATCGGGACTACTAACTCATGGTGGCTCCATGGGGGGGAGGTGGGCTGAAAGGCAGAGATGATGCCCAGGGGCGTTTTGCCTGCCTTTGTGCAGCAATCGTGGACTTCCTCGGTGGTCTCCCACCCAAGCACTAATCTTGGACAATCCTGTTTACGTTCTAACCCCACTGACCAGATGGTGTTAGCCAGGGTCATTCTGATCCAGTATCAAAACACACAACGGAGTGCCACGTATGCCACGTACCAAGAAAACGCGTCGCACCCCTGCTGAGGCAATAATAGTCAAAGACCTGCTAAATCAGGGTGTATTAAGAATAATAATGAATTCAATGATAATAATTCGATATAACCCCTAAATAAGCACCAAGAACTGCGGAAGTGAACAATGAACTATTAAAGTCACTTTACACATGCTCTGATACCCGTTGTCTCATAGGTTCCTTTCCTTTAGGTGACGGGTTGATTCACACCTCATTCTTCCTATGGATCCAAATTAATGAGGGAATGATCCTCCTTACAAATAAATCCAAAGAGTCAGAAGTGAAGGGGACTTATATGTAAGCCATTCTCTGATGTCCACTGTATTGTTCCAATGGCATAATAATTATTGAACGTACGTACGTTCGTACGTAAACAGCATTTTCTATACTCTTCCTCAGAAGTATGGGATATTTTTTGCATTCGTCTTATGCCTTACAATAAACAGGTTTCTAGAAACAGGAAATGCACCAACAGTGAAAATGGTCTATATGCTTAGTCCTTTATTCTCCCTAATACAGACAAAACTTATTCTAATTTGATATTCTTACTAATACATAAACCTATTGAATATAATACACACACACACACACACACATATACACATACATATATCTTTTTAAATCCGCATTTGGGATGAATAGACACTTGAAACCTCACACTATTTTTGATGGAAATAGTGGCATTGTTTAGGACAGACAGTTCACTTCCTTGAAGAAGGCAGATAAGAATGAACGGGAAGCTCTACTGACTAGTCTCGCACAAGCAGGGGGAGGCCTCCTTAGCTTGGGGCGATGATAATGGCAAAGCCATCTGTGGCCTTGGAGTGGACGTGCTAGCTCCCAGGCCGAGAATGGCGCAGGCCTGACAGGGAGCATCCTAAATGAGAAAGACGCCCAGGCAAGCAGTGTCACCCCCACCCCTTTTCATGGGTTGTAAGGACCTTTAGTCAAGTCATGGAGAACTAGGGTAGAAACCATTCCAAGCATTCCCAAAGGCAGCAATGTGGACCCCTGATCAAGAATAGTTTTGCAGGCAACACCTTAACGGGTGCCAAACAAATGACGTATGAGGAAGCGGCTCACTTCCGGGTGGCAGGCCGTGGCTTCTAGCAGAGGACCGACAGCCCCAGTTCCAGTTGACGTGGTCATGAATCTGCTACCAATGCTTCTTGCATGTCCTTCCTTGTAAGGACTGACACGGCACTTGATGTACCAGCTGCAGGCCTTAAAGAGCCAATTCTAACAACAGGTCCCTGGGAATTTCATAGGGCTGACTTCAGAATAAACCTGCTTAGTCTTGCTCAAGGAGACATTGCAATCGCTGGTCTGACCCGTTTGTTTGTTTGTTTGTTTGTTTGTTTGTTTGTTTGTTTGTAAAGCTGTTTTGCTGCAATGCCAACATCTACACAAACGCTTTCTGAAGTCCTGCCCTGTTCTGCTCTCTCCCTGCTTCGGTTTGTATTTCCTTGTGTCTGAGGTTTACATCCTTGAAGCTTTCTATCCACATAACCTGCCGTCTGGCACATAACACCACAGGGAAGGAAGGTGCAAAATCTCTCCTTCGCTTCAGTGCAGAAGTTGTTCCTGATTTCACACTTGATGATTGTGTGATCCGCTGCGGCTTTGAAAACCCTCAGATTAGCTATAATGGAGTTTGACTAATTTACATTGGGTTTATATTTTTATCGCTTTTTCTCAGGCTTCCAACTTCAAAAACCCCTCGACGCTTGTTTTCGTGATCATTCTCAGTGTTGCCCACAGATCCTGCCAACCATGAGCCGCTCTCTCAAATAGGCTAACAGGGGTGGGCTGCCCATGTGATTTGCAGGGTCATTTCGTGGTGGGCCGCTGTCCTATGGGCCACCGGTGGCAAGGAGCCCTAGCAACTCAACCAGCACTTAGCTTGGATCCTCAGTGGGTATGATAGTTGATATCAGCTCGCCTGTGGCTGCTGCCAGCTGACAGGAGAAAACAGTTGGTATTGATATGGACATATAGTTTATGATGTTTTAAGCCATTGTATTTAATCATACAAGTTATATGAGAGTAATTCACGGGGCACCAAGCACTTCAAAAACTTACTTTAGTTGGAAGAAACGAAACTCATGGGGCAGCCTGACACTGGGTTTTTCAGGTGGTTTGGGAAAACAGGGCCCCACGAAGGAGATAAGGAATTAGCAGAAGCTCACAAATACAGGTAAAGGTAAAATAGAAACCAGTCGTTGTTATAGAAACCTTTTACGCAAGGTGTTTTTGACTTAAGTTTCACCAAATATGGGAATGGGCAAGGGGTGGTAAAAGGTGGGATGAGATGACCAGGTCTCTACATCTTCTTGACTCAAACCAATGGTCAGAAGACAAGGAGGGATGTTTGTAAGAGGGTATAAATTATGTTACGCAAGCAACAGCCCCTTGAACCTCCTCCCTGTTGCTAACAGAGGAGAGTTCCCTCTTCTGCGCAGAATTGAAAAAAAAAACAATAAATCTCTGAACACTGAAGAAGCTTTCGGATGGTTATTTTTGTAACCGGTCAGAGCTTTTGCTCTGTGGACAGGGCCTTTGCCCTTGTGCCTATCAGTATCCATAGACTTTAGATCAGGGATGGCCAACTGTGGCTCTTCAGATATTCATGGACCACAATTCCCATCAGCCCCTGCACCTGAAGCGCCAGAGTTGGCCACCCCTGCATGCAACTGAATGGTTGGCCCACATAGAAGTGAAGCTCCACGCATTGGGCCTGCCTCCAGATGATATAGCCATCCTCCCTCCCAATGAGATGTTCTCCACTACAAAATATAGACTTTTTGAATTAGAACATCAGGAATTGGTGGCCCATGCAAAAAAGTTCTGCTCTTCCCCCATTCTTGGCATCTTATGGCCGCTTAGTCGTGGCCAGATATCTGTTTGCTCTTTCCAATCCGGAGCACCGACGTGCCGTCACTTTGGCCAGATGCAATGCGCTTCTGTAGCCCCTGTGTAAGAATGGGATGACCCAGAAAGGGGTGGAGTCTGAAAAGAAGCAGAAGGCTGCAGAACTCATGAGGTTGGAAGAAGCAAGGTGACCAGGCTGGGACCTTGATTGATTTTATTAAGCCCTGAACACCTTGTTTAAGGCAACTGCAATGTTGTGGGGAACTAGTGGGAAGGGAGTTTATTTTTTTTGCTATATTGTAAATGTTAGAATTTATTGTTTCAGGGTTTTTGTGTATGTCAATGGTGAGAGTTTTCTGGGAACCTTCATCGTCTTGAATCCCGTTCACCAAGCCTCTGAAGTCTTCAAAACCAACCACCAGCAAAGAAGAATTGGATTTGGCAATATCTGTAAATATAAGGACTGGAAAATGCAAACTTAACAGGACTGTAAAGTGTAAATGTTAAATGTTTTAAAAGTGTTATTTGTTAAGAGCAGTAAACTGTTTTGTTTTAAATTTAGTTATTTGCAACTCCTTTCAAGTACTGCCCCACAGAACCCACAGAAAGAGGTTACACTTCCTTCTGCTTTGAGGGATGGAAGAGTTTCCAATACACCCCATAGTGAACGTTTCTGCATCTGCACGTTGAAAACCACAGAAACTGCACATCATGTTCTGTATTATTGCCCCCTTCATAACGGGGCCAGAACGAAGTTTCTCTCCACTCTCCTGATGGGCTCAGAGTGCTGGACAAACTAGCAGAAGACTGTTTATCTGCTAAACAATGAATCCAGGGATGCTCTAGAGCAGGGGTCTGCAACCTGTGGCTCTCCAGATGTGGACTCCAGACATGGACTACAATTCCCATCAGCCTCTGCCAGCAAGCAGACCCCTGCTCTAGAGCAAACAGCCAGGTTTTATGTACGGTCATAAACAAATGATCTTAATTTTGCTCTGTATTTTATCCTTAAATCTCTGTATTTTATTTTAAACCCTGTAACCCTGTAACCCAGGACTGTAACTCATGCCAGTAAAGGTTATCTATCTATCACCCCTGCTTTAGATCCTTTCCCTTGCGGTCAGAGGGTGCACTTGTCAAGGTCCTTCCCAGAGGTGGGATCCAGCAGGTTCTCACCAGTTCCCAAGAGTGGGTTACTAATTATCTGTGTGTGCCGAGAGGGGGCTACTAATTGGGTTTGCTTTTCCGTTAGAAATTCCATTAGGTCCAAAAATCATAAAGTCCTGTTGTTTCCTATGTGGCTGGTTAGCGAAGGTAGAAAACGGGATAATTCTCCCTGTTGGGCTGTTTTAAAAACATGTTTTAGAAATATGGTAAAGTTCCTTGTTTAAGGAAAGTCTCCTTCTTTTGATTTCTAGAAACAAAATGAAGTATTTGAAAGTATTATTTGACAGGCAGTCAATTAGAGGAGAAGTAGTTGTTTCTGTTGGCAGTAGACGATAGGACTTGCTAGAATGAGTTTAAATTATGGACAGAAAGATACCGGCTGGAAATTAGGAACTTTTTTTTTTCAGTAAGAGTTTTTTACAGTAACAGAGAAATTATTAATGCCCCGTCATGCCCCGCCCAGTCCCATTGGCGCTACGCCATTGTTTGAATCCCACCACCATGGGAACCTGTTACTCAAATTTTTGGATCCCACCACTGGTCCTTCCCCTTCGGCCCATTGGAAATGTGGAGCTAGGTCTATCACTACTGGGGAGGGGCCAGTTAAAGGCAAGTCCGCCCACCACAGAAACATGCCACGCCTCCCCTCTGAATTTCCAGCTCTGACTTTTTTTAAAAAGTAAGTCCCTGCCTGGTGGTGTGTGGAAGTCTTAATGCAGTTATTCAATGTGACATCACTAGACCCCATCAAGCCCACTTTCTGAATGTTGACGTTTGGGCTGATAGGCCCCTGGTGTCCCAAGACCTCTCCCCGCCCTCCATCGGTGGTGTGCTCCTGGCCCCTCACCGCGAATCCTCTGCCCAGCCAGGGCCCTGCTGTATGGCCACAGCTGACAGAGGCAGAAAGAGCCTCAGGTTACAGCCTGAGAGGGATCTGAGGATTGCCTCCGACTTGCTCTCTGGCTTGACCACAGCATCAGGCCCCCAGACGGTATCAGCAAGTCCTCGCTGGGCATTCAGAGCGTGGCTTGCTGGCCCCTATTCATGTCTTGGCCAGGGCTGAAGAGCCCCTTGAAAGCTATGACCAGTGAACGAGGCGGTCCCCTGTGCACTGCGTGGCACAGAGCCTGCCGGACAGCCTCTGTCTCTTCTGCAAGGGATAAATAGGCAGATTGCATTCCCACCCCTCCTCTTTCACCTGACCTTGATAAAAGGACAAGCACTTTGCATTTAATAGCATCAACTATCACGACAGCAGAGCCTGCTGCCCCCCTCTCCCCCCCATCCCCACCCCCCCCCTTACTCAGCAGGATTCAGGGCACTGCATTTATCTGTCTCATCAGTATTAAAATAATAATCAGGGAGGCCGGGGACTTCTAGAACCTGGACACGGGGAATATGAATATTAAAAGGGACCTATTAATCTATCCCTTGGCACTATTATAAAATCTTTCCCTCCCTTTCCGTCTCTCTTGGCCTCCTATGCTATTTAATCTCCAGAGTCTCATAGCAAGACTGGCTAAATCTATAGCAGTGTTATATAACTGAGCACAGGGGAAGGGTGCCTGTAGAAGTCCCCGTGTCTTCAAGGAAAGTGAGTTCCAGACAGGATTAAGTGTCCTCCCGTGGACACTTGAACGTAATCGGCAGTCGAGCCTCTCTAACTAGGACCCTTTCGCATGTTGTATCTCTTTGAGCTGCCCCAGCGCCTGAGATATTCTTGGGAGTGACGCTCCCTGTCTTCAAGAAAGGGACATCTTGGAGCAGCGCATGTCTCTCGTGTCACTTCAGATGGATAATGAAGCAGTGACTTTTAACAAAGGCAACAGTTTCTTAGGAGCAAAGACATAACTGAAGCATCAGCATTTCGTCGTAAACCCCCCCCCCCCCCACTTCTCAGCATCTGTGAAATTGCGACCTTGCAGTGTGGAACTTTACCACAGCAATTGGGGTCTGCAACCTGCGGCTCTCCAGATGTTCATGGACTACAAATCCCATCAGCCCCTGCCAGCGTGGCCAATTGGATTTGTAGTCCATGAACATCTCGAGAGCCGCAGGTTGCAGACCCCTGACTCAGACCATAAATCAAGCATCAAATAAAGGGGATGTTTACAACCACACCAAAACACAAATAGCAGCTTGTCAACATGCAGTTAAACAAATGCTTAATACTCTTAGTGCCTGCTACGACTGTCCTTAGGGTGCAGCACTGCCCTTATCTAAAGCAGGCACGGACTAGAAAGGTTGTCTGGTTTCTGAGCGACCAATGCAGAAGCGTGGGAGAAGTGGAGGGTGGAAATCTATTTCCTACGGATTAGCAAAAGAGTGATCATGTCCACAAGAAAAGGAGGAGAGATGCAAAAATACAACTATCCCCCTGGGCAACTTCTGTCCATTTCAGTGTGGCTGGTGCACCATCATTCCTGTGGGAATACAAATTGGCACCGGCTATCTACTACCTTGATGTTCTAGCACATGATGGCAATAATGATGCCTCCTCTCTGCTACACTCTGACCAGTGGAGTTCCTGCTCTCTGATAATGGGTGAAAATTTGACCTCTCCAAGAAAAGAAAACACTTGGCCACGCCACTGCATACAACTATGTCAAATGTAAGGTGGCCTAGAAGAGAAGAAAATAGTTTTCTGTCAATTCCCAGGAAATCAGTTCTCAATTGTCCCGTAGCAAATAAATCATGCTCACCCCTCTCTGTTGGAATAATACCAGAACAGGGGCACCTAGCCAAATATTTTGAATTATTAACTGAACCCCAACAGAGATGGATTATCATAAGGGCCAGATCCAATACTTTCCCAGCGGCCATTACAAAGGGTCGTTACTCATCCATCCCTCTCCAGGATCGGGTTTGTCCACACTGTAAAAACCAAGTGGAGACTTTTGCTCACATTATACTCGACTGTCCGAGATATGTGGGCATTAGGAATTTCTCTCCCAGGCTGGCCCTAGACAAATCTGAAAGAGACTCTGACTGTTCTGTTGTGGAGCTTCTGTTAAACAACGCAGATGTCGTGCTCTTGGAAAAAGTAGCAAAATTTACAAGTGACAGAACTTTCGAAGTACTGTATACTGCTATATGCAGTCTTTCTGTTTGCGTCTTGCATGTACTCTTGATTTGTACTTCATAAATGTCTGGTAACGCTCTAGAGCCCATTTTAAATGCCTAACAAAGGTGGTTGCTGTTTGCAAGGTTGGGATGTTTTTGCTTTTGAGGATTCTGTCACTCTGTGGCATGGCTGTTGCCATACTAAGACA
This sequence comes from Sphaerodactylus townsendi, assembly GCF_021028975.2. NCBI lineage: Eukaryota > Metazoa > Chordata > Lepidosauria > Squamata > Sphaerodactylidae > Sphaerodactylus > Sphaerodactylus townsendi. The sequence goes on along the minus strand of NC_059439.1, from coordinate 3,294,448 downwards.
ATGCCGAGCCAGGACAAGATGGGGGTTGCATTTAGGTCTAGGAGCTGTGGATGCTGCTAAGCAAGAGTCTACCAGAGTCCAGGAAGAGGTGGTTGCAGGGTAGCTGAAGCAACCTCCCAGGACAGGAGGGCAATAGACAAAAACGTGGGTTTATTCCATTTTCCATTCCTGGGATTATTCCATTTACCTCCCTGCACCCACCTCCCAGCACACCACGGGCTTTCCTCTGCTTAATACGCTCAACAGTTCTTACAAATCTGTTCACAATCCCACATTTTACAACCTGACAATAAATCTGGATGCAACCGATTGAAGAAGTTGCATTTTAGATGTATCTTTTGGAATAGTTGACCATTTCCCAATACAACAGCACAATAGAGATTCATTATGAGCAACGTGTTAATCATTTATTTACTTAATTTACATCCCACCTTTCTCCCCCAATGCACACACACACAGCGGCTTGCATCTTTCTTCTCCCTTCCATTTCATCCTCACGACAACCTTGTGCATTAGGCTGAGAATGTATGAAGGGCCTGAAGTCATCCTGCTCCTATGCATGAAGCCTGCTAAATGATGATGGTTCTTCAGAACCATCTCAGCCCCACCTACCTCACAGGGTGTCTGTGGTAGGGAGAGGAAGGAAAAGAGTTTGTAAGCCACTTACAGCAGGAGGAGGAGGAGGAGGAGGAGGAGGAGGAGAAGGAGGAGAAGGAGAAGGAGAAGGAGAAGAAGAAGAAGAAGAAGAAGAAGAAGAAGAAGAAGAAGAAGAAGAAGAAGAAGAAGAAGAAGAAGAAGAAGAAGAAGAAGAAGAAGAAGAAGCAGGAGGAGGAGGAGGAGGAGGAGGAGGAGGAGGAGGAGGAGGAGGAGGAGGAGTTTGGATTTATATCCCCCCTTTCTCTCCTGCAGGAGACTCAAAGGGGGTTACAATCTCCTTGCCCTTCCCTCCTCACAACAAACACCCTCTGAGGTAGGTGGGGCTGAGAGAGCTCCGAGAAGCTGTGACTAGCCCAAGGACACCCAGCTGACGTGTGTGGGCGTGTACAGGCTAATCTGAATTCCTCAGATAAGTCTCCACAGCTCAGTCGGCAGAGTGAGGAATCAAACCCGGTTCCTCCAGATTAGATACACGAGCTCTTAACCTCCTACGCCACTGCTGGTATAAATCCAAACTCTTCCTCTTCAGAAGATAAATTTGTGGGTAGAGCTTTATTTTGGTACAAGCTTTCCAGATCTGAATGGAAGCATATCATGGTGGAATGCACATCATTAGGAAACAGAAGAGCATTATCGACACTCGAAGGCCCATAGATGGAAAATGAGCAAGTGAACTTGAGACAGTATGCCTGGTGTTGTTAGTTCCAGTGACTTTGGTACTGGAATATATGTGGGGACAAAGTTGGCATCTTGGTTTTTACAGGCCTCAGACTCTGCCCAGTGAGAAGTCGTTTTAGGTTAGGAGGCTGTCTGTGGGCAAGAAAAGGCCTGCCTCTCAGAGTCTACGAGATAGCAAATCGATACGTCCCCCGAAGAGTGCTGCGATCAACAAATGACCATCTGCTGGTGATCCCTGACCCAAAAGAGATTCCGCTGACCTCAAGCGAGGCCAGGACATTTTTGACCCTGGTCCCAGCCTGGTGGAAGGCTCTGCTGGGTGATACCCAGCAGGCCCTAAGGGACTTGATCCAGTTCTGCAGGGTCTGTAAGATGGAGCCGGTCCCACCAGCTGACTGGTTAAGACAGCTCCAGGGCTACCATCCATGTGGCCGCCCTCTCTTTTCCGAACCACTCCCTGCTCCCATTTTCCCATCTCCGAGATGAGGAATTTATCCTATTTATTGTCTTGAGTGCTTTACTCACTAGCTCAGAGGTCTGCAACCTGCGGCTCTACACTCTTAAAGGCGTAGCCCCCATCTCCTATTAGCTCCCATTGGAAACAATGAGGGATGGGGGCATCCCCTTTGGGAGTCCATAACTTTGGACCCCCTGAACCAAACCTCACCTAACTTGGGTGGTATCCTTAGGAGAATCTCCTGAAGAAACCCTAAAATCTTGGTGCTGCTAGCCTAAAAACTGCACCCCCTGCAGGCTAAAAAACTGAAAAACACTAAAAAATACAAAAAACAAACCTGAAATTTTTGCACATGCCCCCCCCCCCCCAGGTGAGCACCTGGTGCAATGCGCTCACCCCCGTCCCCCTTGTAGCTCTGCCTCTGGCTGCTGCCATCATTTCCGCGGTGCCATCCCAGTCACCTTCATCCTCTTAATCTCTCACTGCCACTTTCCTCTGTGGCTTCTGGTGGCTTTTGTGGTCACAGTCTCATCTGCCCTGTCCTGGCATTCCATGAATATTTGGAGGGGGAGAGTATCGAGGCCTGCAGCCTGGCCTGGTCCACACTGTCACTGAGAACCACTGCAAAGGGCTCTTCTGGCAGCCCTCTCTTTGGAACATCCAGAGCCAGTTTTCGGCTCCCCTTTACCTGTCTACCCATTCATCCCCTCCATTGTCTTTGACCCACCAGGATTCCTACCTGCGGGGATTTCAACCACCCTCCTGGACTGATTCAAAAGTGTCCTTTTCCTGGGTGGTGGCAGGAATAAAATCTGCTAATGCCAGAGGGAATCAGTATTGCTTATTAAGTCAGTACACAAGGGACGAGCGCACACAGGGATGTGGGGACACACACACTCTTTTCATTGGTCTTGGGTGGCAATCAATAGAAGAAGGGAAATGTCAGGTTGGACACCTGGCTCATAAATACCAAACTGCTTACTGTCTTTCCTGTAGTAGAGAATCTCCAGCTTGCACTCTTCCGATCCCAGCAGCGCCTGCCCCAGCTGCGCGATGGAGTTGTGCGTTGTGTCCGGCCCCATGAGGAAGTCGCAGGTGCAGGGGCGCTGCATCACTTCAACCCGGGAGTATCCAAACATGTCACAGAAACCGTCATTGCAGTAGATAATGGCACAGTTCTCCATTTGAGCGTTGGCAATGAGGAACCTGCGATCTTGGGGGAAAGAGAGAAGACACAAAGGTTACCTGTTAAAGCGCTGAATGGACCAGGACAGCCCGGGTGCAGGAGCAGCATCTGTTAGCATCGACCCCCTCCGGTCTACCTCCATTCTCTGAGATTTTGTGCCATGAAGTATTCTATGTGCCAGATGTTCCACAGTTTCTGAGACGTTTAAGCTGCATGTGCCTGTCTTATCTCGACATGTTTCAGCAGCAGCTTGCACTGAGAAATGATAACTGTCAGACAGCGGCAGTTTCTTTGATTTGTAGCTTAATCACCTTCTGACTACCCCGAGACCAAATAGGCTTGCAACAAAGAGCAACAGCTGGGCAAGCACTGGCGGAAAACTGGGCAAATCATTATACCCACTAAAGTCCTCTCCCTTCTCTCCTAGTCATGCATGTTGACTTTCTACAAAACCATACCCAATTCATTGATGCACGGTTGAAACACAAAACTACTCATCACTTCTAGAATGCTTAAACGTATTTGAATATGCTGTCCTAGCCCTTACACCAGGGGTCTGCAACCTGTGGCTCTCCAGATGTTCATGAACTACAATTCCCATCATCCCCATGCTGGCAGGGGCTGATGGGATTTGTAGTCCATGAACATCTGGAGAGCCACAGGTTGCAGACCCCTGTCTTACATCAACCCAACCCCCGCCCCCGCTTTTCCAGATATCTGCAAAATCATAGACCGAGTGCCCAAACAGCAACCCAAAACCCACTTATTTATTGCAAAGTGCCAACACAGCAATTTAACCTGAATATTGAGGTTTTAGTTTAGGAAAAATGGTTGGCTCTGAGGTGCGCGTTACTCAGAAGTAAGCTTGGTGAAGCAACTGTGCAACGCTTCGAATGGGTGAATCAGGACTCTAGGAGGGTTTACTCAGAAGCAAGCCCCATTGCCAGCAACTGAGCTTACTCCCAGGTAAAGGATCATGCCCAGGCCAGCCTAGATGTGTGTGTGGGGGGTATGATTTTCTGCCCCCCTACACATGATGAACTCTGGGTGCGCGTGCCCACAGAGAGGGCTCTGAGTGCCACCTCTGGCACCCGTGCCATAGGTTCGCCACTACTGCTCTAACTGCAAGCCTGAACTTGAAAATTATGTTCTCTAGGCAGGACTGGAGCACTCATAAATTCTCTGAGGGGGCTGTAATATACGCAGGGACCTTAGTGAACCTACATCAATATAACAATATTTTTACAATTCCCTAAAGCCAACTACTGCTGATAAAATCCCTGCGCTGAGTTCAACAGGGGAGGAGGCGGAACTTTGCTGGGGCCTTCTTGTGGTTTCTCTTTCACACCAGAGAGGCTTTTTGTTCATGTAGTGAAAATATTTGTGTCCCAAGACCCATACAAACAATAGTATTAAAATCAATAGAAGTGGTGACAAGATCATGAAAAGCAACAAAGAACATGAAGTATTATTATTATTATTATTATTATTAATAATAATAATAATAATAATAATAATAATAATAATAATAATAATAATAATAATAATAATAATAATAATAATAATAATAATAATAATAATAATAATAATAATTAGGTTTGATAGACCGCCCAACTCCCGAAGAGCTCTGGGCAGTGTACAATGAGACATAAAACAAATACAATATAAGATCTCATAAATAGAAGTAGATAATAAACAAAGAATCAACAATAACCTAATTTTTAAGAACAGCAGCAAAAGAGCAGAAAACTAGCGAGAGTGAAACAGCTGAAAAGTAGTTGAGCGGGAATGGCAAGATCAAGGTGGGCCGAAGAGCTGGGGAAATGAAAATGTCATTGTGTGACATGGAAAACACATTAGACTCTGGGTGAATGTTTGTGGGGGAAGAAGTTTGAGTCCAAAACTCTGAAGACCTGTTTACAACTTTATTGGTAGTGTGCCCAGCCAATTCTGAATTGCATCTGGAAGAGTACTGGCAGCCAGGGGAACGCTGGGAACAGTGACAAGCTATGAGCCCGGCCTCTCCTTGCTCCTTGAGCCAGTGGGACACCCCCAGTTTTGTGGAGATGTGAAGCAAGTGGGGTGGGGGGGATCTCCTTTGTGCCAATTGAAGTGGAAGCAGCAGGGTGGGTGTGCCTATGGCTCAACTTTGGGGTGAGGTGGGGGGACAAACAGCACTTTTCTCCTTGTCCGGAGCCTTCAGACCCTCTTCACTCAGGCATGGAACTCTTTTACGCTCCCACGCACGCCAGCTGGGTGACCTTGGGCTAGTCACAGCTTCTCGGAGCTCTCTCAGCCCCACCTACCTCACAGGGTGTTTGTTGTGAGGGGGGGAAGGGGCAAAGAGATTGTAAGCCCTTTTGAGTCTCCTGCAGGAGAGAAAGGGGGGATATAAATCCAAACCACTCCTCCTCCTCCTCCTCCTCCTCCTCCTCCTCCTCCTCCTCCTCCTCCTCCTCTTCTTCTTCTTCTTCTTCTTCTTCTTCTTCTTCTTCTTCTTCTTCTTCTTCTTCTTCTTCTTCTTCTTCTTCTTCTTCTTCTTCTTCTTCTTCTTCTTCTTCTTCTTCTTCTTCTTCTTCTTCTTCTTCTTCTTCTCCTCAATGCTGCATCCTCTGTTCTGCACGCCTTTGTTTACTGGCTCTGTGGCAGTCTGCCTGGCCGTCTGTAAGCACACCCTGTCCATCCCAGGACTGGTGTAAGAAGCGATGGTCCAGTTCATGATAACAGCAACCCAGAAGCCCATTTGCTTTTCCTTGAGAAAGTTTTGGCCTCTGTTGGGTGACTCTCTCTCCTGTCATGATTCTTTTCACAAGATTGCTGTTTTCTGAAGGACTTGGCTGTGTGTATTGAGTTTTAGCAAACTAAGGGGGTGCAAATAGGTTTACCATGCATCATTTTAGCTAGCTGATCTTCCAGTTGTAGTGTGTGATGTTGGCCAACACACAGCAAGACGACAGGAGATTTCTGTCTGTAAGATTTGGCCTGCAACCTTCTTTTGTGTGGTTTTCATGGTCTACACTGCTCTTTCCACCCAGTCCATTTGTGAATTCTAGATTGTTTACTGTGCTGAATTGATATTTTATTTCTCATCCTACTGGGATCTGGCCCAGGAACTGTTTGAATTCCTCACTAGTTGAATAAACAGGCATTGTCTGTTACTTGAGAAGATGTGCAGGGGTCTGCAGACACTAAAATAACTTATGGAGCACCTCAGTGGTGGCTTAGATGGTGTATTGTCAGCGGCTTTCACTAACTGGAATCCAACTGGCTGTAGTGGGTTTTCTGGACAGCATGACCATGGTGTGGTCACTTTGCCTCTGAAGATGCCAGCCACAGGTGTGGGCGGAAATGTTGGGAGCAAAAACACCAGACTGCCTCAGACACCACGGCCAAGACAGCTAATCCCCTTTGACTTGAGAAGTCATCTAGCCATGTGTAATGTGATTCTACCACACCCAATAGCGCAGCTCTCATAAATGTAGCCAGCATAATGGACATGAAGTTGCAACCAAGGATGACTAGACCATTCCAGTGGTCTGAGGGGAGCATCAAGTTGGAATAGCTCTGACTTCGTTGGGATTAATGTTGCAGGATTTCCACAAGTTCTTTCCCTGTAGCCTCCATTTTGGAGTCTCACCTACATGTAATTCTGAGCCGCTACCTTCATCCTGGCCCTGCCCAGGTGTGTCTCCTGGCACTGCTCAGAAGGCTTGCGGCCTTGCCACAGAGGTCATATAAACTACTTACATACCCCCACAGAACAACTTCTTCCTGCACACTCAGCTCTCCCTTTCTAATAGAGATATGGTTCCGAAGTTCCTCTGAACAGCATTTAATACCAGTTGAGTAGAAACAAGGCTTCTGGCTACTGTACACATCCTAATTTGCTGTAGCTGTAGCAGGGGCCAACTCAATGTGACAGAATAAAAGGAGCCCTTCTTGTGGTACAGAGCAGATCTTCAAGGTTGGTCAGATAATCCTCTCAGCCTTGCATTTTGCAGTTACCTAAGTTTGGTTTATCTGGCATGTGGAATAATGATAATAATAAAACACCTGGATGAGAAGCACATGGTTGAACCCGAGCCAGAGGCCTGCCGGTGGCACATCCTTCAGTTCCTGAACAATCCCAACACTGGTTTTATGATCTGTCATCGGGATGATGAGCGGGCTGCCACAAACATATTGATGGGGTTTTCTGCTTTTACTGCAGGCATAATGGCTAGATCCTTCCTTGTCTGTTAGGAATACCATCTTTCTTCAGGAGAACATGGAATGAGATACAAAACAAACAGAATTCTCTTTGTGTTGTCCAGGCATGATATCTAATAATACCATACTATTCATACACCACAAACTGGGGAGGCATCAGAGTTGAGGGATGAGAGTGTACAGTGACCGCCCTGTGGTCTTGCCATGCAACACTTGGGGTCTCCCTGGAAAATGTTGTTGGCATCAGTAGCTAGCCACACACTTTTAGGCAGTTTGTTGACCCTTTGGCATCTGGAGATGATTGTGAACTCATGTTGGGGCCTGGATTATTGCAGTATCTGGGAGCTGCTGTTCTTTTGAGAAGGGAGAGGGATCATACAGTTTGAGTGGAGTTGGGAGGAGTGGTTGTGCTTTGCTACATCTTTCTTTACTGAACTGAGCTGGACCAGGGTTCTGCAGCAGCACCTGTTGTGAAGGCCAGTGCCAATTCCCTTCCTAATGAATCCAGATTTTCCTGGTTGTTTGAAAGAGACAGCCCGAGGCCAGTCTTGCCCAAACAGAGACAGAGTCCCTGGCCCTGAGATACCTGGGAGTTTGAGAACTGTGGGTGACATCTCCTTCCTTACATCTGAAAACTGGAATGCTTCTCACCAGAGTATGCCCTGTGTGGACTGCTGAGTTGGGTCACCTTCGGCTAGTTCTTAGACTATTTCTTCTCCTATAATAGTGGCAGAAACTCCTGTGTCTGCTTCTGATTAAACAGTTCTTCCATCCATGCTAACAGCAGCCACTGTAATTAGCACCAATGAATAGCCTTTGCATTGTAGAACCCGGAGAGTGGATATTTACCAGTTTCTGCTGGACCACTTGGGGAGGAGTTTTTCTCACACAAGTGATGAAGCGTTTTTTGGTGGCTCTCCAGCTTTACTACAGGCATAAACTTTCTCCAAATGAGTGTTCCTTTTATAGCAGTAGCATAAACATGGCTAAAATCTGTGAGTGATGATGGTCTCTCCCCAATGAGAGTGACCCCTTAAAGGGCTTCTGCCCGGGTATTGCGAGTGGCTAACTGTGTAAATGGTCACCCTGTCCTTCTGGGCTTGGGTTTGCCAACCGAAGCAGCGACCTGAGGGACTGAGGTATACTTTGCACAGAGTTCCAAAGTTTGATGTCTTTTACATTTGTTTGTTTTGTTTGGCTGATGGCTACCTTTCCTGGGAGACTCAGGGTCAATTTCCAACATTTTCCCCTTGGCCTGTGGACTCCATTGCAGAGGAGTGGTTTCTAAAGGTGGCTTTAAGGTCCATGTTTGGCTTTACAGCTAAAAGGTGTCACTGAGACCAGCCAGTTTGCTGTGCCCTCACACAAGCTAGTCTTATTGTCCACTAAATGCCAAATGAACAACTGGATGCCAGGTCTCTAAAGTGCTGGCACAATCTTAGCTATGGAGTTCTATACAGGCTTTGTCAACCAACTTACATTTAGAATTGTTGTACGAATTACACATTCTGGGTCAGAGTTATTGACCATTCTCTCTAAAAATTTCAACATGTTGCCTTATATTTATAAAATATTGTTAGAACAGCCATAGCTTTCAAGTTATATAGATTATAAATTCAGACAGAGATTGGGATCCAGCAGGTTCTCCACCAGTTCCCCAAGTGGAGTTACTAATTATTTGTGTATGTGTTATTGCCAGAGGGGGGGGTTACCTAATTGGGTCTACTTTTCAGATTTGGAAATTCCATTAGGTCCAAAATCATAAAAGTCCTGTTGTTTTCCCTATGTTGGCTGGATTGGCGAAGATAGAAAAGCGGGATAAATTCTCCCTGTTATTGGGCTGTTTTTAAAACATGTTTTAGAAATATGGTAGGTTCCTTGTTTAAGGAAAGCATCCTTCTTTTTGATTTCTAGAAACAAAATTAGAGAGTATTATTTGAAAGTATTCAGTATTTGACGAACTTGAGTCAATTAGAGGAGAAGTAGTTGTTTTCTGTTGGCAGTAGGCGACAGGACTTGCTATAATGAGTTTAAATTATGGACAGAAAGATACCAGCTGGAAATTAGGGTTTTTTTTACAGTAAGAGTTTTTACAGTAACAGAGAAATGATTAATGCCCCACCCCGGAATGCCCGGCCACACCCGATGGAGTGCCCCACACAGCCCCATTGGCACTAAGCCACTGTTTGAATACCACCACCATGGGAACCTGTTACTAAAATTTTGGATCCCACCACTGAGAATTAGACTCTGATTTTAGGGAGGAATGGAGAATCTGGGAAACTTAAATAAAAGGAAAATATAGACATAACCATGTATATGGTATATAATTTTGTATTTGTATTTTGTTTTCTTTTTATTGTTTTTGTTTCTTTTTTAATAATATTATTATTACTACTATCTGTTTTTCTTTTCTTTATTTTTTACCATTATCATTTTTTTGGTTTATTTAATTGTTAGGTCTTTACATGTATTTATTTTTAAGCGATGCAGTAGCTGGAAGCGGTTTAGTTACAATGTAAATATTAGATAGAAGTTTCTGCATCTGTTTATGCTTTGTATTTTGTGAATGTTGAAATAAAACTTTTATTGCGAGGATCAAATTTTAACATAAGGTGCTTCAGCAGGGTCTGTTTAAAACCAGCAGGCCCCAACAATACTATTAAGTGGAACCACCACAAACAGAGTTCTTCATCTTCAGTCACAGGTGCATGTGAAGAGAAAAATTTGGAGTCATTCACCATGTCTGCTCCGAGGTTTCTAGCTTGGGTCAAAGGCACCCATCTTCCCTAAGTAATGAAAGCCAGCCTGCAGATAATGGTCATGCTTCTCCCTCTCCACTTTTATATAAAATAATCTGTAATTTCCTCTCTTGCTCTGAGGGAGCTGAGACTCCCTCGCCAAGTTGCTGGAGTAGCTTTCAAGCAAGGCCTAAAACGTGAGTTGCCTTTACTGAGCATTCAAAGCAGAAAATCCCAATTTGATACTCTTCTGCTTGCCCATATTTCTCTCTCACACTTTGTCTTCCCTCCAGAACTCATGCACAGGAACAGGGCAATTTAGAGCAGGCCGGCTGGTCTGTCAGATTTCCTTGGTGGGCAGCATGAATTTGCCTGGTGGAGGTTTCAGGGCTTTGGCAGGGAGGTCAAGTCCAAGTGCAACCCTGCATTTGGACTCAGGCCATGCCAACAGCTCCAATGGGTGCCCCCCTCTGCCCCTCTGGAGGGGGCTTCCTTGCCTGCTGAATCAATGCCTTCCATGCAGTCTGACTGCTTCTCCCCTTTGCTCTTCAACAATGCCAATCAGCTGGGGACTCCAGGTTGCCGACTTGTCCTGCTTTGCAGTCTCTGGCAAGCTGGCAGCACAAAAGGTTGCCAAGGGCTGCCGTGAGCCTCCTTGCAAAGCAAGATGAGCCTGCCAAATGGGAGTGCTTTTTTCATGACTGCGGGGCATTTGGCACAGGGATCCCGTTACCAAAGGAGCACAACCTCCAGCTGGCGAACAAAAGCAAAAGTTATGTCCAGAATTGTGTTTCCCTGTTGAAACCAAGCTGATAAATGAAAAGTTAGCCCCAATCCAGAAAAGAAGTAATCTTGAACTTCCTGAAGACAAACAAGACCAGGAACAAAGCAACCCTGAATCCAACTATGGATGTGCCACTCTTGTTGGGCTTTTACTTTTCCCATAAATCACCCCTGGAACACTGAACTCTGTGGCTGGAGTGTTGCTAATGCTCATCAAGGGGGGACATCAGAAGATGAGGAGGCCTCAGTAGGCCCCTCACATTGGGTGGGGGAGGGAAGCTGGGAGGCTTGCTTGAGGCTGTGCCTTCACTGATCTGGAAGCCACACACACACAGAGAAGCCTAGAAGGAACCATGCTGGGGATGCAGGACACCACACTGGATCCCGGAGTTCTGAGGCCCTTGTGGAAGGACCTCAGCAGAAGGTTCTAATCCAGGTGCTGCTGCTGCCAGCACCCAGGCTCAGGAGCAGCCTGTACCTCAGCCCCACCACCACAGCCCACCAGTGAGGTGCCAGTGATAGCAAGCCTGACTAGAAACCTGTGTTCCAGCTATTTCCCTTACAGAGCTTTGCAGGATCTGGGCTCCATCAAGCCCCTGGCTGGAGAAAAGACCAGGAGCTAGTGAGGTTTCTCCCACTTCCTGACTATTGGAGGGCAGGACTAAGCAGAGAGCCTTGCTGGTTCAAGCAGTGCAGGCTGAACCAGCAGGTGTAGTGGTTGCTGTGACAGACTCTAATCTGATGAACCCGGGATTTTTTTGCCTTGTTCCTCCACATGAAGCCTGCTGGGTGTCCTTGGGCTGCTCACAGTCCTTTCTGAACTCACTCAGCTCCTCCTACCTTGCAAGATTCCCATATGTCCCGAATTGGTCTCTGCACTTTCGGCAGAGGCCTACTATAGTGATCCCTGGCCCCTCAATGATGTGGCTGGCCCCCACCAGACCCAGAGCCTTTACAGCTCTGGCCCGGCCTGAGTGGAGCAGCTCTTCCGCCAGCTGTCCAGACCCTAATGGGATCTTAATGAGTTCCACAGGGCCTGTAGACTGAGCTGTTTAGCCCGGGCCGTTGGGAGACTAGCAGCTGATGGCCCCCCCTCCTTATAACATCAAGTGGATCCTGCAGCTTCCCTTTGGTTTTTTTAAAGGGGAATTGATAGTAGGTGCCATCTTTATGTTGATCTTAATAATGCTGCATGTTAATAGGGTAGGGTTTATATTTTTTGGAGCCTGTATTAACTGATATTTAGCAGTTTAATCTGATACATGTGCTCTGTTTTACATGTTGTTCACTGCCCTGAGCCCTCTGGAGGGCGGGGTATGTAAACCTAACCAATCAATCAATCAACCAATAAATAAATAAATAAGATGTCTGCAGGTGGGAGAGGAAGGAAAGGAGTTTGTAAACTTCTTTGAGACTTCTGACAGGTAGAGAAAAAAACGAGTATAAAAACTAAACCGTCCCACTTGACCCACTCATACCTGCGCTGGCCTAGCTGTGCCCTGATCTCAGGATCCTTTGGATGACCCGGCCTGGCTTCCTGTGACACTGCTGGCCCTTGGTCCTGAGTGGTTTGAAGACTTCTTCAAGCTCTTGCTTGAACATAAGACACTAGAAGTAGTGGCCAGTCGTTCCTGTGTTGTGTGGCGTGGTGCTGTGTTCCACAGCCCCACCTAACCATGCACAAAGAAAAGCTACATCTGAAATGCTTGTGGTTGGCTTGTGGTTGGCTTGCGGGGACTTAGCTAAGCCCATTCTTCTATCAGAACTCACCCCACCATTGATGCTACTCAATGAGAGAGGCTAAATGGAGCTAAAATTGGTCCACCAGCAGAGGCATTCCTCCCATTGGGCAAAGTGGGCAGCTGGGCGCCACCTGCTGTGAGTGGGCGCAAAAACTGCAGGTTCGTTTGTGGGATTTTTTTGTATTTTCAGTGTTTTTTCCGTTTTTGGCCTGCAGAGGGTGCATTTTTTAGGCTAGCAGCACCAACATTTCCAGGATTTTTTGGGAGACTCTCCCGATGATTTCACCCAGGTTTGGTGAGGTTTGGTTTAGGGAGTCCATGGACTCCCAAAGGGAGTGCCCCCATCCCCCATTGTTTCCAATGGGAGCTAATAGGAGATGGGGCTACACTTTTAAGGGTCCATAATGTTAGACCTCCTGAACCAAACTTCACTAAACCAAGATGCTATCATCAGTAGGGTCTTAATAATTGCACCCCTATCTTAATAATTGCACCCCTGACAACAGGTACCCTCTAAATGTCCCCAGATTCTCTTTTTAAATCCACTCCCTTCTTGCCAATGCTTGTTTTCTTTCTTTCTTTTATTCCCTCAATGCCTAATAAAGGTTTTATTATTATTATTATTATTATTATTATTATTATTATTATTATTATTATTGTTGTTGTTGTTGTTGTTGTTGTTGTTGTTGTTGTTGTTGTTGTTGTTGTTGTTATATCCACCCCCTTTGGCATGGATTTAAATGGAGAATCTGAGGTCCCCAGTTTTAACATTGAAAGGAATGCTGTTTCAGGGTGGGGAGAATCCCACCCAAAATAGCACCACTTTCAAAGTTATTTAAACTGGGGACCCCAGATTCTCTCTTTAAGGTGGATTTAAAGGGAGAATCACAGCTCCCAAGTTTAAATACCATTGAAAATGATGCTGTTTGGGGGTGGATTCCAGCATCACTGTTTAAGTGGGGAGCCCAGATTCTCCTTTTAAATCCACCTTAAAGGGAGAATCTGGGGATTCCCTAGTTTAAATAACATTGAAAGTGATGCTGTTTCCCCAGTGGGGGACTGGATACAACACCATAAAATGTTTTCATAGCAGTACTGAAACATTTTGAAAGCATTTTGAAAATGTTTTTCAAAATTATTTCTGCTATGTGGCATGGCCCATTGCTATGTTCAGATTTGTGAGTTGGGGAAAGTTCTATAATGTGATGGTGACTGAAATGACCTGGTGGAAAAAAATCATTGTTTGGTCACTTGGGGTGGGGAGGGTGGCTGCCCATGGGGGGCATCAAACTCAGGTTGTGCCCAGGGCTCCAGTTTGCCCTAGGTACACCTCTGTGTCCTGGTTCTAACTGTTCCTGGAAAAAGCAAATCTGCCCACAGTCACACATACTTTGATAACAGCCAAACTAGTCTACTGTAACACATTGTCTATGGAGCTGCCCTTGAAGTCCTTTCAGAAAATTCAACTGGCATAAAATGCATTTGCGAGGAAGGCTCTTATATGGACGAGAGTTTGAACAACCCTACAAAACCAGCAGTGTTTCAAGTGGCCTCCATTTTGCTCCTTGGCTCAAGCTACAGTATGGGTTTGGCGTCACGTTGCTTAGGAACCCACCACCTGCATGGCTGCCTCTTCCTACATCTCAGACTACCCAGGCTCCAAAATACATGTAGGAACCACCCTTACCTAAGGTCAAATTGGCTGGGACTCAAAGGGTCTGTTAATTGATCAGTCCTGGACTGTGTGCTGCTTAAAGATGAGATGAGCCCCATGTTGTTTGTTTTGTCCCATGGAGATACATGTTTACCAGTGCTTGCAGTAGATTCTACTTGAAGAAGATTGAGCTGATAGGACCAACCAGAGAGAATGACAGGATAAGAAAGGACCCTGCTGCTTATTTTCATACTTAACTAGAGTTCACTGTTGGCTGCAGTCTGTCATTGCTTACTTGGAACTAGAAGAGCGTCTATCATCGCTTGACAGGGGAAATCAAAATGGCAGGGTAGTCATCAAAGCCACCATTTGCCTTCACAATTCCAAATCTGGACCATGGATGGTGCTACCAAGAAAGACCCTCCAACTGTTATTAAGCACAGTGTAAGGAGACAATGTAGCATGAAGAAGTGATGATGCGGAACAAGATTTTGAAAACTGAACGAGGAGAAGTATGGCGTAGGTATAGGTTTTAATGGGGTGGTTCGGGGGGCGTGACCACACGTTCCCAAGCCCCACCCGTCTCAGTGCTTATAAAGCAGCTCTCCGGCGCCAGAGATGGCAGACTCCCCTGCCCCCCCCCCCATCAGTTGGGCTCCCAGCCGGCAGCCCCTTCTGCCCTCCCCTCCAGGCAGAGGCATAGCTAGGGAAAATGGAGCCCGGTGCAAAATCTGGGCGGCCGCTGTGATGCTGGAATCCACCCCCAAACAGCAGCACTTTCAATGGTGTTTAAACTAGGGAGCCCAGATTCTCCTTTTAAATCCACCTTAAAGGGAGAATCTGGCCCCCCCAGTTAAAACAACATTGAAAATGATGCTGTTTTGAGGTGGATTATCCCCCACCCTGAAACAGCATCACTTTCAATGTTTAAACTGGGGACCCCAGATTCTCCCTTTAAATCCATGCTGAAAAGGGTGGATTTAAAAGGAGAATCTGGGGAAATTTGGAGGATGCCTGCTATGAGGGGTTCAATTGTTAAGATAGCAACACCAAACTTTCAGGGTATCTTCTGGAGACTCTCCTGATGATATCACCAGGTTTGGTGAAGTTTGGTTCAGGGGGTCCAAAGTTATGGACGCTTAAAAGGATAACCCCTTCTACTGTTAGCTCTTATTGGAAACAATGGGGATGGGGCATCCACTTTGGAGGTCCATAACTTTGGACCCCCTGAACCAGACTTCACCAAACATGGGTGGTATCAGCAGGAGACTATTCTGATGATACCACCTAGGTTTAGTGAAGTTTGGTTCAGGGGGTCCAAAGTTATGGACCCTCAAAAGTGTAGCCCCCATCTTTTATAGCTCCCATTGGAAACAATGGGGGATGGGGGCACCCCCTTTGGGAGTCCATAACTTTGGACCCCCTGAACCAAACAGCACCAAACCTGTCATCAGGAGAGTCTCCCAACAAATCCCTGAAAGCCTAAAAACTACATCCCCTGCAGGCCAAAAACCGATTTTTTTAAAAAAATATGCAAAACACCCACAAACAGGGGGCGGAGCTTCGGACATGTAATGCGGGGTTTGAACCCAAGAACCCCCCCTTACCTACATCCTTGACAAAGGGGAATTGTGCTGTGTCTTTCAAAATGCTACATCTATGGCAAGGGTGGTGAACCTATGGCACTCCAGATGTTCACTGGCAGGGGCTGATGGGATTTGTAGTCTATGAACATCTGGAGTACCATAGGTTCGCCACCACGGATCTATGGCATGGATTTGCAGCAGGATTCAGAGAGAAAAACAGAAGTTCTTGTTCGACTTGAGGGAATTCATAATTAATGAATGGGATTCGTTGCCACTTGTTATGGCCTAGATGATTTCCATGGAATACAAGGTATTGGCAGTAGATGCTGATGACAAGTGAGAATGCCCTGCTTGTAAATGTCACTATGAGGAACTGGAGGGCTATCATTGGATGGTTAATTTGGCCCACGTTGGCTGGATATAGCAATTTAGATGTTGATAGAAATGCTCATTGGGGTGGGGAGGGCACACTGAGGTATGCTGTTGAGGCCAAGTGATGGTAGAATGTTATGGACCCTCAAACGTGTAGCCCCTATCTTCTATTGGCTCCCATTGGAAACAATGGAGGATGGGGGCACCCCCTTTGGGAGCCCATAACTTTGGATCCCCTGAACCAAACCTCACCAAACCTGGGCAGTATCATCAGGAGAGTCCCCCAAACAATCCCTGAAAGTTTGGTGCTGCTAGCTAGCCTAACCAATGCGCCCCCTGCAGGCCAGAAACCGAAAAACACTAAAAATGTTTTTAAAACCCACAAACGGGTGGGCGGAGTTTCGGACATGAATGGGGGGGTTGAACCCGAGAACGCCCCCTTACCTACGTCCTTGCCTCCACCTGAACAGTCTCCCCCCTTCCCCGTTGGGCCTCCTGCAGGTTAACATCTGTTTTAGCTTTTTAGAAACTTCTTAGAAATGTTCAAAACTTTAGTTTTAGAAACTTCTTCAGTGCTGCGGGCCCATTTGGAGGCTGCCTGTTTGGAGGCTTCCCCTAGGCCCTTTCCCTGCTTACCTTAAGCCCCGCACTACTCTCCTAAAGTAGTGTGGGGTCCAGCTGCACTCCCCACTTCAGGGGTGGCGAGAACGCAGCCCCCCTGACGCTGCCTCTCTTGTGCCCCCTCAGCGCGTGTAATTCCTGGCGCCTTTTCAAATGGCACCTTTTGATGACCCCGCACAGAGCGCGGGGTCATGGGGAAGCCGGGGCGCGCGCCAGGAATTGCGCGCGCTGGGAATTGCGCGCAGCAACCCTCCGACAAGGGTAAGTGGGGAAAGGGCCCTAATTCATCTCTTATTACATGTACAAAATGCATTCATCATCAGCACAGGGCAATTTTTCCAGTTACTTTTTACTTTGTTTCTGCCCTTGGCCAACATTGGAGGTGACGGAACATCTGACTGTGTTAAAGCTGCAATCCAAAGGGAGCTTGTGGAACTACTCAGGAGTAGGCATCTCAGATCTACATCCTAAAAGTTGACACCAAGCATCACTAGCAAATGCTGTGTTGCTCTCTTGCTCTCTGTCCTGAAATCCTTCTACCTAGATGAGGGAACACTGATGGTGGCTGTTCAGTACTGAAGAAGTTGCCTTGAATTCCAGAGCAGAGTTCCGAGTTTCCAGCATGTGGCCCTTGTGAGCTGCGGCTGCTGAAATCCAAAGCAGAAGACTACAAATATTCCCAGATCCTAGAAGGCTCTTGGCCTGTCTGCCACAAAGAGCTTAGGAGTATAAGGTCTTTGCCGAGGGAAACAGCATTTCTGAGCAGGGATGCTTCTGAACTTTTATGACAGATGTTGGCTTGAGGAGAACACATGGGTTTCCACCAAAACCATAGCAAACTTTGAGCATGTGTAACCCCCATGCTCAGAATGGGTTGACCCAGTAAGGGGTGGAGACTCAAAGCTGCAGAGCTCATGTAGTTTGGAGGAGACAAGGCTACCAGACTCGGACCTTGATTTGTATAAGCCCTTAACACCTTGTTAAGGTAACTGCAATGTTGTTGGGAACTAGTGGGAAGGTAGTTGTTAATTGTTGCTATGTTGTAAATGTTGGAGTTTATTATTTCAGGTTTTTTAATGTTTGTAATGGGTGAGAGTTCTCCTGGAAACCTTCATCATGTCGAATCCTGTTCATCAAGCCCTTGGAGTCTTCAGGAGCCAACCCACTTGCAAAGAAGAATTGGACTTGGCAATATCAGAAGACTGTAACTAGAAGGACTTGAAAACGCAACCTGAACAGGACCTTGAAGTGTGATGTTAAATGTTGATGTTTGGTGTTATATGTTAAGAAAGTAAACCAATTTTGTTTTAAAAATTTGTTGTTGCAAACTCATTCCAAGTTCTGCTCCACAGAACCCACAGATAGAGGTTACACATGCATTAATACCAGCAAGATATTTGGGTTTACAACCCAATCCTCAACATGATTCAGAAGCAAGAAATCTCTGTGGAGTTCAGTGGGGCACACTTTCTGGTCATCTTGAAGAATTCCCTTCCCTTTGTTGACGTGTGGAGAAAAAGTATTTAGTTTTCAAATTACACCCCCCAACCCACCCTCCCTGCAGCTGGACGGCGCACACCTCCAAAGGGATTCTCCCCAGCTGGTGGGCTGATTCACCCACACAGCTCTGGTTCAGAATGCAGATTGCAGTGGATGGATCCGTGGGCAAGTGTAAAATTCAGCTGACCTTTGACAGCCCAGTGGGAACTCTATGGGGAAGCAGACCACATCTAAAAGTTGTGCTCCTGTGTGCCCAGCAAGGATGCCACAGTTGTGCCCCCCTGCTCTGCCCCAATGCCCTTGGCTACAGCGGCGCTTACCGAAGCACACCCCCATTTTACAGCCGGTTCCCTCTGCCTGCTTGCAAGCATTACTGCAAAGAAGCCAGATGGGTTCCGTTCCATGAATCTTGGCAAAGGCACCAGCAGCGGATTAGGTTGCTTACCAATATTTTAGTGAATTAGGGCTTAAAGCAGGGTGGATGGGCCTCCGAGCGGACAGCTGCATGTGTGTGTCTCTGTGTTTGGGCAGGCGGGGGGCGGGGGATGTTGATTTTTAAGTTGGTAGCACAATTCTGTTACAGGGAAATAGAATTAAAAGTCCTGAATTGTAACCACAGGCGGACTGGTGAGAGTCACGT
Organism: Sphaerodactylus townsendi; assembly: GCF_021028975.2. Classification (NCBI taxonomy): domain Eukaryota; kingdom Metazoa; phylum Chordata; class Lepidosauria; order Squamata; family Sphaerodactylidae; genus Sphaerodactylus; species Sphaerodactylus townsendi. The sequence goes on along the minus strand of NC_059439.1, from coordinate 3,275,622 downwards.
GGTCTGGAAGGGATCTCCGGGCAGCTATAGGAAAACAAGCTCTGGAGAGTGAGGGAGGCTGGAGAGAGGCTGGTGCTGCTGCGTTGCCCTCCTCCGGCACTCTCAGACCAGCCAGCGGCGCCCCGCTCCGAAGGCCCATCAAGCTCAGACAATGCCGCATTTGCTAGAGTTTTAATTTGTGCTCATGACTACCTTGTCACGACAGATAACAATACCACCCAGCAGATCAAATTAAACTCCTTCCAGACTCCAAGAGACACAAACTTGCCAGATTAATTAAACAAACACGTCCGGATTTTCGTTGCCTTCAAGAGACCCATAAAAAGAAGACAGATGCGAAAGATTTAATAAAAGTGCCAGGGTGGGAAATTATTGGTGAATCCAGATGTAATGCAAAAAGGAATATGGTGTTGCTATTTTAATGGTTGGAATATATCTGGGAACAAGGGACACTGGACATTTTCGAAATAATAACAAAAAATAAACTGTGGCAAGATAAACAGAGCGAAATTTTGAAGATATGGACAATATATGTGGACTGGATGAAAGAAGCTGGAGTCAATGAGGAGATATGGGAGAAGAGATTACAAAGAATGAACTTACTGCTGTTTGTTTGATAAAACTATGAAGAAAATACAGGGGGGAGGGGGGAAAGGGGGAAAATGTATTGTTTGAAAACGAATGAAGAAGAGTATTAATATAAAATGGAATATTCAAATGATACAATAAAAAATTGTTTAAAAAAAATTAAACTCCTTCCTCCCAGCCCCCAAATACCTATTGAAATTGAAATATGTTAACACACACACACCGCCTAACAACACAGGTACGTTAGGAGAAAGAAGCAACAGAAAAAGTCGAGGCAGCCATTGGCACGTGGAAAAGACAAATCCCATGAGATCGTTGGGGGTGGGTGGGGTGTATCTGAATGCTACAGAATGAGCTTAAGAATCACAGACATGGGGGCTTCATCCTGACCTAATCTGAGGCCCACTTTGTGGCTGTATAAGCCAGAAAGTTAGGGCTTCCCATACCACCACGATCTGAAGCACCCAGTCTAAAATGCTCTGGTCTCTGTAAAAATCGCTGTCCGCTAGAAAGTGGTGGCATGAAAGAATGGGCAACACATTCAAGAAAACTACGTCCCCCATGAGACACAAAACTGCCGCAACCTCTTGCTCTTCTGAAACTCACCCAATGGGTGCAGCCACAGATAGACACACAGTCATTTATGGTACTATTAAACTGCAGATTCACTCATGCACCGCAGGCCGTCTAAAAGGGCAGGCCCGTCTCACTTTCCACAGTCAGCAACCACGAAGCACATTCTATAGTCCCACGCATGCTGTGTTTGTTCGGCTTCTGTGCGTTCACTCTTCCTCTCAGTGGAAAACACTGGTTCCGTGTCTTGGGGGCAAAACGGGATATGCTGCCCAAACTCACTTTCTCATGCCAGAATAGGGGCTTTAATGACTTGACATCCTGGCCTCAGAACCAGGGCAACGGCTGCTGTTTCCCCTGCCGGTTGGTGGCAGCTGCCAGCATTGTATCCTCTTCCTCTTAGCCTCCCTTCTTCCCCAGAGACTCAGACGCCCCTTCCGCACATGCAGAATAATGCACTTTCAATCCACTTTCACAACTGTTTGCTAGTGGATTTTGCTATTCCGTACAGAAAAATCCAGCTGCTAAGTGGATTGAAAGTGGATTATTCTGCATGTGCGGAAGGGGCCAGAGGCTGTTTTCAGAGTTCAGGGGTGCCTGAAATCTATATGGTTTCTAAAAAGGAAGCCTCAGCCCTCCATTTGCATGACCTCAGCAAGCCATTTAACAGTAGGACGTTTGGGAGAGCATCCATTCACAGGGTCGCCGTGAGTCAGAAGCAACCTGGTGGCACTTCACACATACATTTCTACCCTGATCCTCAGTCAACCATTGGACTCTGTGGGGCAGCGCTACACTGGCTGATCTCATCTCCCCAAGGTCAGGGACACTTGGAGAGAGGACCTCTGCTTGGCGCCCCCTAACATGTGGAGGGGAGGCCTCGAGGGGAGAGCCTCTCTCCAATGTTATTCAACATCTATATGTGCCCCCCTTTCACAGCTGGTTCAGAGTCTTGGGCTGGGATGTCACTAGTATGAGGATGACACCCAGATCTTTCTGCTGAGGAATGGTTGGCTGAATGCCACCCCAGTTGTTTTGGCTGAGTGTCTGGGGAGGGTATGGGGAGAAGGTTGGGTCAGGACTGCCCAACAGCATTCTGACATCAGAACTGGGCTTGCGGTAACTGAGCCATTTTGCTGATTTATTGTGAATAGCTCGATTTGGAGGCGATAGTGTGTGTAGGGGGGGAGGTATTACCCATCATGATTCACTAGGCCTGGGGTCTGCAACCTGCAGCTCTCCAGATGTTCATGGACTACAATTCCCATCAGCCAATTGGCCATGGTGGCAGGGGCTGATGGGAATTGTAGTCCATGAACATCTGGAGAGCTGCAAGTTGCAGACCCCTGCACTAGGCAATGCTGAATCTGGGATCAGGGCTAGGTCAATCTTTAACAAGATAAATACCCTGTACAATTTAAAATTTTAATTCTTACAACCAACAAGGGCTTTTGCAAAGCTTGTTGGCAAATGCAGTCAAGTGTAATCTTGACTTGACCAAAAATGAAACTCACAAGATATCCCAGGCGTGCTGGGCTCGAAAACTCTGTTCGTTTGGAAGGGGAAAGGTCAGGGGGCATGTCTCTTCATACGTTACAATCCATCTTTAAAAATCAATAACTGGAGCCCTCTTCTCCAAAGGCCAGGTTCGCAGGGCTAGCAAACGGAGAGTCCCTCCCCTCCTCCATTCTCTGGCGGACTGATCTGGCCTCCTGATGGCTCCGGCACCTGCCCTGATGTCCGACCGCCCTTGTGGCTGACTGGACATCCTTTCCTTATCAGTCTCCTCCTCTTCCTCCTACTGCTAAGCTGTGCCACTCTGTTTAACCCACAGGAAAGAAGCCAGAAGAACTTTGGAGCTGAAGTTTTGCCTGGAGGCAAAGTTTTAAGTGAATGGAAGTGGGGGAAATCGCAGCCGGATTCTGGAGACCCAGTAAGGTTTTCAAGGCAAGAGATAGACAGAGGTGGTTTGCAGTTTTGCCTGCCCCCGTGTAAGAACCCCAGAGGGCTCCAATCCAAGTCCTAGCCAGGATCGACCCTGCTTAACTTCAAAGATGAGATAAACTACCCTGGACAATCCAAATCCTATGGGTTAAATCCTCCAGGGTTTTATAATGGGTGGAGGAATTTGCACTCTACTCTGTTACCTTTCCCCTCTCACTGCAGCCTAAAATGCCCGCAGAAATCTTGTTCTTTAGAGCAAGGGGAGGGGGGCATTTGAGGCTGTAGCTCGAGGGGAAAGTCAGAAAGTTGAGCTCCGTAAGTTCAAGTCCCTCTGCCCACAGAAAATCTCTGGAGATCTAATCCACTCTGCTTTACTACTGGCAAAGTGCTGAGGTGGGCACCTTTACCTGAAAGTTTTGTTGCATGGGTGAACTTATAAACTCTAAAACTGCTGGGAAATTGCACATAAATTCCCATCGTTTTCATAATTGTTTCTTTTCAAAATGCCTCATTTCCCTCTGTTTCAGTTATTAGTCATGTTCATTTTCTTTGTTTGAATGTTTATTCAATGCCTCCCACAACAAAGATTCAAGGTAAATGCACACACACACACACACACACACACACACACACAGAGCATGTGTGAAACTGCAACTGCAACCAAAAACCTCAAGCCACACACTGAAGCACTGAGAAGTGCTCGAAGTCCACATAGCCTTTGCCACTGACTTGAAGGGTTTCTGAACAGTGGCCACGAAGGCAGATGCCCAATTCAGAAATACCTCTAAAATTCAACTTTTTGCTTCAGGCATGTAGGTAGGGGGCGGTTAACGGGTTCAAACCCCTCCCATTACATGTCTGGCTTGCTCGAAATAATGCATGAAATGGAACAGCTGGATAGTTGTCACGGAACCCACCCCATAAAAAAATCTATATCTACGGCACTGTCTTGCTTGTAGAGCGGGCAAAAGCGTGAGCTGGAAATCCCAGGAAAACATGCAGTCCCAGGTAATCGACAGGGCCCAGATCTGCCCATTCACATCTAAATTTGCAGATGATTGGTCTATTTTTAAGCAAACCCTGAACATAATCCCGCTGCGTCATGGACCTTATCTTGCTTCGCTTTGTGGTATGGAACTTTTATTTGCTCAAATACTGCATGGGAACCAGATCGAAGGGGAAATGTTGAACGTAGTTAAGGCAAGCAACTCCCAACACCCACACAATTTTTTGTTTTAAAATAAACCCCACCCTGATTGTTTTGTATGGGAATGAGAAATTACCTCTCATAGGGAAGAGGTATCTCTCAGGGATGCAGCAGAGATAGAAGAAGAAGAAGAAGAAGAAGAAGAAGAAGAAGAAGAAGAAGAAGAAGAAGAAGAAGAAGAAGAAGAAGAAGAAGAAGAAGAAGAAGAAGAAGAAGAAGAAGAGATAGAAGAAGAGAAGAGAAGAAGAAGAAGAAGAAGAGAAGAGAAGAAGAAGAAGAGAAGAAGGGGAGGGAGGGAGGGAGGGAGGGAGGGAGCAGGGAGGGAGGGAGGGAGCAGGGAGGGAGGGAGGGAGGAGGGAGGGAGGGAGAGGGAGGGAGTTTGGATTTATAATCCCCTTTCTCTCCTGTAGGAGACTCCAAAGGGAGCTGACAATCTCCCTCGTCCTTCCCCCCTCACTAACAAACACCCTGTATGAGGTACTTAGGTGGGGCTGAGAAGAGAGCTCAAAGAGAAGCTGTGACTAGCCCAAGGTCACCCAGCTGGCATGTGTGGGAGTGTACAGGCTAATCTGAATTCCCCAGATAAGCCTCCACAGCTCAGGTGGCAGAGCTGGGAATCAAACCCGGTTCCTCCAGATTAGATACACGAGCTCTTAACCTCCTACGCCACTACACCACGGCCTCCCATGCACTGCAATCTTCATCCAAACAGCCCTCCAATGTTCTTTACCATTTGGTGCAATGCTTAGGACAGGGGTGGCCAACCAATGGTGCTCCAGATGTTCATGGACTTCAATTCAGTTCCAATTGGCCATGCTGGCAGGTGGGGGTGGGGGGGGGGGGGGGGGGGGGGGGGGGGGGGAGGGGGGGGGGGGGGGGGGGGGGGGGGGGGGGGGGGGAGGGGGGGGGGGGGGGGGGGGGGGGGGGGGGGAGGGGGGGGGGGGGGGGGGGGGGGGGGTTGGGGGGGGGGGGCGGGGGGGGGGGGGGGGGGGGGGGGGGGGGGGGGGGGGGGGGGGGGGGGGTGGGAGGGGCGGGGGGAGGGGGGGCGAGGGGGGGGAGGGGGGTGGGGGGGGTGGGGGGAGGGGGGGGGTGGGGGGGGCGGGGGGTGGGGGGGGGGGGGGGTGGGGGGGGGGGGGGGTGGGGGGGGGGGGGGGTGGGGGGGGGGGGGGGTGGGGGGGGGGGGGGGTGGGGGGGGGGGGGGGTGGGGGGGGGGGGGGGTGGGGGGGGGGGGGGGTGGGGGGGGGGGGGGGTGGGGGGGGGGGGGGGTGGGGGGGGGGGGGGGTGGGGGGGGGGGGGGGTGGGGGGGGGGGGGGGTGGGGGGGGGGGGGGGTGGGGGGGGGGGGGGGTGGGGGGGGGGGGGGGTGGGGGGGGGGGGGGGTGGGGGGGGGGGGGGGTGGGGGGGGGGGGGGGTGGGGGGGGGGGGGGGTGGGGGGGGGGGGGGGTGGGGGGGGGGGGGGGTGGGGGGGGGGGGGGGTGGGGGGGGGGGGGGGTGGGGGGGGGGGGGGGTGGGGGGGGGGGGGGGTGGGGGGGGGGGGGGGTGGGGGGGGGGGGGGGTGGGGGGGGGGGGGGGTGGGGGGGGGGGGGGGTGGGGGGGGGGGGGGGTGGGGGGGGGGGGGGGTGGGGGGGGGGGGGGGTGGGGGGGGGGGGGGGTGGGGGGGGGGGGGGGTGGGGGGGGGGGGGGGTGGGGGGGGGGGGGGGTGGGGGGGGGGGGGGGTGGGGGGGGGGGGGGGTGGGGGGGGGGGGGGGTGGGGGGGGGGGGGGGTGGGGGGGGGGGGGGGTGGGGGGGGGGGGGGGTGGGGGGGGGGGGGGGTGGGGGGGGGGGGGGGTGGGGGGGGGGGGGGGTGGGGGGGGGGGGGGGTGGGGGGGGGGGGGGGTGGGGGGGGGGGGGGGTGGGGGGGGGGGGGGGTGGGGGGGGGGGGGGGTGGGGGGGGGGGGGGGTGGGGGGGGGGGGGGGTGGGGGGGGGGGGGGGTGGGGGGGGGGGGGGGTGGGGGGGGGGGGGGGTGGGGGGGGGGGGGGGTGGGGGGGGGGGGGGGTGGGGGGGGGGGGGGGTGGGGGGGGGGGGGGGTGGGGGGGGGGGGGGGTGGGGGGGGGGGGGGGTGGGGGGGGGGGGGGGTGGGGGGGGGGGGGGGTGGGGGGGGGGGGGGGTGGGGGGGGGGGGGGGTGGGGGGGGGGGGGGGTGGGGGGGGGGGGGGGTGGGGGGGGGGGGGGGTGGGGGGGGGGGGGGGTGGGGGGGGGGGGGGGTGGGGGGGGGGGGGGGTGGGGGGGGGGGGGGGTGGGGGGGGGGGGGGGTGGGGGGGGGGGGGGGTGGGGGGGGGGGGGGGTGGGGGGGGGGGGGGGTGGGGGGGGGGGGGGGTGGGGGGGGGGGGGGGTGGGGGGGGGGGGGGGTGGGGGGGGGGGGGGGTGGGGGGGGGGGGGGGTGGGGGGGGGGGGGGGTGGGGGGGGGGGGGGGTGGGGGGGGGGGGGGGTGGGGGGGGGGGGGGGTGGGGGGGGGGGGGGGTGGGGGGGGGGGGGGGTGGGGGGGGGGGGGGGTGGGGGGGGGGGGGGGTGGGGGGGGGGGGGGGTGGGGGGGGGGGGGGGTGGGGGGGGGGGGGGGTGGGGGGGGGGGGGGGTGGGGGGGGGGGGGGGTGGGGGGGGGGGGGGGTGGGGGGGGGGGGGGGTGGGGGGGGGGGGGGGTGGGGGGGGGGGGGGGTGGGGGGGGGGGGGGGTGGGGGGGGGGGGGGGTGGGGGGGGGGGGGGGTGGGGGGGGGGGGGGGTGGGGGGGGGGGGGGGTGGGGGGGGGGGGGGGTGGGGGGGGGGGGGGGTGGGGGGGGGGGGGGGTGGGGGGGGGGGGGGGTGGGGGGGGGGGGGGGTGGGGGGGGGGGGGGGTGGGGGGGGGGGGGGGTGGGGGGGGGGGGGGGTGGGGGGGGGGGGGGGTGGGGGGGGGGGGGGGTGGGGGGGGGGGGGGGTGGGGGGGGGGGGGGGTGGGGGGGGGGGGGGGTGGGGGGGGGGGGGGGTGGGGGGGGGGGGGGGTGGGGGGGGGGGGGGGTGGGGGGGGGGGGGGGTGGGGGGGGGGGGGGGTGGGGGGGGGGGGGGGTGGGGGGGGGGGGGGGTGGGGGGGGGGGGGGGTGGGGGGGGGGGGGGGTGGGGGGGGGGGGGGGTGGGGGGGGGGGGGGGTGGGGGGGGGGGGGGGTGGGGGGGGGGGGGGGTGGGGGGGGGGGGGGGTGGGGGGGGGGGGGGGTGGGGGGGGGGGGGGGTGGGGGGGGGGGGGGGTGGGGGGGGGGGGGGGTGGGGGGGGGGGGGGGTGGGGGGGGGGGGGGGTGGGGGGGGGGGGGGGTGGGGGGGGGGGGGGGTGGGGGGGGGGGGGGGTGGGGGGGGGGGGGGGTGGGGGGGGGGGGGGGTGGGGGGGGGGGGGGGTGGGGGGGGGGGGGGGTGGGGGGGGGGGGGGGTGGGGGGGGGGGGGGGTGGGGGGGGGGGGGGGTGGGGGGGGGGGGGGGTGGGGGGGGGGGGGGGTGGGGGGGGGGGGGGGTGGGGGGGGGGGGGGGTGGGGGGGGGGGGGGGTGGGGGGGGGGGGGGGTGGGGGGGGGGGGGGGTGGGGGGGGGGGGGGGTGGGGGGGGGGGGGGGTGGGGGGGGGGGGGGGTGGGGGGGGGGGGGGGTGGGGGGGGGGGGGGGTGGGGGGGGGGGGGGGTGGGGGGGGGGGGGGGTGGGGGGGGGGGGGGGTGGGGGGGGGGGGGGGTGGGGGGGGGGGGGGGTGGGGGGGGGGGGGGGTGGGGGGGGGGGGGGGTGGGGGGGGGGGGGGGTGGGGGGGGGGGGGGGTGGGGGGGGGGGGGGGTGGGGGGGGGGGGGGGTGCCAGCATCACAGTGGCTGCCCATGGGGGGGGGGGGGCAAAACAGGCTCCATTTTCTCTAGCTACGCCTCTGCCTGGAGGGGAGGGCAGCAGGGACTGCCGGTTGCTGGCTGGGAGCCCAGCCGGTGGGGCGGGGGCAGGGCGCGGAGCAGGGGAGTTTGCCATCCCTGGCCTTGGAGAGCTGCTTTTATAAGCACTGAGGCCGATGGCAGGGCTTGGGGAGGTGTGGCCATGCCCCCAGGGGCGGGTGGGGGTGTGGCCTCGCCCCTGAACCGCCCCATAAAAAATCTATAACTATGTCACTGGTCCTTCCCCACTAACCTAAACGATTATAATAAAATCAGATGAAACCTTTGGGTAGGGGAGTGGGCCGGCGACACCTGCTGGTCAGAAGAAATATTACAACAGCCCAATTTCAAATACAGAGTTAATGAAAAGACAGTGCTCTGCCCCACACTGAGGGTCAGTCTCCTTTGGGGCAGAGTTTCAGTTGCAGTCACGCTGAGGCTTAAGGCACAGCAGATTTCAGAAACCCCGCAGTTCCTGAGAGCAGAGAAACCCCCAAAGTTTTCCCTGGCTTTGGGGTTTCTGCTAATCCCAGTCTTTCCCCCCACTCCTCACAGGCATTTCTGGGGGACAAACATCCAGCTTTTAAAAAAAGAAGTAAAAATAATGAGTCCTCACAATACTGATATGGAAGAATATTGATATAAAAATTAAAGGGATTTTAAAAAACAATGGCAATCTTGTGAATTACTTTGAGGGTTATCTGTGGAAGGAGCTTGGTCAAGGGAACTCCCTCTGTGGTAGTGATAGCGGAGCCAGAAGTAAACCTGTTCCACTTCTGGACCTTTTGTCTGATTAAGGATTAAACTATGTTCTATTTTTGTGTTAGTTAGGTAGAAGCCAAATGTATTAGACAGGAAATATAAGTTTCTCTGTATCTGTGACTGCATGGATCCTCCTGGGCTCAAGGCAGGAGTCCACCCCGGCCCCACCTGAGCCTGTCCTTTCACGTGTAAAGGTCCCTGATGGGCGCACACAAAAGAAGATCTCGGGGAAAGCGCCTCGCCCTGCCAAATCCCGTCAGCAGGCAGATAAGGGGCCATCGTCATCAAGCTCCGTTTCCTGACCCCGAACACCTGGAGGACCCTTTGTGATTCTCCCGCCAGGGCATACGTCATCGCCTCGCCCTACTCTGGCGCGAAACCCAAGAAGGAGATGCCTATCGAACTCTGATTGGTTCCTGCATGTTGCAAATGCATGATTGGTTGTTTTGAATTTTGTTAATGAATGGTGGTGGGCTGTCTTGAGTTCTCCCAGGCTCCCGACAGGAGAAAGTGTATTTAAGATGTTGTAAGGCTGCTAGGCAGCGCAGTGTCCTTGCGGAACGGAGGTGCTGACACTTAGGTCAGCATCTCAATAAACCTTCCTTTTATTATACTCGTCGTGTCGGGTCTTGCTTGGGTTCCTGGGCGCTGCCGAGAGCTGGGTACCTTGGAGCCTGTAAAAGTTACCTGAGCAGCGCGGTAACAGCTGTGGCCAGAATCAAACATGGGAAGCTGAGCCTTGGTGTGGTTTATTGGGTCACCCTCTGCCTCTCATCTCAGCAGGCTCTGGAGAGAAGTGAGTCAGGAACACAGACTCCCCATCAGATCTGGGCAGCTGGCCCTTGGGGCGTTTGGGGCATCTGGGGTGTCTGGGTTTTCATCTTGCCTCCCCTCCTTTCTTCCTTTCTTCTTGTTCCACACACTCCAACCACTCCACTCTCCCACCATTCCAGCCCCACTCACCTAGCCTCCACCTGACTTCCCTGCATCTACTTCAGACAAGCTTTTTCTCAAAAGATGGGGACGAAAAGCCCAGCGGGACACTTTGTGCGTGTAAATAGAGAAACAGACCCCACTGCAACCTCACTGCAGAGCAAGGAGCCTCGGAGTAAGCACTGCATGCATAACGGGCCAATGTGGATCTACATGGGGCAACAGGCTGGTTTTGCCATGTGTCTATGTTTTAACCCTCTCTCCTTCTCACCATCCTTTTTACTTCCTCCTGATTGCTTTCTCCTCTCCCTCATTCTCAGAGCATGTTGAAATTCAGAAAAGTCCTGTTTTGCAAAAGAGTAGTAGTAGTAGTAGTAGTAGTAGTAGTAGTTGTTTGGATTTATATCCCCCTTTTTCTCCTGTAAGGAGACTCAAAGGGGCTTACAATCTCCTTTCCCTCCCCCCCCTGCTCCCCAACAAACACCCTGTGAGGTAGGCAGGGCTGAGAGAGCTCAGAAGAACTGTGACTAACCCAAGGTCACACAGCTGGTGTGTGCTGGAGTGCACAGGCTAATCTAGTTCCCCAGATAAGCCTTCATAGCTCAAGTGGCAGAGCGGGGAATCAAACCCGGTTCTCCAGATTAGAGTGCACCTACTCCTAACCACTACGCCACTGCTGCTCTCAGTATTGATGGCAGGATTTACTTAAGTGTCTAATAGTTGGTTCATAATTAAGTAGGGAAATGACAGGCTGCCTACAAAATAGAGCAGTCAGAGCACATTCAAAAGCTCTGGAAACCAGGGAAGAAAACGTTCCCCTCCTAGATCTGTCCCCAAAGGATAAGAGTTTGGGCATTCATTTTGCCATTTTTACACAATCTGTTGCTGATAAAATGTCTCAACCACACCCCGATCTTAGCGCTCATTTGTCGGCAGATGGAGCAGTAATCTCGTTTCCCGCATCTTGAACCCATTACTCCTGGTCCTAGTCTGTGGAGCAGCAGAAAACAAGCTTGCTCTCTCTCTTCAACATCACAAGAAAGGAAGGAAGGAAGGAAGGAAGGAAGGAAGGAAGGAAGGAAGGAAGGAAGGAAGGAAGGAAGGAAGGAAGGAAGGAAGGAAGGAAGGAAGGAAGGAAGGAAGGAAGGAAGGAAGGAAGGAAGGAAGGAAGGGCATGTGTTACCATTTTGGTCGCCCTCCTCTGGACCCGTTCCAGCTTGTCAATATCCTTCTTGAATTGTGGTGCCCAGAACTAAACACAGTATTCCAGGTGAGGGGTGATCAATGCAGAATAGAGAGGTACCATTACAAGGGAAGGAGGCAGCTGTCATGGTGCATACTCAAAAATTCCAGATTCTCCTCACTTGGATTTCATTGGTGATGAACATCTTCACAGTGGTGATCCTCAGTGGTGATTATCATGTGAACTAACTGAAGCAGAACTCAAAGTATGACTTCCATACTGATGAACACTGGCAAACAATGAAAGGTTGCAAAGATTCGTCTGTCGTAGCAAAACAAAAATGCGACATCTAGAAGGGCTTTTTCTGAGTCAGAGCTCACTTCATCAGATACATACGTGAAGGAACATCACACTCGAAGGGCACGCGGCTGCTTGACTGCTTCCCTGCCAGAAACTTCGCTCTGCCCTGGACAGACGCAGCTTTATACTGCTGACTCTGCCTCCAAGTGGACTTTGGAGGGCCACGAGGGCCATCAAGCCCAACTCAAAACAGATGGCCATCCAGCCTCTGTTTAAAACCTCCAAAGAAGGAGACTCCACCACTCTCCAAGGCAGTGAATCCCACTGTCCAACAGCCCTGACGGTCAGGAAGTTCTTCCTAATGTTTAGGTGGAATCTCCGTGTCCTAGTCTCTGAGGCAGCAGAAAACAAGCTTGCTCCCTCTTCGACATGACATCCCTTCAAATATTTAAATATGACTATCATGTCACCCCTTAACCTACACTTCTCCAGACCAGGAATATAGGTATAGATTTTTAATGGGGGGGGGCTCGGGGGGCCACACCTCCACTCACCACTGGGGGTGTGGCCACACCCCCAAGCCCCGCCCCAGCCTCGGTACTTATAAAAGCAGCTCTCCGAGGCCGGGGACAGCAGACTCCCCTGCCCCTTGCCTAGGTTGCAGAAAAGCCCGGCACAAGCCATGGGGATGGGCAGGAGAGGGGAGGTCAAGGCTTGGTATGAATGACGTTAGGAACCCTTTGTGTAAGGGGCAAGGGGAGGCGTTGATGTAGAAAGTCTCATCATACATCAACAGCCTTCTAGATACACATACTGGATGTTGAGGGATATCAGAGGTTCTGACAGATGTTCAGATAGCTGAAGAGAAAGTAACCTGATACTGGTACAAGGTTACAGCCAACCCAAATGTCGACAACATGGGCCCTGTTGAGCTATCAGAAGTTGTTGTGATTGACCAGCAAGCAAAGATTCCCTAACTGTCCAGAAGCCTTCCTCACAATGCAGTTGTGCACAGCTGCCAGGCAGCCCCTCGATCGATTGTGTGAGTTGTCCAGTTGACGCTGCACTTCTAGCCCTGGAGCTTTTACAACTGTAATTTATACTGCTATAGCTTAGGGAAATGGAAGTGTGGAGTTCTTACGAGGGATATTTTACTCCCCCCCCCCCCCAACATGCCAGAAAGGCATTTTGGTCTTAGGCCCCTTCCGCACACGCAAAATAATGTGTTTTCAAACCACTTTCACAACTGTTTGCAAGTGGATTTTGCCATTCCGCACAGCTTCAAAGAGCACTGGAAGCAGTTTGAAAGTGCAATATTCTGCATGTGCGGAAGGAGCCTCAAGTGATTTAAGAGAGGTGGAGTTGGGCGGCCACTGTTGTGAATAGCCAGCGCTCAGCAACTCTTGTTGCTGATTTAAAACCCCACAGGTTTAAGCAGAACTTTATTGAATGGAATCTGAGTGGCTTCCCACTGCTTAGGAATGTTCCAGGGTCAGCTTCTGTTATTTCAGTGCACAACCATTGCTTGCTAGTCCACAGATGCTGCTCACAGGCAAGAGACATTTCCATGGACATTTCTTTTGCATCTGCTCTTAATCCTCCCGGCCTGGATTTAAGAGCCAGGAGCAGGATTAAGCAATGGCATTTCCTGGAGCCCACTGATTAAGAGACCCTTTGGGGCAGAGCGGCTGGGTTGCCACCATATGGCCGTTTCAGCAGGAGGACAGCAGGGCCTTCGAAGCCTGCTGCTTGTACTTCAGCGGAGCAGCAAATGGCACGCCCAGCAAGGCACCAGCAGAGGCTTGGAGCTATTGGAGAGAGGCCCAAGAATATCCTCACCAGGTATCCTCACCCGCAGCTCTCGACGTTGCACACCTTGCCCAGCAGCAACCACACCAACATTGCGCCACGCTCATCCATACATCACAAAAAGATGAAAGTTGTGGATCCCGCTGTCCAGAGCTGGGCTGAATAGAATCTTCTCCGAAGCAGAATTTCATAGTGAAAAGTGCCACTTTGGGAAGCAAGACGTTTCCTCTCATTGAGAGGAACTCTGGGTGGAAGCAGAAAAGGAGCTGGCAGAAAGCCAAAGTTGAGCTGTGCTTTGCGGTGGGGGGGTGGAAGGGGAGAGGTGGGATCCAGCAGGTTCTCACAGGTTCCCGAGAGTAGGTTACTAATTATTTGCGTGTGCCGAGAGGGGGTTACTAATTGGTGATTTTGCCACGTGATTTTGGCCTTCGTTATGCCCCTCCTCTCAGCAGTAGCGCGCAGAACTTGAAGCAGTGTAGCAGGAGGTGCACAGACGTGCGTGGCAGCCTGCGCCTGCATGCATTCGTTTGCTGCCCAAGTAGAGGCTGCATCCTTGCCACAGCCCCACCCAGGAATGCCCCGCCCCCAGAATGCCCGGCAACGCCCCCGTCATGCCCTGCCCCGCCCCACTGGCGCTACGCCACAGTTTGAATCCCACCACCATGGGAACCTGCTACTAAAATTTTTGGTTCCCACCACTGGGGGGGGTGTATTCTTAAGGTCAAATTTTTAACTGTGTGCATTTTTGGAGGGCTTGTGTGTTTGCTTTTTGAGGGCTTCTGGGGCTGTTATTTGTGTGTGTGACAGTTTTTCCTTGTCCTGGCTGTGTCCTTGTCTCAGGCTTCTGAGGGGTGGGGCTTCTGGTGAGTCACCACCTTTATTTAACTGCCATTCAGCTGTCTTCAGCACTCTCATTGCGCTACCTCAGGGTGGTTTTTTTTTTCAGTAAGCAGTAATTTTGGGGGAGACAATAGAAGGTGAGATAGAGTCTGGACATGGGGCAAAGGCTCCAGACACTAAGTCTCATTCCCTGGAGCTCAGTGAACAAGTCCTTGATTAAATAGGCAAGAGGTTATGGTGGGTTTTCTGGGCTGTGTGGCCGTGGTCTGGTAGATCTTGTTCTTAACGTTTTGCCTGCATCTGTGGCTGGCATCTTCAGACGTGTATCACAGAGGGAAGTCTGTTACACACTGTGTCCAGTGAAAAGGGAATGTTTTTAGTGGAGTATATATTTCCATGCCCCAGGGTGGAGAACCAATCAGTAAATGTTTGGGTGGAACTTGCTATGCAAAGGTGTGGTTGATAATATTGTATTGCGGGTGGGGTTTTTCAGTCCAGGGAGTGATTCACATTTGCATTCCCTGCAGCAGCAACAGTGAATGTAAACCCTGTGTCTGGGTGAAGTCCATTTTCCATGAACCTAGCATGCCCTTGGCCTTTGATTCTGGTGTTTTTAATTTTGTTTAATTCTCAGAGTCTCTTCTTTCTTGTTTAAGTTTTCTTGGTGTTTATGGATTTCAATGGCATCCCTGTGTAGTCTAACATAGTAACCTTCCAAGTTGTCCAGAATTTCGATGTTTTTAAAAAGGATGTTATGTCCAGTTTTGTTTAGAGCATGTTCTGCTACTTCAGATTTTTCAGGATGGTCAAGCCGACAGTGTCTTTCGTGCTCCTTAATACGAGTCTGAATGCTGAATTTTGTAGTTCCAATGTAGACCTTTCCACAGCTGCAGGGTATGCGATAGACTCCTGCAGAAGTGAGGGGGTCTCTCTTGTCCTTTGGTGAGCATAGCATGTGCTGTATTTTTCTAACCCTACACCAATTGTGTCATGAGGGCGACCAGGGTGACAAGGAGGCTGAATTGTTCAAAGCATCTCTGGTTGAAAAGGATGGTCGGTTGTGGTCATGGTCTCACATATACATTCCATAATCTCAGACAGAGGGGCTCAATTCATGTCCAAATTT
This sequence comes from Sphaerodactylus townsendi, assembly GCF_021028975.2. Classification (NCBI taxonomy): domain Eukaryota; kingdom Metazoa; phylum Chordata; class Lepidosauria; order Squamata; family Sphaerodactylidae; genus Sphaerodactylus; species Sphaerodactylus townsendi. The sequence goes on along the minus strand of NC_059439.1, from coordinate 3,260,463 downwards.
TGGAGAGCTAAAGAGACTTATAAACACCATGCTGATAAAAAAAATGCAAACGTTTTGAGGTGGGGGATTCAGTGTATGTCTCCAGTAAGAATCTACGTTGGGCTCAACCCAGCAACAAGCCGGGTCATTATTATTTGGGACCTTTCAAAGTTGTGCATATCATTACTGAGGTGAAATTGCCTGAAACCTATTGGTATGTGCACCATGTTTCATTCCTGCCTCTTTAAACGGGCGCCTCCTGCCAACTAGTGATACTTAGAGGAGGATGTGTCTCCTGCTCTATTGGAGTCACGTTTGTATTGTGCCCATCTGCAGTATTTGGTCGCTTGGAAACACTTCCCTGCAGGGGAGAATGAGTGGGATGACGTTTCCGATGTTCGGGCCCCCCATTTGAGTTCTATTGTAAATATTCTCAAGGTCCTGGTGGCCCCTAGGTTATCATTAGGACAGCAGCATGTCATGACCAGTCCCTTTCTGATTTGATCCTGCCATGTCTCCCAACCGGGACATGAGATCTTTCTCTCCTCCCCGCACCCAGCTCCTTCTTAATTACTGTGGTTGTACTTTCTCACTCTATACTTTCACTTCCCAGGCAATACATTATCACCTCATTAGCTACCTGCTGATGTAGTTCTTGTGGTAGTGTGGAATGCAAGGGGAGACTGCATTGTCTCTGGATCCTGGGACTGGAGGGGTGCCATCCCCCTTTGTGAACTGGTAGTCAGGGGTGGTTTTGTGTGACTTGGGGGCATGACATGGGGTACAATGGAGGACACTTTGTTGCTTATGCCTCAGTTCTGGCAACAGAAGTGTAAATGCTTATTCCTGACACTGTTTCCTAATAAAGTAATCACCCGAATACAAAGTCTCGTTATTAAATAGTCCAGAGACACGACAAATAGCACATGGAACCCTTCCTGGGAAAATCTGAACCGCACAACCACTCGAGCTTCCTTGGTAATGTCTAGGTGAGGCTAGTGCAATTCTTTGTTTGTAGGGATGCTTCTGAAGACTGTTCAAAAGCTCCAGCTCATCCAAAAACAGTATCTAGCTTAATAACTCATACTACTACAACCACAGACCTGCACCAGGATTTTTACTGGCTGCCAGTTTGTTAAAAGATTTCCTCTATGAAGCCTCAAACAAAGGAAGATCCTACACGGCTTCTGTTCCACAGCGTGTTTAAAATGGCAGGATGACATCTTTAAAAGGGAAAAGGATCAACATTTGTGAATATTTTAGACAATTTCCATGGCATCGATAATTATTATATTTTTGCATCGTTTTTTATTTTGTATTACAGCTTTATTGCATTTTCATTCCACAAACAAAGTAAGTGCGCATTGTGCTCCAATTGAGTAATTATTTGCTTGTACACGTTCTATCATTTTTCTGTTCTCCAATTTCACAATCTAGTTTTAATCATTTGCACGGATATTCTGTTTGTATGTATTTTTGTATTTTATTCCATTGTTGTTTCAAAAATTGCACCGTCTACCCTGAGTCTGAGCCAGACAGGCCAACTATTTTATTTAATTTGTCGTGCACCTTTCTCATGGGGATTCGAGTCCGATTACAGTGTAAACCACAACAAGATGAGATGCCTAACTGGCTGAAAGGCAATAATTTTTAAAGTAAATAAATACAGGACTAAAAGCAAAGCAAAAAAGGTAGGTGGGCATTATTTCCCTGTGCTGAGCATTTCCCCATGTGGGGGGGGGGGGGAGATGCAAACTCTTCTTCCCCTCCCACTTTAACCACTGCGTTACTGTTGGCCAGCATAGCTGCCTTAGATCATCAAACCACATGAGGTGTTCACAGCAGATTCCTGAGTGGGTCAGCTTACTGCACAACAGCTGGGGTCTGAGTCTGACCCGTTCATGCATCCTTAAAAATATATTCCTGGAAGTAAGTAACACAATGTGCAAAAGATAACCTTGGCCGTTTCCCCACTTTTAAAATGACGTCGGTTTCATCTGGTCCAGGACCTTTTTAGCGCGAGGCTTGTGATCCCGGGCTTCCCCACTGCCTTGCGCTCCACGCGGGGTCATTGAAAGGCGGTGTTTTGAGCAGCGCCAGAATGACCCGCGCTGAGGGGGCGCAAGAGCAGCAGAGTCGGGGTGGCTGCGTTGTTGCCGCCCCTGTAGTGGGGAGTGCAGGTGGACCCCGTGCTACTCAGCGAGAGTAGCGTGCAGCAAACAGTGAGTGGGGAAAGGGCCCGTGTTAGTAGGTGACTGGTATTGTTTCTTCATACACAAAATGTTTCTTGCTAAGATGATGCGTGGTTTGTATCACAGTGTCTGCAATGATTCATTTCACAAATAATAGCAGAGCAACAGAATTTGGGGAGATTGTGATTCGTTTTAATTTTCACCCGTGCATCAAACAGTCTTTAACAAACTGTCCGAAGCAAACAACACCCACAGCCACACCCAAACCCCTTTTCCAACTTTTTGGAGCCTCTGCAGCATTTGGTGACACTTGTCGTGATGGCTTTGGGCAATTCAGCTAGAAGTAAACCTTTCTGCAACTGAACGTAACAAAACCTTCAAAGGCCCGCTCAGAAAATGATTCGATGCCATTTGTTTTTAATCCCAAATGTAATGACTGTCCCATGTTTCATTCTTTATCTTCCTCCTCCTCCTTTCGAGAATCTGAACACTTCCAAATCATGATACTCTCTGCTTTGGCTGTTGCATAGTCAAAAAAGATATTTGTTTGTTTGTTTGTTTGTTTGGTGCTTTCATGAGCACAATTGCCCTGCTTATACAAGGCCGCAGCTTACAGTAGTACACGCAACCTGGGTCCGTGAGCACAGAAATCCTTCATGCCTTGAAAACGAGGCCCAACAGAAAGGTTCACGCCCAGAACCCAGGCCCATAGATGCAGACCTGGTAGCTGTACAACAACTGCGCAGACATGAGTTGTGGGAATACATATGTATTCACACAGAGTATTCACACTCTCCCCAGACTCATGGGAACACAAACACAACAGCCATACTTTAGATACACACAAGCCATGTGCCTGCCTACATACATTCTTTGGAGGTATGCATTCATACACGCTCACACAGTTATTAGGATTACAGCACCCAACTTTGTACCGGAAAATTAGCTCCGTGACACGCACCGCTCCTCCCCTGATGCCTCTGCACACTCACAGGGCAGCACAGCAGAGGAAAGATGGAAGCCATCCGACTCATTTCAACTCCATTTCAAAGGGCGCTTTCAGGGCCCTGTTCCTGTCAGAGAGGAACCTGACCCCCAAGACTAATGTGGCAATGAAGAAGACCAGCATAATCCCAAGCAAGACCCACAGGCCCACGGCTGCTTCGCTGCTGTCCAAAGAAATCCCCAGGAAATGGACTCTGTCGTTCTCTTGCACTTGGCCTGCGTGAGAATGGAGAGAAACACAGATAGGAGGAATAGCATCCAGGGCTTTGTCTTTAATCAGAGAGAATTAGTCGTAATGGGCGGGGGGGGGGGACGAAATAATTTCAACCCCCCCCCCAACCCCTGATCTAGTCTAGCTAAGTCCAGAGGCGGGGCTACCAGGGGCAGGGGGGTGCGCCACGCACTGGGCACATGGCTTTGGGTCACGTAGGGGGCAGAAAATCCCCCCGACCCCTCCCCTCCCCTCCCGTCGGTCGTCCGCTCAGCTCACCCCTGCCTCCCGACACTTACTTTAACAAACAGAGCAGGTTGGAGAGGAGGCCTGCCTGTGTTCCCTTTCAGGCTGCAAATGGCTTGGTGGGAACTACATTTCCCAGGAGACCCTGGGAAATGTAGTTCACACCAGGTCGTTTGCAGCCTGGAAGGGAACACAGGCAGGCCTCCTCTCCAGCCTGCTCGGTTTGCTAAAGTAAGTGGGGGGGGGGGTTTGGTGCTGTGGGGGAAGCGCCATGGGGGGTGTGAAAAAGCTAGAGTGTGCACCGGGCGCACTCTGGCCCAGCTACGCCTCCGGCTCAGTCTCATTCAGACCTTTAGCATAACTGGCCACCATGCAGGCCAGTTCATTGGAGGACACCATTGACAATGGAATGCTATTTGTCTCCCTGCACGCCTCCTGTCCCCACCTCTTTGCTTCTGAATAGGACCCCATTTAAAAGCTTTCCGTACCTGAAAAGGGAGTCCAAGTGTATTCGGGCCAGCCCAGGTTTTCCGCGTTTTTCACATTCTCATTGATGAGCCAGTTTTTCAGTGGTTCAAAATAAGTCAACAAGGCCTCTGCTGACATGTTGGGTTGTCCTGTGATAAGCTGCATGGCTTCAGGCCATGGCTTGCTGAAGCCCAGTTTCATGGCATTCCTGCAGAAAATTAAATGTGTGTCCATGGGTGCATGTGAGCATGGTGAACTGTGACAGGATACTTGTACAACGCTACAGGAACATCAACAGAGTCTGGCCAGATGGGATCCATGGTCCACTTAGTTTAGCACTCTGCCTAAATGCCACCACGATGCCCCTGGGAATACCTCAAGCCATCCCCAGCAAGGGGTTTTTAGGAACTCTCTCCTTTTGATGACATAACCACTGCCTGTGGCCACATTTTATGTCAAAGAATTCCGTACATGAGACAAATCTTCCCCTCTATTTATCTTGTCCATATCATAATTATATAACATTTTGCAAGCATTTATCTTGTGTTGTAACGGGGTTCATAGGGCCTTATCTAATTCTTTCATAGTATAATTCATGGAGCAAAGATTCACCCACAATTTACACACAGTGTCATGTGTGTAACCATGTCACCATGTCATGTAACCATGACACACCGTGACACAGTGTCATGGTTAAGATGATTTATTTATTTATTTATTTATTTAATTATATTTATATACCGCCCTCCCCAAAGGCTCAGGGCGGTGTCCATCAATAATAAAACAATTTAAAAACATCATAATATATAGATTACATAAAATAATACATAAAACCAAGACTATGGGTAAGCTTCCAGCCCCTCCCTCCCCCCCCTTTATACTGCGGGGAGGCCAGATGTTCTTCTGGCCGGAGTTGACATCGTCCCAGCTATTAGATACCTGTCGGAACAGGTCCGTTTTACAGGCCCTGCGGAAACTTTGTAAGTCCACTTGGAGTCTTGATCTCACCTACAAACCCTGTTCCCACCAGGTAGAAGTGCCAGAAACGTAAAACCTGGCTCTTGTAGAGGCCAGCCGGATCGCCTTGGGGCCAGGGATCACCAGTAGGTCCACCTCCGATGAGCGGAGGGGCCTAGAAGGGCGATATAGGGAGAGATGGTCCCTCAGATAAGCTTTCTTGCCTTAAAACAAGAAAGTAAACCCAAACTGAATTGCCCAGGCAGTAGACAACCAGGAGCTGAGCAACTGTGGTGGCAATAAGCTTTATACTTATTACCAGTGATGTCAACACCCCTTCAATTTGGTGAGCATCACCCAAACCAAATTCCTCTTCCTGATGCTCATCCCCGCTACAAATGCTGCACATCTGGAGTGCATCTCCATCCAAGAATTTGAGACCAGGACAGAGATAGGTTGGAAAGAAGGCTGGCTTCCCTGATGTTTTTATTTTTATTTTGCATCACCAGCCTAGCTAAAGGGACAGTGGTGTAGTGCCCACGGGGAGGGGGGGTGCGACGCCCCGGGCAGAGCAGCGGCAGAGGTGTGGCCAGGCTTTCAAGGGGGCGTGGCAGGGGTGTTCTGGGGGAGGGGCGGGTGATGCCACAGTAGGGGCGCAGGACATGCGTGCGCCCTGGGCGCAATTTCCTCCTTGCTTCGCCTCTGTAGAGGGATGCAGCCCGGCTGCAATGTGAGAACACCCCCCAGCTCCCTGTGTGCAAGTCTGCTGCTTAGTATGCAGGCCGCTCACTGATGCTTTGCTTGTTCTGAGAATGATGGGCTGAGACAAGAGGGGGCTGCAGGAGGCAACACAGAACCCGTCCTCAAATCTGAGATAGTCCTCATGTGTCAAATTATGCCTTAAGGGGAAAGAACTTCTACAAAGCAGAATCCGTACCAGAATCTGTTAAAAAAACAACAACCCCACTTACCCCAGAATTGTTCCGGCTTCCTTTGACTGATAGATATCACACTTATGCAAGGGCCCCACATGACCAGCCGCTTTGCACAGAGCTTGGTGGAACTGGAATTGGATTATGAAGCTGACAAAGTATCTGGAAGGCAGATGGACCACATGAGCGAATGGAAGGCAAAGACCACACTACACTTTTCATAGTTGAAACAATCATTCTGGGAGGGGGGGCGGAGAGGCAGGCACAGGACAGCAGGGCACCAGAGTCTTCTTCTTACCTGACATAAGGGACATTGGCAGGAATGTGAAATTTTGCTCCTGGATCAAAATCCTCTTCTGATCTGGGCACGGGTGGACACAAACCTTGGTACTTTAATCTAAGTTGAAAGAAAATATCACTGGCTAAGCTGGAAGGCTGGTGTGCCCAAAAACCACTCTCGCAGAGATGAACATTGTTACAACAGTGTGTAGGAATGTCCTGCCTGAAGGGGCATGGGCCCAGGTGCCCAGCGAGAAGGGGCATGGGCCCAGATGCCCAGCTAGGCCTCTGCTCAGACCCACAGGACATTTTGCCCACCTCCTCCCAGAATTTCTGGTTTGACTTTCCTCGTCTCCAAGGAGAGCATCATGCTTGGAGTCTTTCCTTCCTTCTTCTTTTATAAGGTCTGCTGTCCAAGATGGTGCCCAGAAGCAGAATGCTTTCCTAAGGGGCCACCAGCAGTCCAGAAGCAGGAAGGCACTCGCTCTGTCTGGGTTTCACCCTTGAAACTGCCAGAAGGGAGTTAGCAGTGATCAAGCCTGTCCATAGTAGCACACTTGGAGGCCAAGGCGGAATGCAGCTGAAAGGCTAGAAGGCCCCTCTGCCAGCTGCTCACCCACCTGAGGTTCCACCACTGTTGGTTGTACTCATCATCGTTAATCCGTCCATCAAACACTTTCCACCTCCACTGGTCCATTAGGTAGCCAAAGGGCAGAAAAGCAATCTTGTCCAGTGCAATGCTCATCAGGTAGTTAATGTCACTCTCTGGTCAGAAAGAGGAGGAGCCAAATGTTAGCATGCTGGAAGCCCCCACCCACCCCCCGCACCATTCTTTCTAGGGATTCATCTCTGACCTCTCCTTTCCTCAGATGACGAAGTTTCGAAAACTGTAGAAACTTCGCAATTCATTCACATTTAATTATTCAGAATATTATTTTATTTACTTCACTTATTATACCCCATCTTTTTCCCCAAAGCAGAGCCAAAGGGGCTTACATAGTTCTCCCTGCCTCTATTTTATCCTCATGACAACCCTATGAAGTAGGCTAGGCTGGGACTGTATGACTGGCACAAGGTTCACCCAGCAAGCTCCCGTGGCAGAGTGGGGGATTTGAATTGAATCTGTGGCCATTTGTGCACTTGTGTGTTCCCTGCAATGAGCCTACATTTCCTTTGGGAAGATTTTCAGTTGTGCACACATTTTCCCTCTTCCCAAACCCACCACACCACAGATCAGAGAGGCCCTGTGTTTCCAATGATAGGCAAAGTACAATTTCCCCCCTGCCTGCACAGGAACAGGAGATCAGACCACACTGGTGTGTGTTTTGGTTGCTCTGGGTTCTCTACTACTCCCCGCCGCCCCTTGCACATGCAAGAGCAGTCCCACCCACTCCTTGGCCAGCATTCCCCAGACATCGATGGGACTTTCTTCTTTTTAAACTTTCCTGATTTTAAAATTTCTAACGCTCAGAGCCCTCCCCCACCAAAAGGCAGCAAAGAACCTCCCAACCCAGACACCAATGGGGGCCTCTTCTTTCCACCCCTCTTTTTAAATTTTTTTTTAATTACGTTGCTTAAGTCTAAGGAACGGAGAACTCTTGAGTATAACAGCCCCTGAGGCATGTAACTCTCAGGTTATTATGATTTCTGCTGTGTTACTGTGGGACAGTTCCTCCAGCACCTTGGGTGGCCCCATCCTGCTTACCCAGGTTGTCTTCTACCCGATCCAGCAGATTGATGCTGTACAGATGCTTCGGGGTGGACACTGACAAGGCCATGACATCTCCTATAGCTTCATGAAACCCAGGATTGGCCCCATCACGGAAGGATATGTGCTGTTCTTTGTACTGCAGGAAGTATTGCACATGGCCCATTTCATGGTGAACTGTGATGAGATCGTCCATATTCACAACAGTGCACTGTTTAATCCTGAAACAAGAGAGAAGGGAGGAGCATATATACGAGAAGACGAAGAAGAAGAGTTTGGATTTATATCCCCCCTTTCTCTCCTGTAGGAGACTCAAAGGGGCTGACAATCTCCTTGCCCTTCCCCCCTCACAACAAACACCCTGTGAAGTCGGTGGGGCTGAGAGAGCTCCGAGAAGCTGTGACTAGCCCAAGGTCACCCAGCTGGCATGTGTGGGAGTGCATGGGCTAATCTGAATTCCCCAGATAAGCCTCCACAGCATAAGCAGCAGAGTGAGGAATCAAACCCGGTTCCTCCAGATTAGAATGCACCTGCTCTTAACCACTATGCCACTGCTGCTAAGGAACACTAAGGGAAGGGAACTGTCTGCATTCACTCATAAATGTTCATTTCCTCAAAGTCCACAAGTCAACCTGCTCCAACCAGTTTGGGAAGAGCTACAAGCAGACAGAAGGCAACACACAGAAGTATCAGAGATTTATTGAGCAACAGCTGAAGGTGACTTTAGAAAGGAAGCCTGCCAGAAATGGCGAGGAAGGATGCACCCAAGAAGACAGGGGTCACCGGGGTGGAGTCAAACACCTTGCTGAGCTAGAAGCCAGCACCAGGCTGATGAGACAGGAGCTCATCCCTCCCAGCTGGCAGCTTCAGGCATCCTATAACAGTGGTGGCGAACCTTTGGCACTCCAGATGTTATGGACTACAATTCCCATCAGCCCCTGCCAATTGGCCATGCTGGCAGGGGCTGATGGGAATAATGAAGTCCCATAACATCTGGAGATGGAGTCCTGATCCTATAAGTTCCCACAAAATCTTCCTCAATACATTTGAGGGTTCTTGTCAGCCCAGAAAGGTTCTTTGTTCCTACAGCTGTTTCAGGAAGGCTCTTCCCAAAATGGTACACCTTGAGCCTTCCCCCTGATTTCTGATTTCGGTTTGTTTATAGTTAATACGTGGCTATTGGTTTTTTATTTGCAAGAACAAGGAAAGTGAGAGTGAATGTAGGCAAGGTAGGGGAGAGGAAAGGATGAAACAGAGAAAATAGAACACCCAACAGAAAGACAGAGGCAGACATGGCCCCCAAATTCTGCTTGAAGGAAGCCAAAATGAGTCGTCCCAGCTACTCAGGTTAATTATACATTCTTTCAGCTGCATGAGCCAAGCCAAGTTTGGGAAGCCCAGTCTGAGAAGGGCTTGGAGTAGGAAGAAAGATGACCAAGTGAGCAGCCGAAGGGCAGCAAAGAGTTTGGCTTCTAAGAGCGAGGTGCATGTTAAGAACGTAAGAACATAAGAACAAGCCTGCTGGATCAGACCAGAGTCCATCTAGTCCAGCACTCTGCTACTTGCAGTGGCCCACCAGGTGCCTTTGGGAGCTCCCATGCAGGATGTGAAAGCAATGGGAGCGGCTGCTGCTGCTCCCGAGCACCTGGTCTGCTCAGGCATTTGCAATCTCAGATCAAGAGGATCAAGATTGGGAGCCATAGATTGACTTCTCCTCCATCAATCTGTCCAAGCCCCTTTTAAATGTTAACGAAGCCCACAGTCCTGGGGTGACAAAGGTCAGGATCGGGATGCTCCTGCAGAACAGTGCCAAACGGGAGCCACCTTCCACCCATGCAGGGATCTGGAGGAGAGAGCCCTGCCGAACAGACATCAAGATCAGAAACCCCGGGAGAGGAGGGCCACCAAAGGTTTGCCTCCCAGTGATATAAGCGGAAGCACCACAAGAGAGTCCCTTGCCCCGGTTGTAGAAGTCCCAGGCAGAGGCGTGGCACACCACTTCCCTGCCATCTGCTGGTTTCTCCAGCATGGACCGGTTCCAGAACTCCTGAGGCATCGGGATGAGACCCAGGGACTTGAAGAAGCTGTCCGACTGTTCAAACATCCTCTTTGGGGTCCAGCCCTGTGGAGAAGACAGGAAGAGTCTGAAGGAGGGACGTGGGAAAGGCTGCAGCGTGATTGGCCGGAGGATGAGGCAAGCTCCAATCCCGCGCTGGCTCCCTTGGTGCCCACCAGTGTGAGGTGGGATCCAGCAGGTTCCACCAGTTCCCAAAAAAAAATTGGGTTACTAATTACAGTGTGTGCCAAGGAGGGTTACTAGCTCTGGGTCTGCTTTTCCGTTAGAAATTCCATTAGGTCCAAAAATCATAAAGTCCTGTTGTTTCCTATGTGGCTGGTTAGCGAAGGTAGGAAACGGAATCATTCTCCCTGCTCCAGCTTCCTGCCTCATTCTCTTCTTTTCAGCCATTCACCAACCTACTCTTTATCAGCCTCCCATCCTCAGCTATATTTATTATTTATCTATTTCATTTATACATCAACTTGCTCCACAGTGCAGACCAAAGCAGTTTACATGTTTCTCCTCTCCCCTTTTTTTATCTGCACAACAACTTTGCGAGGTAGAGCAGGCTGAAAGTATGTGTCCAAAATCAGCCAGTGAGCATCCCTGGCAAGATGGGGGTTCAGCAAGTCTCCAGGCCCCTACACACAAACTCTAATAGTGGTTCTCAACCTGTGGTCAGCGACCCCTTTGAAGTCAACAACCCCTTCACAGAGTGCGCCTAAGACCATCGGAAAACACATATTTCCGATGGTCTTAGGACTCAGGACCTAAATAATTTTATGGCTGGGGTCCCTTACAACATGAGGAACTGTATTAAAGGGTCGTGGCATTGGGAAGGTTGAGAACCACTGCTCTAACTGCTATGCCACGCTGGCATCCGTAGGGTGGCTGCTGTTGAACAGTAGCAAGCAGACAGGACTTGTTGAGTCATGCAGGTTGGGTGGTATCAAGTCTCCCAGAGGCTGCTGCCAGGCCGAGAGCGTCAGCCTCCAGAGAGGACCCAGAGATTTCCTGGAACTCCAACTGAATTCCAGATGACAGAGATTTTTCCCCCTGGAGAAAATTGCTGCTTTTTAAAGGGAGGGAGGGGGAGATTTATTACATTATGTTCAGCTAAGGCCTCTCCCCTCTCCAAACCTGGGATATTTTTCAGTTCTGCCGACAGATCTTTTTCTGCACTGCTGTAGTCTCTGGATTGAAGTATCCTCAGGTTTGGCTGACTTGACTATTAGTAAATTAATACAAACAAAATTAGGAATCCGGACCTAACAAATGGTTGGCTTCAGGGCCTCCCGGAATCTACTGTAATCCCAGCCCTTCCTGTGAAGCCCCCAACTTAGAAGCGTGGAGGAGGAGGAGGAGGAGGAGGAGGAGAAGAAGAAGAAGAAGAAGAAGAGGAGGAGGAGGAGGAGGAGGAGGAGGAGTTTGGATTTATATCCCCCCTTTCTCTCTTGTGGGAGATGCAAAGGGGCCCCTGTCTCCTTGCCTTCCCCTCTAACAAACACCCTGTGAGGTGGGTGGGGCTGAGAGCTCCAGATAGCTGTGACTAGCCCAAGGTCATCCAGTTGGGAGTGTACAGGCTAGTCTGAATTCCCCAGATAAGCCTCCACAGCTCAGGCGGCAGAGCTGGGAATCAAACCCAGTTCCTCCAAATTAGACCCAAAGAGCTCTTAACCTCCTACGCCACTCCTTAGCCTAAAATGACCTTCTGCACCAAGTGAAAGTGTCCTTTCTTGGCAGCTCAGGTCCCAGCAAGACTGCAGCAGCTGTAAGTCCCGCCGTAAATGATGCCTAAAGCAAAAGAACTGCTTAGATGTTTACCCCAGAGGGCTTCGAAAGAGGGGTTGTGTGCAAGTAACCACGAATGTGTGCAAGTGACCACGAAAGCCCCGGTTTGCCCACCTGACTTTTCATAGCTGGTGTCGCATCCACTTTGATGGCGTTAGGGAAGGGCATGACAAGCCCAAAAATATTTGCCCAGGACTGGGCCCACATGTTGCCTACGAGAAAAACAGAGGAAGATAAGCATGATCACAGGCCTCGACATTCAGGAAAAAATAAACGGTTGCTTCCTGTCAAAGTTGCAGCTACGGGCAAACTCCCCTCCCCGGCAGCTACATGCTCACCCCATAGGATCTCATATTCTTATGGGATCTGCTGCTGCTGCTGCTGCCCTACAATTGGGCCCTCTGTGCTCCTGTCCCTAAGAGTCATTAGCAGAGCTTGGGCATGCAGCTCGGGGTGGGGTGAAGGCAGTGGTTGGATCCAAAAATTTTAGTAACCAGTTCCCATGGTGGTGGGATTCAAACAGTTAGTAAGCGCCAATGGGAACACAAGGCCCGAGAACCTGACGAGCGTGGCAGACATTCGAGGGCAGGGCATTAATAATTTCTGTTACTGTACAAAACTCTTACTACAAAAAAAAGTTCCTAATTTCCAGCTGGTATCTTTCTGTCCATAATTTAAACTCATTCCTAGCAAGTCCCTATGGTCTATAGCAGGAAACAACTGCTTTTCCTCTAATTGACTGCATGTCAAATACTTAATACTTTAAAATACTTAATTTCTTTTATGTACACTGACAGCATATGCACCGGAGACAAATTCCTTGTGTGTCCAATCACACTTGGCCAATAAAGATTCTATTCTATTCTATTCTATTCTATTCTATTCTATTTTGTTTCTAGAAATCAAAAGAAGGATACTCTCCTTAAACAAGGAACTTTACCATATTTCTAAAACATGTTTTAAAACAGCCCAACAGGAGAGTAGTCCGTTTTCTACCTTCACTAACCAGCCATATAGGAAGCGACGGGACTTTATGATTTTTGGACCTAATGGAATTTCCTAGCGGAAAAGCAGACCCAATTAGTAACCCCCTCTCGGCACACACAAATAATTAGTAACCCACTCTCGGGAACTGGTGAGAACCTGCTGGATCCCACCTCTGGGTGAAGGGGTTTCTGCCCAGCTTGCATTATTGGCTGCCTCTGAGGAACACAGACTCAGAAGGCACTGTTTTCCTCAGGCGTGGCCTAACACAGGAACAGAGCTCCTCTAAGCCCTTTGCCAGCCATGGGCTCAAGGCTGGCCAGGCACAGAAGTTCTGGAACATGCGAGCAAATGAGCTGGAATCCGGACCTTTGAGGTTGATATAGCTCAGCGCCCATTATCTCTTGTAAACCCGCCCGTGTCACGTAGGCATGTAAATTGAGGTATAGCGGCTGAAGCTGCTCCCAGATTGCCTCCAGGTCATCTTCAAACATGGGTGATTCATACAGGGACCGCCAGAAAGCCCCATTGTCCGCATGCCCTGCAGGAGTGAAAGCATCAAAGACCACTGGTAGTTTCCAGGTGGCAGAGGCGTACCTAGGCAAACTGGAGCCCTGTGCAAAACCTGAGTTTGATGCCCCCACATGAGCGGCCACCCTCCCCCACCATGATCAAACAATGATTTTTTCCACCAGATCGTTATAAAAAAACCATCGCATTATATAACATCCCCCAAATCTGGATTTAAAAAGAGAATCTGGGGAAATTTAGACAGTGCCTACAATATTATCCAGGGGGGGTGCAATTAAGATAGCAGCACCAAAGGTACAAGGTATCTTCGTGAGACCCTACTGATGATACCACCCAGGTTTGAGTGAAGTTTGTTCAGGGGGGTCCCAAGTTATGGACCTTCAAGGTGCCAGCCCCCATCTCCTATGCCAAGCTCCCATTGGGAAACTCCCTTTGGGAGTCCATAACTGGACTCCTAAACCAAACCTCCACCAAACCCGGGTCATATCATCAGGAGGAGGTCTCCCAACAAAAAAAACCCCTGAAATTTTGGTGCTGCTAGCCTAAAATCTACGCCCCACACTGGGCCAAAACAAGAAAAAAACACTGAAAATACAAAATCCCCCACAAACGAACCTGTAATTTTGTCGCCCACCACAAGGTGGCGCCCTGGGCAGCTGCCCACTTTGCCCAATGGGAGGAACGCCTCTGCCAGGTGGGGCCTGGAGACCTCCCAGAATTGCAACTGACCTTCAGATGACAGCAATCCGTTTCCCTGGAGAAAATGGCTGCTTGGGAGGTTGGGAGCTATGGAGGGATGCTCTTCCCTGCCTCATGCTCCACCCTCAAATCTCCAGGGACTTCCTTGCCTGGAGTGGGCAAAACTTTGCTGCGAGGACACGACAGTTGTGATCCAGAACCTGCCTGGAGAGCAACCTCCTTCTACTAAGAATAAGTCTGCAGGCCTATTCCACACTCTGCACATGGACTGTCACAGGAGCCACTGCAACGTGGTAGGCCAAAGGTGTTATCCCTGGATCTCTGGTGAGAATTGAGGCTAAGAGAGATTGTGCCTCGCCAAAGGCCACCTCCTGGATTTGGGACCAAGGTGAGATCTGAACCAGCAAATTTCTGGATCCCAGCTTCTTCTCTGAGCTGCCATAGGCTCACTCTGCTCTACAGCAGAAGTGGGAGAGACCATCCCAACGGCACGGCACGGCAGGGGGGCCGTTGTGGTGCGCAAGAGTGGAAGGATTGCCTTAAGACCCCTCTTGCAGACGTTTGCTGAGGCATGGGGCCTCTGGACTGACAGGCCCACTTCCCACAGCTAGACCCCATCTCGCCCCTTCACAGCGCATGACATACATACCGTTCAGTCGGGCAGCTTTATTGCTCAAAGTGACGTATCTCTTGTACTGGGAGCGGATCTTTTTCCCCGACACGTCCCGCCAGTCTTTCCAGGTGTTAAGCAGTTCATCATAGTCCCTCGATTGGGCCATGATGTCTGTCAGTTCTAAACAAGGAATAAACACAGGGATGACTCACATCCTGCATCCCTGGCTCTCTCCACTGCAGGCAAATCCAGCTGCTACCTTCTTTTCCCTGGGCCCAGAACCACGGGCCTCTTCCCCTCCTTCAAATACTTTCTCATAAATGCATGTGCCTATGTGGTGGTGAACCTTTGGCACTCCAGATGTTATGGACTACATTTCCCATCAGCCCCTGCCAGCATGGTCAATTGGCCATGCTGGCAGGGCTGTGAAATGTAGTCTAACATCTGATGGGATTCACTCCCTCCTGTACTCACTGAGTGACATTTTCACAGTCTTCTAGCATGGAAATAAATTGTCTTCCTCCCCGCCTCCTAAACCTAATTAACACTATTCGTTATCACACAAAACCAGATTTTATTTAGCCACCCTTCTTACATGGATAGCTATTTTCCAGTATTTAATCATTAAAATTAATTAACATTTTAGCAGCACCAATCATATTTCTAATTAACCTTCTAACACTGTCTCTTAAATTAATGAGGAAAACTGCTTCCAGTAAAAAAAAACTAACCACCACACCTGTGATGTCCAATAGCATTTTAGTACCTCCGGTCGAAGTCAGCACCAATTCCAAACATGCTGGAACTGAAAGGTTGAAGTCTTATTGTACAGAAGCCACCTTTCTTCTCTGAATTCTAAGCGGGATGATATCCTACAGAACCTAAATCGTCTCCCTTTTCACCACGTGACAGGAGAGCACAGAAGGAGGGTTACCGGCACATCCGGAGACGGTGGGGCCGGCACTCCCTGGAGATCAGTCTTTTGTTTGTTGTTATCCCACCCAGAAGGGGGCAACCCGAGGACCCACAGCCCCCAAAATCTCTCAAGTGATTATTATTTACATTTAATTCTGACTGAAAGGAACATAAAACAATTGTCAGACGCACTTGTGTTTTGCGATCCAGTGGAGAAATTGAGGTACCAGATGGACATGTATTCCTTTTGATTTGATTTCCTTTGCCTTAGGCTTTGCTTGCTGTTTAAAGCAGGGGTCTTCAAACTATGGCCCCCCAGATGTTTCATGAACAACAATTCCCCATCAATGGCCATGCTGGCAGGGGGCTGATAGAATTATGATCCTGAGCACGGGAACCCATGGTTGAACCAGTTCAAAAATAACGATTTCTTTCTGAGCCAGGCCAGCCACTGCTCCTTATGACCCTCAGACCAGGAAGCGTCAGGGACCTGGGAAAGAGCTGCTTGGTGGGTGGGGGGGGGCAAGGTGGGATTTCAGCTAGTGGCACAGACTCTGGGATCTCAGTTTCAGCAGTGCTCGAGTGCAGCCCGTTCTTCACTCTGATGCAATAAACTGATTTCGTTGGAACCTGAGTCTGGTTATTGGGATGGAGTGAATTTTCACCACAGTAAGATGCCTCTGCTCCTTCCCAGTCCACTGGGCAAGTCTGCTTCCTACAGGCAGGGGCAGAGGTGTAGCTCCAAGGGGACAGGGGAACGACACACTGGGTGCACGCCCTTGTGGGGGTGTGGTGAGGGCATTCAGAATGGAAGGGTGGTCCAGGGCAGGGGCAGAACCCAGGGTTTTCCTCGTTGCTACGCCTCTGGGCAGGGGAGGAACCCAGGCCCCTATTTGAATCTCCTCAGTCTTTGCAAGCACAACTGCTTATCGGCACATGTAAATAAAACCTTTGCCTCTTTTTCCTATGGTGAGGGAAGGGGGGATATAGCCTTAGCCTGAATCTCTTCCACCTCCCCCCCAGACACCCAAACAAACACACAAACACACACACACATACACCCATACACAAACAGTTTTTATGCAAAACAATCTTTTATTTTTGCTTAGCAAGCAAATGGCAAAGCCCGAAGAATTAAGTATCTCATACATATATACAATCAGAAAGCTGATTCACAGCTAGAGGAAGGGTCACACATAATTGGCAGAAAGTGGAAACTGTCATCTCTGCAGTTAATGCAATATTTTGTTTAAGGCATCTTGTATAGAAACATGAACTGGAATGATCCTATTTGGCAGGAAGACTGGCTAAGTATTTGGGTTGGATGACACCCCTGTCAAGCACAGATCTGCTGACTGAGTCTCCCTGCTTGCTGATTATTCTGCTGCCTAGGAAACTAAAACCAGAATATCCTTCGAAAGCTTCCAACCATCCTCGAATGTTGGGGAAAACTCTGTTCAGATTTGGAGAATTCACAGCATTTGCTATTCTGGGCTGGATTTTGTTTAGTAAATTTCCAATGACACATATCTACTGTCTTCTTTACTAGGATTAATTTAGGGGAACCATGGGTTAAAAGTAAGTTCCATTGGTTGAAAAAGTTATCTTGGAGTGCAGATTCATAATCCCGAAGCTTCAGATTTTGAAGCATTTTCCAGAAGTTCTATGGACTCAGGGAACTGAAGGTGGGGATGTGGGACGGGGTGGGGTGGGGGGTAGGGTTATTCCTGTCAGTTGTGGCTGGGACTTACCAGGATCCAGCGCCTTGCAGCCTTCTTTGCAGACTTTGGCTACACTGTAGGTTGTCTCCATGTCTGAGAGGAGCTGATTGTACTGAAAGAAGGATGGCCTCCAGTTATTGTGCTTTGAGAGCAGAATGGGTGCTTCCCTCTCAACCCCTCCAATGCAATGTCACTTCCCCGGCTCCAAGGCTCTCATTATACTCATAGCAAACGTATTTTTATGAATCAGAAGTGATCAAAAACATTTCTGTTTCTGGCACTCAGGGGCCAGACAGTGCAGCTGTGAAGACAGACAGTCCCGAGGCAGTGACTCAGACGCCTTCTGCTCCCACAACTTCTGCTCTTCTGACCCAAGAGTCCTACAGAATGAACTTTTCTCTTGTGGACCATTTGGCTACTTCCGAAACATCCGCGAAGGATCAAACAATTTTTTCAGCAGCAAGAATGGTTTAGAAGCCCCGGCCACCACTTCATCGAAAAACAGTGTGTAGAGGCGGGGGGGGGGGCGGAGTGACACAGGGGAGGAAAGAGACCGGAGGCTGCAGCCCTCCTGTAGCCACTGCCCTGTGCAGCTGCCCCTCTCTCAGTCGTTTTGTTTCCAGAAGGGCGTCTGCCATGTCACGAGAGAAAAACCACTGAAGACGACAAGGGAATGCCAGTGCCTAGGACCGTAGTGGCGAACCTTTGGCACTCCAAATGTTATGGACTACAATTCCCATCAGCCCCCTGCCAGCATGGCCAACTGGCCATGCTGGCAGGGGCTGATGGGAATTGTAGTCCATAACATCTGGAGTGCCAAAGGTTCGCCACCACTGGCCTAGGAGAACATTTTACCACCCCCTGCCTGTAGCCCACTGCTCCAGCAGAGAAGCAGTCCCCATCCAATTGACAAAGCTCTAGGTTTTGTAGCTTTCCATCATCCCTGCATTGGTCCAGCCACATGTGATAAGAATTCCATGCACAGGTGAAGCCTGTGTGTGTGTTGTGGGGGCGGGGGCGGGGGCGGGGGCGGGGGCGGGGTTAAGGTTCTGGGGTCCGGACCACTCAGGACTTTGAATGTTAAACCACACGCCTGAACTATCCTCACAAACCAGCTAGTCACCAATGCAACTCTTGTCTTACAGGCAAAATATTTTCTCTTCAACCAGCCACAATTTGGCTGATGCTTCCATTAGATATACTTTCTGAAACAGTCTTCAGAGAGCATGGAGCACATTAGAGGTTCCCACAGCACACGTCATGGGAGGGGGCAGATTTTCCTCACACCACAACTGACTCATCAAGTGAGCCTGGCACTCCTGGCCACACAGACCAAACAGCAGGCTCAGAAGGATCTCGAAGTTATGAACCTAATCCAGTGGCAGTGGTTCATATGCATGCAGAATAAGCGATCTATCTACTCCCAGTGGCGTATTTGCCTAGAGACAGGGGGTACGCTTTGTCCCTGGGCGCCACTGATCTAGTCAAGTGAGGGGTGCAAAATAGCCCCCCCCCACATGACCAGGAAGACGGCAGGGCAGCAGGAAGTCCCCTGAGGTCCAGGAAGTCCTGCTGCCTTGTCGTCTTCTGACGCCCTCGGCCCCGCTCATGTCATCATCGACATGGACGGGGCCAAGGAAGCCAGAGGACCCCAAGCCCCGCCCCCTCCTGGCTGCCAGCTCCAAGCGGGGGCGGAGTTCAGGGGTGGGGCCAGGGGTGGGCCCCGCCCCACTGTAGCAGGGGGACATCTGGAGAATGGATGTCTCTGGGCACCATTTCCCCCTGGTATGCCTCTGTCTATTCCCCAATTAAGAGGCTGTCTGTCACACCCCTGGTATTTCTTGGACGTCTCCCATCCAAACACTGCTGAGATTGGGCAAGACCAGGCTCACCTGGGGCTATCCAGGTCAGCATATGGATGGGAGAGAGAGAAAAAAAGAAGGAACAAAACATAATCCTAAGAGAAGACGCACACTGATTGTCCGCTGGACCGTCTGCCAGGTGGTCCCATGAGTTTTATGTTCCTATTGAAAGGGAGACCTGCAACAGGATGACTCCCACCAGATGGAGAAGACGCTCAGCACACTTTCTGTAACTCTGCTCATGGCCTGGAGCAAAACACCACAAAACTGTAGGCAGGCAGGCAGCTCCAAAGGCTACCATGGCTATACTGCAGGTCAGGCTGAGGTCCAGGAGAATCAATCGTGACATGCTCCACAGGAAAGATGTCTATTACCATGCCTAAGGCTCTTTCTGCCCACAAACTGTCAAACTGAAATGGCTCCATGTAACGAGTCTCATCCCAGGAAATCGAAAACGGAGCCGTTCATTACCTTGCCCAAAGAACATCAGCCAGAGACCAGCCTGTCATTACTCAGGTTCACAGAATATCAGGGAATTTTTTTAGCACCAGTCTTGAAATAGCCTCTCGAGGAAGCAGTCAAAGAAAACCCAGTGAGGGAGAGTGGAGAAAATGAGGAAGAAGGATTCAGTGTTCCCTGCCCCACGATGCCTGGGCACAAAATCTCCCATTCCCAAGGGCCTTTTCCAGAGAAAGAGGGATGTCACGGTTGCAAGCATTTGTGCTTATCATGTTGATAAGTCCCTCGAAATCAAACAGGACAGATCAAGGGAGAGCTGGTGAGAATCAGGATCACCTGGGGCTATGCAGGTCAGGGCTGTCAGCATACTGATGGGAGAGGAAATGTTAATTTCAAAAACCCAGCTATGGGAAGCATCCTACGGGGCCCAACTCTCACTCACCTCCTTCAGCTCCGCCTCGGACAGAGCTGCCCGCTCTATGTCACTCAGTTTCTTTAAAATGCGCTTGATGCTGGGGTCCTGGAAGTCAGTGGGATCGAACTGCCGAGCCTTCAGGCCATTCTGGAGTGTGTGGTTTGACATTTCCAGATTCTTTTCTAACTTCAGGACACATGTGGAGAAGGAACAGCTCAGGTTAACACAGCATAGAGCCGTGGGTCTCCTTACACATCTATCTCACCTTGTTCTTGGGGCTCCATGACTACCCTAGAACCCAGAGCTGCCTAACATTGCACCCAAGTGAAGCACAACCCTTGCACGGCCCCTGGGTGCCTCCTGAGCAGGTCATGTGGGGATCCTTTACAACTGTGCCCTCTACGAACTCCACGTGGAATTCAGGGACAGGGGTGCAGTTGAAACACTGATCAGCATTTACCTGGGCTCCTTCCCCCTTCAGAATTCCAGGTGAGGTTTAATGCTGGGCTTGGCTTCAAGCCTACAGTTGAAAGCTGAACCCAGCATCAAACTGAGCAGTTGGGCTAACCGGCTCCAGGTTTATACAGTTGCCTCCAGCACTACCTCCCCGCCTCACCTGCAGTTTAAAGCTGGACCCAGAAAAGCCCAGCCCAGCACTGAACAGCCCCCACCCTCCCGCAACTCCACACATGCATTCAACTGAGCCCCTGCAGTTGCGAGGGGGCGAATGACAACGTGCCCCCCATGTGACCCACCCCCAAGTGGCACCCCACCTCACATCCCTTCCTTACTATGCCACTGCTAAAACCACGTTCCAGTTTTTAAAAACCCAGTACATAAAGCTGCCTTATCGCCAGCCACTTCTTTGGTTCCTTTCTCCTGCTGTGGTCTTTTACCTGAGACCTGGGCTCATTCCGCACATGCAGAATAATGCACTTTCAAACTGCTTTCAGTGCTCTTTAAAGCTGTGCGGAATAGCAAAATCCACTTGCAAACAGTTGTGAAAGTGGTTTGAAAACGCATTATTTTGCGTGTGCGGAAGGGGCCCAGCTGGTTTGCTATTTGAGAACCCTTAAGGTGGAGATGCCAGAAATGTGACTTGGAGCTTTCTCCTTGCTAAGTGTATGATCTCCTTCCAAGGCAGACCATACCCCAATAAAATGGTAACACAAAACATCTGCTTAATGCAGATTTTAGCAAAGGGAATTCTATTATTATTTTATTATTAATTGAACTTGATAAACCGCCCACCTCCAAAGGGCTCTGGAGTGACTAGCACAGATATCTCTTTGTTCCTCATGATGCTGCCTATAGGTGGTCTAGTCAAGAGGACTTTCTTGGGAGATCTTATAGCGAGACAAACTGCATGTGTGGGAGGGAAGAGGGGAGGAGCAGTCGGCAAACCTATCCCAAGTGGCCCTTTTTAAAGCCCAAATCAGCTGCTTTGTTGACGTTTTATGAAACACTGACTTCTTGGCCCTCAGAAACCCTTCCCCTCTATAGACTGGAACCACCTGAGCTTCCAAACAGCCATTGCGCACACCCCATAGAGCAGGGGTGGCCAACCTATGGCGCTCCATATGTTCATGCACTACAATTCCCATCAGCGCCTGCCAGCAGGGCCAACTGGAAATTGTAGTCCATGAACATCTGGAGCA
The DNA here is from genome assembly GCF_021028975.2 of Sphaerodactylus townsendi. NCBI lineage: Eukaryota > Metazoa > Chordata > Lepidosauria > Squamata > Sphaerodactylidae > Sphaerodactylus > Sphaerodactylus townsendi. The sequence continues at coordinate 3,238,779 of NC_059439.1, read as the reverse complement.
CCGTAGGTTGGCCACCCCTGCCATAGAGCATGAGAAGTAATTCTGCTGTTGGCTTAAAAAACAGAGTGGAGAAGCTGCCCATTCTGTCTGTTTCAACCCGTGAGTTCTGGGGAATAAGGACCGAAAGAAACACGTGACGCACGTATGCTGCTCTGTGGCTATATTCTATACATTTTTTTGATACATATAAGCATACACATACAATCTACAATATTGAGTGCTAATACACTAAAATGACAGGTAAGTCTCTTTGGGAGAAGTCAAACGATTGTAATGATCAGAGCAAGGCTGTGTCGTTCATAGTATTAAAGGATACAGTCTTACTATTATTTCCATTCGCTGTATATCTAGTATCCCATGTGCAATTCTTTTTCTTTAAGTCTATAATCAATTTGCTGCTCTCAGGACATGTATCTGTTCATAATGGCCGCATCTCAAGCAAATCTGTATTCTCCCTCCGGAGACATTCCCATGTAGCAATTAAAGGAGCCTTATCTCAACAACGGAGAATTTGCAGAAGCTGCCCGCGTATATTCAGCCTTTCGGATGCCTTCATCAGTGCTACGTCCTTCATAAACGTTACAAATTAATTAAAACGTATGCATAAATAACACAATAAATATCTATTTAAAATTTATACACGTATGTAGTCTATATCAATTTATTACATTGTGTATTAGCACTCAGTATTGTACATTGTATGTGTATGCTTATATGTATCAAAAATGTATAGAATATAGCCACAGAGCAGCATACGTGCGTCACGTGTTTCTTTCGGTCCTTATTCCCCAGTTCTTAAAGGGCGCACGTACTTTCATTCATCAACCCGTGAGTTCCCCAGCAGGTCCTACCATGATCTGTCTGTTGTGGTCAGTGATGTTGACATTGTATGCCCACGAAGCCTCTGTGTAGGCATTCCAGACTGTCTCTGCTGTGCTGTTGTACTCCATCAAGAACTCTTTGGCCTCTGCTTCATCAGCTATTTTATCTGGAAAAGGGGAAAGGGTGGGGGGAGGATATAGCACTTAGGGGACCTTTTCGTTGGGCCACGGGTGATAAGGCTCACTATTTAATTCCTAAGAAGAAAGCTGCCTCTCTTTGCTGGGATCCGAACATTCCCACTCTCTAAGGAGGGTATCTGCTCGCGGTGATAATCCAGTCATGATGCAAAAGCCCTCCTCGGATGCATACAGGACTTACTTTCCCATATCAATTCATTTTTCTAAGGCAAAACCCTATAACAGGGGTCTTCAAACTGTGGCCCTCCAGATGTTCATGAACTACAATTCCCATCAGCCCCTGCCAGCATGGCCAAGTGGTAGGGCTCATGGGAATTGTAGTCTCTGAACATCTGGAGGGCCATAGTTTGAAGACCCCTGCCCTATAATTTCAAATATATGCCTGAGATGAGTCCTGGAGGCTCCCTGAACCCACCTGAGCCAGCTTCAACTCCAGGTATTCCTGGGTCTTGAGAGAGAAAGAGGAGGAGGAGCCAGCAAAGGTGGGACAAGAAGACGCCAACTGGGCAACTGCCTTTGCTCATGGGGAGGAGAAAATGAGCCCCCACACGAGGAAGCCAACACTCTAGAATCCCCCAACACCAGGCAACAACACAGGTGGCTTTCCCACTGATCTGTATGACATCAGGAGCAAGGAACCACACCCAGAGGAGAGACGTGGTGTGAATAAGAACTCCATCCAGTCTCTTCATTAGCAAGGTCCAAGAATTTCCCCCAAATCTAAGGGAAGATGTCTACCTCCTACCCCCAGCTGCCAAAGAGCCAGTTCTTTGCAACACCTATGGCACCAAGGCCTGCCAAGTGGCCACTCACCAAAGTTGTGTACCATGTTAGTTTGGAGCACAATAGGGTAGGTGCCTCGGGCCTTCCCCATGGAGAAGGTCATGTCAAAATGGACACAGTCATATTATGCTTCAGTGTTTGAAATGATCAGATGTGTCTCCTTCCAAGTCAATGAAACTGTAACTCCCAGACTGGGTGAAACTGGGCTTGCCCTTGATTCACAACAAAGACCCGTCCTTATTGTCCTGTTGGTGGGGATTTTTTAAAATAAAAAATAACAAAGCTCAACAATCAGAATTGGAGGTTCTTCATCTGTAACCTGCCAGTGCCCACGAGTACACAGCATTATCTTCAACCCCACCCCCTCACTCATTTACTTAATTTAGTATTTACATGCCACCACTCCAACTGAACATGGAGGTGGCTCCAGACTGCTGACAGGAAATAAGTGAACCAGAAAAATAATCTGGGACATCAGAAACCATCCCAGACAAAGCAATTGCATGATCAACGCATATGATGCCCTGACCTCAAGCACAATGGCCTTGAGTCTAGCAGGGGTCTGCAACCTGTGGCTCTCCAGATGTTCATGGACCACCAATCCCATCAGTCCCTGTCAGCATGGCCAATTGGCCACGCTGGCAGGGGCTGATGGGATTGGTAGTCCATGAACATCTGGAGAGCCACAGATTGCAGACCCCTGGAGGATTGCGGTGAGATATAAATATTTTAAACTAATACATTCAGTTAGGACACACACACACCCCGCATGCCTAATGGTCATCAGCCAAATCCAGAATGTGGTACTTGGTTTTCTTCACTGTCTGAGACTTTTTAAAAAGCCCACAGATGGAATTGAGGATTTTATCCTCAGGATGGGTTGAAAAGTATAAATATTAACTATAATCCTGGTAACAAGATCCAAGAACATTATTTTAAAATATATAACCTTAGACAAATCCAGTTTTGCACCAAAATATCACTTAATAAACCCCAAAAACATATTTAACACAATTGAATAGGTAAAGAATATGCCATTTGTGATTTTATTTTTGGATATATATAGGCATTTGGTAGATTCAGAGATCAAATTTCCTATCAAGTGCATTTTGGCCAATATTTCCTAGAGTGGATCAATCTACATTGTATGTGAGGCCTACCATTAATGATAAACTATCTGGAGGCACCTGACAAGGCTGTCTACCATCAACTTCGATTGTTAGAACCTGCAGTGATGCACATACCACAACATGGCTAACTCAAGAACATAAGATTATAGTTCTAAATTGTGTTCATGTACTGAGGAAAGAATTATCACTGATTCCGATAGATGAGGTAGAGATAAAAATAAATGGAGAATATAGCATTGTAGGCGCATATCAGTTAACGCTTGCAACACTGAAGCTTTCCTTTCACATGCAGGACAGGTTTTTGCACAAAACCAGTAGGATATCCTGGGAGATTAATCTCAAAAGGAAATAGTGGTGTTGTTCTAATTAATCTTAATCCAGTAATAAAATTAAATCTGACTTTGCTCTGGCCCCAGGTTATGTATTTTAGGACACATAAGCACCATAAACGGTGTTCCCCATACATTAATTTTTTAAATTATGTAACGAGCCAGCATCTGTCTCTGATCATAAATTAAGAGAATACCAGAAAATAATTATGTTGTGCTATGTAGAAAAGCTGAGAAATTAGTGTGTGTGTGCAGATTTTAATATCTAAAGTTGACCGTTGGGCAAAACAAGATGCGATCTATGTACTGTTATATATGAAATGACAATAAACAAAATTAGGACATAAAAAACACCCCAGCCAAAGGCAATTTATTCATACAGGCATGTTTATAACATACGAATATGATACACAGATCTTGGACATTCAATATTCATCAAGACTTTTGAGTCCAATGGCCATCAGTCAACTCCTGGATGCTAGGTTGTGTTCCTCTTGGTTGGGTGCCACTTTTTTTTGTAGGCCAGGAGGAGAAATATCAGATCTGTGATTTTTATCTTCAAGAAGGAAGCGGGCAGTATAAAACTAGTTTCCTCTGCTGGGTGTCAGCAGCCATTGCAAACATGAAGAAAGTGTCGCCTAACGTTTGCCACCCACGTTCTGAATGAACCTCAAGATTTTTTTATATCACCCCCGCTAAGAATCACTGATACAGTCCATTAGCTTCTTTCCTTTACCTCCTACCTCCAGGCAAATCAACAGAGGGGCTGATAGCTTCATCCTCATAGCCTCCAGGCAACATATTGACCAAACCCATGGCAGCAAAGAATTCTTGCTGGCACAGCACAGGTTCATAGAATCATAGGGTTGGAATCAGTGGTGGGATCCAAAAATTTTAGTAACAGGTTCCCATGGTGGTGGGATTCAAACTGTGGCGTAGCGCCAGTGGGGCTGGGCAGGGCACAACGGGGGCGTGGCTGGGCATTCCGGGGGCAGGGAATTCCTGGGCGGGGCTGTGGCAAGGACGCAGCCGCTGCGCCGGTCCTTGGGCGGGAAACGAATGCACGCAGGAGCAGGCTGCCACACATGCCGGTGCACCTCCTGCTAGACTGCTTCAAGTTCTGCACGCTACTGCTGAGAGGAGGGGCGTAACTAAGGCAAAAATCACGTGGCAATATCACCAATTAGCAACCCCCTCTCGGCACACACAAATAATCAGTAACCTACTCTCGGGAACCTGTGAGAACCTGCTGGATCCCACCTCTGGTTGGAATCATTTAGGCCATCGAGTTCAACTCTCTGCTCAATGCAAGATCAGCCTGGAGCATCCCAGACAAGTGTTTGTGCAGCTGCTGCCTAAAGACCACCTTCCTAGGCAGCCAATTCCACTGCTGGACAAGTCTTACTGCAAATTTTTTTCCTCTAATATCCAGTTAGAAACCTTCTGCCCATAATTTATACTCACTATTTCGACTCCTATTCTCTGCTAACAGCCACATTGCCAGCCCCCACTCCATTGCTCAGAATGCCCTAAAAAGGACCCGATTTGTTGAAGGACCCAACCAACAAAAAACTGACCTTGACACCAGTAGAAGTAAATGCCCTGAAATGGCAGAAGCCTCACAGAGGTCTTCCTGTATCACCTCAGGATCAAAAAGGGACCTGAGCCCAATTCTCCTCAAAGCCATCCTGAGGTCCAGCTAGGTGGTAGCCATGGATTCAGCCCTCCTGTCCAGCTTCAATGTCCTATTTCACCCCACTGTGCTTGTCACAGACCGCTTTGTTTCTTCAGCTGTCTTCCCACCCAAAGCGGAGGACTGAGCATGCTCTTTACTGTTTAACAACACACAGATAAAAATACTCCTACCGAAAAAGACTTTGAGTGGGGAGGGCTGGGGACTTCCAGGAAAATCCATTTCAAACAAACTTTCATTAGGTATCTACTTACACCAACCATGACTTCCAAATGAAGAAGATGGTAACATAATACAGTTTGGGGTGTTGTGTGGTTTCCGGGCTGTATGGCCGTGTTCTAGCAGCATTCTCTCCTGACGTTTCGCCTGCATCTGTGGCTGGCATCTTCAGAGGATCTGATAGTAGGAATGGAAAGCAAGTGGAGTATATATACTGTGAGGTCAAAAGGTGAGGCCCTCTGAATAGAGTAGCCTGGCATGTGAGTCACAAAGAAGTCTGTAGCCTGGGAGTAACAATGAAGATAGCAAGGTCAATAGGTGAATGCATCTGAATAGAAGTATCCTGGTCTTTGTTTCCTTTGATTGCTATGTCTATAGTTGTCCTGTGTTTGTGTGGAGCTGATTAGTCACTGTCTTGATTCTAGAGTTTTTCAACACTCAAAGGAAACACTCATTAGCAATCAAAGGAAACAAAGACCAGGATACTTCTATTCAGATGCATTCACCTATTGATCTTGCTATCTTCATTGTTACTCCCAGGCTACAGACTTCTTTGTGACTCACATGCCAGGCTACTCTATTCAGAGGGTCTCACCTTTTGACCTCACAATATATATACTCTGCTTGCTTTCCATTCCTACTATCAGATCCTCTGAAGATGCCAGCCACAGATGCAGGCGAAACGTCAGGAGAGAATGCTGCTAGAACACAGCCATACAGCCCGGAAACCACACAGCACCCCAGTGTTTCCGGCCGTGAAAGCCTTTGACAATACATAATACAGTTTATCAGACCTACCGGACAACATACTGCAGTAGCCCTTCAAGAGGACAATGCTATTGTACTTTCAGGGGAAATAATGTCACCCAAAATTTCCAGACACTTCAATCACACAGTGCAATACAGAAGACGCGTGGACACATGAAGCTGCCTTAGACTGAATCAACCCATCCAACCATCCACCAAGTTCAATTTTGTCTACTGACTGGCAACAGCTCTCCAGGCCTTTCACATCACCTACTGTTTCTACCAAAGATGTGAAGCTCAGACCTTCTGTCTACCAACCAGATGCTCCACCACCGAGTCCTGGTCCTTCTCCAGAAAGTGTTCAGAGGAATCCAAATGACATGCAGGACTTTCTCAAACCCAAAGAGCATTCGCCTTCATGTTCCTGAGAAAACTATCCAGCTAGCTATATAGCCGGGTCTCTCTTGGAAAACTGTCAGGATACAATCCTGTGTTAAAAATGCAACATACTTTAGAGCTAATGTTGCCAATGGATACCTGTTCAAAGGGAACACCTGTAATGCCTGTGTATATTTTGTATGCTGTTAACAGATTTAGAATCTCTAGGATGATGAATATTGATTATTTTTATAATAGATTCCATTTATAACAAATACTTGCTGCTAATATATGCCCCGCCAGGTTACACTGGACACTATATTCCAAGTCATATTTATTTTATGGGGAGGGGGCATCCTATGTCTGTGAGTTCAAGGTTCAGGATGAATCCACCCTCTTAGATTCAGTCTTGCCACTCAGCTTCTCACAACGCTGACTGGCAGCAGGTCCAGACGGAAAGGCACAGATATGCCAAGCCCCCAGGACTGTACTGGTGTCACACCCCCGATGCGGGTGAAGGACACGGGAGGCACAACGCAGCCTGATGGGACTGCTACCCTCCTCCCCTGTGCGCTCTGTGTTACTGCTGGCCAGCTAGCCACGGTGCCTCACGCCTTGCGGGATCAGGCCCCGTGAATCCACCCCAGCAGGAAATGCAGGCTCCCCTCCAATGCAACTCTCTATCAGAGTTGGGCCAGTCTTGGCCCAGGGAGGCAGTGTGTCTCCCCAAAGGTGTAGTCCACCATTTATTTTATTTATTAAAACATTCATATCCCCCCCACCCCCCCACCCCCCCCATGAATCAAGGTGACTTACATAAAAGTTAAAAATACTTTCAGTCAAAACCAAAATAAAGCAGTAAACCCCAAATCTCTCCCCCTCCTTCAAAATCTGTCTGCCACTCAACTCCACCCCACCCAAGCCCTGGCAAATAGGCCCGTGGTGGTGAACCTATGGCACTCCAGATGTTCACAGACTTCAATTCCCATCAGCCCCTGCCAGCATGGCCATCATTCATACCTCCCCATTTCCATTTTGACTCTTCGCAGGCAGACAACCAATAGGGGCAGAGGTAGTTTCCAATGGTCTGGAGAAAATGTCCGGCCTCTTCATCAGAAGGCTAATATTACTCCCATACAGTGGAAAGCTCCAGCAGTTCCTTTCCACACATTAAGCCTTTGTTAGAGGTAACCCTATCCTACATCACCGCTGGCATCTGATAAGGTGCATAAGGGAAGCAGGCAGAGACAGACGGAGAGCAAACATCACTGGGGCGAATGAGAGGGAGAGGAGAAATGAGCCCTGAATACTGGATGAAGATGAGGGGGACTTGCTGACCACAATGACAGACAGGCGGGGCAGCCAATCAGTACAAGTGTTCCATGCCATGTATTTTCTGTGTTACAGGGCACCAGTCTCAGCTGAGTTTGGGACTCTGTCCACAAGGTCTAAGGCATAGGTGTCAAACTCGTGGCCCTCCAGATGTTATGGACTACAGTTCCCACCATCCCCTGCCAGCAGGCAGCATTGGCAGAGGATGATAGGGGCTGTGATCCATAACATCTGTAGGCCACGAAGTTTGACTCTCTTGACTCAGGGCTTTCCCCTTGTGGGAACTGAACCAGGGATGGGCGTATGCCACTGCTGTGCCACCACACTGCCTTCCCTGCCCTGCTGGGCCTCACCCTTTCTGGGAACGGGACCCCTGCCCCTCATTTACTGCAAGGCTGCCTTTTCCTCAGGGAGCTTTGGCGGGTGGGGAACGGACAGAATGGCCTCTGAGGAATGCGCAGGTGTGTGTTCCCAAAGTCTGCATTTATGCCAGCCTGGCAAAAGGCTGGTGCTCCTGAGTGTCACCTCAGTGAGGTTGTTCTACAGTAGCTACCCCTGCTGAGTAGCGACAGAAGAGGAGGCCCACCAGGCCAGCAGGGGCCCTGATTGGCTGCTGCAGGCTGGGACTGGAGCCCCGTCTGCCAGACCTCTCCAAGTGCTCCTTCCAGCGGCAGAGGCTGCCACTCTTCCTGCTTCTGCACCTGTGTGGCAACTGCCTGAGGCCAGGCAGCCAGTGCTGCACAAACCAGTGTTTTTGGCTGTGGCTGGGCATGCCGCTCACAGAGGTGTTCAGTGGCACACGCTTCTTTGATCAGTGGCCGTCACCAGGGTTGCAGGGCCTCCTGGGCACTCGCTTTGCAGTCTGACCCTTTGCCTCCTCGCTGATTTCCCCCTCTGTGGAATGGCCCCGGGGCACCAAATAGTGCTGCCAGAGCCACACTGGGGCCGCCGTACGGTGCTGCTATTGGGGGTGTAGGATGGGCCTGTCCCTACTGTGATTTACCAATGCCTTCTGGGTATCCCTCTGGGATGGGAGGACGCCACTCAAAGTCTGGCCATCCCAGCGTTTCATTCATTCGACTGTTCTGTTGCTTCAACCACTCAGTCACGGGGCTGAAGTATTCTAGCAGGGCTGTCGCATCCATCTGTTGCGTGCCAGTGACTTGCTGGAGGATATCCTGCCACTTCTGGGAAGATCCAACCCTCAAAGCATCGCTGCATGGAAAGGGACCAAGAGGAAGGGGCAGTGAGACAGACACAGAAGCTCACATGTGCATCCACCGGGCAAGAAAGCAGAGGGGACCCCTCCTCTCGACAGGCCAAGGGAGTCCCCTCCATGAGGGCTTTTGCGCCCTTTTGCATGACATCTGCGAAAGCAGCTGGAAGCATGTACTGCCTGCAGAGGTGGAGATACCAGGGAGAAGGAGTGCATTTGCACGGGCACGTGCCTAGAATTTAGAATCCCCCACTCCTTTAAGGCCCCAGACTCTTACTCCTGAGTGGGAAGCAGTACAGGCTGGAGAAGCTGACCTGTTCCTTCTTTCAGGCTGAAAATGGCCTGGTGGAAACTACACTTCCAAGGAGAACTTTTCAGCCTGAAGGGAACAGGCTGCTTTTCCAGGCTGAATTAAGGTAAGGGGGGCACAGGGCGCTGCAGAGGAGGGGGGCCCAGTGACACCTCTGACTGCCTGCCCGTGAGCCACTTGTTGTGCAAGCATCTCCTTCACTGTCCCCCTCCTACGTCATGCTCTTGGGGGAGGTGAGGACTGACAAAGAGGTGGAGGATCTGAGCATCCAGAGACATGGTGGAAGGCTGAGATCTCCACCCACTGGGGATCAGGACGCTGATATCCTGGTGCCCCCGATTCAGTGTTTGGTGCCCTCCTTCCCATCCGTTCCCAGACTGGCTGTGTATCCACTGTGGGGATGTGGCATCAACCAGATTCAAAGCCTCACGTAACACTGGTTGACCACACTTGTCACAGTCTCAAGGTCTGCATTCCCGAAAGAGCAGGCTGGGCAGAAGACCCCTGAGGCACACCTGCTTTTCAGGCATTACTGAACGGCTTCTGTTCCTGGCCCATTGGAGAAGAAGGAGAGGAACGAACATCTCTGGCAAGAACACAGAGCGCAGCAGCGGGCCCTTTAGGTCTGCAACAGGGGGGGGGACCTGTGAGGACTTGCTGGGCAGGGGATTCCATCCCACGGTCCTCAATGTATTCATTTAAAAAGCTCTTCAGAATACAACTTCCACTGCTGGGCCACTGACATTTTTGAGCCTGCACTTTGTCCACCAAGTCCCAGCCAGCAGGCCTCACAGGCAGTCCCTAACAAGGAAACGGGAATGTCAACAGCTGCTGGTGCTGGAATGCTCAGCAACATCTGGTTCCACGATGGGATTCCTTTGATCTGCACTGGCTCACAGAGTGGTCCCATCCTGTTCCAGTGGGTTATCAAATCCAATAAAATAAATAAATGAAATGCTTTTCTTTGCCTCGGTTACCTTAGCAAGACAGCCCCGGGAGCAGCGAGGGGAACTGCGATGGAGTAACGCGTGCCCTCTGTGCCCCTGCCGTACCCGCCACCCACCCAATCTAACCCGGCCCCCACTTGGCCATTCGGCCACTGGGACAGCCCCTAGCTCTGGGTGGCTTCCTTTACAAATCACAGAGTGGGCTCAGTGGGCGGGCCTGCCCTTGTCCCCACCCCCTGCCATTAGATACTCCTCAGCTTCCCTCTTTCCTCACTCTCACCTGAGTATTCTTCCAGCTTCTTTGGACTGGTAGATGTCACAGGTGTGAAGAGGGCCAGTGTGATTGGCAGCTTGGCAGAGGGCCTTGTGGAACTGGAACTGCAGGATGAAACTGACGAAGTACCTGCCCAGGAGGAAACAAAACAACCCTCTCAATTCATCAGCAACAAGAGAGTTTTAAATTTCACTGCCATTTTCCCACAATGAATGCAGCTGAGTTCTGAAGGCAGGATGCCAGTGACGAATCCTCAGAGCTGACACAATTCCAGTTGGCATTAAGTCACAGGTTGGATGAGGAGTCTCACGAGGCAGAGGACGGGGCAGAGCATTTCCTCGGTTAGTTCCCATCCTCCTGGGCAAGGAGGCAGCCTCAGCCCGACACTGGTCCCCACAGAGGCTCAGAGCTGCCCCTCAGAACTTCCCGTGTTCTGTCCTTGCCACCCGTGGATCCCGAGACATTAAGGACCCTTCTGTGAAATACCCCTTTGGCATCAGATGCCCCGCCCGCCACAGCTCCCAGTACCTGATGTAAGGAGTGTTGCCTGGGATGTGGAATTTGGCACCAGGGTCAAAATGGGTCTCGTTCCTTGCAATGGGAGGACAAATTCCCTGGTATTTTGTTCTGGAAAAAAGTCAGCCATTTGAGTGGAGAAGCAACGAACAGCGTTAGCACAAGTCTCTGAAATTTACACAGACACCGTTTTTGGTCAAAGGGCCAAACTGCAGGTGATAAAGGAGCTGCTGCCATTTTGAACAAAAACTGATAAAGAGCAACCCGCCAGGCAGAGAGGACAACCTGGATCAAGTCCACAGTGCAGCCGGAAGGGCTACCTCATTTTAACTATTCAGAAAAAGTTTATGTTGCCGCTTCAGTAACCAATCTGAGGCAGATTATAGTAAAAAACAACACTACTAAACCACTCAGGCACAAGAACACCATTAAAGCAGGCCAGTGAATGGAAATAGAGACATGAGCATAGAGAAGAGAGAAGAGAAGAGAGAGAAGAGAGAGAGAAGGAGGAGAGAGAGAGAAGAGAAGAGAAGAGGGGGAGGGAGGGAGGTAGGAAGGGAGAGGGAGGGAGGTAGGAAGGGAGAGGGAGGGAGGGAGGGTTTGGATTTATATCCCTCTCCTGGGAGACTCAAGGGGCTTTGTCTCCTTGCACCCCCCTCTGCTCTGCTGACTAACCCAGGTCACCCAACTGGCCGAGTGTGGGGTACAGGCTAATCATTCCCCAGATAAGCCTCCACAACTCAGCTGACAGGCAGAATCCAAGTAGTTCCTCCAGATCCCAGGTGCATACCTATAGCCACTGCTCTTAGCCACTCACGCTTTCAAGACAAAAGGCAGAAGGTGGCAGTAACCCTTCTCTGGTGCCATTTTTCCTGGGTCAAGACCCCCTCAGCCATTATTCCTGGGTCAAGACCCCCCCCTCAGCCATTAAAAATATACAGATATCCAGACAAGGACACGTTTCACCCTTCAGAGCAGCTCCGAGGGTGGGGGGGGGATGACACTTGGGAAGAATGAAATCCCCCTCCCACCATACTAGCAATTCTACCATACCACTGAGCACTTTACAAGTGCCTCCGATCATTAAGAAAATTCCAACTACCCCTTGAAAGCAGATGACTTTGGCTGTAGCTGGCTACAAAGCCCAATCAAAGGCACTTAGCGGTTATACAGGAACTTTACGGAGATACCACAGTCATAGTTGTAACTTGGTTGGCAGGGGAATTAAGCCCACTGGGAGCTCTGTTCCATCGCCACTGATCTATCAGGTAGCCAAAGGGAAGGAAGGCAATCTTCTCCAGGGCCATTTTCAGTAGGTAGTTGATATCACTTTCTGCAAGGAAGGGAGAGAAGGTCGATTGGGGCAGGGGGCTACTAGACAAGGAGGCATTTTCTTTGCTGGTTGGAGAGAGTTGGGGAAGGCTGCCGGCACGGAACAGGAGAGGGACAGCTGAGCAACAGGCCGCCCTCCTAAAGCCCTCACAGATCTGGTGCCACAAGTTCACAGCGGCTGACAGGTGACTCACATAAAAGATTGGCAGCCTTGGGAAATGTCGTTCCCCCTCTGCCCTGACCACGTGTGGAACTTATCTTCTGATGCAGGGAGCTTAATCTAGTGAAAAAGAAGAAAACTTGTACCGACAGGCTGTAGAAGAGACCAAAAATTAGTTCTCCCACTGGGTAGCAATTTACTTTTAAGTAGCAAAATAAATTTATAATTTACAAACGGTAACCAAATGTTTTGGAAAAATTGTTTCATTCTCCCATTGGAGTAATATATATAAGCATAAGTTAAGAGCGGCCTGACAATGTAATCTCAATGTAAATATAACAGCTGGCCAGATTCTGAATAATTAACCAACCAACCTCTTAAACTTCACGGCTGTTAAAAGGCGGTCAGGGTTTTCAAAGCCACCAATAATGGATTTACAATCAGGAGGACAGCTCTGCAATTGGTTTGTTCTTATGCCTCTCGGAAATGCTTATGCCTCTCGAGTTTTGAGAACAAACTAGTACAGGCGTTGTCCTGATGTAGCTCATTAATATATTACAATATTCTACTATTTAACGATAGTAAATTGATATCTAGAATCCTAACTATATTGATGAAGATACCGTCTACCGTTCTTTATATATTTATATATTCTGTCGGAATAAACAAATTCCCCTACTGTTAGTTATTCTCAAATACTAAATTCATTTTAATTACCAAAAATGTTACTACCAATCGGGAACAATGAAGTCTCATTGTAACTCCTAATTAATCTAAGGATTTTCTTCTTCACTGATATTAATACCTTCCCTCTTGCTTAGCATGGAGGGAGCTTAATCTAGGCATGGAGGAGGATGCTGGGGTTTAGCCCATGATCAGTGGTAGGATTCAGCCAGTTGGCACCACTTTGGCAGAACCGGATGTTAAAATGGCGCTTGCAAATAACCAGTTGTTAAATTATTTGAATCCCACCACCGGAACCGGTTGTGAAGTTATTTGGTCCACCACTGCCCACGCAGTCCCCTTGCCACCACCAGCCCCAAAATGAGATGCTCCTTGAAGCTAGACCCTTGCTCTTTTCTACTGCTCGAAGCAACAAGGTTCCCACTAATAACCTGGTTCTTGGGAATCCCCATTTGCCCCTGCAGGCTACCCGTCCTTCATGGTTTGGGCCACTAACCCCAACAATTTCTCCATACCTGCGTCCTCAGTGACTTGGCTGAGCAGCCCGATCTTCTTCAGGTGATTGGGGGTCGAGACAGACAAGCTCATGACATCTCCTATGGCTTCATGGAAGCCGGGGTTGGCGCCGCTGCGGAAGGTGACAGGCTGGTCCTTGTACTGCAGATAGTATTCCACGTGCCCCATCTCGTGGTGGACTGTGAAGAGCTGCTCCATGGTGACTGTTGTGCATTGCTTTATCCTACAGGATATGGAGGGAGTAGTTAAACAGCACTAGTAGCTTAGCTGGCAGCGGTCAAGAGGAGCTGTGTGGAGAAAGGAGATTGGGAGCAGCTTCAGGGCGGCCCTTATGTTCAGGCCAAGTGGCCGGTCTCCCTTCACTTAACCTCTGCACCAAAGAACATGAAGCAACAGCTGCCGCTGCTCCTTGGGAAGAAGGGACTCGAGACGTCTCCTCCTCAGCACAATAAGGGAGGCCGAAACGGGGCTCCCTGGGAAAGGCTGGGAAGACTGGTTCTGGTGGATTTTCCAGGCTGTGTGGCCGTGGTCTGGTGGATCTTGTTCCTCTTGTTAGGAACAAGATCCCGCAGACTCCACCAGTGACTCTCCTATGAAAAATACCAGAAACCAGACCAATCCGACGATGAAAATAACCTTGACAATACATGTCCGGAACAAGGCAGACTCAGATGACAAATAAGTCCTAGGCAGAGTCTAAGATGCAATTTCCACAACGGACATTGGCCAGCTGGGAAAAATCTGCTCGGTGTAAAAACAGATGGCCTGCAAAGATCATTTTCCCACAAGAGTCCACAACTGCCGTCAAGTGCAACTTTTATTTGAACTCGCGATATTCAGAGTTGGAAAATAAATATTGCTTTATAGGTACCTGGAACATGCACAGAGCGGAATTACAACAGATGGAATATTTCACATTATTTTAGCCTACTTTCAAGATTTTCTGTTTTCAGAGTGAAAACTCTAAAAATTGTGAATGAGGCACAGGTTTTCACATGAATGACACCCATAGCCACGTAAAACGTTACTGACCTTTCCAACTGCTTGGAGGACTAGGCAGACAAGCTCTCCATTTTAGGAGAAAATAGGGAGAAAATGCTACTAGAACACGGCCATACAGACCAGAAACCACACAACACCCCAGCTCTCCATTTTGCCTGCCATCACTACTGCGACTGCCGAGGCCTTTATGCTGGCGAGGCAGTCCCCCAAAGAGGAGTTCTGTATCACCTCCTTCCCCGGCCATTTCCCCTACTTGTTTCCCCTGCTGCCCCACCAAAGGGCTTTTCTTGACCTTGCTAAAAAACAAACAATCGCTGCTTTGTTACAATATTATAATATTATGTCAATCTATTGCCATGACCTACTAGTACAGACCTGGGCATTATACGGCCCACGGGCCACATCCGGCCCGCCGGATGACCCTGACTGGCCCCAGTATTACCCAGTTGCTGGGGAGGAGAAGTCTTTAGAAAGCCTCAAGAGAAGCCGGGTTGCCTTGGCTGCCGGCTTCTCGCGGGGATTTCGCCCTCAAAAGCTACCGCCTACTGCCTTTTGGCCCGGCCCTCCACAATATTTTCTGTTTCTTATGCGGCCCCATGGAAAAAATAATTGCCCACCCCTGTACTAGTACTTCTGAATTCCCACCTTTCATTTTAAAAAGCAGGTCTCTAGCCCAGGGGGTCCCCAACCTTTTTGAGTCTACCAACCCTTTGGGAATTTGGAGAATTAACACAAAATAGTGGCTACACCAGACACAGCCAAACCCAAAAGGGTGACTGCAGGAGGTAGAGCCAAGCCCAATACCTCCCTCTTGCAAAAGTATCACATGCCAACCATGCTGCAAGGATGAAGCTGCCTTGCTCAGAGTCGTTGCTCTGCCAAGCCCAGAGTTATGCGCATTTCACTGAAAGCACATTCCAGCCCCTGGGAGGACAGCGAGCTTGGAGAAGGGCGGAATGGGACTCATCTCCACTCATGCGCAACCCAGACTGTGAGAGGAGAATGACACTTCCTCTCTGCTTTGCAAAAGAAGCACCTGGCAGGGGCCTGTCAGGTCACAAACTCCATTCCGTTGCTTTAGCCCCCTGCCTCATTTCAGTCCAAGATGTACATGTGAAGCCACCTTATGGCATTTGTCTAGCAAGACCAGAATAGTCTCAGCTCTGACTGGCAGATACTGGCAGGAGCAGCCTATTTAGTATTCATGTTCTTTACATTTCTCTCAGGCTTCCTACAACAGCAAGTATGTCTGGAGGGAGGGGGCTGTTTAAAAACCTACAAAAGCTTGTTCTGGTGGGTTTTCCAGGCTGTGTGGCCGTGGTCTGGTGGATCTTGTTCCTAACGTTTCTCCTGAGTCCGTGACTGGCATTTTCAGAGGTGTATCACAGAAGCAAGTCTGTTGCACACTGTGTCCAGACTTCCCCCTGTGATACACCTCTGAAGATGCCAGCCACAGACTGAAGCGAAACGTTAAAGACGAACGCAGACAACTTTCTACCGACCACCCAGACCACAGCCACACGTCTGAAAACCCACCAGAGACTCAATGAATACCTGTCAACCAATACACATATACTACAAAAGCTTGTTCCTCCAGGAAAATAAGATAAATAAAAAGAAATGAAGAGCCGTTTGGGAGAAAGGGGAGAGGAATTAAAAGAAGGAAAGCATGAGGAATGAAGGAACTGGAAACACATAGAGCTTGAGAAGCCCCCAGGTGCTTCACAGTTCTCCCATTCGTCCAATGGCTGTAGCTACTCCTGCAGCCATCAGCAGCCTCTTAATTAGAATGGGAGTAGCCAGGAACAAGCCCTGCCATGCACACTTTTCTGAAAAGCGTACTGGCCCCAAGGGACATACTGGCATATGCCATGGCCCTCCTGGGCACCACACGGGGGGGACCCCCTGCTCTTTTTATTGCTGAAATATAATGGAAAAGATGCATAATGAACAGCACAAAAGGCTTTTTATTTTAGAAGCTGGGAATTCAGAGTAACTAATACATTATGATGTTTGCTATTATAATGTTATAATGCTATGGCTAGTAATTGCTGGTTTTTTAAGCCCCCAAAGCCCCCAAATACAGGCAGAAATGGCGACCTTTGGGAGCTGAGGAAAATGGCACTGATGTGGCTGGGACCTTCCCACCCCCACAACACACAAATATGCTTGGACTGCATCCCTTCAGAAAAGGTCACAACGAACTAGATCTGCTACAGGTCAACATGAGGATGGGAAAAGACCAGAAAGTGGAGTCTTGAAAGACAACATCATGTAGTTCAGGGGTCTGCACCCTGCGGCTCTCCAGATGTTCATGGACTACAAATCCCATCAGCCCCTGCCAGCATGGCCAATTGGGCTGATGGGATTTGTAGTCCATGAACATCTGGAGAGCCGCAGGGTGCAGACCCCTGATGTAGTTGCTTTGGAAAAAACCTGTTGCAGGTGATAGTCAACTCAGATAAAACCTTAATTCTCAGCCTAGGGACAGACTAGGGGCCTATTTTTCTATTTAAAACTCTGGACGAATCCCACAGGAGAAGAGATCCATGCCAACAAGGCACCAGCTTCCCATTCCAACACAGGAGGCACCTGAAGTCTTTACGGTTGTAGAAATCCCAAGCGGACGCATGGCACACCACTTCTCGCCCGTCAGTTGGCTTTTCCAGCATGGAGCCCTCCCAGAACTCTAGTGGCATCCCCAGCAAGTCCAGTGACGTGAAGAACTCCTCTGCCACCCGGAACATGTGTGTTGCATTCCAGTTCTAGAAAAGGCAAGGGTCCACAGGCAGCATGACTCAGCACCAACCATCAGCGGAGGCCAGTCTTGAAGCCCCTCCCACCCTCTTGCGACAGAGAGAAGGGGTTGCTCCTCGGACCTTAGAGGCAGATTGGTGGAACGACTTCTGAAATAAGCAGAAGACAACTCCACTCTCCCACAAGAGTGAATGCACGATGACCCCTTGGCTAAAGGTTCAAGCTTATTGGTCCACACGTGTATATGAAGGTGTGTGAGGTTATGTTCTAGCATGGGGATTGTCACGACAGTGCTCTTTTTTCAACTTCAATGCATTTACTGGGACCAAAACTGCAACTTGCCACATCTGTCCCCATGAGGCAAATGACATGAAAGCGGGGATCTCGGTGCCCGAAAATGGAACATGGGAATGAAGAAGAAGAAGAAGAAGAAGGAGGAGGAGGAGGAGGAGGAGGAGTAGTTTGGATTTATATCCCCCCCCTTTCTCTCCTGCAGGAGACTCAAAGGGGCTTACAATCTCCTTGCCCTTCCCCCCTCACAACAAACACCCTGTGAGGTGGGTGGGGCAGAGAGCTCCGAAAAGCTGTGACTAGCCCAAGGTCACCCAGCTGGTGTGTGTGGGAGTGCACAGGCTAACCTGAATTCCCCAGATAAGCCTCCACAACTCAAGCAGCAGAGCTGGGAATCAAACCCGGTTCCTCCAGATCAGAGGTCTCAGCAAGCAGAAACTGAAGCCAAACATTCTTCCGTTCTGCTGCAGCTGCAGCTCATAATTAGACAGGAGTACAGCAGCACCTTAAAGACCCCAAACATTTATCCAAAGCATAACCTCTCATGAGTCAGAGCTCAGTTAATAAAGAAGCACGTCCTTCATTAAGCGAAACAGGGCTGCCGTCTCCCTGGTACTGCTGGCTGGGTCAGTATTCCTCCGATGCCCACAGCACTCTGGCAGGAAACTGCTCAGTGTCTCACTAGAGGGGGGCACCCAGACAGACAACAGCAGGGCAGGGGAAGCAAGAGGGGGCACCCGGCAAGGAAGAGGACCATGAAAGAGACGGCCTTCTTACTTTTTCTCTCATTGTATTGGTGACATCAAGATTGGGCTTGTTTGGGAAAGGAATCATCATGTCATAGATGTTGTTCCACTGCTGGGCCCACATATTACCTGCAAGGGGACAAAGCAGCACAGCTTAGCTTCAACAGGGAAGATCAGTAGAGAATCGTGGCCAGAAGCAGAAGAATGCAGAGTGAGGTCTCTGGACAAGCATCTTCGTAAGATTTCTGAATCTGTGTGTTTGTGCGGCTGGATCACAATTAGAACGTTTGGATCTTTGTGTTGACCCCATAAGCCAGCTACATATTACACCTTTCCCAGGTCTATCCCTGGGACTGGTCAACAGGCAAGCTTTAGGAGTTCTGTGTTCAGAACTCAGTTACCAACATGTGTCCTCAGTGGGCAGGGAGCAACACTAAGCATCCTGGTTTGTACCCAAAAGCAACACTCTAGGAATTTGCTCATCTCTATGGGGTTTTTTTAACCATAGAGATGTGCAATTCCTAGAGTATCATGGCATAATTTCCAAGTACAAACAGGAAGTGACATCATGATGTCATCATGGTTCCTCTTTGTCCCTTGCTCCTACTGAAATGAAGAGGCTTAGGCCCAGGCTGTCATCCAATGAACTTTTTGCAACAGAAAACAGAAGACTACACTGATTATGTTGCTTCGATAGACTAAGGGGGGGGGGGTCGGTCAATAATAGGCAGAGATAGAAGAAAGATCAGGCAAAATTAGAGCTGCCACTTGCGAAACGACCTCCTCAAAAACAGAGATCAGTGCCTGAAAGGGCGTATGATCAAGGCAATCCATCTCTCCTAAGTTCTATGGTTCAGGGTAGACATCCTAGGCATTCTATGATACAGTCTTGGAATTCCTCAAGAGTCTATGGTCAGCCGTATTTCCTGTACGATTGTTTTGTTTGTATCTCAGCCTAGAGTAACTTCCATATTTTTCATGTGCTTTCCACCTTACAACCTCTCTCCTGGCTGCTGTATGAGGCCTAAAATCCACTGGCAAACTGAGGCACCATTTGGAAGCAAGTTTGTACAAAATTACACAGCTCCCCATGAGACAAAAAAGCTCAGCGTTGCGGCTGCCAGAACTTGCCTGGCAGAAATATGAATGAGAATTAACCCCTCCTGCCTGCTCAGTCTGCCCAGCTGGAAAAGAGTCAGGATTCCCTGGCAGTGGCACGCCAGCCATTGGTTTGGGAATGTTGCTCTTGCAAACGAAATGAACTAAAAGGATTGAAGGTCTCAAAAAATATTCCAGCAAGAAACACGGAGGAATGAATCAGTATCGGAACTTATGGAAGGAATGAAGCAACAGGGGCTCTATGCAACAGAGGCTGAGCGGTGGGGGGCACTCAAGTTAAGGACTAAGAGGGAAAAGGGAACAAAATGAAAGAAATCTGGAGTGACACAAAGAAGGCGGCTTCTTTCATTCTGGGCCAAGTTTTATTTTTTTATTTTTAAATCAGCCAGTATAGAACGGATGGCTTGTTCTCATTTTTTTGTTTCTTTTCAACTATATATAAATTTAATAAATAAACAAACTATATATATAGCAATCCCCCCCCAAACACCAGTTTATTACAGCTTAAATACTCCATTGCACTAAAACTGTAAAGTTATACATAAAGTTTTCACAAGAAATTGTTGCCACATGTTGTTGCTGAAACACAAATCCTCTTTTTAAATTAGTCGGAATGATCAGGAGAAAGATCTCCTTACGTTTCATGATACACTCATCAACCGTGGGGCTTTACATGAGATTTCTAATATCATGCAAATGCTAATCTAGCAGCTGTTAACATATGTGAAAGTAGATTACGCTCATCTTTCAGAAACACAGCAGTGGGGCTTAACAATATAGAACATAAAAATACATGAACATAAGAAAAGCCCTGCTGATCAGACCGAGGACTATCAACTGGTTCTGGTGGGTTTTCCGGGCTGTGTGGCCGCGGTCTGGTGGATCTTGTTCCTAACGTTTCGCCTGCATCTGTAACTGACATCTTCACAGTCTCTCTGTGATACACCTCTGAAGATGCCAGCCACAGATGCAGGCGAAACGTTAGGAACAAGATCCACCAGACCGCGGCCACACAGCCCGGAAAACCCACCAGAACCAGTTGAATCCGGCCGTGAAAGCCTTCAACAATACAAGGCCTATCAAGTCCAGTCATCTGTTCACACAATGGCCAACCAGGTGCTTCTGGGAAGTCTATGAACAGGACAACTGCAGCAGTGCTATCCTGCCAGGATTCCATAGTGCCTGATGGAATGGGGACACTCCTCTGATACTGGAGAGAAGATTATACATTATGACTACTATCAATCCCATTTTACTTGTAGTTATGGGTACTCCTATCCTCCATGAACCTATCCACTCCCCTCTTAAAACTTTCCAGATTGGAAGTGGGAAGGAGTTCCACAATTTAACTGCATTTTGTGCAGAAATTTTTATTTTATTTTATTTTAAATATTTATTTTATTATGTATTATGTATTATTTGTATGCTGCCCTTTCTCATTGTGGGTTCAGGGTGGCTTCCATTATATAATAAAGCCATATAATAAACACTTAAACCAGCAATTAAAACAAGACGGTGACTAACACCTGACATTTAAAAAAATGTTCTCCCTATAAATTAAGCTGGGAAACCTTTTTTAAAAATAATGTGCGACAGAGAATCAATACATTTTTGCTCAGCATGTCTACTACATGTATGTCATTAGGTGATGGGTAGCCCAATCCATACGCGGAGGGCTGCGGGAACAGGGTCAGTGCATTTGTCCACCCCACCAGAACTGTGCCAGCCCAAACATGGCTTGGGGGTGGGGCTAGGGGCTTGCCTGGGGTGGAGCCAACCACAGTCGGTTTTCACCGGGATTTTGGCTCAGAATGTCCTGGCACAGGCCAATGGCTTCTGCCACAATAACGCATGGTGTAAGTCACTATTTCTTATGAAGTGTTCGTGGCAGGAGGGGGGGGGGTTGCCCCGCTGATTGCTACGCTGCCCAGAGGGCCAAAGGAAAGAAGGAAGTAAGGTGGGTGTTTAACAAAAAGATGGCTCTTCCTGAAAGTCAATGTGAATTTGTTCAGCTGGCCACAGAGTGTCTCTGACCATGAGCACAGTGTGCTAGCTCTTTCCATTTCAGTGAAAGGGTAAAAAGCCATTCACCTCCACCTTCCAACTGTGAGAGACTATTGATTGATTGATTGATTGATTGATTGATTGATTGATTGATTGATTGATTGATTGATTGATTGATTGATTGATTGATTGATTGATTGATTGATTGATTGATTGATTGATTGATTGATTGATTGATTGATTGAGGCTCTGGCAGAGGCCCTTTGATACAGTGAATTACGCCGAATAAAAAAAAACAGCCCTTCAGTGGATTCAATCTTTTTACCTAAGCAAATTCAGAGAGTCATTACTGGAAATCTGAAACCCTGTTTGGGTTTTGAAGTGTGGAGTACCACAACGGTCTGTCTTTTGCCCATGGCTCAGGGGTAGAGTATATGCTTGGCATGCAGAAGTTTTCAGGTTCACTCCTCGGCAGTGAAAAGGGATCGGGGGCAGCTGATGCAGAAGACCTCTCTCTGCCTGGGACCCAGGAGAACCTGGCCAGTCAAGAAAGGCAAGGCTGACCTTCGTGGGCCAAGGGTCTGGCTCGACAGAAGCACCTTTCACCTACCATGTTTTCCCGAATATAAGACAGTGTCTTATATTAATTTTTGCTCCCAAAGATGCGCTATGTCTTATTTTCAGGGGATGTCTTATTTTTATGTGTTCTGTTCTGTTCATGCCGTCGGGCATGCTTCCAAACAAAAACTTTGCTGTGTCTTACTTTTGGGGGATGTCTTATATTTCGCACTTCAGCAAAACCTCTACTATGTCTTATTTTTCGGGGATGTCTTATATTTGGGGAAACAGGGTAGTAATTGTTAATTTTTCCATATATAAAAGAAAAAAGGGGCAATACACTAGGAACAGTAACAGAATCTGAATTAATAGCTTGTTCAACTGGAAAAAAATCAATTACACTAAAAATATGAAAGAGAGGCTTAATACAAGGGTTTACCAACCTCTGTCTATTATCACACTCATGTAAATAATTAATTTAGCATTATTTGAGATCATCTATATCAGGGGTCCCCAAACTACGGCCCGGGGGCCAAATCAGGCCCCCGGAAGACATTTATCCGGCCCACTGGGCAGAAGCGGATCTCCCCCTTCTCTATCTCCTTTTCCCCAGGTTTACAAACAGCATTAAGCGCGGGTGACTCGCTGCTCATTCCAAGCGGCCGGAGGGGACCGTACCAATGCGGCAAAGGGGGGAGGGAGAAAGGCGGCGGAGCTTCAGGGCCGGATTGGAAGGGGACCGTGGGGGTGGGGGGCTCGGCCAGGGGTGGGTCGAGGGCGGATGGATGGCGCCCCCCCCCCCCCGCGGGCGGCACTTGGTCCGGCCCCCGGCTGGGCTCTGACCATGCGTGAACTGGCCCCCTGTTTAAAAAGTTTGGGGACCCCTGATCTATATTATAATAAAAAAGTATGTATAATAAAAACATTAATTTGTGTTCATATACTTCACAGTTATATTGGCAAAGCATGAATTTAATCATGTGAGAAAGCACAAGCGCTTGCCCTGTTCCGCCTTGCTCGTTCTCACGAAGAGCCGCTCGCAAGCCGAGCCACAGCCCGGAAAGACCAGCCCCGCAGCTCCCGGCTCACGTTCCTAACTGGGTCCTGGTGGGGAGGGGGGAAATGCCAGCCTGGCAGGATGCTCCCCCCGTGACAGCCCCAAAGCCCAGTCAAATGTTATTTGGTATATGGGGAAGGGGGTGAGTGTCTCATGCTGCGGTTTCTCGCACATCTTTAAATGTGGATGGGACATAGTCTCTGCCCAAAATTGGTCAAATGTTTTTACTTTGTATAGCACAGTGGTGGCAAATCTTTGGCACTCCCGATGTTATGGACTACAATTCCCATCAGCCCTTGCCAGCATGGACAATTGGCCATACTAGCAGGGGCTGATGGGAATTGTAGTCCATAATATCTGGAGTGCCCAAGGTTCACCACCATGGGTATAGCACAATGTGCTTGCCCTGTTGCTCACTGCACCGGCTCCTATTCAAAGCGAGAGAAAGGGTGGGGGGAGTTTCCTGCTTGGTTTGCCAGCGGCAGCTGTGGATCCGCCAATCAGAAGCATTGCTGGGGGTGGGTACAGCCAATCAGAATGCAGCACACCAGGGATGTTCGAGCATGCATGCTGCATCTGCGTTATCAAAACAAAAAAAGCCAGGCTTGTACAAAATAAATTGGAGTATTTCCTCCTGGTTTTAACTCAATTCCTTCACTGAAAAGGGCACCCATGAGAAGGGAGAAACCAGGATAAAACAGACCTGGAACTACTTGAATCAGTAATGCCCAATGTTTTAGAAGGCGAAGCTCCAAAACCACACAGCTTTTTAAATCCTGAACAGAGCACCATAAAACGGTGAGCCCACATTCATACCTTCCAAGCGGAGTTCTCCTGACTCTTTTCAGCAGGAGATCAATCCCTAGTCCACCACCATCACCTTACCACAACTCATACATTCTTATTGCCCTCTTACCAAGTAAGTGAGCAGGGATGGGGCCTTGCAGATTGATGTATCTCGGGCCATATCGCTCATACAGTTTCCTCCGGACAAAAGCATGGAGATTTAGGTAGAGTTCCTCCAGTTGATGATAAAGGTTCTCTAGATCATCTTCAAATGTGGGTGAATCATACCAGGAACGCCAGTAAGCCCCAGTATCCTTGAACCCTGGACAAAAAAAGAGCACAGGGAGAGCAACTATAATATCAGCATGCAGATAACCATACTCTTCCTCTTATATTTGAATGTCTACCTTTCTGGGCTGGGAAGGGATGGATCAAGTGACTAGTAAATTGAAGCCAGACTTTCAAAATAAGTCTTAAATGTGCACAGGGGGGTTGGGAATTGCATGGGAAGATGATCTCAAACAGGTGTCTGCAACCTGCAACTCTCCAGATGTTCGTGGACTGCAATTCCCATCAGTCGCTGCCAGCATGGCCATGCTAGCAGGGGCTCATGGGAATTGTAGTCCATGAACATCTGGAGAGCCGCAGGTTGCAGACCCCTGAAACATATAGCTTGTTTCTCAGGACTCTGATCTTTCCTGATGTTGTCATCATCGTACATCGCTGTACATCACCCAGAGCCCTTCGGGGATGGGGCGATACAGAAATCTAAGTAATAAAATAAAATAAATAAATAAATCGTGATAGCTGTTATCTCCGAGAAGTGAAAAGAGCCCCTGAGAAAATGGTCAAAGGGTTTCAGGAATTAAAGAAAACCCCAACTACTGTTATCATGTTGTAAATGCTTTGAACAACATGCCTGGAACATTTTCAGACATTTGCCCCAATATCAGGACGAATATGAGGACAGTGATGGGCGAAAGAACCAGCAAAGAGAGTGGGAACTAGGTTGTGGTTGAAACACAGTTCGCAGCGGCTTTTCTCTGGCACCTCCACGCAAATAGAGGCCCTATGAATTGGCCAACTCCTAGGAAAGATGGCCAACAAACTACACAGTAAAAAAGTGGATGAAAATCCTCAGAAGAGTACTGAACTACAGTGGGGGATAATCTACCACAGCCCCGCTGCAGCTTTCCATTCATGCCTTCTCTGTGTCTTTCTTTTTATTTATTTATTTACATAAGCTAAACATTCCCATTGTCCGTCTGTCTTTTGCAAGGCAAGTTTTCCAAACTATTAGATCTGCTAGCAGCCAATCCCCAACTCATGCTTTGAATTCCTCACCATCCATCTTGTAGGCCTCATTGCTTAGTGACACAAACTCCTCGTATTTGGCCCTCAGAGGGCTGCCAGCTGCATTGTGCCAATTTTCCCAGGCATACAGGAGCTTCCTGTAACTTCGAGAAGTTGCCATGATGTCCGTTATCTCTGAGAAGAGAGGGAAGACCACAGAAACAACGATCACAGATCGCATGACTAAAAGGAAACCCCACTACTATTAAGTCCAAACTCCTCCCACCACACACCATGCAGAGCCCAAATAAGTGGATTAGGCAAAGTGCAACTGTGATAGCCGGTAAATGGATTCCTCCCCACCCAGACTAGAAAGAATAGAGTGAAGTGGTTTGACAAATGGGGCAGAGCCTTTTCTAGGTGCCAGAAGCACGTGAGAAATAAGACAGAAAAGGCCCTGAAAGGACACTATATCCAAGGTGACATGACAAGAGCCTTGAGCATTCTGGCTTTCTCCCTCCCTCCCTCCTAAAACACTGTTCTGTTTGTTCTACAGGTCTCATCTGCAATTATTGCTCCTAAATAAAACATTCTGTATTGTCTGTTTTTAAATCCTAATAAAAAAAGGGGGGGGAGGGAAACACCCTACAATTATTGTTACTACAAAAGTACTGTTGCGTCTCTTAAGTCCATAAATGGCTACAAACCAGGATAGGTTGCATTCCTTTCTGTGTGAATGTACCCATGATTTCAGATCTTCCTCAGAAGCTGCGTGCCCCACACCCACAGTGAAAGTGACCTTCCTCCCCCATGTGCCAACTATGGAAAGCCATGTGCCAACTTGAAGGAAAGACATTTGTTTTGCAGCCTCACCTCCGAGTTCCGATTAAGCCATTCCTGTTTCAGAACACATTTGGGGATGGATGAGTTTCTGGAATTTGCTTGGACAAAGTTTACGCAAGCTACATTGTATAACAGCTATCTAGCAGAAAAATGCGCTACAATATTCTAAAGGGAAAAGACATTTCAGTGCGTCAAATAGCAAAGAGCCTTTTGCCCTTTTCTGAGCAGCCTTAGTTTTCTTAATGAGGGTCTGGTCTTTCAGGCAACATATGTCGTATTGTGCCTACAGGAAAATACACACACTAATTAACATAGACTTCACTGTGACTAACAGCCCCGCGATGCAGAGTGGTCAGCCGCACTATTGCAGTCAAAGCTCTGCTCACAACCTTAGGTCGATTCCAAAGTCATAGAATCATAGTGTCGAATCATAGAACCACAGAGTTGGAAGAGACCACAAGGGTCACCAAGTCAAATTCCCTGGCATGCAGGAATACACTATCAAAGCACTCCTGACAAATGGCCATCCAGTCTCTGATTAAAAACCTCCAAAGAAGAAGACTCTACCACCCTCTGAGGCAGTGTATTCCACAAACAGCCCTTACTGTCAGGAAGTTCTTCCTAATGTTTAGGTGGAATCCCTTTTCCTGTACCTTGAATCCATTACTCCACCTTCTAGTCTCTGAAGCACTAGAAAACAAGCTTGCTCCATCTTCAGATTGACATTCCTTCAAATATTGAAATATGGCTATCATGTCACCCCTTAATCTACTCTTCTCCAGACTAAACATACCCAGCTCCCTAAGCCTCTCCTCATAGGGCATGGATTCCAGGCCTTTTGCCATTTTGTTGCCCTCCTCTGGACCCGTTCCAGCTTGCCAAAATCTTTCTTAAACTGTGGTACCCGGAACACTATTCCAGGTGAAATCTGACCAACACAGAATAGAGTGATACTATTACATCCCTCGGTCTAGACACTATACTCCTATTGATGCAGCCCAGAATCCCATTGGCTTTCTTGTGTG
Organism: Sphaerodactylus townsendi; assembly: GCF_021028975.2. Classification (NCBI taxonomy): domain Eukaryota; kingdom Metazoa; phylum Chordata; class Lepidosauria; order Squamata; family Sphaerodactylidae; genus Sphaerodactylus; species Sphaerodactylus townsendi. The sequence continues at coordinate 3,211,713 of NC_059439.1, read as the reverse complement.
CCCCATCACACTGCTGACTCCTGTTCAGTTTGTGGTCTGCTAAGACGCCCAGATCCCTTTCACATGTAGTGTTATCAAGCCAGGTGTCACCCATCCCATATCTGCGCATTTCACTTTTTCTGTCTGTTTTATTCTGTTGACATTCACTTTGTTAGTTTTGACCCAGCTCTCTAATCTGTCCAGGTCATTTTGAATTCTGACTCTGTTTTCTGGGGTAATAGCTACCCCTCCTAATTTGGGATCATCTGAAAGTTTGATTCGCATTCCCTATTTTTCATCATCCATCATCGATAAAAATACTGAATAGCACTGGGTCCAGGACAGAACCCTGTGGTACCCCATTAGTCACTTCTCTCCAGGATGAAGATGAGCCATTGGTGAGCGCCCTTTGAGTTCGGTCAGTCAACCAACAACAAATCCATCTAACAGCAGCATGGTCTAGCCCACATATTACTAGCTTACTTGCAAGAATATCATGGGGCACCTCGTCAAAGGCCTTACTAAAATCAAGGTATGCTATGTCTACAACATTTCCTTCATCTACCAAGCTTGTCACTCTATCCATAAAGAGATAAGATTAGTCTGGCAAAATTTGTTTTTGAGAAAGCCATGTTGACTTTTAGTGATCACGGCATTCCCTTCTAAGTGCTTACAGACTGTCTGTCTAATAACGGGAGAGGGGAAACTGGAAGGCTCATACCTGGATCTAGGGCCCAGCAGTTGGAGGTCTGGTTTGGTGGGCACACCTTTGCAGTAGAGTAGATGTTGTCCATCTCACTCAAGATGGTGTTGTACTAGAAAGGCAAGAGAAAAAGTTCAGAAAAGGTACAAAAATGACAAGACTCCCATATCTGTTGTGTATCCTCCCCTATGGCATGATTACTATTTCTGTCTTCAGAGTGGGAGTGGCCACCTAGCAGCATAATGAAAAGACACAGGAAAGCTACCATCAATATGTGCAGTATTCAAATGGATGTCCTTCATCATAGAAGCTTTACTTCGATGCTTCTGGCCAGTCTGGAGCACAGAAGCTGCATCGTGCCTCTCCGGACACATTGAAAAGACAACGGGACACACTTATGAGAAGATCCATTCCTATTTATGCCTAGTCTTTCTTTTGCACATTGTGGGTCCAAGATGATCACTCAGTTACATCTCATGCATCTCACGCATTCTGTTTGGGCTGCATTATTCAAGCCTTTTATGAAGATGATGTTAATCTCCATGGTCTTCAGAAAGGAAACTTTCACAATTGCCTGGATGGAAAGAGCTCCCTCGAGCTCATATTGAGGAATGACGCCAAGAGGTGGTTGCAGCCCTTGTGGACATCTGTGCTGTTGCCTGCCTTTGGGGTCTGCAACCTGTGGCTCTCCAGATGTTCATGGACTACACATCCCATCAGCCCCTGCCAGCATGGCCAATTGGAGAGCCGCAGGTTGCAGACCCCTGCTTTAGAACCTTCAAGGACCCAAGGAAGTCGGATTCCCAGCGTGATGAGATGAGCGGCTGAGAGGCAGGGCTGGCCAACAGATGCGTTGACAGTCATGGTGATGGAAAGCATCTGTGCCTAGGAAGAAGGGGCTCTTTTGCCAGATATAGAACATCCTTCTTTTGCCAGATGTAGAACATCCTTCTCCAAATGGAAGGGAGAACACACTACTCCTTTGATGTCTTATTGATTGGAGGGTGTAGGTTTGGAGGGTGTCTCTTGATTGGACTTGTCTTGCCCCCCTCCCCCATGTGACAGAGACCACAACACCAGCTTCCTTTCAGAAATTCTGCATAGTCCCCCTATTCAGATAGAGATTAGACAGTTGCAGATGGTCAGGATGTTCCAGTGGAAGCTGTACTTTGATGGATTTTAGATTTTAACATTAATTTTCCATTACTGTTTCTCATTTTCTAAGATAGTTAGAAGTCTGTATTCCTAGGTAATCTCAATAAAAAGGTTCAAAAACAGCACACAAATTCTGAAATGAGAAGCACCGAAACTGACAAGTAAAGATATGAACAGACACTTTCTTTCACGGGGAGCTGCATCTTTTAGGCATTATCGTTTAAAGGAATTTATGGCAAAGAACTGGCTCTATAGACCTCACAGAAGTGCATTCTGTGGAACAGGAAGATGTAGAAATAAGCAATGTTGTTTATCAGCTGTACTGCCTACAGGGAACAGGATAACAAACAAGTATTTGGGGAGAGGATGTCGGTTTGTTGCTACTCCCGTCACAGACTAATCCAGAGATACTGGAGGACAGGCTGAAAGCCGGGAACGTTGCCAAGTTAGCTGGCAAAACATTTGTCTCTAAACAGCTGAGGATACAGGAGAAGTCGCTGTGAAATCGTAAGTGCCTGAGGGCTCAAGTTTGTTGGGTGAGTCTCCCCTACCTGCCCAGGGTATCAAATCCTGCCCCATCCACTGGACGGTCTGGTCCAGACATTCACAGGTGTTTAGCTTCAATGGCTTTCCTCTGCATTCTTCCTTGCAACTGCCTGTCTCACCAGTTTCACATGCTGAGTAAAGGACTAACTATAAATGTTCAATCTACTGAGAACCGAAATAGATTTGGTCCTTTTTCAACTGTAGGAGAAGGAAGAAGAAATGAATGTTGAGGCTAAAAGGCAGGAAGACTCCCAGAACCTCCTTGGAGCTCCCTCCAAGGGTGAATGTTTTTAGCCTTTCCCCCGTTTGGCAAGGCCATTTCAAGTGCATATTAATTTATTATCTGCCGCCAGTTTTTAGAATGATCCTGTTTCCCATCTTTTTGAGTGCTGAATGTGGTTTGAGAGCATATTCTCAGAGCCTTTGGCATTTAAAACACCTCTAAGAATTCTATCAAAGTTTGAGGTTCTTTGACTCTCTGATACAAAAGAACTGAGCAAGCATTCTTCGAAGCCATTAATGTAGCGAACAGGTGATAGGTTCTGCTCTTCGGTCAGGAGAGAAAGTTGGGCTGGGAATGCCGAAATTTGGAGTGGAAAGCATTCTGGTCATTCCCAGAGGCTGGGATCTTTGTGGCACTTCCTGAGAGAGAGACGTGGCTCAGCATGTCTTCTGAATTGGGTGCAAACCACTGGGCAGCAGGTGATCTTGAATATATCCGACCTACAGCCAAAGTGCTTAGATCAGAGGGTGTGACTAATGGATACTACCTGCATGTCTTTGGACTCCACCCACTCTTCTCCCAACCTGCGGCTCTCCAGATGTTCATGGACTACAATTCCCACCAGGCCCTGCCAGCATGGCCAATTGGTAATGGGAATTGTAGTCCATGAACATCTGGAGAGCCACAGGTTGCAGACCCCTAAGCTAGAATCTATCACTTGGTTACCTCTTCTCACAGTGCCACCGCTCTCTCAGTTCTGGCACCCCCTCCCCTTTCCTCCTAACCCATAACGCAGACTCTTTCCATCCAGGGTGGTACCAACCATGTGTCGCTTATCGATAGGTAAGTTGGAAGGCCCCAGAGTCTGGATGGAGCTGATGATTTTCTTCAGCTGAGGATCACTGAAGTTCTGCCAGATAGCACCAAAGCTGTCCTTTGCTTTCTGCCCCCAAGCTTGAATGAATTCCTGTTCCTTCAAAGAGGCTGCTACCTGTAACAGAGGAAAACACATCTATGACACTTTTTCTTCAAGGAGTTCAAGGTGGCAGATATAATTCCCCCCCATTTTACCTTCACAACAGTCCTGCAAGGGATGTTACACTGAAAGAGAACGGCTACTTTAAAATCGTGCAATAAGCATGGTCTCCCCACTCCTGCCCTAACACCGTAAGTCTTTTTCACCATGTAGCCGGAGAACAGGAGTGGAAGATCCTGTTGAGGGTTTGTACCTAGAGTCCTGAGGCAGAGGTCATTTACAAGGGTCCGGAGAAAATTCATCTCAACTGTTCTTGGCTGGTTCTTCTGTAAAGGGCCCCCGCCCCCTCTGCCCAGAGCTGCTGCCTGTGGGCATGAGGGGCAGACAGGCAGGAGCTCCACACTGAATATCTATTATGTGAGATCGGCATTTTCTCTCTCTGGGATTTCTTTACTCTGTTGTGATTGGCTGCAGAATTAGAATCTGGTGTGTCATCACTCTGGAAGAAAGAGGGATGCAGTCATTTTTGGTAACTGATGATGATGTCAACGACGACAACGGGCAAGTATTTCTGCCTCACTATAATAAGCACGGATCTAGTCCTCCCTCTGCAGCCTGCCCTCCTGTTTCGGCAGGGTGCCTGGCAGCAAGGGAGGGAGATGTCAAAGGCCCTTGATTGGCAAGTGTCTTGAACTTTGCTGAGGAAACTTCTCAGAGCCCACCGTCCCTTGGTCACCAAGGACAGCTTGGTCTCTCCCCCCTCACACACAAAGTCACCTAGCCAGCGTTTGTTCAGCAGGGGAGGGAACAGGTCTTACCCCTCCCAGAGGCATCACGCAGGCCCCGGCCCCTCACACTACCTGGCATGACAAAAGGGAAGCCCTGTGAATCCCACCTCAGGAGGTTTTCATGTCTCTGATCAAGAACCATCAGGGACTGAGGAAGGCCCCCTGCAGGTGTGTATACAGTGGAACCTCAGTTTTCATTGGTAATCCATCCGAAAAGAATAGGTGAAAACCGAAACTGATGAAAACCGAGGCAAACTTTTCCATAGGAATCAATGCAAATCCAATTAATCCATTCTAGGCACTCCAAAAGTCATACCCAACACACATTTTTGGTGAATAAACGTATTGTTTAATGCTGAAAACGGTAACAAACAATAACACTAGGACCTGCTTCAGAGTCAGCGGACCAACGTCGCACCAGAAAGCTGTCCCAAGAGGTCTGTTTCTGACGCCTCTTTAAGATTTGTCTGAAATGGGGCAAGACGTTGTCATTAAGCAAGTTGCAAACACGGCCTGCAATAGCTTTGTCCGGGTGATTTTTCTCCACAAACCCCTGCACCTTACTGCAAATCGATGAAAACCGAGACAAATTTTTCACGGAAAAAATCAATGAAAACCGAAACCGATGGAAACCGAAGGCAATGAAAACCGAGGTTCCACTGTATGGGTAAAAAAGAAGGCACAATTCCCATGCTTCAAGAGACAGAGAGGGAACTGGAGTCTTTGCTGGAACTTTCTCTGTCCCTCTGAATGTATTGGATGGAACAGGAAATTTGTATTTGAACTCCTTGTGAGGGATTCAGTACTACAAAAAAAAAAGCCATTTCTCAAGAGCTCTCTTCTCTGAAGGGAACCAACCTGAATAAGCCCCGGCCACTGGGACTTCTTGTCCCCTGGGAAGGATCCATTGAATACTTACTGTGAAGGGTCTTTCTACTGTAGGTAAGGGGGACATCTCAGATGGGTGTCTTCTCCACCAATAGCAAGGAGGCAGGAAGTCGTCATTAGTCTTTTGCCGTGTCACTTCCCGTTTGTAGGTCCAAGGTCAACTTTCGTCAGTCTCCCTATGGCCAAGCAGTCTTAAACACAAGTATTCAAACGTGCACGGCTAAACTTTTGACTAATGCATAAACAAGTGAGGCTCCGAGAAACACCAAACACATTCAAACTCTATGTGTGTAACTATATACAAGGCATCGGGGAATCTTGGACCAGGGGGGGTCGAGATGTCCCCCTTACCTACAGTAGAAAGACCCTTCACAGTAAGTATTCAATGGATCCTTCTACTGTAGGTGGGGGACATCTCAGATGGGACCTCCCCAAGCAGTGTCCCCCAAGTAGGGAGGGGTCCACTATTCCCCAATGATATGCTCCAGCACCCGGCGGCCAAAGGCCGTCTCGGCCGATGCTATGGAGTCCATTTTGTAATGTCTGACAAATGAGGAAATTGAAGCCCAAGTGGCTGCCTTGCAGATTTGTTCTACTGAGGCCCTGTTGCGTAGTGCAGCGTTGGTTGCCGCGCTGCGAATAGAGTGCGTGGTAATGCCTGGTGGTACCGGCAGGGCCGCAGCCTTGTACGCTTCAATTATTGTAGCCTTCAATGTAGTACTTATGGCTGCGGTTGACATGGGCGCCCCCAGGTTAGGGGGATTAATGTTTATGAACAGGGTCTCGGTTTTGCGGACGTGTTCTGTTCTGATAATGAACGCTTTTAGGGCCCTGCGAACGTCTAATGTGTGCCAAGCCTTCTCCTTGGGGTGAGACGGGTTGGGCATGAAGTTCGGAACCACGATCTCCTGGTGTAGGTGGAATTTTGAGCATACTTTAGGGATGAACGTTGGATCCATCCGGAGGACCACTCTGTCCTTGTAGAAGGAGCATAGGTTTGCGTTAGTGGATAATGCCCGTAGTTCCGAGACTCTGCGTGCAGATGTGATTGCGAGTAGGAAAAGGGTCTTCATTCTTACCCAGCGTAGGGGGATCGTTTGAATGGGTTCAAACGGATGTTTTGTTAGAGCTGTCAAGACAGCGTGCAGGCGCCACGATGGGAATCTATGTAGTGTTGGAGGTTGGGACAGTTTGACTCCCCTCAGGAAGTTTGCCACGTCCGGGTGGCCCGCTATAGTTGTGCCGTCTACCGATTGGCATACTGTAGATAAGGCCGAAATTTGTCTTTTGAGCGTAGAGCAGCGGAGTCCCCTGTCAAAGCCCTGTTGGAGGAATTCTAAAATGCTTCCTATGGATGGGTTTTCTGGGTCCAGGCTACGGCCCTGGCACCATTTAACAAATGTCCTCCATGAGGCGTTATATATATTGACCGTCGATCGTTTTCTTGCCGCCAGAATAGTGTTGGTGACTTTATTCGAATAGCCTCGCAGTCTCAGTTGTCTCCGCTCACACTCCACGCGGTTAGTCTGAGCCAGCCTGGGTTTGGGTGAACTATAGGTCCTTGGGTTAGAAGGTCCTGGATGAGCGGCAGCGTTATGGGTTGGCATATGGCCATCTCGAGAAGTGTGGAGTACCACGGTCTTCTGGGCCATTTTGGAGCTATGAGGATGACTCTGGCTTTTTCCTTTCGGATTTTTTGCAGCAAGCGCGGTATCATTGGTATTGGAGGAAACGCGTAGAGGAGTTGCTGAGGCCAGGGGGCTGTGATAGCATCCACTTGAATCGCCCTCTGATGGTAGTATCTTGACATGAAGTCGGGCAGTTGTTTGTTTTGCACTGTGGCAAACAGGTCTATCTTGGGATGCCCCAGCTGTTGGCAAATGTCCCTGAACACCTCCGGGTTGAGTCTCCATTCGCTCTCTTGGAGCTGTTGTCTGCTCAACCAGTCTGCTTTTTCGTTTTTTTATCCCGCGGATGTATTGCGCTTCTATTGACAGGAGGTGTTTTTCTGACCAGTTGAGCACCTTCAGGGCTTCTTTGTAAAGGGCCTGGGATCTTGACCCTCCCTGGTTGTTTATGTACATTTTGGTGGAAATGTTGTCTGTTCTTATAATGAGGTGTTGCTGTTCTATTTCTTTTTGGAAGTGTTGTAGAGCTAGCAGGACCGCCCTGGTCTCTAGCAGGTTGATGGGGAGGGAGCTTTCCTGTTTGCTCCAAGAGCCCTGTACATATTCTTGTCTGAGGGTCGCTCCCCACCCCGTCAGACTCGAGTCCGTGAAGATCTGTAGTCTCTCTTGGTGAAGGTAGCATCTTCCTTGTGTTAGGTTGCTTTTGCAAGTCCACCATTTTAGGCTGTCTCTGACCTGTGGGGTTAAGACCAGTTTTCTGTCTTTCTTTAGTATGATATCCAGCTGGAAGCGCCTCAGAAATAGCTGGAGGGGCCTGGCATGCATGCGTGCCCACTGATTGAGGTCTATGACCGAAATGAATAGGCCTAGTAGGCTTGCCAGCTGAAGCAGTGTTGGATGGGGAGCGGTTAGGATTTTTGCTGTCGCTGCTCGAATTTTGAGGGCTTTCTCCCGTGGGATGAACAGGGTGTTTTTGGTGGTATCTATTATCGCCCCTAAGTGTTCTAATCTTTGTTTTGGGAAGAGTGAACTTTTTTCTATATTTATCAGGAACCCGTATTCCTGTAGTGTCATTTGAACTCTGATGATGTCTTGTAGACCTTTGTGTCTGTTTGATGACCTTACCAAGAGGTCATCTAGATAGGGGTGAATGTGAATCCCCTCCTCCCTGAGTTGAATGATGGGGCCCAGGAGGATTTTCGAGGATGTCCTGGGTGCTGTGGCCAAACCAAACGGCAACGCCCTGAATTGGAAGTGGGCGTCCCCTACCGTGAACCTGAGGAATTTCCTGTGTGCCAAGTTGATGGGGACATGTAGGTATGCTTCCCTCAGGTCCAATGAGGTAAGGAATTCCCCGGGTCTCAGTGCTAATGTTATGGAGCGGAGGGATTCCATTTTGAATTTTGGCAGTCGAATGAACTGGTTGACAAAACGGAGGTTTAGCACTGCCCTGCAGTCCCCGTTCTGTTTTGGAACTGTAAAAAAGTGAGAATAAGTCCCTGAGGACCTCTCCAGGGGAGGGACAGGCTCCACCGCTTGGATTTCCAGTAGGTGTGTGACTGCGTGTATGGCTTTTTTGGCTTTTGTGACGTTCTTGGACAGTGGGGAGGGGACAAAGAGCCGGGCGGGAAACTTTAAGAATTCTATTACATAGCCCGTTTTTATCACCTCTTTTGTCCATTGGTCTATATGTGGACCTTGCCATGCCGGTTGGAAGCTGGCAAGTCGGCCCCCCACTGGAATTTCTCGATAGTCATTGTTTGGTTTTGTCTGTTTTGAAATTCTTCCCTTGCTTTTGGAAAGGCCGGAAGGAATTTCTGCCACGAAAGGAATTTTGGTTCTGCCATGAACTGCGATTAAAATCCCTGTGGAACCTGGGGAGCGTCTTTTGCGATCTAAATGTGGTGCGTGCACCTCCCTGTGTGGTCATTGTGCGTTCTGGACGGACTGACTTAGGCATAGCCTTCTTTTGGTCTTTAGTTTGAATCAGGACTTGTTCCAAATCTTTTCCGAATACCTGTTCACCATAGTATGAATATGCCGCTACTGCATTTTTGGATTGTATATCTGCTTGCCATGGGCGTAGCCATGTGTTACGTCTAGCCACCATATTGGAGGCCATGGTCCTAGCCACCATAGCGATGGCGTCGAGCGAGGCATCAGCTATAAAAGCATTGGCAATGAGAACCCTCTCTAGGCCTTCCCTGATGGCGGTACTCTCTGCAGGGATCATGTCTAGGATCCTCTTGGTCCAGGCCATAGAGGCTCTGGCCACCGTGGAAGCGGGTGTGAGTGCCTTGATGGCTGCTGCCAGCCAGTCATGGGATCTCCTTAATGCCGCCTCCGATCTCCTATCGAGGGGGTCCTTGATGTTGCTTTCCCCTTCTTTTGCTACCAGTGCTCCCGAGTGTAGGACAGCCACTGGGGCTTCCACTGAAGGGACCTTGAGCATAGTGTGGAACTGCTGTGGTAACAGATAGACTTTTTTGTAAGCTGGAGGGAGACCCTTCCTGCTGGTGGGGTTGAGCCACTCCCGCTGAATGCGCTTAACGAAATATTCAGGGACTGGAAAAAACTTTTGTCCTTCTGAGTCTTGGGGAAACCACGCCGTGTTTCCTTTGGGGAAGCCCTTAACAGGTTTTGTGGAATTTGAGGATTTATCAGGGTTGGGCGGTTCCTCAGCGTCTGCCTGGTCATGGAGGTCCAAAGCAGAGACAGTTTTATTGATTAGGAGTTGAATATCCTCCTGTTTGAAGAACTGTGGGGATTGATCCGTTTTTTCTATGATAGGTTCCTCAGCGTCTGAGAACCTAGCACATTCCTCTTCCTCCCCCTCCCCCTCTAAGTCCTCCTCTTCTTCCTCTTGGAGTGCAAGAGGGTCTCTATATTGAGGAACAGCAGACGCCCCTGCAGAGCAAGTCAGGGCTCTGGTAGGTGGCGTTGGGGCTTTGGCTGCTGCAGCCCGCTGTTCCCTGGCATCTAGGATTTTTTCAATTTGGGCCGTTAGCATTTGCGCAAACGCGTCAGGAGGGGCCCTTTGCCATAAGGCCAGGTCGTCTGGGGCAGTCTGATTTTGCGCGGGAGCGCCAGTCGGCTCCGCGTCGCTCTCTTCCCCGCTGCTACTCCGGGGCCCCGGTACCTGTATTAACTGCGTCGTCTGATCCTCGATGAGTTGCGACGGAGGATTTGGCAGGGGGTCGACACAGCACTCCGAATCCCTACTGGGGTGGGAGGAACTGGTCTGGGAGCCGCCAAGCGTGGCCGCGCCCTGGTAAGGCGTCGAGCTCCCTGGCAGCTTTTTCTTGGATTTTTTGGGCGCCGGAGGTCCCTCCTCTGCTGCCTTGCCGGTGATTTTCGCTGCGGCTGCCAATCCGCTCTGGGAAGGTTCTGCAGCATGCTTGCGCCCTCCTTTGGCCGAGTTCCTTCAGCCGCAGTTTTAGCGAACGCTTCGCGAGGGGGGGTGAATGAGCCCGACGCCATTTCGCGTCTGACGCTCCGACGGAGAAAGGCGGGAAGCGGTCTCGCCTTCTCCCTCACTCTCGGCGCTGGTTGTGCGAGCCTGAGATATTAGTAACAGTTGGTTCTAAGCTTATGAGTGTGGTGGCTAGCCTCTCACCGCACCAATACACACACACCTATTAGCTAACTCGGAGCCTCTCACAAACACAAGCACTCCCTGCTAGGCAGGAAAAATACTGACGAAAGTTGACCTTGGACCTACAAACGGGAAGTGACACGGCAAAAGACTAATGACGACTTCCTGCCTCCTTGCTATTGGTGGAGAAGACACCCATCTGAGATGTCCCCCACCTACAGTAGAAAGAGGGGAGCATTTAACGGTATTCTGTCAGCCTGGAGAAGCAGTGTTTACCCATTAATCTCATCAGTTGATGGCAATCCATTGTCCACATAAATTCACCCTATACAGTCTCCACAACAAGAAACATAAAAGTACAAAAAGGTGCAACACAATCATATTGTGCCAGCTGCAACTGTCATCAAATTTGAAAACTAAATACTTTCTCCCCAGGCTAAGTTCTTCTGGCCCAGTGTTAGAAACCACCTGAGGACAAAAGAAGGCCAGATACAAAAAAGAAGAAGAAGAAGAAGAAGAAGAAGAAGAAGAAGAAGAAGAAGAAGAAGAAGAAGAAGAAGAAGAAGAAGAAGAAGAAGAAGAAGAAGAAGAAGAAGAAGAAGAAGAAGAAGAAGAAGAAGAAGAAGAGGAAGAAGAAGAAGAAGAAGAAGAAGAAGAAGAAGAAGAAGAAGAAGAAGAAGAAGAAGAAGAAGAAGAAGAAGAAGAAGAAGAGGAGGAGGAGGAGGAGGAGGAGGAGGAGGAGGAGGAGGAAGAGGAGGAGGAGGAGGAGGAGGAGGAGGAGGAGGAAGAGGAGGAAGAGGAGGAGAAGGAGGAGGAGGAAGAGTTTGGATTTATATTCCCCCTTTCTCTGCTGAAGGAGACTCAAAGGGGGTTACAATCTCCTTGCCCTTGCTCTCTCACAACAAACACCCTGTGAGGTAGGTGGGGCTTAGAGAGCTCCGAAAAGCTGTGACTAGCCCAAGGTCATCCAGCTGGCGTGTGTGGGAGTGCATGGGCTAAACTGAATTCCCCAGATAGCCTCATCAGCTAATGTGGCAGAGCGGGGTATCAAACCTGGTTTATCCAGATTAGAATGCACCTGGTCTTAATCTACTATGCCACTGCTGCTCGGACTCTAGTGTCGTGGGGACGGAACTAGGTAGGCAGTAGGACCCAAGTGAAGCTCTCTAGAACAGTCAATGACCAGATATAGCCAAATACCAAAGGAACCTTGGGAACAGCCGATCCAATGTGTGGTCAACACACAGAAAACTGAAAGCTTCCAATGAAAAATTACTTTAAAGTGTTGAGTTCACGTATGCTGAAAGGTTTATACAAGTTCAGCCGTTAATTCAAGCAATCTGTGACAAGAAGCCCATCACCAAAGCAGCCGTCTTTCCCAGCCTCAGAGACAAAGTCTGCCATCAACTCCAAAGGCAGGACGTAAACGTGCCTTCACTGGCTAACCAGGAAATGTGGTTGGCTGTTTCCACATCAAGCACATGTCATTTGGGGGAAAACAAACCCCAAATGCACCACAGAAGGGACGTGGGCACCAAGGCCGACAGGGGGCGGTCAAACTCTGTCCTGGGGAAACCTCAAGAAGCTTCAACAAGACCAAGATGATATCTGTCAGGAGGCTCCACGGCCTGCCCTCACTGGGAAAGCGCAACCGCTTCAAGCAACACTTCATCTCCTCTTTCATATCCACACTGGCTACTGGCAGGAAATTCTCCAGTCCCACAATCAGCTTTCTCTTTACTTTTCTGTGAAGTACTCAGTTTGCTTCGTTGGAGCAACCCAACATTGACCGCTTGGGGGTTGTATTCGGAGGACTGTTTGGACCATCTGTGGTTCACTCTGGTTTCCCATTATTGCTGTGTTTTTTTAATCTGTGTTACAAGGTAGTTTTTGCAAGACTCCTCATATTAGTGGTTAATTGGATCACACAGTGTTTATTTTATTGCCTATTGTTGTCAATTGCCCTAAGCTTTGGAAGATGATGGTAGAAATTTCCAAATTTCTAATAATACTACAGATATACACAATGGGCGTTATCAGTGGGCATCTCCATCTTAAGGTCCCAGCCAGTGGTGGGATCCAAAAATTTTAGTAACAGGTTCCCATGGTGGTGGGATTCAAACTGTGACGTAGCGCCAGTGGGGCTGGGCAGGGCACGACGGGGGCATGGCCAGGGATTCTGGGGGCAGGATTGTGGCAAGGACGCAGCCGCTGCACCAGTCCTTGGGTGGGAAACGAATGCACGCAGGCGCAGGCTGCCACGCACGCCGGTGCACCTCCTGCTAGACTGCTTCAAGTTCTGTGCGCTACTGCTGAGAAGAGGGGCGTAACTAAGGCAAAAATCACGTGGCAAAATCACCAATTAGTAACCCCCTCTCGGCACACACAAATAATTAGTAACCTACTCTCGGGAACAGGTGAGAACCTGCTGGATCCCACCTCTGGTCCTGGCGCCTCACCTGACACTCACTCAAGGAGCGAAAATATGTACAAGAAAGACTCCTGAACCAGAGACCCCTCACGAAGACACCTGCCCATCAAGTGGATGGACTGCTCCAGGTTCTAGTCTGGCATCCGCTTTGTGTTTTGCTGCTGGACAACCTGTTGTTGGTTCCCTGTGACAAGCAGGCAAGGAAGGAGCCGTGCAGCATGGGCTCACACAGCCACACGTCAGCCCACCTCTGACCAAAGACAGAGAACACACCAAGAGGGAGGACAAAGTGAGCCCAGGACCTCTGCCCCAACAACATGGGCGACAGCGGAACAAGCACATGCCACAGAGCCCTCAGGAAGTGGGCTCAAGCCCCTGTCCTGGGCACACATGCAGGGAGAGAAACACACGCCCACGACACTCACGCCTCCCCCGTGCCTCGGCCACTCATTTGGCAGGGGACACCCAGGCAGAATGCCCAAGTGTTCGGTTCGAGGCCGGATGTGCTCAGGAACACCAACCTTTTGTTAAGCAAAGGAAGGTACAGGCACAATTGTAGCCACAAGGGAACACACACTTGTGCATTCACAGAGAGTGCATCTATCAACCCTACAGGAATTCCCTAGGGCAGTGGTGGTGAACCTATGGCACTACAATTCCCATCATGGCCAATTGGAGCTGGGAATTGTAGTCCATGAACATCTGGAGTGCCATAGGTTCACCACCACTGCCCTAGGCAAAAGCAGCCAAGTAGCCAGCAGGAGCCAGGCACGGGCTTTATGAACAGAGATGCCAAAGAGGAGGAAAAGTCCACTTTGGGGCCCACAGAAGATTGTCCAGCAGAAAAACACCAGACAGATGCCAGCCTAAAACCCCCACTTCACATGCATGGGAACACTCCAGTACCAAGCGCCACACGGACAACTGAGTCAGGTCTCGTAACCTTAAGCCAATAAACAGACTCTGAGGTATTGATCAGCAGCGTTTATTGATGAGGTATCGAAGCACCACACTTGGCAAAGTCAAGCTGGCATTCACAGTCCCCCTTATTCCCCGCTGAAAGCCCCCCAACCCGCTTTCCCAAGAATCTGTGGGAAATGGCCTTTTCTCATGGAACAGAGGTGCCTGGGGAAGCCTAGTTTCCTACAAAGCGTGTGAAGCCATAAAGTAGAGATCAAGGAAAGAACGGACTGATGGCAGTGGTTACATGTAGCAGGCTGGTTACATAGGTTTTTCGAGCAGCATTGATTTGTTATTGTGGGCAGTTACACAGAATTGGGAATGCATCTTAATCACATACCGTGTTTCCCCGAATATAAGACAGTATCTTATATTAATTTTTGCTCTCAAAGATGTGCTATGTCTTATTTTCAGGGGATGTCTTATATTTCTGTATTCTGTTCGTCAGGCATGCTTCCAAACAAAAACTTTGCTACGTCTTACTTTTGGGGGATGCCTTATATTTCGCACTTCAGCAAAACCTCTACTATGTCTTATTTTCCGGGGATGTCTTATATTCGGGGAAACAGGGTAGATAACATCCTCCTGACAAACTGCCTGCTGGTGTGCCTTAAGTCACTGGCGTGCCTATGGCACAACGCGCTCTGAAGGAGTACATTTATCCCCTTGAAAGAGGGACGGTTGACCAAGAAGGGCTGAGACAGGTGGAGAGATCTGTGCAGGTGACTCTGCTGCTGTTGCTGGGGTGGAGCCTGAGGTTCTCGGGGAAGGGGTACCACACTAAGGGTCTGGGATGTGACCCCCTCAGAAGGGGGTGTGTGGAGATCCTCTCACAGGAAGGTTATGCAGCTGCTGGTGGTGGGGGTCCTGGGAGTGGGTGATGAAACATCTAGAAACCGAGAGAGGGGTCTATGACGGAGTCAATGACCAAGAAGGTCACTGGTGCCATGCACCACTTTAGTTGGTGAAAGGAAGGAGCCAGTGTTGGAGGGCCTCATTGTTCCTAACACCCCTGTTCAATGTAGGCACTGGCCGGAGATGCTGGAAACTCAGTTTAGGATGAGAGGAGGCCAGGACACTGAAGCGTAGGACTCCAGGGGGCGTGCTCAGAAACACGGCCTGCTACATGAGCAGGCCCAGCAAGACAGTCCCAGAGGGGCAGTCCCAATGCTTGGAGGAGACCCTGGTGCTGGAAGGAAGTTTAGATAGACTGGTTAGGAAAGGGAGACACCCACTCAACCAGTGGGACCATCTGGGGGGTTTTGGGGGGGGGGGATGAGGAGGAACCGTCTCTTTTATACATGGCAAAACTGTTTCAGATCTTCTTAGCCGGGATACAGCAGAGACCAGGGCAGAGATGGGTAATAAAGAGCCAATTATTGAGCACGCAGAAGGAAGAGGAATCAGCATGGAGGAAGTCCTGCCTTGCCAACCTCCGGGGATTCAGGGGGTCTGCCAACGAGCATGCAGACTCTGGGCACTCCGCATTCTGGGACTTCCAGACAGCGTCTGACAAGACGCCTCACTAAAGGCTTTCGAGTAAACGACACAGTCATGGGATACGAGAGAGTGTCGCTTCATGGATTGATAACAGGTTAAAGAAGACCTGTTGGCCAGAGATATCCAGAGAAATGTTTATATCTCTTCCACACAAACGTGCACATTCAGTTCTGAAACTGAAGTAGACCCAGGCACCATAAATACAGGATCACCAGCAACCAGCACAGAAGGAAGCACAACTAACAGAACACCACTACACAACAAGTACTGCTCACTTGGAGAACTGGAAGGGGCGAGCAGCAAATTGGGCTTTGTGTAGTCAGCGGGAAAAGCCCATGCCAGGCTTCAAAGGAAGGCTACAAAGAAAAGTTTTGCCTTTCGCCTCCGGGGCTAAGACTGCTGCTCCAACAGGGCCTACCCTTCAAACACACTGGTAAAGCCATGGAAAACATGGACCCTTGCCCCTTACATACAGAAGGGGGGAGGGGTCCCAGAGAGTTCTCAGGAGAGTTCCCAGAATGCCAAGTGGGAGGCCGAACCAGGCTGCTGTGAACACTTAGTGGCCTCCCTCCTTGTGGGAGAAGTTCTCCTTGGAGATACCTGGAGTTGTCTCTTGCTCTTTATTATTATCTGCTCCATTCAAATGCTACAGTAAACCTCCGTTTGAGCCAGTTCTGGCTGCTGACCTCCCAGAACATTCTGGTTTGTGGGAGACACTCATCTGGGATTGACTTCACCAACTGCTCAACAACACCGCTCAAAATCACCAGATCTCACAGCCGACTTCCCGTGTGAGACGCTTCGCACATGAGAAGCCTCCCTCCCGTCCTGATGGATCCCCAAGCACGCCTTTCCCCATCTGCAAGGGTAGTGGGAGATGGACTTCCTGCCACAGTCCCAGGAGCAAAGGGACTAGGACCAGGAGCAACAGCAGCTCAAATGCACAAACTCGTTTTGATGCACCCTGCTGAAATCAGCGGGACTAAACAGGTTTTGAGTCTGGACAGAAGGAATGAATGGAACAGGGAGGGTCCCAGCTGAAGTTGGATCTTGGCGATGTTCACTGATCCACTAAAAGCTCATCAGGTTCTGTGTCAAAAGAGAGAAATTCTACAACCCCAACACATCATGAAAAACTGCTTAAGAACATAAGATCAGACCAGAGTCCATCTAGTCTAGCACTCTGCTACTCGCAGTGGCCCACCAGGTGCCTTTGGGAGCTCACATGCAGGATGTGAAATCAATGGCCTGCTGCTGCTGCTGCTCCCGAGCACCTAGTCTGCTAAGGCATTTGCAATCTGAGATCAAGGAGAATCAAGATTGGGAGCCATAGATCGACTTCTCCTCCATAAATCTGTCCAAGCCCTTTTTAAAGCTATCCAGGGGAGTGGCCATCACCACCTCCTGTGGCAGCATATTCCAAATACCCATCACACGTTGCGTGAAGAAGTGTTTCCTTTTATTAGTCCTAATTCTTCTCCCCAGCATTTTCAATGAATGCCCCCTGGTTCTAGTATTGTGAGAAAGAGAGAAAAACTTCTGTCAACATTTTCTACCCCATGCATAATTTTGTAGACTTCAATCATATCCCCCCCTCAGATGTCTCCTCTCCAAACTAAAGAGTCCCAAATGCTGCAGCCTCTCCTCATAAGAAAGGTGCTCTAGTCCCTCAATCATCCTCGTTGCCCTTCTCTGCACTTATTCTATCTCCTTGATATCCTTTTTGAGATGTGGCGACCAGAACTGAACACAGTACTCCAAGTGTGGTCGCACCACGGCTTTATATAAGGACATGACAATCCTTGCAGTTTTATTATCAACTCCTTTCCTAATTATCCCCAGCATAGAGTTTGCCTTTTTCACAGTTGCCATGAATTGAGTTGACATTCCCATGGAACGATCCACTATGACGCCCAAATCCCTTTCCTGGTCTGTGACTGATAGCACTGACCCTTGCTTGGGTTTGCTCTGCATAATTCATTCTGCTCCTACTAAATATGGAAACAAGGAGATACATGGGGCCCTGTTGCCCCTTCCCCAATTTTCATCTGTTACTCACCTGCTACCGTGTTTCCCCGAAAATAAGACAGTGTCTTATATTAATTTTTGCTCCCAAAGATGCGCTATGTCTTATTTTCAGGGGATGTCTTATATTTCTGTATTCTGTTCGTCAGGCATGCTTCCAAACAAAAACTTTGCTACGTCTTACTATTGGGTAATGCCTTATCTTTCACACTTCAGCAAAACCTCTACTACATCTTATTTTCCGGGGATGTCTTATATTCGGGGAAACAGGGTATCTTAGCAGCATGAGTCCAACAGAAAGTCTGTCATTTTTGTCAAATGAAAACTTCAGTTTTCAGTACATTGATTTCTTCCCCCCACCCCCCACCTCCAATCTCTCCCCTGATACAAAATGTGCGTTTGAATGGGCCAGAGAGGAAGTGCGGGGAGAGAGTCTTGTTTCCGCAGGAGAAGTGCTGAAGGCCCAACCATGCAGGAACAAAGTCCTGGGCTCACGCAAGAACTCATGCAAGGCAGAAAGGCGGCTGAGCGTGCCCGGCCGGAGAGTGTCACAACAGATTAGCTCCTGCCTGGTTGCCTGATAAAGCCAGTCACTTGAGAAGGTTCCGCAGCCAGAATAACCAGGCTTGTTGAAGCATTCATGCATCCTTCCCAAGCGCACACGTGAAGAACCCTGCACTCCACAAACAGCATGTCTACAACACATGGGGGGGCTTCTTACAGCTGACTTTGGGGGCAAGAATCAGCCCAGCCTATGCAAAGCCTAGCCTAAGAATCAAAGAAAACATTTACCATGGGAGGCAACTCTGAAAAGAGCGCGTGGCCAGGAATCCTGGACTCCACAAAGTTGGGGGCATTCTCACCACCGGCTTCTCACTCCCTCACACACAGGCACACAGCGAGCAGCAGGGCACAAGATGGCATGCCCCAGCCCTGCCTGCCCCGATCTCTAGGGCTGAGTCCAGCCATGGCTTCTGCTCCTCCATCGGCAAGTGCTCCTTTCTGGGGCCACTGCCGGAAGTGCCATTGAGGCACGACCCTGAAGTGGGACACCTCCCAGCCTCCTTGGGTGACCTTGGGCTAGTCACAGCTTCTCGGAGCTCTCTCAGCCCCACCCGCCTCACAGGGTGTTGGTTGTGAGGGGGGAAGGGCAAGGAGATTGTCAGCCCCTTTGAGTCTCCTACAGGAGAGAAAGGGGGGATATAAATCCAAACTCTTCTTCTTCTTCTTCTTCTTCCTCCTCCTCTTCTTCTTTCGCAGAGAACAGCCCGGTTGGGCTACCGCAGCAAAACAGGACGGAAGTCTGGGGGTGCCTTGAAGGCGGCCCATTTTTTCGGGGGCCCTTCCGATCTGGAGGGAGGGGAGAGCCAGCGCGGCGGTGGAGGGGTGGGCAACCCCGGGTCAGACGCCCACTCGTGCCAGGAAAGCTTGTTGGGGCACACACACCCCTCACTGGCCCCTTGCCCCGTCAACCCCCCCCCCCCCGCCGGTCCCCGGGAGGCCCTCCAGAGCAACTGCCGGGCAAGCGAGCCCCGGGCCCGGCTCAGGGGAGGGGCCTCTGCTCTGCCGGCTGCTGTTGCTTCTGCTGCGCCTGGCGCGAAGGGGCTCCCTGCGCACCCCACGGGGGGTCAGTGGCGGGAAGACCCCGGCCTCGCCGCTCCGCGCCTCCTCCCCGCCCGCACCTGCGCGCCCGCCGGGGGATTGGTTGGTTGGTTGCCCGGGGCCTCACCTGCTGCTGGGCGTGGAAGTCGGTGAGGTTGGTGTTGTAGGTCCAGCTGGCCGAGACGCTGTGGAAGAAGACGCCCTCGGCCGTGCTGTTGTAGTCGGCGGCGAAGAGGACGGCGCCGTCCTCGGTGTGCGGGTAGTCGGGGGGCGCCTCCTGCGCCCGGGCCGGGGCCGCCAGCGCCAACGCCAGCAGCAGCAGCGGCAGCGACGGCATCTCGGCGGCAGCCAGGGAGGGAGGGAGGGAGGGAGGGAGCCGTCCTTGCCCTGCTGCTGCCCGCCGCGTCTGGCTCCGGCCGGGAGGCGCCCTGGGGCCCAAGTCCGCTCGCCCGGGGCCTCGCCCCCGAAGCAGCAGCAGGAGGAGGAGAGGAGGAGGAAGGCGGCGGGGAGGGGGGAGGGCTGCGCGCCCAGGGAGCCCTCCTGCCCGCCCGCTTAGCCGGAGTGCGGCACGCGGCGCTTTCACGTGCGCGCGGCGGCGGCCTGGCTGCGGGGGCTTGACCCGGATCCGAGGGGGGGGGGCACAAGGCGCTGGCCTCTTGCAGGCCCCCCCGCCCGGCGGCCCCCCCTTCGCCCCAGTCAGGGCTCCGCGCCGCGCCGGAGGAGTCGCCTTTGGGCAGCGGTTCCCGGGGAGGGCGCCGGGCGAGGTCTCGCCATCTCAGCCGCCTGAGCAGCGACGAGCCTCCCGAGCTGCGGCGGGCGCGTCATCTCCTCCGCGGAGCCGCCGACGACGACTCGGCCACGGCCAGCCCCGCTGCCTCCCCCACCCCCCGCCGCGCCTCGCCGCGCCTCGCCTCCGATCGGCCGCACTTGCAGAACCCAGGAGCGCCCCTCCCCCCCCCCTCGGCGCGCCCCCACCGTCTGGTGCCCTCCCGGCGACCTCCGGCCTCGTCGCCCCCAAGCCCGGGATGCGGCGGGCAGGCGGCGTGCCGTGTCCGACCCCGGCAGGGGTCTGCACCCTGCGGCTCTCCAGATGTTCATGGACTACAATTCCCATCAGCCCCTGCCAGCGTGGCCAACGACCGTGCTGGCAGGGGCTGATGGGAATTGTAGTCCATGAACATCTGGAGAGCCGCAGGGTGCAGACCCCTGTGGGGAGTCTCACAGCCCTGGAGGTGCGGGGGGAGGGGGCGTCCGGGTGAGTGTGGCCCTGGAAAGCCCCCCCCCCCTGACCCCGCCGCTGCCTTCCCCCTGGCCTGGCCGTCAATCCGTCGAGTTTTCCCCGGCGGTGGGCACGCGGGAGGACCAACGGAGGGGAGGGGGCCCCCCTCCCCTCCCCGGCACTCCGGGCGACTCAAGTCAAAACATCTTCAACAAACATATATTTTTGAATAGTTTCCCCTTTTCTGAAGTTTTTTATTGTTGGCGTGTCAGGTGGGTCATTGCTGGATAGCCTTGCAATAGCTCCCTCCTCTTCCTTAGCATGTAAGGTTTGATCTCGGTAACGGTTCTAGACAATATGTGAAGACAGTTGGTTGTTCCATTAGCTTTGTTTCATGCTTGTCATTTCTGTCATTGTGTAGTTCTGTTTTTAAAATTATGCATAGGGTCTAAAATTATGCATAAAATTAAAAATGCATGGGGTAGAAAATGTTGACAGAGAGAAATTTTTCTCTCTTTCTCACAATACTAGAACCAGGGGGCATCCATTGAAAATACTGGGGGGAAGAATTAGGACTAATAAAAGGAAACACTTCTTCACGCAACGTGTGATTGGTGTTTGGAATATGATGCCACAGGAGGTGGTGATGGCCACTAACCTGGATAGCTTTCAAAGGGGCTTGGACAGATTTATGGAGGAGAAGTCGATCTATGGCTCCCAATCTTGATCCTCCTTGATCTGAGGTCGCAAATGCCTGAGCAGACCAGGTGCTCGAGAGCAGCAGCAGCAGCAGGCCCTTGCTTTCACCTCCTGCATGTGAGCTCCCAAAGGTGGGCCACTGCGAGTAGCAGAGTGTTGGACTAAATGCTTGTTCTTATGTTCTTTAGTGCTCATGTAACCTCTGGATTCTGTGGAGCAGAACTTGGAATGAGTTTGCAACAACCAATTTTAAAAACAAAATGGTTTACTTTCTTAACATGCAACATCAAACATCAACATTTAACATCACACTTCAAGGTCCTGTTCAGGTTGCATTTTCAAGTCCTTATATTTACAGTCTACTGATACTGCCAAGTCCAATTCTTCTTTGCAAGTGAGTTGGCTCCTGAAGACTCCAAGGGCTTGATGAACAGGATCCAACATGATGAAGGTTTCCAAGAGAACTCTCACCCATTACAAACACACAAAAAACCCTTAACAAGGTGTTAAGGGCTTATACAAATCAAGGTCTGAGTCTGGTAGCCTTGTCTCCTCCAAACTACATGAGCTGCAGCCTCCTGCTGCTTTGAGTCTCCATCCCTTTCTGGGTCAACCCATTCTGAGCATGGGGGTTACACTCACTCAGTTCCTTCCAAAGTTAATCAGTAACTATTGTCCTGCATTTTATTTAAATTTTTGGAAATGGGTTTCAGGATGCTCAGTGTGTATGCAACATTTCTCTTAAGCCTGGTGTTGAGGATTTTGGCTGTGACAACGCCATCTGTTTCCCCTCAACGTTGTTCACAAACTGTCATCAGAACTGGCCAGCCCTTGATACACTGCTCAAAACAGTCCACTACAGCGTTCCATCTAATGTCTTGTGGGAGAGTTAGATTGTTTTCACCCATTCTTGTCAGCCTGCTGCTGCAAAATGATTTGTTGTGGAAGTACTCATCAGTTTCATTGACACTAGTCTTTATTTCTGGAATACTGAAGTATTTCACTTGTAAGGGCAGCAAATGAACACCAACCATATGCTAGTAGCTTCGTGTCTCTTCGTGCCTCCTCATTTTGGACACATTTGCAGCATCGTCTGTAGCCAAACAGTTGGAAGTAACCACGTCTAGTATGCAAAGCAACTGGGAAGAAGTCCCAGCAGGGGGTGGGCAGTTGGTCAGCTAGATAGGTCTAAAAAACTAGAGACCCCTCTGTAGTCGACCCACGTGGTCAGCGCAAGAACGAGACGAGACGCGGAGATAACATCTGGTGGAGATCGCCAGCAGCGGGAGCGCGGAGGTCCGTGTTCCTAGCGAGTCTCCCGCGTGCTGGTTCCTGGCACCTTTTATTGTCATTCTATCGGGGGCGTGTAGGAGGGAGGAACGGAGGGGGTTCCGGGAGAGCGGGAGGTCGGGAGATCATCATGTGATGCATGATCTCACCTGGCTACGCAAGCGGAGAGGGAGCCGTAAGCTGTCTGAGCTCTAATCCTCACCTGGGGGCAAGACTCATTGTCCCTGCACCCGGTTGACTGAGCCAGACAGTTCATGACCCGGCACTCATAGGGGGATGCGGACTGGGGGTGCGATGTGACCAGAAGGCCGTGAGGAAGCGTAGGTGTTCGCAGCACTTTCTGACCACGGTGCTGCTGGGCCAGCGTGCACTACTTCACATCTCCTCCTTTTTTACATTTTAGAGAAGGGAGGCCGAAATGCTGAGGGGCGCATTTAGGGGGGCAGCTTGTCTCCTCCGCTATTTGGTCCGAAGTTGACCGAGCTGCTTTGTGCAACATTAGAACTTGGTTGCTTGGGGGCAGGGGAAAGTCGAGGGAGCTTCTTACACATGTTACAGGCAATATTAGATACACATTGAACGATACAAGACCGTAACCGATGAGGCATACTGCCAATCAAACTAATGCAGAGCTGTATGATAGCACTCAACCATCCTCCCGGCAGCCAGCTCCCAGAGGGCTGGACCACCAATTGGGCAATACATCATACTTTAAACTGGATACAACTTTTTTGCAATTCACGCACTTTCATATGAATCAATTGGGAGTTATTGCAGAAAGATTAAAACAACACAAGTAGCCATTATGTACATTCTCACAACCTTGGTGATGTAATAGCAATAAGTAATCAATGAAGCGGCACGATTATCTAGGGTCGCTTGATCAGCGAAGTTCCTGCTGCTTTCTGAGGCCAGAGCATCCAGAGCAATGGAGGTAGAGTTGATGGACTTCGCAAGAGGCACAGTGCCAGCCTTGGCCAATGGTCTTAGCGTTGTAAGAAGCGAGTCCGGGAACTCCCCCACTCAGGGAAGTTGCGAGGGAGACGTAACTCCGCTTCGAGAGGGTAAACCGCATCGCTCGACGGCAAGAGGGGTCGAGGGGCAAGAAGGCGGAGCGGCTGGCGGCCGGCCCGGGCGCCTGGGCTCCTGGGGTGGAGCCTGAGGCAGGACGCATGGTGTTGAGGCGACTAAGGCAACAAAGAGTCCCGGCAGAGAGCCGCAGCAGGGATGTGAAGTTGAAAGTTCTCTCCCCGCAAGTCCAGAACCAACCCTTTGGGAGAGCAAGATGTTCCCGCATCGCTGCAGCGGGGGGGAATGTCCTCCCCGCGCGCTGCAGTTCCAGTTGGCCGGTGCCGGTGAATGGGCCCGAATTACGGTTCCGTCTTCGCCTCAGCAAGGCCGGAGACGCGAGCGCAGAGTGTTGGACTTCGTGATTAGCTGGACAGTCTTGGTGACAAGGGAGAGAGCGCCGGCCGGGAGGGTTTAGACGACGGGTCCCCAGTCAGCGCTCATAGAGTACTTGATGGACGGGCGATTCCATAAAGGGGCTTAAGCCAGACTCCGCTTAGGAAGTCTCCAGGGGCTTTGGTAAGCGGGGAGCAGAGCAGGAGCTTAGCAGGCTCCCCCCGACTCCTAGAGTACTGGCCCAGGCAGAAAAGATGAGAGGCGTTGGCAGCGGCAGCAAACTGCTCCCCAGATGTTGGTCTGGTGAAAGCTTCGTCAGGGGTGGCCGATCGCCATCGGCAGGAGGCAGCAGAGCAGGCAAAGGATGGTGGCCGCCGAGTTGGCGGTGATGATCGCAAAGAGAGCGGCCCAGAGGTTCTCGGGTGTCTTGGGGTGGCCTTGCTGGCGCAGCAGCTCTTGGGCTTGGCTGGTGGTTGTTTTGATGTTTCCCCAGGTCATCCGGGTCTTTGGACCGTCTGGGCGTCGGCGTCGGCGTTCCCGTTGAGGCCGCTGGGCGGGATCCTTCAGAGAGATGTGTTCCATCTCTGGGATGGGGTTGGTTTCCTCCTGGCGCCATCTCCCATGGGCTGGCCCGATCCATGGCGAATCGGAATCCACAGGAGCCTGTAGGAATAGGGACTGAAACACACCCCCTTCCCCAGGTTATAGGAGGGGGCCGGGTCCCGCCAGGCTCGGTTCTAGAGCGGGTGGCGGGAGATCAAGATCGAGTTTTTTATTCGAGTTAGAGTTTAATGTGTGAGGCTATTTTGCAGACTGCGTGTAGTGCAATTCTGCTGGGGGCCGCCTATCCCTCTTTCTTAAGAAAGAGTGACTGAGCCAGACAGTTCATGACCCGTGACTCATAGGGGGATGAGGAGTGGGGGTGCGATGCGACCAGAAGGCCGTAGGAGCGTAGGTGTTCCAGCGCTCGACCACGGTGCTGCTGGGCCAGCGGTGCACTACTACACCCCTCTGTCCTTTTGTGTCACCTCTTGTCTGAAATACATCAAGGGAACCACTGACCGCATAGGAAAACTGATGAAGAAACATAACCTACAAACAATCTACAGCCCCACTAAGAAAATTCAACAAATGCTATGTTCAGCAAAGGATAAGAGGGATCCTCTAGCTGCTGCAGGAATCTACCGCATACCATATAGCTGTGGACAAGGCTACATAGGAACCACCAAACGCAGTGCTCAGACACGAATCAAAGAACATGAAAGGCACTGCAGACTATTTCAGCCAGAAAAATCAGCAATAGCAGAACACATGATAAACCAACCTGGACACAGAATATTATTTGAAAACACATAAATTCTGGACCACTCTGACAACCATTACGTCAGACTACACAGAGAAGCCATTGAAATACACAAGCATATGGACAATTTCAACAGAAAGGAAGAAACCATGACAATAAACAAAACTTGGCTGCCAGTTTTGAAAAATACTAGAGTCAAGACAGTGACTAATCAGCTCCACACAAACACAGGAGGACTATAGACAATAAATAATCAAAGTGAACAAAGGCCAGACTATTCAGGCTATTCAGATGCCCTCACCTATTGACCTTTACTCACAAGTATATATACTCCACTTGCTTTCCTTTCCTACTATCAGATCCTCTGAAGATGCCAGCCACAGATGCAGGCGAAATGTCAGGAGAGAATGCTGCTAGAACACGGCCATACAGCCCGGAAACCACACAGCACGGCTTATTGTCTGGGTCTCCGTGATCAATGGAATGTTTCCGGTGGTAGAGCAACCGCACTAATTAGTTACACCTAGATGTCAGGACCCATGCTAGGCAATCCACAAGTCGTTGTTATGAAGCTTGAACGCCCACAATCATAATGAGGGCATAAAACAGAACACGACACGTGGTTTTCCTTCATCAGTGAAAAACTCCTCTCTGAGCTTTTATTTTGCCACCACCAGGATTCTAACATTTTGATATGAAGACAAGGTGTTTGAGCATGATCTCTCTTATTCAAAATCCCATAGTACACTTGTAAATTTAATATTTGTACATAAATAATTATAAATCTATTTTTCTACAAATATATAAATATATATGTTAGTAATAAATTTGAATAAATATTTTAATAAATATGTATTTTTGTAAAATGTAATATACAATAAATATATTTAATTTGTAGTAAATTTGAATCATTATTCCAATAAATATATTTTTGTAAAATGCAATAAATGTGATATCTGATCAAACATGCTACATTAAAATTCTGATGTATAAAAAATCCAGATATATAAAAAATTCATTGTCTGATCAATATGTGTTCCAATTCTTAATTTTTGTAATTCTATATAATTTGATTATTAATTTGCATATTTATATATTAATCATACTCACACACTCTCGTCTGTACTTCCATGTCTCCCTTAATTAAGATGATGTAACATGATGTTTAAGATGATGTAAGTGAAGCTCCAAGGTGTAACAAATTACACCCATTATATATCTACATGGCTGTATTTTTCATTACATGAATGCCATAGCCACCAAGGGAGACATGGAAGTACAGACGAGAGTGTGTGAGTATGATTAATATATAAATATGCAAATTAATAATCAAATTATATAGAATTACAAAAATTAAGAATTGGAACACATATTGATCAGAAAATGAATTCTTTAGTTAAGACAATGAATTCTTTAATTAAGACAATGAATTCTTTAATTAAGACAATGAATTTTTTAATTAAGATGATGTAAGATGATGTTTAAGATGAGTAAGGGAAGCTCATTATAATATCACATGAATGGCATATTGTTTTGTATATGGATTAATTTGATATATTGCACAATGCACGTGCCATTGCAGTACTCCTATGCAGCATCTTGGTATATTGATTGAATCATACTTTCCTTGTGGAGTCAAAACAAAACATGAATCCTTGCAGAACTGACACCTGGAAAGAAGGCAGTAGGATGCAAAGGAGTCTTTAAAATCAAGCATCGTGCAGAAGGGGAAATAGAAAGATACGAAACGAGACTCGGTGCTAAAAGACTGCTGTCAAAAATTTGGAGAGGACTACAATGAAAGTTTTGCCCCAGTGACGAGACATTGAGACTATGAAGCATTTTAAGGCCTCCACACTGTGCCACACACCTTACCATGGCATGCCTCTGAAGATGCCAACCCTAGATGCAGGTGAAACATTAGGAACAAAGACTACCAGAACATGGCCACACAACCTGGAAAACCCACAATAGTCAATGCAAGTGGAGAATCTCAATGTAAAGGCTTCCTTTCTACATGTAGAAATAAGTCTATATGGAGCTGCCCCCAGGATTTGAACAATGTAAAGGCATATAGCTCATGTGCAAACTGCAAAAGAGCATCTGTGGACTAAATCAAGCTTCTAAATGCTGGAATGAGAGACTGCCATCAAAGGCTTACCAAAGAAGGCAAAGCAAAACCTTACCTGTACTCTAAGTACAGAGACAACAAATGGACTTACATTTTGATTTACGTGCAGAGGCGGAGCGAGGGGAAACTGCACCCTGCGTGTGCGTGCATGCCCTGCGCCCCTGCTATGGCACCACCTGCCCCGCCATGCCTCTGGAACATCCCCACCACGGCCCGGCCATGCCTCTGCTGCAGCTCCACCCAGGGCATCATGCCCCCCGTACCGTGGGCGCTACGCCACTGCTTATGTGGATTATCTGATAATGTGCTATGAAAGCAATGAAAGAGGTCAGCCTTTTAATCATGAAGTGAAAGTAACTTGGCAATATCCAGTATTATCTCGGAACAGAAAGGGAAGAAGACAGGAGGTATCTTCTTAACCAAAAGCAGAAAATGTATTGTCGAAGGCTTTCACGGCCGGAATCACTTGAAAACACAGGAATTCTGGACCACTCTGACAACCACTACGTCAGACTATACAGAGAAGCCACTGAAATCCACAAGCACATGGACAATTTCAACGGAAAGGAAGAAACCACGAAAATGAACAGAACTTGGCTGCCAGTGTTGAAAAATACTAGAGTCAAGACAGTGACCAATCAGCTCCACACGAACATAGGATGACTATAGACAAAGGAAACAAAGGCCAGGATACTTCTATTCAGATGCTCCCACCTATTGACCTTTCTATCTTCATTTTTACTCCCATGCTATAGACTTCATTGTTACTCATACTTCTATTCAGATGCCCTCATCTATTGACCTGGCTGTCTTCTTTGTCACTCACAGACAATGTTTCTTCACCCACCCTGGACACTCCGACAGGCATATATACTCCACTCGCTTTCCCAACATCAGATCCTCTGAAGATGCCAGCCACAGATGCAGGCGAAACGTCAGGAGAAAGTGCTGCTAGAACACGGCCATACAGCCCGGAAACCACACAGCACCCAAAAGCAGAAAATCTTGGAATTCCTGAACTATGAATATGGAAGATACTAACCCAGTCAGAATTCCTATAGAAACAAATTATTTGAATCAGGAAGGAAGCAGTGAACTTCTACCCGAGAACAAGTACTACAGAGAGCAGTTGGGAAATTGCTCTCCATAAGCACACTAGTGCCCTGATATGACAGCAACTGTGGGGATGTTATGCAGAAAGACTGAGCCTCTGAACTTGAGAGCCCAAATGCAATTAAAAGGACTTACCAGATATCTACATGGCACTAATAATCTGAAACTAAAGTTGCCAACAAGCATAAATCCCATTCAGGTGGGATGCAGGGATGCAGATTGGGATGCAGGAGATGCAAGAGAAAGAAAGTCAGCCAGTGGACACCTGTTCTTTTATGGAAGTGGGGTGGGATTAAAATAATTTAACAACCGGTTCCGGTGGTAGGGTTCAAATAATTCAACAACTGGTTGTTTACAAGCACCATTTTAATAACCAGTTCTGCCGAAGTGGTGTGAATTTGCTGAATCCCACCACTAAGTGTAGCAATCAGTCATAACAGCAGAAAGCAAGAAAGCATCGCTGTAGCATCAACTGAAGTCAAATTGTCTGCAGCTGAGGCATGCAAACAAATTAAATGGATACTGCAACAGATGTAGGACTTCGGGATAGGTGAACCCAAACCCATATAACTTTTTGAAGACAACCAAGGATGTATAAAGCATGTACAGACACAGAAGATAAACTGCAGAACTAAGCAATAGATATAAAGCATCCTCTCATGAGAAACTGTTGTGGTGTTTTGAAAAATGTATTTATTTAAATATTAATTAATATCTACTATTAATAGCCGCAGCTTATTGCAGCAGAAGCAATGCACTTTGACACTGTCTCTCTCAAATTATAATAGAAAAAATTAGCAGGCAGTGAAAATGCTGAGACAACTTTAAGAATAGAATAGATATCTTTGTTCTTAACAATGTATTTTCTTTAGGTGGTTCTGGTGGGTTTCATAAGAACATAAGAACAAGCCAGTTGGATCAGACCAGAGTCCATCTAGTCCAGCTCTCTGCTACTCGCAGTGGCCCACCAGGTGCCTTTGGGAGCTCACCTGCAGGATGTGAAAGCAATGGCCTGCTGCGGCTGTTGCTCCCGATCCCCTGGTCTGTTAAGGTATTTGCAATCTCAGGAGGATCAAGAGGATCAAGATTGGTAGTCATAAATCGACTTCTCCTCCATAAATCTGTCCAAGCCCCTTTTAAAGCTATCCAGGTTTCCACCAGACCACGGCCACACAGCCCAGAAAACCCACCAGAACCAGTTGAATCCGGCCGTGAAAGCCTTCGACAATACATTTCTTTAGGACTGTAAGAATAGATGAAATGAGGAAAGAATTCCTTTTTGCACTTGAGTGAAAATATAGCCGGCTTTTCATGTTCATCATGACAAATAAAAAAGGGCTGAATGAGATGTGATGGGAAGGAGAAAGAAAGAGCATGAATGATCACATCTTGAGGTTGTTTTGGAACATCTGAGTCTACTGTTTCCGCTCCCCTCCCCACAGCTCTACTAGATCCACTGCTAAATTACTTGAAGAATGATACCTAATGTAAATTGTTTATACTTTATGGTTACTGGGTTGGCCTATTATATGACAGAATAAAATTCTAAGGATAAGATTAACCCCAGGTTGCCTAATTTTAATATTAAATTCTCCTCCTTATTGCCTTTGTCCAACCTGTTTTTGATCGTCCATTGCATGATGTGGGCTTTACATGTTTTGTATCAAGTGGGAAGATCCTAAATGTGATGTAATTGATGATGTATTCAGGCCAATTTGTAAACTACTGTGAAAGATCATTGTTTATGTTCTCTGCTTCTGGCCTTCTGAATGGCTGAGATTCAGTTTTCTGCGGCAGAAAATCTGGGACATTAAGTTTCTTGCTGTTTTATTTTCAGTTCCTTGCCTAATAATCCCCAGCACGGAACTTGATCTTTTTCACTGCTTCTACGGCCTCACTTTGACATACTTAATTGTCCATGACAACCCGAAGATCTCTTTCTCCCTTAGCCTTAGCCAGTTGGGTTCCCATGGAAATGATCCCATGAACTTGGCCATGTCAATTAGACTAGAGGAGGTGATCCCCTTCAAATAACTCTGATCGCGCAACTCTTGCAAAGGATATGAACTGTTGTTGTTTTTTTAAAGTGAACTGATTATTTGTGCTGATTATCTATTGCTGTTGGATACAATCATATCTTTTTATTAATTGCCATGCAAGTTTATCTTTGTACTTTGCTTGAGTGTACATATATTTATTTAAAGTAAACTGGAAAGTACAGATTCCAAAAGAGGTTTCTGGTTTCTCAGAACTTTTTATCAGCTACTTCTGTGAAACCTGGAATATTGCATCCTTTTAAATGAACCTACTTCATGCCATTTAAAAGTCATAACTTTATCTGCTTTTGGACCAATGTAGTTGGCCACCAGAATCTATGAAAGCCCCTTGGGGGCCACTGTGACCATGGCACCAGTCCTGGCCTCAAGCATGTTAAAGCAGCAATCTTGCTCAGGTATGATTTGATATTTGAAATAAATGTGATTTAAAAACATCTAGCTTGCCTTCCTTGCCACCATCATCTTCTGGTGACCAGAACACTCTACTGCAGTGGTGGCGAACCTTTGGCACTCCAGATGTTATGGACTACAATTCCCATCAGCCCCTGCCAGCATGGCCAATTGGCCATGCTGGCAGGGGCTGATGGGAATTGTAGTCCATAACATCTGGAGTGCCAAAGGTTCACCACCACGGCTCTACTGGATTGCACCAATGATCTGTTCACAATGTCCTCAGGAGGGCTTGCTTTCTCTCTGGTTAAATCACTACAACCACCTGACCATTTGAGGACTGCCCGCTGGGGAAGACCAGGATCCTCCAACTTCCTTTCCAACCGGGAGGCCTCTGCCGCAGTTTCCATTGGTTCCCCTCTCCTGGGTTCCCAGGGGCAGATTGGGGGTCCCAGAGGAAAAGCTGCTTGCCTTCTTCCCCCCTCCAATTTAGATAGCGCGTCCAAGACTGTGGGGCATTCATGGCACAGAAAAAACTGTTGTCCACATCTAAGGCTTAAAAGTATTTATTAGAATTAAAATGGCTACAAGTATATTTTTAGCACTGTACCAGACTGAGCAGGGGTTTCCAAAACAAAGGAGATATAAATGCAAATCCTCTGTTCCTCTCCCTAAACATACCCTAGCAGTCGTTGAAAATAAGGTAGGCATGCAAAGCCTAGAAGGTGGCAATTCTTAAAGAGTTCTAATTACCTGGCAGGCTGAGGCTCATTCCGCACATGCAGAATAATGCACTTTCAAACTGCTTTCAGTGCTCTTTGAAGCTGTGCAGAATAGCAAAATCCACTTGCAAACAGTTGTGAAAGTGGTTTGAAAATGCATTATTTTGCCTGTTCGGAAGGGGCCTGAGTGAGCTCCCTGGATGAGCACGTAGTCCAAAATGGCTGCTCCCTTCCCAGCCCTGGCAAGAGGTCTTCTTCCTTCAGTGGTCCAGCAGAAGGAGACAGAGAAGGGGCCTCGCCCCTCTCCTCCCAGCAACTTATCAGATCCCAGAGTTCACCCTCTAAGATATCTTTTCCCCCTAGGTCAGGTGGCTCTTCCTGATGTTCATCTGGAATTTCTAAGTGCTCCAAATCTATGGTACCTAGTTGGAGAAGGGGAGGGAGGAAAAAAGGGGGGGGGAAGGAGCCATTTCTCCACACACACTAAGATCACATTAGCCTTTTTTGTCACTGTCCACCCATACCCCAAGTTCAGAGGTGGGATCCAGCAGGTTCTCACCAGTTCCCGAGAGTGGGTTACTAATTATTTGTGTGTGCCGAGAGAGGGTTACTAATTGGGTCTGCTTTTCTGTTAGAAATTCCATTAGGTCCAAAAATCATAAAGTCCTGTTGTTTCCTATGTGGCTGGTTAGCGAAGGTCGAAAACGGCATAATTCTCCCTGTGGGGCTGTTTTAAAAACATGTTTTAGAAATATGGTAAAGTTCCTTGTTTAAGGAAAGTATCCTTCTTTTGATTTCTACAAAAACAAAATTAAGTATTTTAAAGTATTAAGTATCTGACAGGCAGTCAATTAGAGGAGAAGTAGTTGTTTCTGCTGGCAGTAGACGATAGGACTTGCTATAATGAGTTTAAATTATGGACAGAAAGAGACCAGCTGGAAATTAGGAACTTTTTTTTACAGTAAGAGTTTTTTTACAGTAACAGAGAAATTATTAATACCCCGCCCCCGGAATGCCCGGCCAGGCCCCATCATGCCCCGCCCAGCCCCATTGGCGCTACGCCACTGTTTGAATCCCACCACCATGGGAACCTGTTACTAAAATTTTTGGATCCCACCACGGCCCAAGTTCTTGTTTTCACACTACTACTCAGTAGTATCCTCCACGCTGAGAACAATGTGGGTAGGAAGAGAGAACAGGAGGGAAAGATAGAAAGGTGGGAAGAGAGAGAAAGCCTGTAGTTGCTTTAAAATTAAAATTAGTTGACTTCCAGGTGAGCTGCGGCAGGGAGGAGACTGAGGGCGAGGACAAGGCAGGGGAAACGGCGCCCTCCCTGGCCTGTCCCCACCTCCAGTCTCCTCCTAGGCTGCAGCTCTGCTTGCCTAAGAGTAAGTTCAACTTAATTTTAAAGCAACCAGACACTTTGTATGGGGCAGCAGACGATGGGTGCCCAAGGCAAGAGCCCTCCTTTGCTCTACTCTCATTACACCCCAGCCTGGCCGTTCTTCTGAGTCCAGCTGCTGCCTTGGCTGCCATCTCTGCTGTTTGGACCAGACCAGCTGGCTATGACTAAGCCAACAGTCAAGGCAGATCTGGGCCCCATCTGACCTCTCCCAGGCTCCAGAGGAATTTGTGACGAGGGCATTGAGCCTTACTGATGAGTAAGTCCATGTTCTACTGCTCTTATGGTCAGAGGGTGCCTTGCTGGTAAATTCAAGACAAGGTGGAACTCATTCTCGAACTATCTTGCAGAGATCATCAGAAAGAGTCTTCATTCCCTTGCAGATAATTTGCAATTTTAGTTTTTATCCCAATCACTTCTCTTTAACCTTGTAGTCTCTTCTCCTGCCTTATAAACCTGTGAAGGCAAGGGTGTTGCTGGGCAGTCAGATGCCGAGCAATAGCATCAGCCACCCCAACTTCCTGTTTTCAGGGTCACAGCTGAAAAGGGACTTCCTTTCTGCCTGGTGCCAAATAACCGTATCTCCTTATCATCATATAAGTAGGTTCTGCTATGTCTGAGAAACAGAACAACACTTGTGGCTTATCAAATCACAGTTTATTGTGCCAGCCTCCCCCTGTTCAACCGCACAAATCCGCAAGGGCACAGCAAAAGTGCTGAGGAAGTGGGGTGTGACCCACTGGTGTAAATGACACTTATGCCTGTGCAGGAGCACCTTGGAGGGGTGCTGGTGCAGCCATGCATGAGGGTGCAGGGCCTTGTGCTGGCACCCAAGGGAATATGCTTGCAGATGGCGTTAGCGTTAGTCGGCTCCCTTTCAGCTCGGTAATGCCTCCTTTTGTCAATGCAAAGTTACTCTGGACAAAAAACTGTGGAGCAGTCCATAGGGCCCTATTATCATAATTTCTGAGGTGCTCCCATCAGAGCACCCCCCTCTCAAGGTTCAGAATGTGATTCAAGCTTGGAAACCCTCCTCCTTCAGGGCCTGCGTCAGGGGCGTAACGAGGCAGCCCTGGGCAAACTGTAGCCCTGGGCAAAACCTGAGTTGGATGCCCGCCCCCCCCCCATGGGCGGCCACTCCACCAAGACCAAATTTTTTTTGCACCAGGACATTGGTGCCTGCAGGGGGTGCATTTTTAGACATATCAGCACCAATATTTCAGATGGAGGCTACAGTTTTGAGGGTCCATAACTCTGGCCCCCTTGAACCAAACTGCACCAAACTTGGGAGGTGCCATCATCTCCAGATGATACCCTGAAATTTTGGTGCCGATACATCCAAAAATGCACCCCCTGCAGGAAATCTTAGAAATTTGCCCAAGAATCTTTGTTCTGCATTGAGTTTGCTGTCAATGGGGGTTGCAGGCTGTGGGAGGGGCACATTGCTGAAGGCACAGTCTCAAAACTTTCAGGGGCTCATCAGGAGACTGCCCTAATGATACCCCCCAAGTTTGGTGCAGTTTGGTTCAGGGGGGCCAAAGTTATGGACCCTCAAAACTGTAGCCCCCATCTCCTATTAGCTCCCATTGGAAACAATGGGGGATGGGGCACCCCCTTTGGGAGTCCATAACTTTGGACTCCCTGAACCAAACCTCACCAAACTTGGGGGGTAGCATAAGGACAGTCTCCTGATGATACGCTGAAATTTTGGTGCCGCTAGCCTAAAAACTGCGCCCCCTGCAGGCCACAAATGAAAAACCACTAAAATACCCAAAAACGAACCCAGCATTTTGATGCCCCCCACAAAATGATGCCCTGGGCAGCTGCCCACCTTGCCCAATGGGCATTATGCCAGTGGCCTGCGTGTGTATAGGAACAACCGTCTGATCCGATGGTCCATTCTCATGTCCAACCCCTCTAAGGCTGAACACACTCAAACGCAGTTAACTTAAAGAAAAGAACTTTATTGATTTGCGCCGCCCTAAATACAGGGTGCTGGAACTGAGGATTCGTGTCCTCAGTTCCAGTATTTATTTTATTTCTGAACTCAACAACAACCAATCAGCTTTCTCCCCCCACCCAATCTCTGGCCTCTCATTGGCTGTGAAGCTCCGGTGGGATGTAGCTTCTCAGTTTGTTTTCCCGCTCTTGTTGGAAAAAGGCGGGAGCCGGTGCATGCTGGGAGTTGTAGTCCTGACATCCCACTCCCTCCAAGGCCCCCCTCCACCTGGCCTGTCTGGATGGGCACGATGAAACCCGGACAAGGTATGGGGCTAACACATGAAGGCTGCCCACCCACTCGTTGAACCCAAAGGGGAGGTCCTTCCACTCGACCAAGTACTGTAGCTGACCTCTGTGCAACCGGGAATCAATGATGTCGCTAATTTCCTGGTGCAACTTGCCATTCACCTTGTACAGCTCTGCCAGGGGGAGGTCAGGGTGCCAAGTGTCCGGAGGGGCGGCTTTCTTTAACAGGCCAACATGAAAGACAGGGAGAATGTATTTAAAGTTTTTCGGAAGTTCAAGTTCCACAGCTACCGGATTGACCACATGGGAGACGTGAAAGGGCCCAATAAACTTGGCACCCAGTTTCCTAGTCCCCAGGAGCTCCCGTACGTTTTTGGTGAAAGATACGCCCGATCGCCCACCGCATAAACGACTGGTCGCCGTTTGCAGTCTGGGAAACATTTGTAATCCGCCTTAGCTTTAGCTAGCGAGTCCTGTACAATCTGCCAGGTGTCGCGCAGAGACACAATCCACTCCTGCAGATCAGCCGGCCCATCCAGGATAGTGCCCTCTAGGATAAGCGGGTTATTGTCATGGTCATACACCACCCAGAAGGGACTCTGCCCGGTACTAGTATGGACAGCGTTGTTGTATGCGAATTCAGCAAAGGGGAGTAGGTCAGCTCAATTATCGTTGTGTTGGTTAACGTAGCACCGCAGGTATTGTTCCAGAATCCCATTCACCTTCTCTGTTTGCCCATCTGTGGCCACATGGTAGGCGGAAGACAACCCCAGTTCAACCCCAGTAGCTTCATAAATTCCCGCCAGAACTTGGAGACGAACTGTAAGCCCTGATCCGAGATGACTTTCCAGGGTGTCCCATGGAGTCTATACACGTGCTTCAAGAAGAGCTGGGCAAATTTCTGAGCAGTGGGGACCCACTCATGGGGGATGAAGTGGGCCTGCTTGGAGAACAAATCCAGTACCACCCAAACCACCATTTCCCCCTACTCGTGGGCAACTCCGTAATAAAGTCCATAGAGATGGACTCCCAAGGGGCATTGGGACTAGGCAGAGGTTGCAACAGACTGGGCTGGTGACCCGGGACATGCTTGGCCGAGGCACACATGGGGCAGCCAGCGACATAACTCGCCACATCCTTGAAGAGAGGGCCACCAGAACTGCCACCTGATTAAATGTAAAGTCTTAAAAAATAAACACAAACAGGTGTGCGGCGTGAAACTGATAACCCAGGAAATAGCGCAGCACACCGGCTGGCTGGTAGTGAAAACATCAACAATTATAGTCAAATAAATAGTCTACTATAGTCTCAAAACTCAAATGTATCTTATTGACATAAGTTCTTAAACTGTAATACAATTTTACATAACAATGTGCTGAAATGCATCACAGATCCTAAACATAAAGAGGTATGGTTCATAAGAAGCTAAATTCCTTATTCAGTGCTATATATCTGAAACAGCAGAAAGCAAACCGCAAAAGTCCATAACAAAGTGCGGTGCCAGCAATATCTTGCCAAAGAGTTTGAGGGCTGCTCCGCTGTTGCGAAAGTCAAGCGTCACTGTCTGTAGGCTGCTCTGCTTCAGTGAATAATTCAATAGTTCAATTCATTCAAACGCAATCGCGTATTTGCGTTTTCAATTGTCCATCTTCTTCAGGAACATGTTAGTTTAATACAACTTAATTAAGCCAACCGGCTGTAATCTAAAAATAATAACATATCATATAACATTATTCTTAGTATCAAAAATGACACTTTTCATAATTACATATTACATGGCATCAGCAATATATATATTCATGTTTTGCTCTATGAACTTACATTAGACAAGATGTCTTAGACCTCAGCCTTTAGCTAACCATGTGTTGTCTGTGTGCTACTGCCTAATGACAGTAATTATATGTTCTTTATAATATAAATGTAAAGTCTTGACGAAGCCGCAGTGGCCCGCCGACTTGACATCGTGACAACCCGCCAGCACCTTGGCGCGCAGGCTGACCGGAACGTACACCTTGTCCCCTCTCCACCAGAGCCCCCCCCACTCCAAGAGTTTGCCCACCTCTCGCTCCCCTTTGGGTATGGAAGACGCGAGGCCACGAAGTTCCACCTCCAGAAGCAGCAGAGTGGGCGGGGATTCAGAGGTGGTGCCGGGCTGCTGAGCCAGGCTACGAGTAACCACCTGGAGGCAGAGGTGGGTGGGGGAGAAGACCATGCTGATGGGGCACAACTCGGCCAGCACGGAGTCCGGGAGCCGGGATATGGTTTCCGCCAGACAGTTGCTCCTCCCTGGGAAGAAGTTAAGGGCGAAATTAAACCTGGCAAAGAAGTCAGCCCACCAGAGTTGTTTGGCAGTGAGCTTGCTGGGTGTTTTGAGGTAGGCCAGGATCTTATGGTCAGTCCACACTACGAAGGGGTGCTGGGCCCCCTCCAACCAATGTCTCCAGTTCGCCAATGCCCTGCGGATGGTGCAGGTTTCCTCATCACCCATCGTCCAATTCAGTCCCAGGCCGGAAAACTTACGGGACAAGTGTGCACAAGCATGTAGCTTCCCGTCCTCCCCTCGTTGAAGTAAAGCAGCCCCCAAAGCAATGTCTGAAGTGTCGACATTTGTTTTCCCGCTCTTGCTGGGTTTGCTGGGGTCTGCATGCACCAACACCGGTTCCGAGGTGAAAATCCCCTTGAGTGGGTGGGCAGCCATCATGTGTCGGCCCCGCACCTTGTCTAGGTGTTTCACGTGCCCATCCGGACAGGCCAGGTGGAGGGGGGCCTTAGAGGGAGAGGGATGTCAGGACTACAACTCCCAGCATGCACCAGCTCCCGCCTTTTTTCAACAAGAACTTCTCAGTTTGTTTTCCTGCTCTTGTTGGAAAAAGGCGGGAGCCGGTGCATGCTGGGAGTTGTAGTCCTGACATCCCCCTTGCCTGGAGTCTCTGGATTCTTGTTATGCAAGAGGACACCCCCCCTCTGACAGCTGTCGACTGCATGGGGGTGGGGGAAGCCCAACTCTCACAAGTTGTAGTTCTAAGTCTGGAAGATGTTGTTATCCCCTCACTTCTTCAGGGGAGTCCTTTTATTCTGGTCAAAGGTAAATGAACCCAAGGGAAATGCCTACCACCTAATGGTGAGCAGCCCCAAACAGCTCTCCTTCTGTGAGGGCGGGGCTCTGCCTTAGTGCTGTGGTGATCCATCAAATGGCCTATCTGGCACCACAAGACTTCTGCACCCAATCCCAGGTCAGGTCACCCTGGAAGTCCTGTCCCAATGGCGGTTCCTTGGCTTGGCTACGTCCCCCCTGGAGCTGCCCCAAGACTCTTTCAGGGAGTCGGCAACAAGGAGGGGCAGGCGCTGATGCACGGCAATGATGGGGAGCATGGCACATGGGGTGGAAAGTTCAGCCAATGGTCCAATGGATGCCAATAGCGGAATCACATCATGAGCTGTCCAAATGACTGCTGTATGACCATGCGTGTGGCACGGTGGGCTTCGCGGTAGATGACTCTAACATCCAGCTCCTATTAAATAGAACAGGAAGGGGTTTTCTCAGAAAGATAAGCTCTCGGCCATTACTGATGCATGGGGTGATATCACATGACCACATATCCTAGGCAGACGATGCGTACAGATTGTTTGGCATTGCCTTCCTCAGTCATCTACACTTGACTCCAACCAAGCTCAAATGAACAAATACCTTTATTAGGCATATAAAAAGCTGGGCACTCAATTTACTGCCCTCAAAAAAAATGGAAGGCTGAGTCAACCCTGAGCCAGCTTCCTGAAACCAACTTTCATCGGGATCGAACTGAGTTTGTGAGCAGAGTTTGGACTGCAGGACTCTTTTTCCGGTTCCCACCCACATTTTCTAATATTCCCATTTTCCTATTAAAGAGAGGATTTTCCCATTGGGAAAATTACAGGAAAGTGTTTGGAGAAAACAAGTTGACCCTAAGTTGGTCACCAAAAGTTGGTGACCTTGGGCTAGTCACAGTTCTTCTGAGCTCTCTTCACCCCCACCCACCTCACAGGGTGTTTGTTGTGAGGGGGGGAAGGGAAAGGAGATTGTCAGTCCCTTTGAGTCTCCTACAGGAGAGAAAGGGGGGATATAAATCCAACTTCAACATTTCAGCTATTGTGGCTTTTTCTCACTGATCATCATCAATCTTGATCCTCTTTGATCTGAGATTGCAAATGCCTTAACAGTCCAGGTGTTCGGGAGCAACAGCCACAGAAGGCCATTGCTTTCACATCCTGCTTGTGAGCTCCCAAAGGCACCTGGTGGGCCACTGTGAGTAGCAGAGAGCTGGACTAGATGGACTCTGGTCTGATCCAGCTGGCTTGTTCTTATGTTATCATCTTCATCTTCTTCATCTTCTTCATCTTCTTCATCTTCTTCATCTTCTTCATCATCATCTTCTTCTTCTTCTTCTTCTTCTTCTTCTTCTTCTTCTTCTTCTTCTGTTGTTTCTCTGAGAAACCCTGTTATTCCGGTTATTGAACCTTCCTGACTCCAATATTAAACACAAAACTGGAATGCCTCACTCTGCTCCCATCGTGGGTTCAATGGGAAATGGCAGCTGACTGCCTGCAAACGATGAAGTATTAGCAAGTAAGTATTAGCTCTTGTCCTACTGTTGTATCTCATCTATGTCCCTTATTTTATCCCCGTTACTGCCTCTCTAAATGTGCTTCTTTCATACGCAGTTCTGTCTCTGCAGTTGTGGCTCTTGAGTCAGCGGAGCCTTTCCCAGACTACACTGACCTTATATTTTCCCTTGCTATATGTGATGGCCAACACAGTAGTTCTCATGTGTGTGTATCGGGATGCAACATAGTCTCATGCCCATTGTTCCATGTTTCCCCTTAAACCTTTCTGCTCTCTTGAACTTCGGATGTTCTGCAAGAAGCGGAGCTGATCGTTATCGAAGCACATGGCAGGTTTAAGACACAGTCAGCTTTTTAATAGTACACAAAATGAGACAAAGTACATTATTTCCTATTAAAGAGAGGATTAGAAAATACTGTTGGTTCCTTGGCCTTGACTGCTGATAAGCGTTATTGCTGCAGAAGTTCTAATCACTTAGTAACCAGGTGGCTACCGCTGCTGTTTATCGGGATGGCCATAAAGGGCACTTCCCCTCTTGTTGTCAGACTGACTTCTTTCTTTGAACTTTTGAACTGCGGGGCCCACCTCATCGCCACTTCTCCAAAGAGTCTCAATGTTTCACCTTTAGACCCCTGGTCAATAGGTGTGGTTCCCACAGCGTTCCTTGTCCTCAGTGCTGTTTATGTGCCTTCCATACAATGTGAAATGTATGGACATGCAGTGCCAGAACTCCCAGCTGTACTCAGGATGCTCGTGTGCCCCTTTCTTTTAGAGATCTGGCAAAGCAGTCCCCAAAGGCACCTCCGTCCTAACAGAGATTAGGGATTTACCCAGGGGGCCAAGTCCCACGTGACTAGACTGTAATGAAGAGTTTACCTCTCCAGTCTTATTCCACCCACCCCAAATTAAAAAGAACAGTTAATTGCTGAAACCCCCCCCCCCCCCAAAAAAAGCTTTGGAGATATGCATGTTTATTCTACGAAACATATACATCAGCTCCATGTATGCCAGTCTCTGTGGGCTGCAGACAGAAGCGTAGTTGGGCCAAACTGTGCCCAGTGTGCAGTCTATATTTTCCACCCCCTCACGCTGAAAAAAAGGCCTATTCTCAGTTCAGGCTTAAAAATGGCTTAATTTGCAGTTCAGGCTTAAAAATTGTGAGCCCAAAGGTCTCCTGGGAACTGTAGTTCCTCAGACTGTTTTTAGCCTGTACTGTGAACAGGCCTTTTTTTCAGCCTGAAGAAGTTATAGAAAAAGGAAAGGAACTAAGATAAGTGTGTGAAGGGGGGGGGTGTGTCGCAAGGGGCACCATGGGGAGGCGGGGGGAGTGGCCTGGGGGCGATTTTCTACACTCCCAGGCACAGGCATGCGCCAGGTGCATGGCTCACCCCCCCATCCCCTTGTAGCTCCGCTACTGGCCGCAGAGGCAATCTTCTGCTATGGGGCGCACACTGTTCTTGAGTTAGACTCTGTGCGGGTTCTTGAAAAACATTAATCTAGCACAGCTTCCACAGCATCATGAAAGAAATGCATACAGGGCACAACTATAGGATTCGAGCATCAGCCATTTCCTGTTGACTTCCTTTTAAAGGTTTTGTTTGAAATAAATATCCGCACACTTTTCCTGGCACCTGCTCCATTTCACGCTGAAGTTTTCGGAGCCTGGCTTTAGCAC
Organism: Sphaerodactylus townsendi; assembly: GCF_021028975.2. Lineage (NCBI taxonomy): Eukaryota > Metazoa > Chordata > Lepidosauria > Squamata > Sphaerodactylidae > Sphaerodactylus > Sphaerodactylus townsendi. The sequence goes on along the minus strand of NC_059439.1, from coordinate 3,170,462 downwards.
TTCTTGTGGAGCACGGCTCTTCACCCCACAATTTTCTCGTACATTTCACTGTACTTGGCTGACCTTGCAGGATAAGAAAGCAAGACCCACCTGTACTAGTCTGAGACCAGGAACAAATTAGTGAGTTGTAAGCTGATTTCCAGCTAATGGAAGTAAATCAATGGAGATGCAAATGGACTCTGCCAGTATAAATTGAAGGAGGGAGAAATCTCGCTTTAGCCAGTTGATACCAGCTGTGAAAGCCTTGGACCTTACACTGAACGCCTCTACAAGGAGGAAACATTCTGGCAGACCTGGAAACTGGAAAGACTCTGGAACAAGAAAGCATATCTATTCTGTTCTTTAACCTTTCATCGATCCTGCAGGGACACCAGAACCATTCCAACATTCCTCACAAAAGGGACCTTTAAATCCCCACAGGTGAACCATTTCTATGAGCACCTAGCACGGGTCTGCAACCTGCAGCTCTCCAGTTGTTCATGGACTACAATTCCCATCAGCCCCTGCCAGCATGGCCAATCCCCCACATTTGAATCAGCAAAACTCTTGCAGACCCCTGAGAGCATGCTCTTACAGGAGAGAATGCAACTTATCCCTGAAATCAGCCTCCATCCCTGAAGACTGGAAGATGGCCAATGTCACACACACCAATCTTTAAGAAAGGGTCTAGGGGGGACCCAGGAAATTACAGGCCAGTCAGTTTGACATCTGTTCCTGGTAAATTAGTAGAATCTATCATTAAAGATAAAATTATAAAACATGTAGAAAAGCAAGACCTGCTGAGGAAGAGTTAGCATGGCTTTTGCAGAGGCAAGTCCTCCCTTACAAACTTACTAGAGTTCTTTGAGGGTGTAAACAGGCATGTGGATAAGGGGGAACCAGTGGACATTGTTTACTTGGATTTCCAAAAGGCTTTTGACAAAGTTCCTCACCAGAGTCTGCTGAGAAAACTCAGCAATGAAGGAATAAGAGGGGAAGTCCTCCTATGGATTCAAAACTGGTTGAGGAACAGGAAGCAAAGGGTGGGTGTAAATGGGAAGTTCTCACAATGGAGAGATGTAGGGAGTGGTGTCCCCCAAGGATCCGTTTTGGGACTGGTGCTCTTTAACCTATTCATACATTACCTGGAAGTAGGGGTGGGTAGTGTGGTGGCCAAGTTTGCAGATGATACCAAATTATGTAGGGTGGTGAGAACCACAAAGGATTGCGACGAGCTCCAAGCGGACCTTGATAAATTAGGTGAGTGGGCTAAGAAATGGCAACTGCCGTTCAATGTAGCAAAATGCAAAATGATGCACATAGGGGCAAAAAATCCAAACTTCACATACACGCTACAAGGGTCAGTGCTATCAGTCACAGACCAGGAAAGGGATTTGGGCGTCTTAGTTGATAGTTCCATGGGAATGTCAACTCAATGCATGGCAGCTGTGAAAAAGGCAAACTCTATGCTGGGGATAATTAGGAAAGGAGTTGATAATAAAACTGCAGCAGCAGCAGAAGGCCCTTGCTTTCACATCCTGCCTGTGAGCTCCCAAAGGCACCTGGTGGGCCACTGCAAGTAGCAGAGTGCTGGACTAGTGGACTCTGGTCTGATCCAGCAGGCTCGTTCTTATGTTCTTAATCCATGCCACGGACAAGAAGCTGCTATTCCTACACACTCAAACTGGCCAAATAGGGGCAAAACTGCCATTTCTGAACCTAGGGGTGTGCAGGAGTTATACTAAAATGATAACCCCAGGATAAAAAACAAATAATTGAGAATCAGTATACTGAGGAAGAATTTTTCGAAAACGCATTCAGACACGTGGTGCGATTTATGATTCTCATTCCCCACATACCATTTCTATATGGATGTTTGATACGGGAAGGTGCAACTCGCATTGGAAGTCCCGTGCATGGGAATCTAACAAAAAAACAATTTTTTTGTGGAATTATGAATGGACAATAACTTTGGGACATTAACAACGGAACACTGCCAACACCATTGCAAGAGACGCAAGCTTCCACGAAGTGCGCCGGGTTGGTGAATATGGTAGAACAAACTGGAATCTGGGGTGTTGTGTGGATTCCGGGCTGTATGGCCGTGTTCTAGCAGCATTCTCTCCTGACGTTTCACCTGCATGGCCAATTGGCCATGCTGACAGGGGCTGATGGGAATTGTAGTTCCTGAACATCTGGAGAGCCGCAGGTTCCCTACCCCTGTGATAGTAGGATCCTCTGAAGATGCCAGCCACAGATGCAGGCGAAACGTCAGGAGAGAATGCTGCTAGAACACGGCCATACAGCCCGGAAACCACACAGCACCCCAGTGATTCCGGCCGTGAAAGCCTTCGACAATACATTAAACTGGAATCTTCTTATGGTCTTGGTCCCAATCATTCCATTCTTCGGCACTGGCACTTTATATTTATAAACATTTATTTGCACTTAATAGAGCATAAGTTACGGATTGTAGATGCTTGTGTGATTTATGTATTCTGTAATTGGATGTGTAAATGGGTTTATAGCACACATTGTATAGATAAATGAATCACTCACACATATAAAAGTTGATGATAAATTTAGAGTTTATTGTAATAATTCGAAGGGCCGAGCTTAGTGTGCCAACTGATCCATTCCATTCCTGACTGTTCATTGGCACGCTGGTGAAATTCTGGTTTGTTTTCAACCTCAGAACAAACCAACAATTGGGCCAGAGTCTTTGGAAAACCAACCCACACAAACTGATATTTACACAAGAACTCCCATCAACGCCTACAACAAAAAAGGGGGCATAAGCAAAACTCTGATAGACCATGAGAAACGGATCTGCGAACCTCACCTTTTCACTGATGAACTGAATCATCCAGACGGGGCACTGCAAACAAATAGCGACTCCGCAAATACAATCAGAAGATTCATAAAACTGAGAGGAAAAGCACAGGACTGAGGAAGCTCAGCCCGCTGCACAGAACGTGTTTCTACCATGCATCAATCAAATGGGAAAACCTACAGAAAAACATAACCAACCGAGTGGGGAAACCGATGGAAAAACATAACCTTCAAACAATCTTCAGACCCACCAGAAAAATACTGCAAATGCTGTGATGAGCAAAGGATTATTTTATTTATTTATTTATTATTGATTTTATATACTGCCCCTCCCCCGAAGGGCGGTGGACAACATAATACGACAACAAACGGATGGAGCACATAATAAATTACAAATTAAAAATAAATAATATAGGCTCCATAAGCCATAGAATACTAAAACCCATCAAAATACAGCGTTTCATACAGAATACAAAAATTCTGGCTGAGAAACCCTTTATTTCTGCAGGAGTGAATCACATACCATACAGCTGTGGACAAGCATACGTAGATACTACAAAATGCAGCATTCTGACCATGAAAGGCACTGTTGAGAAATCAGTGGTAACTGAACATGCTCTAAACCAAGCCGGACACAGGATCTTGTTTGAAGACAGAAATTCCTAACAGCTCCAACAGCTACTATGATTGTCTACACAGGGAAGCTGTTGAAATTCAGAAATAACAGGACAGTTTCAAAAAAAAAAGAGAAGAGAAATCTACAAAACCTGGCTACCAGCACAAAAAAACACACCAAGACCAGAGGTGGGATCCAACCAGTTCTCACCGCTTCTCTAGAAGTGGTCACTAATTTTTTCTGAGTGCTGAGAAGGGGTTACTAAAGCAACCTCCCTGCCCAATAGGGACTGGAGGAGCGTGTGTGCGGCGACGCCACTGTTTGAATCCCACCACCATCGGAACCTGTTATTAAAATTTGTGGATCCCACCACTGACCAAGACCGAAAAACAGACATATTCAAATGCAATGGTAAATGAATTCCACCTGGACACATGCACACGCGCCTTGCCCACTCTCACCTGTGAGATGGACAAAATCATGTCCCCACTACACAATCGCTCCACAAAATCATATCCCCACCACACAATCACTCCACAGTGCACCACAGAGAGAAACACTGTGACCTGACTCTGAAGATTCCAGCCATAGATGCGGGTAAAACATAAGGAGCAAAAACTACCAGCCCATGGCCACACAGCCTGGAAAACCTACAACAGCCAGTTGTGGTGGGTTTTCCAGGCTGTGTGGCCGTGGTCTGGTGGATCTTGTTCCTAACGTTTCGCCTGCATCTGTTAACAGACTTCCCTCTGTGATGCACCTCTGACGATGCCAGCCACAGGTGCAGGCGAAACGTTAGGAACAAGATCCACCAGACCACGGCCACGCAGCCCGGAAAACCCACCACAACCAGTTGAATCTGCTCGTGAAAGCCCTCGACAATACAACAGCCAGTTTAGGCAAAATGTATTCAACGGAGGTGGTGACAATTCCCCTCCGCCACCTCTTTGTCCTTCTATTTTATTGCCTGCAATAACCCACTTTGTCCAAAAAGCCACTTTGTACCTATATCCACACAACCTCTCATGGCTAGAATAGTTTTCATTTCAAGGCCCCGTCTGTATGCCTTCTCCAGCACCACTGAATGGAAGGGACTGGTGCCCAGTTTTCTGAAGCTCTCCTGACCCCTAGTGGCCAAGTGCAGAACCATCAGGGAGGGCCAGGCCCTGCCCCTTTACCTCTGGCCATCCTTCGACTGCCCGGCAGGGACTGTGCTCTCAGAAGGTAGGAGATACTTGCGCCACAGCTATATTGACACAAGTATTGTTGAAGGCTTTCACAGCCGGAATCACTTGGGTGCTGTGTGGTTTCCGGGCTGTATGGCCGTGTTCTAGCAGCATTCTCTCCTGACGTTTTGCCTGTGTCTGTGGCTGGCATCTTCGGAGGATCTGATAGTAAGAAAGCAAGTGGAGTATATATATCTGTTGGAGTGTCCAGGGTGGGGGAAAGAACCATTGTCTGTTAACAAGTAAAGGGTGCACTTAGAAAGCTAAATTTACATGTGTTGAGTGGGGTCCATCTATTAGCATGTAACTGTTACCCACTGCCAGGGGTAACTAGAAAGTGATTTCAGCTTTGTCAGCAATGAGCGATAGCGATTTCAGAGTGATTTCAGCTTTGGATGCAGAGGCAGGCTGCCTTCAGAGCAGAGGTTCTTTATTGTGATTTCAAGATCTTTCCAGGCCAGACTGCCCAGTACAGAACGAAACACAGCCCTTTTTAAACATTTCCCCAGTAACCCAGAAAGGGGGTGTAGGGCAGTCCCACCCCCATAGTGCAAAAGACCAGGAAGGGGGTGGTCTCCTTCCATCTGATAAGTTTAAATGATCCAATGAATTCTTGGATCCTGAAAGTAAGGATGTGAACAGTCCAATGAGCTTCTGGATCCTGAGAGTAAAACTTCAAACGGTCCAATAGCAAAACAGGGTGACATCCTTTGTTAGTCAAAAGGCCCTTTTGTTGGTGAAGATGGTGTTGGATGGACCTGGGTGTTGGTCCAAACTGAATTCCAGGACTAACTTCCTTGTCCCTTAATATCAACCTTTCTGGCCACTGCTTTGGCCATCAGACACAAATTTCAAAAACAACATTTCTAAACTTAAACCTAAGAAAAACCTTAAAAGATAAACACACATACTTATAGGCAAGACTTGACATATACCTATTGGCAGGGTTTACTTACAACTAATAGAACCTTAAGCTAACTGAAGAACCTTGTTAAACTAAAATCCTAAACTGCAGGCACAAACTCAACTAAGAGGGGCTTTTATTACATCCTAGAATGACACAAACACAAGGGAAATCATTTAGCATTGGCACAAACATACATATACATTCTCTGCGGACCTTATGGAGGCTTCTGAACCACACAAGTCTCCGTGTCCGGGAATGGAGCCAGTGTAGCCAGGCAACCTAACTTCAGGAAAATATTTTGTTCGTTTTCCTGGCGGTAACATAACAATGAAGATAGCAAGGTCAATTGATCTGCTGTGGCATGAACTAATTGAACGGTGAGCCCGTCTCAGTGGCTCGAGCAGGGTGCTTGCAGGTAGCAGTTGCATGCAGCCTGTTGATAAAAAAAACCAGGAACTTTTAAATCTGTTTATAGTTAGCAGTTCATTGCAGAGCTGTTTTCAAACAGTTAAATTAAAATAAAACAACTCAGTAAAAGATGTATGAAATATTTAGCCCAATTAATTACTGTTAAAATGACTTTAAATCAAGTCAGAAACTGCTGGATTTATGTCTTCAAAAGCTTGCACATTGTGTGGGAAAAAATGTTATTCCCGAGAGATCAGCCCCAGAGAGATCTGGGAACTTCAGATGACCAGTGCACTTACTAAATGTTTTGAGATTTGTTTATCATCACAAACGCCTGCAGCAAGCTGCTCTAGGGTTTCCTCTGGACAGCTGAGGCTGCTCAGGTAGCTGAGAGAACAGGGCTGGCATTTTCAGAGGTGTATCACAGAGGGAAGTCTGTTACACACTGTGTCTGGTGTGTACACCTCTGAAGATGCCAGCCACAGATGCAGGCGAAATGTTAGGAGCGAGATCTACCAGCCCACGGCCACACAGCCCGGAAAACCCACAACATCCAATAAACTAGTGAGTTAGGGTCCCCAAGGGGGACTTTCTTTGCAGGCCCCTGCTTCAGGTTTCCCAGGGCTTACTGGATAGCTGGCACGTGTGTGTGCGCGTGTGTGTGTTGTGCTGTCTTCTTGTTTGTGTATTCAAGTTGCAAGCTTCATGTTTGCTGCCTCTTCTTATCATCACAGGTCAGGTGTGCTCTCGCATTGCACTTGTACTACTGTGTCCTTTACCTGTCGGCTGGTTCTTAAGTTAGTAGGGGGGGGGGGTGTAGTATATTCTAAATAACATCCTCCTCACGGGGTGGGGCGGGTGCAATTTCCGTGCTGGCCCCGGGTGCCGATTTCTGTAGCTGCACGCAGAAAAGCCTCCCCCCCCCCCGCCAAGGGAAATGGCCCGGGGAGGAAGCCCGCAGCCCCCCTTCTTTCCTTTCGGCCTCCCCCCCCACCCCCCGGACCTTCAGCTCGAAGCTGCTCAGGATGTGCGCCTGCAGCTGGGTTGGGGACCTGCCTTCCCCCACCCCCCCACCCCCCAACGGGTGCGGCTCGTCTCAGCGAGAAGGGCCCTTGCGCCCCCGCCAGGCCCCTTCGCCCCCACCCCCCACCCCCCCCCCGGGGGAGGCCGAAGTGGCTTGGCCGGACCCTCCAGCTTGAGCCGCCAGAGCCGGGGAGGGGGTGACTGACTGGGGGGGGGGGAGCGCTGTGAGAAGGTTCGCCAGCGGCGGGAGCCACCCTCCCTCCCTCCCTCCCCGCCCCCGCCCCCGCCCGGAGCTGCCCGTGGCCTTCCTCGGCTCCATTGGCCAGCGCTCGAGGGCAGAGGAGGGCTGCGCCTCGTCCAGACGCAGCGGCCGTCCCCGCAGCCCGGAGCAGTCTACCGGAGCCCCGCCGAGGCCCTGGCAGGCGGCCGGAGCGGCCTTCGGGGAGCCACCTGCCCTGCCGGGAAGCGCCGCCCAGCCCCGCCCGCCGGCCGGGAGGGGGGACAGGTGCGGCCGCAGCCAGGAAGGCGGGCCGGGAGGGGCGCCCGCGTGGCAGCCGGAGGTGAGTGGGGCGTCCGGGAGGGCGGGCTCTGGCCCCGGCTCAAGCCCCGGGCTGCGGGGGGGGGGGGGCGCGTGCGGCGCTTCGGGCGGAGAGTCGCCTGCAGGGGGGGCAGCCGGGGGGGGTCCGTGATCCCCGCCCCCCTCGCCCCCTCCCCTCGGCGCTCCCGCAGGGTCGGCCCTGTGCCCTGCCCGGTGGTCCCGTGGAGGCGCGAGTGGGGGCCCGGGGGAGTCTTCGCCGGAAGGGACCGCAGCGACCAAACCAAGGCCCGGCGGGTGGGGGTGGGGGTGGGGGTGGGGGGCTTCGGAGTTTCCTCTTGGAGCCCCCCGGCAGGGAGCGCTCTTTGGGGGCTGCAAAGGAGGCGGAGGGCGCAGGCACTCCTCTCCCCGTCCTACCCTGCAGGGAGCTCCGCGCTCTCTGGCCGCCCCCGGGGAAAGGCGCCCCGAAGGAGGGGCGGCGGAGGGGCTCCGAGGGCGGGAGGGGGCGGCGCTGCGGGGGGACTCCTGAGCTTCGGCCCTCGGGGTGGGTTGCCGGCCAGGGGGCAGAGCTCCTGCGGAGGGGCCGGGGAGCGCCCGAGGGATCTCCCCCCGCTCGGAGGGTCTCGGGTCAGGGGGAGCGTCTACTGCCGCGCCCCCCACCCCACCCCACCCGCCGCCGAGGAGCTTTTCGGGTCTCTGCGCAACTTTTGCGCGGCTTCCCCCCCCCCCCCGGGCAGCTCCGAGGGGCCTTCCGAGAGCCCCTCTGCCCTATGGGGTGCCGAGCCGGGGGCCGCAGGTCTGAAGGGCTCCCCCCCCCTCCGCGCGTTCGTCTGCAGCCGTTCCTGACCAGGCCCCCTCCCAAGAAGGGCTCTCCTGCCGCCAGGGGACTCAGGGGACCACCGTCGGGGGGGGGGGATTTCCATGTAGTGGGGGGTCTTCAGGGCAAGCCCACCCCATCCCTCCTACTGTCGCCACCGGCACGCTAGCCCTGTAGGCACTGCCACCAGTTTTCAAAGTCACCTCCTTTCCCCACTCCCTGGTTTACAAAACCGGCACGACCCTGAGCAAGAGGCCCAGTGGCTTTTTTCTACCCCACAGTAGCCCCCCCTTCCCCCGCTGGTGTGGTGTAGTAGTTCGAGCTTCCGGCTTTCACCTGGGGGCCTGTGTGGAAATCGCCACTGTGCTCTGGAAGTTCACAAGGTGGCCCTGGGCTAGTTACACCAACTCCACCTAATTTACCCCGCAGGGTTGTTGTGAAAGTGGAATGGAGGAGAGGAGAAGGATGCTTTGGGTCTTCGTTGAAGAGGATGAGGGGGCATAAATAGCAAATCCAGCTGAAGCAGTTCCTTGTCCCCACTTTTCCTGGCTCACGGAGACAGCAGAGGTGTGGTCACTGGCCTAGTCCCTTCGAAGGAGGTATTTCCCAGGCCACGTGAGGGAACCGGCCGCTGGCTCCTCCGGCTGGCTTTGCTCCCAGGAACCTCCCCCCGGCTCTGTGGCTGCTCCCCCTTTCCTTGGGGGGAGCCGGACATTCTGATTCCCTTTCTGGATGCCTGTTTCTTAGTTTTCTGCACTAAACATGCCAGGTGCTCAGGAGTAGCTTTCAAATCTTCTGGTAGCCGCGAGCTGCCGAGTGCCGGCCCCCCCTCGCACCTGCTCCACCTTCTGTGGCTCAAAATCTACAATCCAGGTAGTTTGGAAAAAGCATTTTGCCTGATCTGTTCTGCTTCCATCATACAGTTTTCATAAAATATGCCCTTTGTCCTCAGATTGTTTGCCAGGTTTGCGGTAAAAGCTTTTCGGAAGCCGTGTGTGTTCAACGTTAAATGTGCCTTCTTGGCAGGGATGAATTTGGCATTCTCCAGAGGATTTAGGCAGTATCTGATCTGGTCTCTCTTCCTCTCTGGTCCGTGTTGCCCCAATGCAGGGGTCTGCAACCCGCGGCTCTCCAGATGTTCATGGACTACACTTCCCGCCGGCTTTTTGGGTCTTTGGCCATGGTGGCAGGGGCTGATGGGAATTGTAGTCCATGAACATCTGGAGAGCCGCAGGTTGAAGACCCCTGCACCCAGTGAGACCTCTCCAAAGTCGATTGGAAGCCAAGACCAAGTGTCTGTAGCCGGGAGAGTTTTGAGCTGACCCACAGTCCATCCCGTTCAGGCGTGGCCTTTTGGACCCTGACTGGAGGTGTGGGGGGAGAGGGGCCGACAAATGTAACAGACATGATGGGGTCCTACTGTGGTTGCGGGTAAAATCTCTGCCCCGCTGTTTGCTGCAGTGGATTGGGTGTGTGAGAAGAACAGCAGCCCACCTGTGATCGGAGGGGTGGTCTCCTGGCAACCAGACGGCCTGTCCGGCTTCAGTTCTCCGTGTCCCTTTTCCAGGAACGCCGGTGCCCCAGGGGCTGCACACAGCGGACACTTGCAGGGAAATGGAACAGACTAAGCCAATTGTCTTAATGCAATTAGCTGTTATGATCTAATAAAAGCTGTACTCTGGGTACAAATAAATGTGTGCAGGTTGTGCATAAGGATCAGTGCCCCTCCCCCAACGTGACCCCAGTGAAATAAACTGCGTGTGGCGACCCGTGTGTAAGAGTAGCTGTGCTGATCAGGCCAGTGGGTCACCTGTTGTGGGGTTGAAGCTAGTTTGGTGTTTCTGACTTGGTGCTCCTGGTACCTGAGTTTTAGACTGACACAAACATGGTTGGTATGTAATTCGTTTTGCTTCCCAAAATAATTTTTGCACTGTTTCAAATCATGTAGCCCCAGATTCTCAGACAGTAAATGCATGCCAAGCTGCTGTGGGGAGGGCCTAGTCTAGGGGTGGCCAACCTATGGTGCACCAGATGTTCATGGACTACAGTTCCCATCAGGCCCTGCCAGCTTGGCCAACTGGCAGGGGCTGGTGGGAATTGGAGCCATGAACACCTGGAGTACCATAGGCTGGCCACCTGTGGTCTAGCCTAAAGTCCATTTTTGTGTCGCCAATTGCTTTCATGCCCCGAGGACTGAAGACAGCTGTGCTTTGAATCACCTGAAATTGCACACCAGCGGAATTAAGAGGGTGGGCAGCGTAAAGCATCTGGTCCAAAGCAAAGCTTATTTTCTTGGCATAAGAAAACCCCTGTATTTTATATTCCCTCTGTGGGCCACGTCCTTTCACCCAATTCAGCTTGTTCTTAAATATCATATACTTGAAAGTGTTCAACCAGGGTCTGAGAGACTCAAGCTCAGATCCCCGCTCTGCAAGCATTCATGCTTCTGTGTTGGGGACCAGTAGGCTGATCTAGCACGCAAGACAGCAAAAGACAGAAGCAGGAAATTTCACAAATCCAGGCTGGTTTAAAACAAGATCCCACTTTGCCTAACAGTTGGGAGCACCATCACCACCCCCGACCCACCCAGTCCCAGTGAACTGATTGATCGTAAGGGTATGTCTCATGTCTGATGATGACGTCACCTCTGAATCTCCAACGCTTCTACTAGAATAAAATCTGTGAGGAGTCCAGGGGTACCTGACCATATTATAGTGTGAATCTCACCTCTCATAGGTGTCAAACTCGTGGCCCTCCAGATGTTATGGACTACAGTTCCTATCATCCCCTGCCAGCATGATGCTGGCAGGGGATGATGGGGGCTGTAGACCATAACATCTGGAGAGCCACGAGTTTGACACCTGTGCGTCTAGGGCAGTGGTGGTGAACCTCTGGCACGCCAGATGTTATGGACTACAATTCCCATCAGCCCCTGCCAGCATAGCCAATTGGTCTAGGGCAGGGGTAGGGAACCTGCGGCTCTCCAGATGTTCAGGAACTACAATTCCCATCAGCCTCTGTCAGCATGGCCAATTGGCCATGCTGGTAGGGGCTGATGGGAATTGTAGTTCCTGAACATCTGGAGAGCCGCAGGTTCCCTACCCCTGCTCTAGGGTGTGGCTACACTGGGCCAGTAAGGGACACGTCCACCAAACTACTCCCTGATGCTCTCAGGACTTCCAGAGGAGGCATCCCCTTCTAGGCCCGGTCGCGCTCTGTTCTGACCCCCCTCCCTTGACAGCTTTTTTCTTCTTCTTTGGCAGCTCCAGATCTTTGCTCTTTCCAGCAACACCTGTGTGTAGCATGGAGGACTTGGCTGTCCCCGCGCCCCTCTCAGGGGGCTTCACCTACCTGGTGGCCGCCTCGCAGACCTTGGGCCTGGCCGTGATCCTGGTCTTGGGAGCCTGGATGGGAGTGTATCGTGGGGGCATCGCTTGGGAGAGCTCGGAGCTGCAGTTTAACGTCCATCCTCTGTGCATGGTTGTTGGAATGGTGTTCTTGCAAGGAGATGGTGAGTGCTTGCAAAATTACAGTGATTTGTAAAAATTGTGCAAAGAATATGAATATGGGAACAGTGACTAGGCTCTTCTCTCATTTTGCTAACTAAATGTAATGTGTTTTCTTAGCTTTGTGTCCTCCGGGGTAAGGAGAGTGGTGCTACACCCTGGTTACAACTAGATTAGATTACTGTAATGCACTCAGTGTGGGTCGGCCTTTGGGAAGTGTTTGGTCATCACTGGATCACTGGCCTGTCTGTGACAGCTCCCAAATTGTTTCTGGGCACAATTCAAGGTGCTGGTATTCTGAGGAATGGTCGAAGCTGTCCCCTTCTCTGCAGCTCCTCTGCCATCTAGATGCCATCCTCCCGTGGTGACTCCTGCCTGCATCAGTGATGAGTGATGCTGTGTGTAGGGAAGCCAGAAGCAAGCGTGTAGAGCAGCAACCGTCCGCCCTCTCCCAACCATCCCATGTCCTCTGGGCCTCTTGCCAGGGAGAAGCGCAGCAGGGCCTTCCTGCCAGCCAGGTGCCTCATGTCTGTTTCCCCCTTCCTCTTGCAGCACTCCTGGTGTATCGCGTTTTCAGGAACGAGAGCAAGCGTTCCACCAAGATCCTGCACGGCCTCCTCCATGCCTTGGCCCTGGTCATTGCCCTTGTGGGTGAGTCAGAAAAGCCCCGCAGACTTCGTTCCACCTTCAGGCTGTTCACCCCTTAGGCCAGTGATGGCGAACCTTTTTGAGACCGAGTGCCCAAACTGCATCCCAAAACCCACTTTTTTATCGCAAGGTGCCAACGCGGCAATTTAACCTGAATGCTGAGGTTTTAGTTTAGAAAAAAAGGTTGGCTCTGAAGCATGCATTACCCGGGAGTAAGCTTGGTGGTAGTTGTTGGCTTTGCTTTGAAGCAACCATGCAACTCTTCGAATGGGTGAATCACGACCCTAGGAGGGTTTACTCAGAAGCAAGCCCCATTGCCAGCAACCGAGCTTACTCCCAGGTAAAGGATTGTGCTGTAATTCTTTGCATGAAAATCAGTGGGGTTTAACAGTGCTTAACAGGATTACCTATACTGCTTCTCCAAAACTAGGTCTTAGGTTTAATGCTAATAATCGAGCCCAGCGGCCCAGGCCAGCCTAGATGTGTGGGGGGGGGGGGGCAATTTCCCCCCCACATGACAAACTCTGTTTGCATGTGCCCACAGAGAGGGCTCTGAGTGCCACCTCTGGCACCCGTGCCATAGGTTCGCCATCACTGCCTTAGGCATTCCCCATTTTTTCATAGCTCAGGGCCACAGGGCACTCAGCTCCTCTGATACCCCCCGCCCCCCAATGTCTTGTTGGAGAATGCTGGTTTCTCAGTCAGGCAGGATGGGATTGGGCACAGGAGCTGAAGCCTGATGCCTCACCAGCTCAGCTGGCACTCCTGCCCCCCTCGTGCCACTCACAGCCATCTGAAGGGACCACTTCTTAGCTGGCCTGCCCCCCCCCCCCCCCGTCTGAACTCTTCTTGGGGGTCAAGTGCACTTGCCCCAGCTTAGTAAGTGGGGGAAGGAGGGAGGGAATTATGAGTGGTGGGGGGGGGTGCTAAAGAGAGGTCTGTGCCTGCCTGCTCTTCTAGGTCTGATCGCTGTCTTTGAGTACCACAAGAAGAAAAGTTTCCCGAACATGTACAGCCTCCACAGCTGGTGTGGAATTGCTGCTTTTAGCTTCTACGTGCTCCAGGTGAGTTGGCAGGTGGCAGCTCTGAGGCTGTCTGAAGGGGAACCACGATGGCTCAGTGACAGCCTTTGTGTGGCACACCAAAGGTTCGATCCCCGGCAGTGTCTCCAGTTAGAACAGGGGTCTGCAACCTGCGGCTCTCCAGATGTTCATGGACTACAATTCCCATCAGCCCCTGCCAGCGTGGCCAATTGGAGAGCCGCAGGTTGCAGACCCCTGAGTTAGCAGGACCAGGCTGTGGGGGATGTGGAACCCCCCCCCCCCCCGAGATCCTGGAGGGCTTCAAGTCTGAGCAAACACGACTAACTTTGATAGGCAGCACAGGGGCGAGTAGAGCTCTGGACTAAAGAAGCCGGCAGCGTGTGCTGCACTTGAAGGGTTCCACTGCCATCCATGCCAATCTGGACAATCTATGAAATGAATGTGCTACGTTCAAAACAATATAAGATACACAAACACGCGTGGCACATCGGCGCTGGCTCAAGCAATTTATATTACCTGTTCGTTACTTGTAAAGTATGCCAAATTGTTGGCTATTAGACTTCTCAAACTATTATATCTCCATAGCACATATATATCTCCACTTTAAATCCCATTCATGCCACTATTTATTACAAGACAACCTTCTCTCAAGTCCATAATCATATATTTGTTACACCAACAGTGTCCATAATCTTGTAAATATTATTGCGTCAATGTCACCTGTTGTGACTGTGATACAAGTTCATAACAATTAATTGTGATTATGGACATTGTTGGTTTAACAAATATATGATTATGGACTTGAGAGAAGGTTGTAATAAATAGTGGCATGAATTGGATTTAAAGTGGAGATATATATGTGTTATGGAGATATAATAGTTTGAGAAGTCTAATAGCCAACAATTTGGCATACTTTACAAGTAACTAACAGGTAACATAAATTGCTTGAGCCAGCGCCGATGTGCCACGCGTGTTTGTGCATCAATGCCATTCAACGCAAATCTGGACGTGAGCCCTTCCGGAGTTCTAGCCAGGTCCAGGTCCAGCTAGCCAGGTCCAGGTCCAGAGCACGGAGACCGTAGCACTGCCTGTCCCATGCCCAGAGGACTCCAACCCAGCTCCATTTTCCACAGCACGTTTGGTCCAGTTTGCACTTAATCCACGAGGCAAAGCCTGCTGCTTTCCTTGAGGCGCTGCGTGCTCATGGGCGTGCAGTGCCGCAGCCCTCAGAGAACCACAGCTTCGGTGTGCCCTGATTTTCCCACAGGCACTTGGCGGGCATCACAGGCCTCACGGAACCCTGAAATCCTCCCAGGCCGACGGCCATTCTGCCCGCTCCCCCTTTCTGCAGGTCAAGCCCCAGAGGGGAGCTCACAAAGGCTGCTCTGAGTTCTCTTGAGTAGGAATTCTGGAGGCTTTCTGTCCTGGTTCCTGCAGTGTTCCCTCCCCCCCATGGTCATAACCTCTGAGGTTATTTTCCATTTCTGAAAGGAGAAAGGAATTGGGGGTGGGGGGAGGGAAGGACTGTGAAATGGATCACGGGTGATGTGGATCTAAAGCAGCCATTCTCAACCAGGGTGCCCTGGTGCCCTGGGGTGCCGTGAGCATGTCCCAGGGGTACCGCGGCAACACTACCACCCCCCCCCTCATTTTTGTGGTGTCTCCCACCGGCGCCAGCAAGGACATGGAGCTGGCCCATGGGGCAGGACCTGCCACAAGGTCAGCAGCCACCCCCACCCCCAGTGCTTCCCTTCACCCTGGGAGGGGAAGGTGGGGGGTGTGGCAAGCAGGGGCAATGGGAGGGGAAGATGGAGGGTGGCGGCAGGGGTACCGTGAGATATGAAGAGTGAGGTCAAGGGTACCCTGACCTCGAAAAGGTTGGGAAACACTGATCTAAAGCCTAGCTGTGTGTGTGATCCTTCGCATTTCCCATGGCATCTTTGCCTGCTTGCTTTTGAACATGGCTGTTATCTGTTAGGAGCTTAATGAGGCTGTTTTCTTCGGTGGTTGTGGCAAGGCCTGTTGCTCGGGTGCCTGTGGGTAAGGTCTCAAGGCACACTACAAAATATTTTTTAAAATCCCAACCAGACATCCTCGCAGCAAATTATGCGTCAGGTCTGGGATTACACGAACAGGTAAACCGCGCAAACAGGAAGCTCTCTCGGGCCAGAGACACCACAAAAAATGCAGGGTGGATTACAAAGGTAAGCGACAGAAGGTACTCCATCCACTAACAATTGCAAGAGACCACAACCGTGTTCATTAACACCAGTGCCTTCCTGCCTGTTCCATTCTATGGCCGTTCTGATCCCTTCATAAGCATGCTCTCCTGTTCTGCACATTCTGCACATGTTGGACATGTGGGGCCTCTCTGGCACACGGTGAGGGTTGGCAGCAGAGGCGTAGCTGGGCCAAACTGCGCCAGGTGCGCAGTGTTTTTTCCGCCCCACCCATGGCCCCCCGTGGTGCACCCACCCCCCTTCCCACACTTACCTTAGTTCCTTTTCTTTTTCTAGTACTTTTTCAGGATGAAAAAAGCGGCCTCTTCACAGTTCAGGCTAAAAACAGCCTGAGGAGGTATACTTCCCAGGAGACCTTGTGAGCCCCAAGGTCTCCTGGGAACTGTAGTTCCTCAGGCTGTTTTTGAGCCTGAACTGTAAATAGCCACTTTTTTCAGCCTGAAAAAGTACTAGAAAAAGAAAAGGAATTAAGGTATGTGTGAGAAGGGGGCACAGGGGTCGCAAGGAAAAGGGGGAGGGGCCTTGCCGCTCCACCACTGGTTGGCAGCTCTGGATTGATTTTAGGGCGGGGCCTGGGGAGGCTGAGGTCTAGGGAGGGGAGTGCCATAGAGGTCCCCCTCCAGAGCAGCTATTTTCTCCAGGGGAACTGATGTTGGCTGTCTGGATGACAGTTGTAATAGTGGGAGGTCTGGTGCTACATGGAAGTTGGCAACTCCCCACATGGCTTAAAATCAGCAAATACTTTGGCAGGTGCAGGGAAACAGGGAACTTTCATCCAAAGAGGGTGGGAAAGAATCGCTGGGCTCTCCAGGGTGTGCCTCTTGCCCCGCTTCATTGAGTTGCAGGGATCCAGATCCCTGGATCCAGATCCCACCCAGATCCAGGCCTGCACATCACATCACTTTTTGACTGTGTGGAGTTGGAGCTGGACATGGTGTATTACAAGCATTTGTGGCTCCAGCCTTCTTGCTGGGGCCGTTTAGGCTCTGGAAAACTCTATGGAAGGTGCTCCCTTCCTCTTGTGCCACAGAGAGCCAAGCTGAACTGGGCTGCTGGGGACTTTAAAAGTGCCTTCCTCCACAGCTGCTGTGTGACTGCAGGCAGGTCTGGGGAAATGCCAGCTCAACCTGACAAGAAACACACAGCCGTGAAAGTAGGGCTCCACTTCTGCCCTCAGTCCACTTTTTCTGGGGTCAGTTGGGGCTGCTGGACGTTGAAGAGCCTCATCGCAGTGATCCTGCAGGTGAGGGAGGGGGCCGTGTAGGGGCTGGAGCCTGCTGGAAGCCTCGAATGTGATTCTTAGCCTGGCTTTCCTCTCCCAAGTGGCTGCTCGGACTGGTCTTTTTCCTCTGCCCCGGAGTCTCGTTCTCCGTTCGCAGCAGATACAAACCTCATCACATGTTTTTCGGGGTCTTCCTCTTCATCCTGTCTCTCGCCACTGCGCTGCTGGGGATCCTGGAACTGCTCCTCTTCAAGATAAGGTAGGTTCTTTTCTTCCAGCTCATCTTTTCAATCGGGCTGCTCAGATTTTTCCTTGGGAAGTCCAAACATCTTGACAGAGGGCGCATGAGGCTGAGCGCATCCGTGATGGCGCTGAAATCATAGAATCGTAGAGTTGGAAGAGACCACGAGGGCCATCAAGTCCAACCCCCTGCACATAATCAAAGCAGCCCTGACAGGTGGCCATCCAGTCTTTGTTTGGAGGAGAAGTCGATTTATGGCTACCAATCTTGATCCTCTTTGATCTGAGATTGCAAATGCCTTAACAGACCAGGTGATCGGGAGCAACAGCCGCAGAAGGCCATTGCTTTCACGTCTTGCAGGTGAGCTCCCAAAGGCACCTGGTGGGCCACTGTGAGTAGCAGAGTGCTGGACTAGATGGACTCTGGTCTGATCCAGCTGGCTTGTTCTTATGTTCTAATGTTTAAAAACTTCCGAAGAAGGAGACTCCACCACACTCTCATTCTACTGTCGAACAGCTCTTGCCATCAAGAGGCTCTTCCTACTGTTTAGGTCAGGGGTCTGCAACCTGCGGTTCTCCAGATGTTCATGGACTACAAATCCCATCAGCCCCTGCCAGCATGGCCATGCTGGCATGGGCTGATGGGAATTGTAGTCCATGAACATCTGGAGAGCCGCAGGTTGCAGTCCCCTGGTTTAGGTGGTATCCTTTTTCTTGTACCTTGAATCCATGACGCCTTGTCCTGGTCTCTGGAGCCGCAGAAAACAAGGTTGTTTCCTTTTGAACATGACACCTCATCGAATGTTTAACAGACCTTTTGCCATTTTGGTCACCCTTCTCTGGCCACACGCTCCAGCTTGACAATGTCCTTCTGGGACTGTGGTGCCCAGAACGGGACACAGGGTTCCAGCTGAGGTCTGACCAATGCAGAAATGAGTGGTACTGTTACTGTTGAAGCAGCGGATTTACTCGGAGTAGACCACCTTGCAGGATGCAGTGTAGACAAGAACTGACAGACACACAGTCACCAGCGCAGTTCTATTTATTGCTATCTACTGACAAAGTGCTTCGCCAGACCACAGGTGTTTGCAGGCACACATCGCTCTGCTGTCTGTGCTGACTATATACAAAAGTGGTACCAATCAGGTGCCCTCACCTTATCAGGTTTTGCACGTGGTACAAGCTGTGCACTCAGTCCTAATCTGCACACGGCACCTGCTAGAAGGAGGGTCCAGCTGTCATTTAGATTTTGCTCATCTAAACACATGTTCTGACAGTTACTTCCCTTGATCTAGACACTATATTCCTATTGTTGCAACCCAGAATTGCATTGACTTTCTTAGCTGCTGCATCATACTGCCTTTTCTTTGGAGAGCATCCTCTTTACTTGGATCCGTCCTCTTGAGAGTTCTTGTAAATCCACTCTCTTGATGATGGTTTCATGTCTAGTGGGGCACAAAGCTAATTAGCTCTTCCACCTCTGGTTTCCTGCTAAAATTCTGAGAGATTTGTGGGGGGGGGGGTGGGAAGTGTTGTCCTGGCACTTTAAAGGGCAAGCCCAGTGGCAGGCATCTGTGGGTAGCCCAACAGATCCACCGGCAGCTGCATCAGGTGTAAGAGGAAATGGTGGGGAAGCTGTCTCCTTTGGAAGAGGCAGCCTTATTATGGGCAGAGACAGCTTAAGTCAGGGTCTGCAACCTGTGGCTCTCCAGATGTTCATGAACTACAATTCCCATCAGCCCCTGTCAGCATGGCCAATTGGCCATGCTGGCAGGTGCAGTTGGGAATTGTAGTTCATGAACATCTGGAGAGCCGCAGGTTGCAGACCCCAAGAGCTTCATCACTTACATTTGCCTTCTTTTTGGCTCTCCTCCTGACTGGCATCTCTTGGCTGTCAGAGACCTTTCCACTACCCAGCTCCTTGACTGTCTGAGCTCAACCCTGTCATGGTGTGGACCCAGAACCAGTCCCCAACTCATAGTGGCAAGTAGTGTCCCCTGGGAAACTCACTAGGAAGTAGAGCCCTGTTCTTGCTCAGGGGAAATCCCTACCACCGCTCAGGACAACGAGACCCAGGCTGGTCTCTTCAGGGGTGCTCTGCCTCCCCTCCCTAGCTGGTTTGGGGCAGACTCTGGACAAGGGGTCTCTAGGAGCAGCAGTGGCGCAGTGGTTAAGAGCAGATGCATTCTAATCTGGAGGAACCGGGTTTGATTCCCCGCTCTGCTGCCTGAGCTGTGGAGGCTTATCTGGGGAATTCAGATTAGCCTGTGCACTCCCACACACGCCAGATGGGTGATCTGGGGCTAGTCACAGCTTTTCTGAGCATTCTCAGCCCCACCTACCTCACAGGGTGTTTGTTGTAAGGGGGGAAGGGCAAGGAGATTGTCAGCCCCTTTGAGTCTCCTGCGGGAGAGAAAGGGGGGGATATAAATCCAAACTCTTCTTCTTCCCCTCCTCCTCCCTAATTAGGGACTTGTAAATGAGCCTCCTAGCAAAAAAAAAAACCCTTCCCACCAGGGAATCAAGGGGCTGCCCTCTTCCGCCTGGTTTTTGGATGTAAGTGGTACAGGATCCATACAGGCCAACGCGTACAAGAGCTCTGTAAAGGTTGGGAGTCTTTTAAAAAAGTGGCTGTTCTGAGATGCCTTCTCTCCTTCTGCAGGGACAGCTACAGTGCATTCGTCCCTGAAGGTGTCTTGGCCAACATCTTGGGCCTGTTGCTGGTGGCCTTTGGGGCAGTTCTGGCCTACATCCTGACCCGGGACGAGTGGCAGAGACCGCCCTTGGCCGAAGAGCTGGCCCTTTCCATGGATTTCAAAACCCTCACGGAAGGAGACAGCCCAGCTGCCTCCCACTGAGGGGGTCGCTCCGAGGCAGACAGACAGGGGCGCTGTGTGTGTGTGTTGTTGCTTGTGGGCCCCTCCCTGCTTCTTGGGTGTAAACAGCCCCTCTTTGCCTTCCGTGCAGCACCGCGTCTGTTTCCCTACCCTTAGTTGGTCCCCCAGGAGCAGGGGCCTCAGTCAGAAGCTGTGCAAATGTTCTCAATGGCTTTTACTGCTGCTTTTGTGCATCTGGATTGTGTGCCAGGCCTCCCCGTGCGGAGGGTGGTTCAGGAGGCCTCTCTTGTGCCTCTCCCAGTGGTGGTGTGCTTCTGTAGCTAATCATGGGCCGCTTTGCAAGAGATTTCTCTGCTCAGCCTAGAGGAGGACTGATAGGTACCAAGGCGGGTTCTGGAAGGGGGAAGGCAGTGAGTTTGGGGCACTTGGAAGCCACGCTGCTTATCATAAAAATAAAATAAATTCTCAGCGCCAGGGCCGGGTCCAGTGGTTTTAAATGGCTTCCGGGCACGACCTGCATTTTCACCCTGACCTGACTCTTGCCTCCCCCTCTCTCACTCTTGGGCAGAAGTTTGATTGGTGCTTTGCCCTTTCTGATTTTGTTCTGTGGGGCTTCGACAGAACAATGGGCGGCGGTTGCCACCACACTTCAACCGAAACGAAAACAGAGTCATTTACTTCGTCTCTTTACTTATCCTGAGTGGAGAGGGAGATGCACGTCTGTTAAACTTCCTGCAGGGTTTTAAACATCCAGCTGAGATGAAAAAGCAGAGTTTTTGTTCCAAACTCATATTAGGGAATTCTTGCCTAAACCCGGTAGGCTGAGTGACGAGATGTGCTCGGTGGGAGAGGTATGTTGAAGCACTAGAAATGTGCTATGGCATAGGTGTCAAACTCGCGGCCCTCCAGATGTTATGGACTACAGTTCCCATCATCCTGCTGTAGTCCATAACATCTGGGCTGCGAGTTTGACACCTGTGTCCTAGACCATCCTGCATGCTGGCAGGGGGTGATGAGAACTGTAGTCCATAACATCTGGAGGGCCGCGAGTTTGACACCTGTGTGCTATGGAAATGGTAATTATGCTTGTACATAAAATATTTATTTTCCAGGAGTTCCCTGGAACAGTTATTTTTCTTTGAAAGTACCATGTAATTCTGTTTAAAATAATTACCAGAATGCAAATTTCGTCCTGGCTGGGATCTCTTGTGCTGTTGGGTTGAGTGGTTTTCAATAAATATTTGCAGCAAGCGCCGGACTCCACATTAAACAGGACTGACTGCAGCCTGCAGTGCGCATAGAACACCACGGCCCAGAGGTGGCTCAAACACGTGACCTTGTGTTTTAGAGGCAGCTGTTCTGCTCTGGAGCAAGGCCACGTGCCAGAAAACAGCCCCCATGGGAGGGGAGTGTGAGTTTTAAACCCCTGAGCCTCCAGCTGTCCGGGCCCTGCAGGACCTTGGTGAGTTCCGCAGGGCCTTTGGAGTGTCCAGTCGCTGAAATGTGCGCCCCCCCCCCTATATTTATTTTACCACCTTATGCTGCCCTCTTAGAGGGAGTCCGGCCACTCCCTCTTCTTAGGGAGGCCTTTAAATAAATTGGGTTTTGGGACACTGATATTTTGTACTGACCGCTGTTTTTAATGGATTTTATTGGTTTTAGTAATTGCACTGATTGTAATGATGTACACATGTGGATATTGTTGTGCACCGCCCAGAGCCCTTTGGGGATGGGGCAGTCTACAAATAAAAAATGATAGGTCTAGGACACAGGTGTCAAACTCGCAGCCCAGATGTTATGGACTACAGTTCCCATCACCCCCTGCCAGCATCATGCTGGCAGGGGATGATGGGAACTGTAGTTCATAACATCTGGAGGGCTGTGAGTTTGACACCTATGGTCTAGGAGGTTGCTGAGGGGACTAAGGGGTTCCTTGCAAAGAAAGGCTTGCTGAACCAGCTGTGCTGGTTGTGGTGTTTGTGGCTAGAATCCTTCCTTGTGTACTTGTCCCCCCCCCCCCCTCAGCCTGAAGACTGACAGAGTAGCCGACACCACATTTCTAAGTGTTAACCATTTATAAATAAGTACATTTTTTTCATACATACAGTTCATTGTACAGCTTACAATCTGTATACAGTGGGGCAGGGGAGGGGAGAATGCATTCTTTTTGAACTTTTTTCCACGTCTATCTCACAGCTCACATGTACAGACAATAAAACTCTGCTCAAGCAAGTACAGTGAAGGGAAAGAAGGGATTTTCTTTCCTCTTATACAGGGGAGGCCAAGAGCCTCAGCCAAGCGCAGGGGCGTGTGCAACGGCCCCACTGCAAAATATCACAAACTGTGTTTTGTTTCAATATATCAGGAAGAGAACAGAACATGCAATTGAATAGTATACTGTACAGAGAAAATCCTTTACATCAAAATTATAGAAAAGCAAAAAGAACCCATCTTTCCATCAGGAGTCTTGAAGAAGGAGGGCAAATGAGAGCGGGTATCGTACAAAGGCAAAGCAGAGATGGCTGCCAAAATGCTGCAGTGCTGAGTCAAGGAGCCCCACTGGAAAAGGGGGGGGCAAGAGTGGGAGGCCACCATTGGAGTTGGAGGAACAACCCTGTCCCCGTCCCCCACCCCCAGTGTAAAGAATGGACAGCCTAGTGCTTACCCAAGCCAAGTTGTTCTTGTTCTCTGACAAATTGGGGGGAGGGGGGCAAATAGCCAGCAGAGAAGCCTCAGCCTCTTTTCACCCGAGTCTGCTTCACATGGTGTTCCCCAAATGTTAAAACATAAACCGCCAGTCCTAAGCTAGCAGCATCTGCGGGGGGGGGGGGGGGGGGGGGAGAGCCGCTCCAAACTGGGCTCAGAAGGGAGGGCTTCACTTGCTGGCCAGGGAGGGGCCCATTCCGGTGGAGATGTTAACAATCCACCTTCTCCAGTGTAATTCAAGCTCTGACCACCACCTGCACCCAAAGTCATTTCAGCCCTTAATGTGATGTCTGTGTCAGCGGAGGGGAAAAAAAGCATTTGAACGGGAGTCCAGCAACTATATTCAAGTAATTCTGAGGGCGGTGGGGTGGGGGAGCAGATTTCTCCACCTCTTTGTGCTTTTGTGGCCGAGTGCCCCCCCCCCCCCCGCCCGCCGTTTTTGCAGCCACCTCAAATTCAGCGAAGGCATCAAGCAGCACAGGAGGAGTGACAGGTCTGGCACCCTCTAAGCCCTTGGGATGAGCTGAACACCCAACGTGTCGGGGGAGGAGGGGGGGCTGTCATCCAAGACCTTGCAAGAGACTACTCAGAGCAGAGGAGGAGAATTTCCAGGCACACAGTGATGCTCTCAACGTTCTGTAAGGCGCAGAGCAGCCGGCACTTGGGTTTTGCTTTGTGTGGATCTAGAATAGTAGTCATTTGTTAATTGCTGTCATGCTCAGGCCCAGGACTTAGTTTTCAGAATATTCTTTGCAGTTCATCATCTGATGCTTGTAAGAATAACCACATTTTTTAAAAAAAGACCCTACAGATTTAGTATTGCCGAGCAAACATCGTCCCCAAATGCTCTACAGATATAGACTCTGCTTCTTTGAAACCAGCACAAACCTAATAAAGATTTTGGAATTGGAAAATCTGAATTTTTAAATGAGATTTCTACAGAAACCCTTCTCAAAGCAGAACTTCCTGGCAACCAGCATAAGAACCACGAAGAGAGCTGACGCCTGCAGCCAAGCAGAGCTTCAGTTCACCGTAGTCTTTCCCCTCCATTTGACATGTGATAAGTTTTTAATTATTCCCTGTTTGTAGACACCAGGCAGCTGGCTGGATCCCTCACCTGGGCAACAGATGCAAAGAACAAGTTCTCAAAGGCCTGTCTGTGGTGCTGGAGGGACACCTTGTGGGGGCTTTTGGTAACACACAAACATACATTCAAGCAGAAATGCTGCTGGGCACACAACAGGTTCATTTATTCAGTGTTTCATTTTGTGGATAAAGTTCTAAAATTCCATGTTGGGGGGCAGGGGATAGGGATAATATTCCTGCACCATCTTTTTCAAAAACAAATCCCTCTGGGAGCCCTTGGGGGCAGTGTGGTACAGCGTTCTGAGTTTTTAAAAAGCTCATGTGAAGAATAGTTTAAATCGGACAGAGAACAGAATTAAGAGCTATGCTCGGTGGCCCCAGCCTTTCCAGGGTGGATCCAGTGGACATAAGACAAAGGCCAAAATCAAAGCCCGATCAAATGGCCATTTTGGCCCCTGCCCAGTTCTAAGACAACGACGGCATTTGAGCACACAGCCATACCCCGGGAACGGAAAACAGCCACAGTTCAACCTTGAGTGCTCCCAAAAGAGAATTGCTGGGGATCTTTTGAACATTGCCGCAAATTACTGTTGATGCTTACGTACAAGAGCTAATGCTTGGGCTATGCCTTTGAGAACCGATTACTTCCGCCCACCGCCCCCCCCCCCACCCCACCCGTAAGCCCACTGACAAGGACTGCTCTGGATAAATTGCTAATGAAGATACTAATCACTTTTAAGTACCCAGCATTTACCATAGTGAACAAAGCTAACTGCAAAGTGCACCCCATTGACGGAGGGAGACAGGAGTACGAAGAGCAGCCACCACCCCACCCCGGCGCAAGAATGCTGCGGAATCGCCACGCAGTCTTGTGCCCATGGCTTTGGATGTGTCCACCGCTTCTTTTCCTCACTGTGAAATGCCAATTGGCACTGGGAATGGCACAGCATGGCAGCAGACTCGAGACTGCCTGTTAGGCCACCGTGAAGGTTCGGTGCTTGAAGCAGCCACGCCTGGGGGTCTGGGATACAGAAGAAGGAGCAGCATTTGCCCCTCCAGGTGTAATGTGATTATTTTTTTCGTACTCCAATTGCACTAAAGAATTTGGGACCAGCGGCTTTTACCAGGGCAAAAAGACCAGCAGTAGAAATAACCACCTTCACTACCCACTACTCTCCTCAGCAAAACGGCTTCCAGCTTCTCAGGTTAGTACAGGAGTCTGCAACCTGCGGCTCTCCAGATGTTCACGGACTACAAATCCCATCAGCCCCTGCCAGCACGGCTTCATGCATGGTAAGAAGTTTAAAATAATATCCAAAAAGGCAGAAAACATGGCTGAGGAAAAAAATGGAGATCATAAGATCTATTTGTGAAGGGGGGAAAAACCTTATTAATTGTCTTCCTCTTTCCCACAGTTCCAAAGAAATGTGTTTGTGAGGGAAATGTTAGACGAAGCAGGGACTGGTTCAAAATAGAGGAAAGCAATGTTTCAGGCTGCCCACTGAATGGTCTCCCCAGCAGACCTTTTTAATGCAATTCCACACACACACCCCAACCCCCAACACACATTAAGTCCCTGGTCCTCCCTGACTGTGAAACCGGTTTTGGAATGCTGCTAATAACAGCCCAGCCCCCCCCCCCCCCAATACACACAGATGTTCAGGTAAAGGATCAAACCCAAGGAAAGTTTGGAACAACAGCTGAAAACTTTATCTCTTTTCATGCCAAAAACCGAGGTTACAAATTACAAGGACCAACCAGCTGGCCCCTGCAATGATCCCACATGCAGAAGCAACTTCTCTCTCTCTCTCTAAAATCCAGGCCCTTCACATATAACCTGCAAAGCATCCAGGTATGGAATGTGATGTAGAGAACGATTCTGACATCGCTGGCAGGAGCCTGTGCTGCCCACGACAACATTCACTTTGCACTGCTTTGTACATCTGCCACCTTCACTCTTGTGATGCAACAGACCATAGGTGTCAAACTCACGGCCCTCCAGATGTTATGGACTACAGTTCCCATCATCCCCTGCCAGCATGATGCTGGCAGGGATGATAAGGAAACTATACTCCATCTGGAGAACAATTGTTACCTGTCACCCTAGACCCTCAATAGAAGCCCTTCAACTCCACTTGTACCCCACTTCAAGGGGGACCCCGGTGGTATTCCAGGGAGTCTGTGAGACCTTTATAAGGACAGAGGGCAGCCTCCCACGCCAACAAACATGATAATTGCCCCCTTTCTATCCTAGGGATCAGGGATTCTTTTCATCAGGGAAGGGGATGGTCCCCTCCCCGGCCACCAGAGCCATTCAGCTTTCAGATCTCCTCACATCACAAGCCAGAAAATTCAACAGCTCTTACTGGCTCAGTAGTACCAAGAAGGTGTAAATCCTAATGCAGTCACCCCATTTACCCCTAGTATTGGAATCAAAATGAACTGGTTCTCATTCTGTTTTCCAATGCAAAGGGTTTTTACCATATCTTCTGTGTCTGCAGGCAACAGACCAGGGTTCTCGGCTGAATATACGAAGTTCCGTCTTTGGGCAATGCTTGTCCTATTCTAGTTGTAGACGCAGCTTTGAAAATTCCTCCAGACTCTTGTGGCTAGCTGGCCTCTGTCTAGACACATGAAGGAACTTCCTTGCTCCCTCCAGTACAAAGAAGTCCCTTCCAATCAAATTGCAAGATGGTTTGGAATGGGTGCCAGGGCCTTGTGGGTGGTGGCCCTGCAGAACCAGTGACCCTCTGAGCCCTGAACTCAAAGGCCATGCTTGCTTTTCAAGGGTGGTTGACTTGGCTCTCACTGTACTGCTTTGAGGAGGTCAACAGATGATGGAAGCCTCTATGGCAGGGGTCTGCAACCTGTGGCTCTCCAGATGTTCATGGACTACAATTCCCATCAGCCCCTGCCAGCACTGGCCCTGAGTGGCCCATGCTGGCAGGGGCCTGATAAGTATGAATCATGTTTATCTGGAGCCAGATTACCACTCTCAGAAAGTGAGAAGGGCTTGACACTTGTTCTGAAAGGGGGCTGCTAGGTGCCAGAGAGGTAGAAGGAGTCTGAAAAATTCAAATCAAAATGGGGCATCTCTGGTTGGCTGGAGGCTATATGGCCTCAATGACAGCCTGCTATCATCAGAGGAGAGGGAAACAAGGTGATCCATCCACTCCCAGAGCACCTGCGGGAAAAGGACACTGCCAGGCCCGGGAGCCACCAATTGCTGTAGTGGGCAAACTGTGCGCCTTTATCACTGCTCCCTTATGAGGCTTCAGAACACTGAGACACCCATTACTTTAGAACAAACCTACTGATAACAGGAATTTCTGGAGGGCAGGAATCATGGTAAGTTATTGTGAAAACAAGCCCAGCAGGAAAGGGACAAGAAGTCTGAAGGACAAACCACGGTGGATACCCAGAGACTGGCCGAAGGGGAAACAATTTTGATTCCTCTCTGAATGGTCAAATGAATACAATACTGTTTGGAACTCGCCTTTCGAAGCAACTTCACTTGCAATTGTCTATGACAGGGCAAAGATGTCAACCAATTCCCAGCAATCCCAACTACGATCATATCACCCCAGATAAAGCAGGTTGGGTTTTTATGCATAGCTCCTCAGTAATATTTTTAAAAGCCCCCTTCTGTGCAGGTTAACAAGGTGTAAGGCAGGGGTAGGGAACCTGCGGCTCGAGAGCCGCATGCGGCTCTTCTGCCCTTGCACTGCGGCTCCACAGAGCAGGCAGCTAGCCCCATCCTTGCCAGCCCTGCAGGCAGCTTGGGGCAGAAGTGCACCAACTGCCTGTGGCCGGCTGGGCATGCGTGGAGCTTCCCCTACCGCCTGCCTCTTTTGAAGAGCCAGGAGTGGAAGCTTTCCCGGTGGCCCGGTGAGGGCCAGCCAGCCTTCAGCCCCATCCTTGCCACCTGCCCTGCAGGTATGGCAGAGCGGGCAGCATCCATGCAGCTTCTCAGAATGGCCCAGGAGTAAAAGGTAAAAAAAACCCAATATATACAGTGTTATCTTTATTTTAAATGCTCAAAAAATTATTTGCGGCTCTAAGTGTTTTCTTTTCCCATGGAAAATGGGTCCAAATGGCTCTTTGAGTGTTAAAGGTTCCCTACCCCTGCTCTAAGGAGACAAGGTGGGCAGCGTGGGCTGACGGAAGAGGACAATTTCCGGGCAAAAACATGGGACGCAAATCGAGAGGAAAAGGAAGTGTTTTACAAACGTCCACGGAAATCAATTAAATTTCGATTGGAAGGTTTGCTTGAACGAGCTGAATGTATATAGACTCCTTTGGAGTTGACTTCGACATCCTGTGCTCAAAAGGGCCCGACTGACTGCTGGGAATCTCGACAGTGCTGCCTTTATCTGAGGTCAGCTGTGCGTAGCAAAGGGTCTGAACTGTCTCACCACCACACAGAAAAACAAAGCAAAACCCCGGGTTGGCTGTTTGCCAGTGAGTGGACATGGACAAGCAAAAAGAAGGGTGAATGGAAGGAAGGAAGGAAAACAGCTGTGTAACTGGGAATTCGTCCTGGAAAAGTGTGCTCAAGGGTCCCCCAGATACATCTCTTTCACACATTAGACTCCACAAACGGCCTCTTTGGTTTGATAGGGGATGTCTGTCCTTGCCTGGAGTCTCTGGAAAGTTGCCTATAGAGGTTGTCCTGGTAGGCCTGCGCAACAGGCAGTGTCCGGGCCACCTTAACATCTGGGTAGGAAGAGGTCTGGCTAACTCTCGAGGAGGTCTCCCCGGGAGCCGTTGGCCAGCATCCCGTGCGCACTGTAGAAGTCCTCCTCCAGCACGTGGCCGTTCTGGGCATTGTTGGTTTTGTTATAAAAGGCAATGCTGCTGATTGAGGACGGCGGGCTGAACGTTTCCGGCTGGGGGAGAGTTCCAGGAGACGTGGGGCTCAGGACAGTATCCACTGAAGACACGGCCCAGGTTCTGTTCTGTTGGTGTAGATGGGGGTACTGTTGAGTCCGGGCAGTTTTATCTATGATTCCCATGAAAGGGGTGGTCCTGGAGCGGGCAGGCTCACTAGGAATTAGAGATGCCCTGAGTTGGGAGACCGGGGAAAGCTTCGTCCACATGATCTGTCATAGAGCTTGCTTGAGGGAATCTCCATCTACTGAATGGATGCGGAAGGGTTCAAACTAAAGGCCAGTTGAGATGCTATTGCTAGGCAGGAGATGAGTCCGACACTTTAGGAAGTGGAAACAGTGAAGCCTTGAGGAGTGTGAGTGGGGGCTTTATTTCACTGGGGTTCACTGTGATGGGCCTTCGTATCAAGTGGGAGATGTCGGGAGAACCCAGTTGGCTGACGGGCAAGGAGGAGCGTTCCAAGTCAAGCTTTGCATGACAGACTGGATAATAGGAAGCAGACTGGCTACGCCCAATCTGTGGGGTTTGGCTGTATCTCATCCCGCCACGGTAGGCAGAAGAAGGCCTCTGTGGAAGATCCTCCTTGGCCAGCCCACCATGCTGGCAGATGGCCCCTGCGCTGAGGCTGGCCTGAACGTGCTGCACTGGCCGCCCATCCCCCACTAGTCCTCCAACGGAGCTCTGGTAGACCAGCCGACTTTGGCCAGCCGCCATTTCTGCTGAGGCCGACTGGTACTTACTTGTAGCCCTTGAGGTGGAGCCATTTACTATACTGATGCGGTTGGGATCACAATTGCACAGTGAATGGCAGAACCGGACTGATTGCTTCGGACAATCTGGGCCTTTGCAGGCTGCAACCGAAGGCCTGGCTGAGGGACTGCGACGGGAAGCGGAAGCATCTGGAAGGATCTCTGTGTCATTTTGGAGAGCGGAGACTTGGGCCGCCCAGGAAGTTGGCTGATACTGGGCTCCTGCTGATACATTTTGGGAGACCCAGGCCAGGGCCCTATGAGTACTCATACTGTATCTCTGCAGGAGGGCTGCTTCAGTGCTAGGGGAGGGCCTCTCCCAGGAGGAAGCCGGTGGGCTCTGATATTCTTTCCCTTGGCCACCAACTGGAGGCGGGCTGAAGCGGTAAGAGGAGGCCTGGTGAGCAGGAGAGGTGTGCGGTGGGCTCGGCCTGTAATGGGAGTTCTGGTGCGTTGGAGAGAGTGCCGGGGAGCCAGGTGGATATCCCTGTCTTGTTGGTGACCCTACAGAGCTACTCGGCCTGAAGTCAAACACCTGATGCGAGCCGAGGGGTGAGCTGGAGATGTAGGCAGAATCCCGGGGGGCTGGGGAAGAGGGGGGGCTGGGGGCAGCAGGCAGCCCCTGGCTGGGCCGCGTCTCCATCTGCAAGCTCACAGGAAGGCCTTCCATGTCCTGCTCCTGGTAGTCCTCTTCCAAGATGTCTTCTACAGCATACAGCTCTTCATGCTGCAGTTTGGGTTCGGGGGTTTCGGGGGGCGGTGGCGGCGGCGGCGACTGCTGCTGCTGCACCTGGGTCTGCCTGCACTCCTCTTCCACCCGCACCAAAAGCCGCTGGATCTCGCGGTTGTTCGGGCAAAGCTTGATGGCCTCATTCAGATCCTCCAGCGCTGCTGAGAACTGCCTACTTGACCCAAAAGAGGAGACAGAAAAGAAGAGCCAACAGTTACTCTGGACTGGAATCCATTTGCTAAGCAACAAGCTTCCCGGGGGCGTGGCTAGTGGGTGGGGAGGCGGACTCAAGCCTGGGTCCGCCTGTGGCTGTTTCCCTCAGACCTGCGGCAGAAGAAGCAGGCGGCCCCTGACTACCGAGCCTGCTCTCCTGGGACTCAAGCAGCAAGGAAGGCAGCTGTGGGAGATCTGGGGCAGGCAGAGCTCTGGCTCCCTCGCTAAAGGGTCTGCGCCTGGGCCCACCCACTGCTCGGGGCACCTTGGCCTGCTGGCTCTGTTCTAACTGAAGGCTGCGAGGGAATGCATCAAGGGGAATGCAACAGCAAGGCCTTCAGCCATCCTTCGAGGAACACAAGGGTGAGGGGGTTGGGGAGGTGGGTTGTCATTTACAGGGACACTGGTAGCTTTGGAACAAAACAGTCATCTGGCTGACCAAGACTCTCGTTGGTAGAGAAAGCCCCCCCACGCCCTTCACACACACAGGCTGTGTTCTGGTCTGATTTCTTAAAAACCTAGAAATGCTCCAGCTCGTTCCTGATGACCCCAGAAGTTTGACCTTTACTGACATAGGAAGGAGATATAGCAGAGCCTTTGAAACAGAATCTGGAAAAGTCCCAGAAAGGAACTTGGGTGTCAAGCGTCTGAACAGCATGTGGCAAATAGGGGACAGCCAAAGAACAGATCCAGATGGCGGGCGGGGAGGGGGGGTGGGCATGGAGCTGTTGGTGCTCCAGGAGCTCGGTCTGAGGAACAGAAGCTGAAGTCCAACAAGCGCAGTCGCAGTCCAGGCTGGACTGAGAGGCTACACGGCGGAACGCGACAGCAGCGATCCTTCGCGGGGACAGGGACCCCTGGCACAAACGGAATCCCACACATTCACAGCAGGTGCCCCATTCCGTCAGCCGAGCAAAGAGACCAGCAGTGGCAGAAGCACAACGTCCCCATCCAGAGCTTGGGGACAGGCCCTCTGTGCACCAGCCACCGCTGGGCCCCCCCAGCCCCCTCTCTCCCCATCTCATGCCACAACGAACCTTGCACACAGAGCAGAAGAATGCCTGGCTTTGGGCCACCCCTGTGTTGGCCTTCAAACACTTGGCTGGGATGTGGAGAGGCCGCCCCTGGCGAAATGCTCTGAGACCCCCCCCGGATTACTCTAAATGGAACCGTGGGAAGGGCTCAGCTGGCATGGAGGGTGAGCTTCTGACCCCGTGGTCTTCAGGATACAGCGACGCCCTTGGGGCCAGCTCTTGCTGTTTGTTCCCTGTGTGGGGGATGTTTTTGTGTTTGTTTGTTTTTTGGAGTGTGTCACATCCAAACCTCAGGAGGACAGGACCTCTTGCTGGCCTCTGGCTCTCCTCTCACCTGCTGCTGCGTTTGGCCCTTGCTCTCGCATAGTAAGCTTCATAAGATTTCGGTTTCAGCTCCAGTGCTTTAGTGGCAAATTCCTCCGCCATTCCAAAATCCTGCCATTACAATAGGTGTGTAGATAAGTCATTGAATATATACACACACACATATGCACACACAAAATTTGTGAAGAAAAATAAATGACATGGATGTATTTTTCTAGGTGGACTTGGTGGTTTTTTTTTTAATGTGTACCGCAGGTGGTATCCAGTGATCCAACCTGGTCCTGCCAAATTAGAAGTTACAGACTTCCACGCTGGGCTTGTAAGTGGTTTTAGCGTGGAGTCTCTGCCTCCCCACTGCCTACCCAGCCTCCCACAGCTTCTTCTGGATTTGTACCACTGGTCTACCCACATTGTTTGCTCCTAAGGCTGTGGTGGCGAACCTTTGCTCAGATGTTATGGACTACAATTCCCATCCAGCCCACTTCCAGCATGGCCAATGGTGGCCATGCTGGAAGGCTGATAAGTGTAATCCATAACATCTGTAAGGTCGCCCTGCCTACTCTAAAACAGGGTCTTCATGATGGCCTCTCTTGAACCAAGAAGCCCGATGAGATGGCCAGATCCCTCCCTAGGCAAGCACATCCAGCAGGGCTTTGGGATTTCCCATTCTAAGTGGAAGGGCCTGTCGGACGTTAGCACGGGTCTGAAACTTTTGTGTCAGCCAATCAGAAAGACGCAGCCCTTCAAAACTGCCGGACTGAGATGAGGAGCTTCTTCCGTCTCTTCCCTCAAACACCTGACCTGCTGGCAGGTCCAGCATCAACACCGGGACACCAGGCTCCATTCTTGGGGCGTTGGCTGGCATGGGCTCCCTATGGCAAACCCTGCCTCTCCTTAGAAGGATTTGCAAATGACAACGCTACGAGGGCAAAGTTTTATATGTCAACCTCTACACTGTTGAGTCACAACTAGATCCCAAGTATAAGCAGCGCCCACACACAACACAGACACACACTCGCTCGCTCGCTCTTTCGTGTGCATGTAGAAACCCCCCTCCCATGCTATATTTCTGGACAGTGCAGCAATGTGGGGCCAGCATGAGAGGTTGCCCAGCTCCAGGAGGAGACGGGAAGGGCACGGGGGGAGGACAGATGTTGGCATAAGCAAGTCACTGTGCTAAGAGACACGCCCGTTTCACATGACCAACAGTGGAGTCCTAAGCAGAGTCAATGCTCACTCTCTTGAGGATGGCACTGCCACGCCCCACGGTTAAATCCACCCAGATTCTACTAGTGTCCTCCAATCTAAACACACACAGAATTTCTCAACAGCTATTTTCTACAGCAACCATTTTTAATTGCTCGAAACAAAATCTCAAATCATTGCTTGGCTGTTTCAGAACAGTCAAATGCCAGTGCTCTGTGAAGGACAACCAGGTTTCTGAAGGCCATTCCAGGAGTCTGGGGGAAGAGTCTGGTCAGGGGGTGGCGAGGCACAGGGAAGGGAGCCAGGAAAGGGAGGTGTCCAGGAGGGGTCTTGGACAGGAAGGGGTGCTTACATTCATTTTTCTCCGACAGCGAGACAGGTTGAGGAGGAGCGACACTTTCAGCTCTCGGAAGGTTTTCAGGTCTTCTCCAAACCCTTCGCGGGGAAACTTCTTCAGGGCGTACTGGTAGCGCTGGGCTGCCTCCTTCACTTTCCCTTTCTGGCAGAAGGGCAAACAGGTCATGAGGCACCACTGAGTTTTCTACCTCAGGGCCAGAGTAGTTGGAAAGCAGCTTATTTATTCACTTCATTGCTACCCACTTTCTTACCCGTGGGGACCCAAAGCAGCAGACGCCGTACTCCCCTTCCCCCCAAGTTCTCTTCACAACAACCTCGCAAGGCAGGTTGTACTGAGAGCGTGTGATCGGGCCAGGTCGCTCAGCAAGCTTCCACGGCGAGAGACGGGATTCAAACCCGTCTCCCCCAGTTCCTAGTGTCTGAAACTGACCAATACACACACTGGGGTGCCAGCGTGGCCACAGCGCACACAACTAGAAGAAGAAGAGTTTGGATTTATATCCCCCCTTTCTCTCCTGCAAGAGACTCAAAGGGGCTGACAATCTCCTTGCCCTTCCCCCCTCACAACAAACACCCTGTGAGGTGGGTGGGGCTGAGAGAGCTCCGAGAAGCTGTGACTAGTCCAAGGTCATCCAGCTGGTGTGTGTGGGAGTGTACAGGCTAATCTGAATTCCCCAGATAAGCCTCCACAGCTCAGGCGGCAGAGCGGGGAATCAAACCCGGTTCCTCCAGATTAGATACTTCCCACGCCATTGCTGCTCCTAGGAGCAATGAGGCATTCCCTGCCAAATCAAGAATTGCTCAGAAATTATTTTTAAAAAATCTGTATTTGTAGAACATCCTGAGCAATATCTGTCAGTTTTGGATGTTTCTCATTCGGACTGAAGCAAAGAGAAAACTTAAGAGAGGTGGAGTCTCTAGAGAACTGCTGGCTTTTTTGTGGCTGGCCCAGATGCACTGTGAAATACTCTGCTGAAGATTGTCCACAGGCATACAGGGAGCGGCCCCTAGAAATCAGCTCTGCACACTTCCCTTTCCCTTCCCCCCCCCTCACAACAAACACCCTGTGAGGTGGGCGGGGCTAAGAGAGCTCCAAAGAGCTGTGACTAGCCCAAGGTCACCCAGCTGGCATGTGTTGGAGTGTACAGGCTAATCTGAATTCCCCAGATAA
The DNA here is from genome assembly GCF_021028975.2 of Sphaerodactylus townsendi. Classification (NCBI taxonomy): domain Eukaryota; kingdom Metazoa; phylum Chordata; class Lepidosauria; order Squamata; family Sphaerodactylidae; genus Sphaerodactylus; species Sphaerodactylus townsendi. The sequence goes on along the minus strand of NC_059439.1, from coordinate 3,135,917 downwards.
GCCTCCATGGCTCAGGTGGCGGAGCAGGGAATCAAACCCGGTTCCTCCAGATTAGAGTACACCTGCTCTTAACCACTACGCCACTGCTGCTCCCAGTGGAATCCCAGTGAAAGAGCAGGTAAGAGGTGCAAAAGCCGGAGAGGAGGAGCCCGTCTGCCGCCTGGCTTGTGACTCCATTGTAGAGGGGAAGGCCATACGATAGCTTCCTGTTGGAGGGACACAGATCCAGTGCTGCCTTGCTTGTTTATACAATAAACAATACACTCCAAGCAGGAGATTAATGTATTGTGCTGTGCATTGTATGGCCACTTCCTGCCACTGACAAAGGCATCCTGTGAACACCTCTTGCTCTTTCCGGGGTTCCAGGAGTTGGCTGCCTGCACCTCCCTTCCCATCACTCAAAACATCTCCCTGCACCTTCCTTTATTATGGTCTCAACCACGACCAGTATGAAACAGGGGTCGTAAATCTGCACTGACAACAGCTAAGGTTAGTAGAGGCCACTGGGGGACAGGAGGGAGATGCCACAGCCCACTCTCAGCTCCTGTTAGAGATCAAGAATATTGTCTGTTCTGAACAGGGGGATATAATGGAAGTCTATGAAATTGTGCCTGGGGTAGAAAATGTTGACAGAGAGACATTTTTCTCTCTTTCTCACAATACTAGAACCAGTGGGCATCCATTGAAAATGCTGGGGGGAAGAATTAGGACTAATAAAAGGAAACACTTCTTCACGCAACGTGTGACTGGTGTTTGGAATATGCTGCCACAGGAGGGGGTGATGGCCACTAACCTGGATAGCTTTCAAAGGGGCTTGGACAGATTTATGGAGGAGAAGTCGATTTATGGCTACCAATCTTGATCCTCTTTGATCTGAGATTACAAATGCCTTAGCAGACCAGGTGATCGGGAGCAGCAGCAGCAGAAGGCCATTGCTTTCACCTACTGCATGTGAGCTCCCAAAGGCAGCTGGTGGGCCACTGCGAGTAGCAGAGAGCTGGACTAGATGGACTCTGGTCTGATCCAGCTGGCTTGTTCTTATGTTCTTATGTTCTTAAGCACAGCCCCTCTTAGAAGAATCTGGTGCAGAATTTTAATTTTAGCAAAGAATATAAACAATCCTGAAATTTCTCTGAGCTCCTGAATAGAGACCTCACAGTGCAGGCCACAGTCTCCTGCCAGGGAACAAAGGGTCATGCACTTGACTTCCCCAATCCTTCAGTCTGAGTGGAAGCATCTCACTGTTCAGAAGAGACACCAGGCCCAGAAATTCCCTGACCTCTTTGTCTGACACTTTAAGGTTCATTCTGCATAACCAATTGTGCTTCTTCTAGTCACTGGGAATTCTGCAGAGGGATAAAACCTCAAACCCTTAACTATGCATGTATGCATGTGCCATCAAGTCACAACCAACTTACAGTGACCCCAGAAAGGACCTTTCAAAGCAAGGGAAAAGCAGAGGCGGTTTGCCACTGCCTACCTCTGCAGAGCCTTCCTTGGTGGTCTCTCACCCACACCAATCCTGCTTAGTTTCTCACCGCTGATGAGATGGGGCTATCTCATGCTACCTTTCCTCTCAGGTGTCAAACTCACAGCCCTCCAGATGTTATGGACTACAGTTCCTGTCATCCCCTGCCAGCATCATGCTCTTAACTACTGGACATCTGGTCAGCCCTTCTGTGGTTTGTGATTTTTCAAATAAGACCATGGTTGTACATAATCCTGCTCCTGCAGTCCCTAAAGCTCAAAAGTTGTTGTTGGAAGCAACGGCAACAGCAGAAGACACCTGCAGTATCTGTACATGTCAAGCAAATCAGCACCTGGAGCCCCGAGAGCAACGCTTGTGGACCCCTCACCTTGTAAAACATGTCCCCCTCTTCCATCAGCTTGCTCAACAGGATGACCAGGATGTCTGGCTTGGAGGTAGCCATCGCCCAAGTGGCTGGACCTGCAGTGTACAGGATGCATGATGGGTAAAAAAACTCATACAATGCAAAAAAGGGCAAAGGAAGTAGCTGGGAAAACAGCCTGGGGAGGACATTCCTGCTGGAGAGAACAACTTGGTGCTGTTCAGCCACAGAGCTCTCTGGTCCCAGGGCAAAGGTGGGCTTCCTGTCTGGATATAGGCACCCTTCCCACTGCATTCTTTCATTTCAGCAACTACCGAAGATATTCCCGGAAGACTGACTGGCATCAGTGGGAAATAAGGCAGTCCTATTCGGGGAAAAGTGCTCCACTTTCTAAGCCACAACATATCATGTTTAAATGCTTTTGCTTTGTTTCAGCTCCGTTTTGGATTTCTGTTGGTTTTCAGATTTGTGTAGTCCAAACCCTCTTGCACTGTTCACTGGATATCCCATCCATCCTGCTGGATGTACTTGGCTTACTCTGAGTAATCTGCCTTGAGTCTCAGAGAGAAAGGTGGACTCTACATGACCTAAATAAATGAATTAGTTAATTGAGGAAATCCAAGTGTTCATCAGAGAGCCCCTCTCCCCAGCTATGAACATTCTGAACATTTTACAATACAATGATCGGGAGATATCTCTGGCCTTGAGAACGGCATCACGGCATCTTTTGCCTAAACGAGACGAAAGCATTCAGAGTTTGAACAAGTTGGTGCTTTGGAACCATCTTCACCTCAACCAGGCTTTACACCCGTGAAGTGCAAAGTACAACCCCCTACTCCTGATGCAGTCCAGTCTTCCAGTCTAACAGCCCAATTCTGTCATTGGCCTTCAAAACCCACAGAAATATTGGAGGTCTCATTGAACAAAGCAATTGTTAAATAGGGAGGTCTCATACAGGTAGGGGTTTCAGCAGGTGTTAGGTAAACATTACATCAGTAGTGTGGTATTGGTGAATCAGGTCCTGAATTCAAGTTATTCTCCACAACAGTATGGAAAAAATTAATTATCCAAAAGGTAAGGAAACTTTAAAAAAAATTACAGGATGTGGGGGAAATGCATGCAGGCAAAACCATATAAAAGGAAGCGGAGCCATCAGACCACCAAGCCGGATGTGGAGAGCAGTGAAATATACCTCGTGGGCGACTCGGTAGCGTCTGACAGCCTTTGAAGAAAAGGAAAAAAAAACAAAAAAAGTTGTCGGAAAGGGAGAAAAAAATGGATGAAGGTGAATTCCAAAAAAGAAGGAAAAAGCAGCAGTGAGAGGCAGGCAGCAAAGCAGCGAAGGCGCCGGCAAATTCCCCTTCGCAAAGGAAGAGGTTAGGGGGGTGGGGAGGGGAGAAGGGAGGTCATGCTCCAGTCCGGATACACCGACACAGCTGGGGATGCATCATCACAGCCCCACCGTCAGACTGGGGCTCCTCTTCCAAGGAGAGGCCTCCTTCACGACCCCTGGCCAACAGCCCAGCAGCAACAAATCTCCCCCATTCAATCCACACAACACCGCAATCAGAGCACACGCAAAGGCGGCTGCATTCTGCCAACAAGGCATTCTCCGTGCATGCTTAACAGGACGGTTGGAGGGGCTTGTGTTGCGCTGACACAGCCTGGAGGACGCAAGCAGCCGGTTCCCTTTCCTCTCTCTCCTTCCTACCTATCTTGGCTCCCTTCTTCAGAAGGGTGACCACAACCGAAGTGTTGCGGCAGCCCACTGCTCTATCAAGGGGGCGCATCCCACTGTAGTCCACGTGTTCAATCATAGCACCATGATCCACAAGGAACTGAACCTGTAAATAAGGAAACAATTGAATCAATCACATGTAAGCAACCAAGTCCAGGTTTTTGAGTTTCAAAGGCGGAGTTTCAAAGGCGAAGGCGGCAATGGTCAGGCACACCTTAATGGTGTGACCCTACTCTAACCTGTTTTTTTTCTTTCACCTCATTTGTTTGTTGAGAGTCTTGCAATAAGGAAGCTGACCAGTTCAAACCTTTCCCAAATGCAAGACTATCTATGCAACAGTCCACAAATTGTTGGCCAGAGTGCCCTATAGCAAATCAGAGTGCCCTATAGCAAATAGCTTCCACTACAGTAATCGAAATAGGGATTGTATTGTCAAAGGCTTTCACGGCCGGAATCACTGGGGTGCTGTGTGGTTTCCGGGCTGTATGGCCGTGTTCTAGCAGCATTCTCTCCTGACGTTTCGCCTGTATCTGTGGCTGGCATCTTCAGAGGATCTGATAGTAGGAATGGAAAGAAACGTCAGGAGAGAATGCTGCTAGAACACGGCCATACAGCCCGGAAACCACACAGCACCCCAGAAATAGGGATTGTGTGTCTTATTCTTTTTCTGTCCATTCCAAGCAGCATTGCCCTCCAGTTCAAAAGGACATGGGATAGTGAACAGTGGCGGAGCTACAAGGGGAATGGGGATGCACCGTGCACCGGGCGCACGCCTGGGGGTGGAAAATCGCCTCCAGGCCCCTCCCCCTTTCCCCCGCGGCACCACCCCACCCCCTTCCCACACTTACCTTAGTTCCTTTCCTTTTCCTATAACTTTTTCAGACTGAAAAAAAGGCCTGTTCACAGTACAGGATAAAGATGGCCTGAGGAACTACAGTTCCCAGGAGACCTTGGGGCTCCTGGGAAGTATAGTTCTTATCAGGCCGTTTTTAAGCCTGAACTCTGAATAGGCCTTTTTTTCAGCCTGAAAAAGTTCTAGGAAAAGGAAAGGAACTAAGGGAAGTGTGGGAAGGGGGGGTGCCACGGGAGGGGGCATGGGGGGCCCCCTGGAAAATATAGACTGCGCACCGGGCATAATTTGGCCCAGCTATGCCTCTGGTGGTGAACTATCAACAGAATGGACGCAGCATACCTGGACAGAAGCAGAAATGCCCCAGAAGTCAGAATGATTCTCCTGTCTGCCACTATGCCCTTTAGGCACAACCAGATGTGACAAACTGTACAAATTAACTAAAGGGACTCGCAGCTATGCTGCAGCTACTAGTTCCTGTTGGCAACTCCTGAGTAAATGCACAACAGAGCCTGATTTGGATCAGGACTGCTGTGCAGGAGAAGGAGGAATTCCTGCCTTCTCCCCTATGCTGTTTTCAGCAGTTGTAACAGTTTGGAGGCTGCAGGGAAGGAGCAATTTGCTCTGTTGGAAGACAGTGAAGTTCATGGAGTGCTGGCATCTGTCAGCTCCCACCCAGGCTGCCCAGGCTGCTTCAGTGGTCAATAACATCTACCTAGTGGAGCTATCGTGACTGGGCTAATGGCAGCTAGGAAACGCCTGAGAAATACAGAGGAGCTGAGCCCTCCTGCGTCCAAGCAACAAAAAATAGACGATTTTCTGTTACCTCAGGGTGAGACTCCGCTTACATTTACTATTTCAACATCAAATCGGTTCTCCCCTTTGACTCTGGAGGAAAACACACCCCTTGCCCCCTCTGAAAATGAAGGTGGAACAGTGGGAGTCACTAACAATGCTGTCTCAAGCTTGAGCTTACCCACGAGGAGCCCCATTAACTTAGACTCAGAGGAGCTGGCTACGACATCACAACCCACCTCCAGGGAAGGAGATATAACATGCAAGGCATGTCTGAGAAGTGTGTCTGACACTGCCTCTCTTTGCAATCTTGTTGCTAGAACTCTTAGCAACATTTACAGTGAAATTAAAAAGATCCAAATGAACTTAGACTCATTGTGTAAACAATCTTCCGAGCAACATGCTATGGATTCAGCTCACAGAACAGAGAACAAGGGTGAACTAAAGTTGACAGAACCATCTGCACCATTCACCTTAAATGCAAAACAAATCTGGCTCAATTTTTCAGAGTTACCTTTAATACCCAGCATGTTAACTATCAACAACTGATACTTGAGAACAATAAAATCTGTCTCAATATTTTCTACTATAATGGCTGCTTGCCTGTCTGGAACTCTTTGAGTCTAGCTAAACGCCATCTAAGTGTGTTACTTAAAATCAGAGCAAAGGAGATAGATCTGATCTCAGTAGAATCAATCAATGCTTCAAATTACCTGAATGACCATCAGAGAGTACTACTAACATTTGTTTCACCAGTTATTACAAAAGAACTGTGGAAATGTAGGATTACTCTTAAGAGCAAAGGCATTCTCCCCTCACGGGTTTTTCATAATATTATTGTGTCTCCATTAGTTCCAAACCTCTCAAAAAGGAGACTTAATCCTGATTTGGAATTGCCCGATACATCTGCAAACAGGAAACTGATGAAGTGAAGTTCAGTTTGAGGTCAACCCCAGGGATCCCTCTCTTCATTCTATGGCACAGGATCTTAACCATAGCCCAGGGAAATGGGACCACACCAGGAATCGCTTGTTGGAACAAACTAATTTAGAACAGACAACACCTTCTGAGCCTTATGGGAACAAAATCTCTCAAGAACTATACATTTGCCCTCCTAAGACTCTGCCTGCCTCCACTGTTATGGAAGACCTCTGCATCCCTTCTCAGTTGGCTCCTCAACATTCCTTAGAGTTACCTCAGATGGATTATGAGTTGGACTTTCATCTCTTTAAAGACTTGCAATTGGGATCTCAACAGGATACAAAGGGAAAAACCTGGGCCCAAGAGCTGAGCGAACTGATGGAGAAACCTCACCCCTCAGCTTCTTGGCAATTAGATCTTCACCAGATGGAGATATAGAAGGAACGGAGATCATTGAAGTGCACAATAATGGAGACTCCAGATCCAGTGCTACAAATAACTGTTGCGTTTTTTTAGATGCCAACAAATCCCTGGAGAAACTTATAGAACTGGACTGACGCCAGCCCCTCGATGCCAATTTCCCTTCCCAAATTCGTTTAGTATCCTGGAACATTGCGGGTTGGAACAACAAAGTTGCAAGACCTGAGTTTAGGGAAATGTTAACGGGCTATGATGTTATCTTGCTGCAGGAGACTTGGTCTGCATCTCAGATCTTTCTCCCGGGTTTTTTATCATATTGTGTCCCAGCCTTTAAAGCAAATTTAAAAGGAAGGGCCCAAGCAGGTTTATCAATACTAATTAACTCTAACCTAGATGTCCATGTGAAGGTTCTCCCAGCAGCTTCCAAATTTGCACAATCTGTTCTGTTAACTAATGAACATTTTAACACAATTTTAACAATAACAGCAAAAGGTAGAAGACAGGAATTCCTTCTTCTCCCACACAGCAGCTCTGATCTAAATACTCATGAGTTGCCACCAGGCACTAGCAGCTACAGTACAGCTGTCAATCCCAATGGAGAACCTATGCAGTTTGTAATATTTGATCAGCCAGGCTGGAGACAAAACCATCCCATGACATAGAAAGGTGCTTATGGCCTGGACTGCCGGGTCCTCACCCACTGCCTTGGATTGTGTTCTTCCTAATTCTGATCCAGGAAAAATCATAGGTGGCTCTGTGGCCATAGATCACAGCCATGAAGGACAGTGGCATAGTGGTTAAGTGCACTCTGGCATAGTGCACTCTGATCTGGAGAACCGGGTTTGATTCCCTGCTCAGCCACTTGAGCTGTGGAGGCTCATCTGGGGAACTAGATTAGCCTGTGCACTCCAACCATGTCAGCTGGATGACCTTGGAGCTCTCTCAGCCCCACCCACCTCACAGGGTGTTTGTTGTGGGAGAGGAAGGGAAAGGAGATTGCCAGCCCCTTTGAGTCTCCTTACAGGAGAGAAGAGGAGGGGAATAAATCCAAACTCCTCCTCTTATTCTCTTCTCATGACTGGAGATAGCTTTGACATTGACAAAGTGTCATCTTGATTCTTTCCCCAGGCAAAACTTACCACCTCTGCATCACCGTAAAATGCAGCCAGGTCCAACGGAGTGCGCCCATTTTTGTCAGCGTGGTCTGTAGAGGCTCCACTCTCTACCAAAATTCGCACGACTGAAAGATGGCCCTTCAAGCAGGCCCAACTGAGGGCAGTCAGTCCTTCTTTGTCCATGAGGGAAATGGAGGCACCTGGAAGAAATATTATACAGGTGACTTCTGCACCTCGTCCTGGCAGAGTCCCCCAGGAAGGCTTCATTCCTGGCGTGTGTTTTTTCCCCCTCCCTGGGAAGCGTGAACCTCTTTCCCGAGAGACTCACATATCCTGCAACATTCCTCATATCATCTGGACTTCACAAGAGGAACAGGGTCAGCAGCTAGCTGCTGCCCCTTGAAACAATTATGTTATTTACTCATGAGTACATCTACCTGCTACAAGCAAGCAGCAAGGGTAATTCCTCACGCCTGTGTACACCCTGCAGACTGGGCCAGTTGCTTATGTGGCCCACTCTAGCCAGTAGATCTGCTTCCAAGTGACCCAGAGACAACGGCTTCCATACAAGGTGGAACGCTAATCTGCAGAGCAACGTATAGGAAGATCTTGGGACACGGGGGTCACATGGTGGAAATGAAGAACCGCTTAGGAGATTTCTGTGGCACCAAGCACCAGTCATTAGCATATCCAAATCACTCCAGATAAAGAAAATGTCAAAGAATAGATACGATTGGTTCCATTAATGAAAGCTTGGCAGCAAAAGACTGCAGAATCTGAACATACAGAAAAACCAAACCACCAAACCTTTTATTGGCATAATAAATAATACGATCACAGAGTAATACAATCATGGTTGCAACTTAATGACATAGCACAGGTACTTAGCCACCGTTTCAGAGAGAGCGGGACAATCACTGTTCAAAAGATAAGAAACGTTTTGTTGGCCTGATAGGCCTTCTTTATCAGTGATTAGAGCAGGGGTGGGCAATTATTTTTTCCATGGGGCCGCATAAGAAACAGAAAATATTGTGGAGGGCCGGGCCAAAAGGCAGGGGGGCCAGTCAGGGTCATCCAGCGGGCCGGATGTGGCCAGCGGGCCGTATAATGCCCAGGTCTGGATTAGAGGGATCAGCAAGTTGGACCTGATTGATCTTATAAAGTGGGCAATATAGAAGAATATGAGTTACAGATTCAGTCTGCTTCATGCTGCAATCGCACGTTCTGTCCTGGTAGGGATGTCTTCCTCTTGTTACAGCATAGTGTACCATGCCAGAGCGAGAGAGCTCTTCTCTGGTTGGGTAAGACTGATTGACTCAGGTACTTGGCCTCCCTAGCTATGTTAAAGGGAATTCCTAGAAAAAGGGGAGAGCAGGACTTATTTGCTAAGATACTGGAATTCCTGATCAATTAATATTTGCTTTGAAGAGTGAAAAATTTCACGATCAGGCAGCATGGCTAGTGACTCTAGGGTAAATCCCAATGTTAATTTTTTTTTGTTCTATCAGGGTCCACCAGTCAGAATCTTGAAGATCTACAAGAGACTGGTATGTAAGGCTTGAGTCCTCAAAATTAAACAGAGATGTAGCCAGAACCAAAATGTAGCAAGCCAGGCTCTGGTCTCTAAAAGGCGTTGACCAGTTTCAAGACAAGGGACCACGTAAGGGAAACAGACAAGGGACCGCATAGGGGAAACGGACAGAAAACACACTCCTCTTTCCCCAGGTCTAAGGAAGGAGGAAGAAGGAAGGATGTTAAGGAGGAAGAAAAAATCACCCTAATGGCTTCAGATTTGTTGTTCAGGCTCTGTACATTTCAGGTCACCTCCCCTCTGGCTTTTCAGACCCCCAGGAACTCTCTTTACATGCTCCTTGTGTTGCTCCTACCAAGACTCCTCTAGAAGAATGGCCCCGTGCCATTTTAAAGGGATCTTCTTACCACAACCCCCCCCCCCCCAATAAACTGGACCACAGTAACTTCATCAAGCAAAGCCAGATTCTGTGACTTTGTGGGTTGATGGGTTCCACTGCACACAGCACACAGCTCACGTCCTGCATCTTCAGCTGCAAACTCTGGAGCCTGTAATTCGCAAGGAACTGAGACAGTGGAAAGTGAGGAAAACCAGCCCTTCTGGTTTTAATAAAGGCAGCCTCAGCTTAACCTCTGAGCTTTCAACGGAAACCCAAATTCACAAAGCAAGGTGGAAAATTCTTACACAGGTACCTGGCTGACATCACAAACCAGAGATGTTTCAAATCCAAGTCAGGATTCAAAGTTTATGGCATCACTCCCACCCCCCTTAAAGACGTGTCTGCCATTTCCTAGATCCCACTCGATTCTCTTCACCAGTTATTTTCAGCAGGCAAGTATGGGTTTTGTACCAAAGGGGGACCAAAGACTCAGAAGCAAAATCTATATATAAATCAAACGTCAAGTCAGACAGACACACACTGTCAAATAGTTCGCTGCTTCAGAAAATATTTTTGTATATTAACACTAAATTCAAAACCTCTGTAAGGGAAGCAGGTGACTATGGAGGAAATAAATTCTAGTGTGGCTGGTCTTAGAAGCTGTTTGGAAACAGTCCCTGGGTTTGTGAAGTACAGTTCAACTATATTTGCTGATGAACATTCCGGACTAGGGCCTGAACACTATGTTGGTGCCTGAGCACTATGTTGGTGACTGAGGAGCGTGATTTTTGCCACTCCCCTACTTCTGTGGCAGACTTCTGACCACCCCACCCTCCCCCCTCAATACTGTTCCTGGAAGTCATTTCAAGGGTTTAGACCAGGGGTCTGCAGCCTGTGGCTCTCCAGATGTTCATGGACTACAATGCAGCCTGTGGCTCTCCAGATGTTCATGGGGCTGATGGGAATTGTAGTCCATGAACATTTGGAGAGCCATAGGTTGCAGATCCATTTTAGACTCTAGTAGGAAGGGGAGGGGTCACACTCTGAGAACAGAAATCCATTCTATGAGCATGGATTTGGCATCCGTCTGTCTTGCATATCAGACCTGAAATCACTCATGAATGCAATTTAATAATTGATCAGGGTGTGCCTGATACATTTTAGCAGAGCTGGCCTGGCCATCTTTCTCCCTTCTTTTCTGCGCCATCAGCGACTGAAAAAATCAATTTCCCCAATTAATCAACCTCTATAATGTGCGTAGCATTCGTATCACGTATTCCAAACGGTGATGCAATTAACAGAGCTCGCACGATCTCAGCCATTTGTACAATTGGTGCAAGTTAACTGGAGAGTGACGTTTGGTTCAATTCTGGTTTTACGCAGAAATCTCGCAATTTGGAGGCCAGTCTCAAGAACCCACCTTGCGTCAGTAAGAACTCCACTGTGTCCAAATGCCCTTCCGAAGACGCCATCATCAAGGGAGTTCGACCTTGTTTATCAGCCATGTTCGCATCTGCCCCATGAGTGAGAAGGAGATCCACAATCTGAAAGGACACACAGCAAGATGCACCAGTTATAAGTGAGCAACCTGATCTCCTTCTTCAGGGTCTCCGTACAGTCACACCTATGGGAAAAGGCCACCTCTGAAAGGGGAAGCAGGTGAAATTGCCAGGGCTGCTTTGTGTTAGGTCTCGGAACCTTAAGCCAATTAACGGACTCTGAGGAATTGATCAGTAGCGTTTATTGATGAGGCATCGAAGCACCAAAGCTGGGCAAAGCCAGTTCTGACAGACCTGGCATTTACCATCCCCTTTATTCCTGCTGCAAGTCCTCCCTCTCGCTTTCCCAAGAAGTTGTGAAAAACAGCCCCTGGAGCTGAGGCGCCCCAAGGTTGGCAGCAGACAGTAAAAATGAGCCACCTGGCTTCCTGCCCCACGATATAATGGATGTAACTCTTTTTCTCATGGGGCCAGGGTGCCAGGGGAAGCCTAGTTATCTGCAAAGATTGTGCAGCCATAAAGTAAAGATCAAGGAAAGAATGCCCCAGATGGCAGTGGTTGCAGCCAGTTACATATACCTTTTAGCAGCATTGATTTGTCATTTTAAAGTTACACTGAGTTAGGAACGCATCTCAATCGCACAGATACTATCCTCCTGACATTTTGCACGGCTCTGGTACCCCATTCACAGCATCATGATGCCTCTCATAATATCAGTACAGAATATCAGACCAGGATGGGCAAGACTCAAATTCAGGACACCCCGCTGATATGAAGTTCCCTGGGTGATCTTGGGCCAGACACTCTCAACCAGCTTTATTGATCACAAATGTTGCTTGTCAGGGTAAAATGGAGGAAAAGAAGGACACAGATCTACTAGACTGACAGGCAGACAAGAATGAAATTAGGCAGATGCCCTATGGGACTCTGGAAGAGCTTCAGGCTCTCGAGATGGCAACAGCATTGGCTGAGCCTTCTTTGACTAGGGTTAGAAGTCATTTGCAAGCTAAACCACAACACAGCTTGTTCCAGGTCCAATCCAGGGTCTCAGGCATTCAGGGAAAACCCACAGATCCTTTTTGTACTACCGTGGTCCACAAATAAACAGGCTCCTTTCTGAAGGACACAGTCCTGCCAGTGCAGAAGCCAATAGCCCTGCAGAATCATCATGATATTATCTACATATCTAATTTACACCCATGCCCTCATCTGCAGATACTTAAATCCACAGATAGAAGGCCCACTCATCCCAAACAGATGTTCCCTAAAATATTGTCGAAGGCTTTCATGGTCGGAATCACTAGGGTGTTGTGTGGTTTCCGGGTTGTTCTAGTAGCATTTTCTCCTGACATTTCACCTATATATGTGGCTGGCATCTTCACGGCAAAGCCAAGCATGACTTTTTAGGGAAACAAAACCCATCATTCTCTGGACACTGCAGTCTATGTCGTTGGGAAATATTTATATGCTCTTTTGTGAAGTGCAGCCCTTTATTCTCCAAAATTAGAATCTGATACTTTTCACCTTGACTTCCAATTGGAAAGTCATTCTGTCCCACAAAAATATCACTGTACCAGACATTTGATGATCAGAAGTGAGAAGGCTGTTGCAGAATAGAACTTAGTGCCTGTGATAGTTTTGTACTTTTAGCAAATGGGTCAAATTAGGGATGCCACAAATTTCTGAGCAATAGGAATCGGTGGGAAGGAAAGGGCTGGCACGCTGGAACTCTCCACAGAACATTGTAGCATTCCCTCAAATTCTGTGGTAAACCAGAGTTTTTTGATGAAATGCTTGAGGGTTCCTGTGTGACTTCTGTTTTAGGTCAGATGTGATGTAGGTGCTCTGGGGAGCCTCCCACCCCCCAACTCCTCCTGGAGGTTGCAGGCTGAGGTCTTAAGCATGGGTCTGGGCCTTGTACCCACTCCTGTCCCCTCATGTACAAACCACATCTCCCTTCTTGGACACTACAGTCCTCTAACCAACGAGGGGGTATGTTCTTATGGGGTTGGCAAGGACAGCCATCCCGAGTGACTGTACTTCGGCCATTGCTGTGGGCAAGGAAGGCTTACTGCTTCCTTCACTGCGTTGTTGTCAAGTCCTCAGACGGTGCAGCAGGCGGGGCAACTATGTGCCAGGAGATGCTTCAGATGAACCTGCTGATGTCATTTCACTTCTTCATTGATCCATCTGGTAAAGCCACTTCCGATCTCTGAGCAATGATTGGTGGTACTGGCGAGGAATGAGTCTTCAGTGACATCACAAGTTCAACTAAAATCTTTGTCTTGGATGAATCAAGGGCAGGGAGACCCAACATCCTGCCCAGCAATGTATCCTGATTCCTGCTACTTCACTGGAGTAGGAAGTGCTTAAGAGCCCAGGAGGCATTATCTTTGTGTCTACAGGAACACCCATTTGGAGATAACCACTGCCATCATGTTTGACTTGGAATCTCGTAACATTTTGTGGAATCTGCCCCCCTCCAAAGTGTCAGCCACTGTGATTGGTTTGCTACCCCCCGCCCCCTCCCGACCAAGGCAGTCACTGTTGTGCCATTCACTAACAGAATTCACTAACAGGAGGTGGTGATGGCCACTAACCTGGATAGCTTTAAAAGGGGCTTGGACAGATTTATGGAGGAGAAGTCGATCTATGGCTACCAATCTTGATCCTCTTTGATCTGAGATTGCAAATGCCTGAGCAGACCAGGTGATCGAGAGCAACAGCCACAGAAGGCCATTGCTTTCACATCCTGCATGTGAGCTCCCAAAGGCACCTGGTGGGCCACTGTGAGTAGCAGAGAGCTGGACTAGATGGACTCTGGTCTGATCCAGCTGGCTTGTTAAAAAAAAAATTTTATGGCCAAACAGAATTATGGCAAAAACTTGACCTCCACAGATGGTTGAGAGAACAGCTTAGAGCCCTCTTTCCTGTTTGCCTCAAGATGACATGAAAGTTGCTCAGTGAAGGAACTCCAAGAAGCAGGCTGACTGAGATTAAATTCTTCCACATTCCCCAGAGAAGCCGTTTGATGCAGAGGGTCGGCTTGCTTCCCTAGGAAAGCCCTTCTTCATTCTGCTGATCCCCTTGCCCTGAAGAGGAGATCCCACCTTTCCAAGCAGTTGTTGTGTATAAGTTCAGGGGGGGATGAACAAAAATCAATCAGGCCCTTAAAATGTAATTCAACTTCCTTGCAAACCCAGCAGTTAAATCTGGGAGCAAAAGTCAGGAACTCCCTGGGCCCCAAAGAAGTTTCTGGGGTCAGGTAGATACCCTCTCTCCTCAGTGGCCACAGTTCCAGACAGAAAGAGCCTGGGCCACTGAAGCCCAAAATGCTTGGGGGCTCCAGATGCAGGATTCCCAGCCCTCAGGCACATATCCCTGTTTCCAAAGATGATGCAGCAGTGACAGGACTTCTCTTCCCATTCCATCAGCACCAAGTGGCTCCCAGGTGATGTGAATAATGAGCATTGGGCAGCTGCTTTTGACCAAATCAGACCCTTAGTCCACCAAGGCGGTCTCAGCCATTCAGGTGTCATGACAATTAGATCGTGGTGATCATATCCTCTCCAGCAACATCATGAGTCAGCAAAAAGTAGTGATCTGACAGCTGGAAAACAGCAGTCAGACTGGCTCAAACCAGATGCAATGATTGGTGCAACTATGTATATAAACAACTACACTGTACTGTACCTGGGTTCCTTTTGGAAACAAGTGCCTGGCAGAGCACTTCGTTGGACTGTTTCAGATCTCTGTATATATTATCATGCACATATAGCAACTCTGAGGTAAAAACCTTCTTTGGGAAGAACCTACTGTGTAGAGCAGGGGTAGGGAACCTTTAACACTCAAAGAGCCATTGGGCCCTTTTTCCACGGGAAAAGAAAACACTTGGAGCCGCAAATAATTTTTGACGTTTAAAATAAAGATAACACTATATATATATAGGGTTTTTTTAACCTTTTACTCTTCTCATTCTGAGAAGCGCATGGATTTGCCCGCCCTGGATGAAGCCGGTGGCTCGGCCTCGCTGGCCGCCGGGAAAGCGCCCACCCCGCTCCAATGGGGCGGGCGAGAGGGGAAGCCCACGGCGCGGCCCAGCCGACCGTGGGCAGTTGGTGCGCCCGCCCTGTTGCCTGCAGGGCGGGCAAGGATGGGGTCGGTGGCTTGGCTCATGGAGCCACAGTGCAAGGGCAGAAGAGCCGCATGCGGCTCTCGAGCCGCAGGTTCCCTACCCCTGGTGTAGAGTATTGTTTCTTCTTCGTGGAGGTGGGAGGCTGCTGTATATGTCAGCTATATACAGGTGAACACTTGTCTACTCTGAGTAGTACCGCTCTACGTCTGCTGTCATCAGGCTGAGAAGATGCTTGCTGGCTCAGTCCCGTCCCGTCCCTTACCTGCCAGTGGCCTTGTCTGACTGCACTGAACAAAGGCACCACCCCGCGCCGGTTGGCCTGGGCAACAGCTGCTCCCTGCTCCAGAAGTAAGCGACAAACATCCAGCTTGCCCCGTCCTGCTGCAGCTGTCAGAGCTGGAAGAGAGAAATAGTCTGATTGGAAGGAAGATCAGGCCCAGGAAGGTCTCCACTTCACAATCCCAAAGGCGGGGAACAGTCTGGCATCAGCAGAGATTGGAGATGGACTGGCATGGACCATCTCTGCCTATACGCCTACCCATAGTGGTGAAGAACAGAGCACAGCAAAAAACGAGGGGGTGTTTGTCAAACAACAAAGGAAACGGGCTTCAGGTTCTGTTTCCAAAACTCGCCCAAGAGGAAGGGATGCAGATCCTACTAGGGCATTATCTGTGCCAAAATCACGTTATCAAAGTCAGTTGCACATTGCTGATCTGCTAAGATGCGTGATATTTAGGGTTATCTAGTTGACTGATATCACTGCTGTCTCCCTTAGATAACTCCTGATTCCAGTGTTACCATTTTTGAGAACATGGGAAACAGGAGTTCTGACGGGGACATCAGCAGTCAGAAAGTAGGAAGCCTCCGCCCCCCTTCCAGTTGAGAGTCAGGACTTCACCATATACGTTTTAAAGGGACATTATTTTCAATGGGGTAGACCTGGCCTACCCACAGAAAAACAATTCCCGTTTAAAATTTAAAAAGCTAAGACCCAACTCTCACCTGAAAAGCAGGCATTTTTCTCTAGTCTGCCTTCCTTCCTCCATTTTAATTCTGCATCAGGAAGAACGTGCTCATTTTATTAAATACTAACTGGGAGTATTTCCAGTATTTTCAGAATGGTTTTTTGGTACCATGACAATGATAATTCCTCCCGGTATGGAATTAAAATAATTTTTAAAAAACCTGTACACTATTACTGAGGACTCTATTTTACTTCCTAGAATGAACAGTGATGACTCTATTTCACTTCCTAGAATGAACAGTGGCCAGGTGCTTAGCACCCTGGGAAAAGAAGAAACTGGAAGCTGTGTTGAATCTCCTGAAGGCCAGCCAACTGCTTTCCACATAGAATTAAATACAGTGGAACCTCAGTTTTCATTGCCTTCAGTTTTCATCGGTTTTGGCTTTCAGCTATTTTTTTCAGTGAAAAATTTGTCTCGGTTTTCATCGATTTGCCTCGGTTTTCATCGATTTGCAGTAAGGTGCAGGGGTTTGTGGAGAAAAATCACCCGGACAAAGCTGTTGCAGGCCATGATTGCAACTTGTTTAATGACACTGTCTTGCCCCATTTCAGACAAATCTTAAAGAGGAGCCAGAAACAGACCTCTTTGGACAGCTTTCTGGTGCGACATTGGTCCACTGGCTCTGAAGCTGGTCCTAGTGTTATTGTTTGTTACTGTTTTCAGCATTAAACAATACGTTTATTCACCAAAAATGTGTTTTTGGTATGTTTTTTGGAGTGCCTAGAACGGATTAATTGGATTTACATTGATTCCTATGGAAAAGTTTGCCTCGGTTCCACTGTATTCAGCACATCAGTGGGGAGATACACAGTCTACAGAATTTACCTGTCTCTCCCCAAAGACTGTCAAAGCTGTTGATTTGTGCACGCTCCACCTCCTCCTCATCTTTTTCTGGAAGATCAAGCAAGTAGGAGACAATCTAAAAAGAAATAAATATGTCAGTTCAGAAACCAATACACACACTGAAAATGTGCAGCTAACATTTCAAACAGGAGTTGCTCTGAACTAAAAACAGGGAGAAACTGTTAACTAATGCCCAATTATTCCCAACACAATAGTTATTTATCTCTCTTTACAAGGAAAGCATCCACACTCTTTTTGTTCTTGGAAATAACTGTGCAAAATAAGCTTTTATAAATGCTATCACAGAATATAAGCATACATAAATAGCATGATGAACGCCTCAGACAGAGCATTATTAACCCAAACAATCAATTCTCTCTTTACAAAAACACTGAAACAAGATCTGTGTCAAATTTAAGCTTCCAAGCATTTAATCTAATCTTCTAATGTTGAATCTAATCTTCGGCTTTCAACTCTCTTGTCTACACACACACACACCACAAGACGAGCTGAGAGAGTTGGGATGTATACCCCGCTTTTATCAGTCGTAAGGGGTCTCAAAGCGGTTAACAATCTCCTTCCCTTGCCCCCCATGCAACAGAGACCTTGGTGGATTCCGCAAAGCAGATTGATAACATATTGCAATCATTATAAAATAATTCATTTTCCAATTGGGAAAACAAGTTTACTTACAATGATTGCAACTCCTTATGAATCTGCTGTGCAGAACGAGCCCGTGTAAGGTAGGTGGGGCTGAGAGAGTTCTGAGAGAACTGTGATTAGTTCAAGGTCACCCAGTAGCTTTCATGTGTAGGAGCAGGGAAACAAATCCAGTTCACCAGATAAGAGTTCACTGCTCATGTGGAGGAGTGGAGAATCAAACCTGATTCTCCAGATTAGAGTCCACCACTTTTAACCACTACACCACACTTGTTAGCCATCAATATGTAAAGGTGTAGTTTACCCAGTCGAGAAGATGAAGTTCTATTGTGTGAATAGTGAGAGTTACCAAGTAACTCTTGTGAATCGGGGAGGTGGCTGTGATCTTCAGGTCACGTGTCCTCCATTGTATCATCTCATGAGGAGAGGAAGACCACTTCAGTCACTCTGTCTAACCCCCCTTTTGGTATTCAGAGTTTTGCTTTTCATCGCAGCTTGTTTGCAGCATCCATGAGTGGCAACATACCTCGGCATATCCCATGCTGGCAGCTGCGATCAGGGCCTGCTGGATGGCCTGGCTCTTCTTGAACACCCCCTGGTGCTGCCCAGCCATGGCCCAGTCACACTGAATCAAGAACTTGACGACCTCCAGGTGGCCTCGGAGAGCTGCATGAACCAGGGCACACTGACCATTCTTGTCCAAGTGATCCACCTTTGCAAAGACGGGGGGGGGGGGGGGGATAACCCAATACAATTAAAACTGACTGCTTTCATTATGATCCTTGTTCTCATAACATTGCTACAGTCATTCTTGTTTCTCTGGACAAGACACAGCCCACCCATCTTGGATTCTGAAGAAACTGATGTCCTCTTCCTTATGTCCACAGCACGTACATACATATATACATACATACACAGACCTGTATTGGCATCAAAAGTATAATCCAATATAATAATTAAAAGGAGCCACAGTTGACTAAAATTAAAAAGTAATAGAAAATAGTAATAGGAAACAAAGTTATACAAATGCACATGTTATAGATTTCACAGTACCTAAAATTAACACTGCTTCCTAACAACGCAAAGGTTTATTGCACCCTGTAGGATACTGGCTGATCTCTCACACAGATCTGCAGAAGGGCTATTTAATAAGAGGACTTCAAAGCTGCAGGAGAAGAGTTGGTTCTCAGTGCAAAAACAGGGATTAAGAACTTGGCCCGAATATCAGCAAAGAATGTGTTGTACTGTTTCAAAAGTTCATGAATTACAAGGGCATTCTCTTTCTGCATATGGTACTCTCTGGAATCTTCCAGAGAGTAGGGCAGATGGCACAGTGTTGATATTCAGCCACATGGCCTGGTGTGCTTGGGATTCCAGGACTCAATAGGGAGTATGCCTTAAAAGCAGCACAAATAAGATTTGGAGCCTCTATTTCCAAAAATCTGTGTTTTATGCTTCTGTAAGCATCAAAAGCAGAACAGGAATGAAAGGGCTCAATAGATAGACCAATAGAGTGTATCTTCCTCTCGACTTTAACTAGGCAGCCAGATAAATGATATTCGGTAAGCATCTGATAAATTAGACTCGGGGGTCTGAGTTATGGTGTACGCACACTCAGTACTTAAATGCTCTAAACCATGCCAAGGTCTCCATCTTGTATTGGCCAGTTTCAGCACATGGGGCTGGTTAAGAAACGCACCTGGGCACTCCCATGATTTTACATAAAAATGTGGATTGTGGGAGCTCGACTGAGCAGCTGACAGCTCCAATCCGCAAAGGGACGCAGTATTTTAGCGCTGAAGTTTTTTAAAGCTAATGGGACAAACTGATTACCATTATTATTTAAAAAACACAGGTAATAGCTGATGCAGTGATATCGGCTATACTATAGCTATAGCTGATTTTCGATGGGGGTTCCACAAAGTGTTATACTGGAAGAGGAGCCCTAGATATCTAAACTGTTTTACTTGTCCAAGGCTATGGTAATTTAACTTCCAGTTATAACAATGCCAAGTTTTAGCAAACAGAAGAACCTTAAATTTTTCATAATTAAGTTCCAATCTGTTGATCGCACAATATTCAGCACAGCGTCTCATCAAGCATTTCAGGCCCACCCCATAGATGACAACAATACAGCATCATCTGCATAAAGCAAAACGGGTACTTGGGTTGTGTCCATCCACTTTCAATGGCTGAAAATGGATGGATTTCAAAGAATGAAAGCTAAGTCATTTTTAAAAAATTAAATAAAGAAGGAGCTAGAACACAGCCCTGCTCAGGAGCAACAGCCGCAGAAGGCCATTGCTTTCATATCCTGCATGTGAGATCCCAAAGGCACCTGGTGGGTCACTGCGAGTAGCAGAGAGCTGGACTAGATGCACTCTTGTCTGATCCAGCTGGCTTGTTCTTATGTTATTTTATTAATAGGGATATCATCTGCAAATCTGGCCACTATACTGCTCACTCCCAAATCCAGATTATTTATCAACAATTTACACAGTACTGGCCCTAATACTATGACAGGACAAGAACTGTCCATTTATTCATACTCCCTGCTTCCAGACATTTATTCAACTTTTAATCAATAGGTGGACCCATCCTCTTACTCGGAAGCCTTTGGTGGGGTACCTTTTCAAAAGTCCTTTGAAAGTCCAAGTACATAAACTCTACAGGGCACCACTGTCTATGTGTTTGTTTACTTTCTCAAAGACTTCCAAAATGTTGAGGTGGCAAGACTTCTCTTTGGAGAAGCCAAGCTGATTTTCCCTCAGCAGGCCTTGTTCCTCTGTGTACCATAATTGCAGTTAACAAACCAGATACAAACTATGTCTTACAGTGGTGGCGAACCTTTGGCACTCCAGATGTTATGGACTACAATTCCCAATTGGCCAAGCTGTCAGGGGCTGATGGGAATTGTTGTCCATAACACCTGGAGTGCCAAAGGTTCGCCACCACGGTCTTAGAATCTGGGTTTAGCAGCCACCAATCAACATTGTTGGACAGTGCACATTACAGTAACTTGTAATCAAATAATCATTTACAAAGCATGGTTTACTGTGACATCTGAATTCAGCCCCACCCACTCTGAATCTGTATTCACACTTTAGAATGCTTGTCTATCCTTAACTTACATCTTCCCAGTTCAGAGGCATGTGAAAAGTTTTAACCCCAAACAACCATTTCTTTTCTGTACTGAAATTCCTTAGGAAGGATTTAACCAAGGATTTAACCCCCTCTACACCCACCCCACCAGGCCACAAGACAATGAGAGGCTCAGCCTCTGTCCTCACCTTTGCTCGCCTCTTGCACAGGAGCACCACAATGCTTAGATAGCCAGCAGCGGCTGCATAACCCAGGGGCGTCAGGCCACTTTCAGAAGAAGCATCGACATTAGCTCCAAACTCCAGCAGCAGCGCCACCATCTCAGTGTAGCCCAGATGCGACTGAACACATAAAATTGGGGCATTGTTCAGCACCTCTGTCCTGTAATTGACATTGGCACCTCCCAAAATCAGCAGCCGGCTGACCTAAACAACAAAAGAAAAAGGAAAACAGGATTGAGGACCATTTCTAAAAATTCTAGTAAGTGAGGCCCCTATTTTTCTCAACTAAAGCTAGAGGCAAGATCACCCCCCCCCCCCAACCATCTTGATTCAATAATTGGCCTCAGGATCTGAGACATCTGCACCCAGGCATCACCTTTGTCGAGATGTTCCAGGCATACCTCAAATATTAGGAAACAAAATCTGAGGTGGGTGCTGTGTGGTTTCCGGGCTGTATGGCCGTGTTCTAGCAGCATTCTCTCCTGACGTTTCGCCTGCATCTGTGGCTGGCATCTTCAGAGGATCCTCTGAAGATGCCAGCCACAGATGCAGGCGAAACGTCAGGAGAGAATGCTGCTAGAACACGGCCATACAGCCCGGAAACCACACAGCACCCAAGTGATTCCGGCCGTGAAAGCCTTCGACAATACACAAAATCTGAGGTGTTGGACAAGGCCCTTCTCAACTTGCCAGGGACTTGGCTGCCCAGGTGTAGCTGCCTTGAGTACCACCAGCCTGAGCTGCTGCCAAAAGCCGCATGCAGAAGGAGAAGCGGGCGTGGCAGTTCTTCTCTGGCTTACGCATACAACCCAAGCTAGAGAAGAAATCAGGACCTTGATGTTCATCATACAGAAAGGGAACAGTACAAGTTGGTATGCTTCAAACACAGCAGAAATAAGAGTTTTGGACTGAAGTATTCTAAGGACTGAAGCAGAAGCGTTTTATTTCCTCACTTCCTTCATACCCTGCTTTTCTCACTACCGTATATATTCATGTATAAGTCGAATTTTTCAGCACATTTTTAATGCTGAAAAAGCTCCCCTTGACTTATATGCGGGTTATTAAATTTTTTTGTGTGTTTTTACTTTGCCAGCCAGCAGGGGGTGCAGTTTTTATGCTAGCGACACCAAATTTCAGGGTACCCTCGGAAGACACTCCTGATGATACCAGCCAAGTTTGGTAAAGTTTTGTTCAGGGGGTCCAAAGTTATGGACCCCCAAAGGAGATGCCCCCATTCCCCATTGTTTTCAATGGGAGCTATTAGTAGATAAGGCTACCCTTTTGAGGATCCATAACTTTGGACCCTCTGAACCAAACTTCACCAAACCTGGCTGGTCTCATCAGGAGAGTCTCTTTATGATACCAGCCAGGTTTGGTGAAGTTTGGGTCAGGGGATCCAAAGTTATTGATCCCCAAAAAGGTGCCCCATCCCCCATTGTTTACAATGGAATCTTATAGTAGATTTTCCATTTCTGATAATATCCCTGTTAAAATCTAAGTTGGGTTACATTTGGACATACAGATGATGATGAGGAATCCAGTTTTGAAGGATTTTAACTCCTGTGTTTTAGCTTGGTTGCTGATTGAGCTAATGTTTTTGTACTTTTAAAGTTACTGTTGAGACCATATTGTTCTTGTTGACCCTCTTTTCCACTTACAGAGCCAGTTTACTGTTTTTCTTTGAAATAAATATTCACAAACACTTAACCTACTGATGCCTCAATTGATGTAATTTTACTAGTATCTATTTTTATTTTTGAAATTTACCAGCAGCTGCTGCATTTCTCACCCTCGACTTATACGCAAGTCAATAAGTTTTCCCAGTTTTTTGTGGTAAAATTAAGTGCCTCGACTTATATGCGGGTCGACTTATACATGAGTACATACGGTACCAGGACCTAACCCAGCTTCCACAGCACAGTGGGATTCACACGTCCTAAACTCTAGTCCACAGATGTCAAACTTGCGGCCCTCCAGATGTTATGGACTACAGTTCCCATCCTCCCCTGCCAGCATCATGCTGACTGTCTAAGCCACAGGTGTCAAATTCGTGGCCCTCCAGATGTTCATGAACTACAATTCCCATCAGCCCTTGCCAATATAGCCAATGCTCATATTGAGAGGGACTGATGGGAATTTTAGTTTATGAATATCTGGAGGGCTGTGAATTTGACACCCCTGGTCTAAACTATCCCTCCCAATGCTAAAATGTTAGAGGTTCCAGGATGCTGAGCTTGCCGTGCTGAACATATTATACTCAGAGAACTGTAAACTATCTTTCCATCAGATGCCCATCCTCTGTAGCTCTAAACATTGTTTTCCTTCCAACTGGAATGAGAGTTGCCCACAGCAATGACTCATGCGGAAAGGCAGAGGGGTACTCTCTTGTGTATTTATCTGCATCGGGTGTAACTGAATCATTCAGATGCATGGCGGAATTACTAACCCTCTGAAAAAAACAGAATGGATGGAAATCTGTCCAGAGTTTCCCAGATGCCTTGAATTGATTTAATTTTCTCTCCAAGAGTTATCAGCAGCTGTCACAAGTCACCCTGATGTGCCCTGGGGCACCACTTGGTATGACTCAGTTGGCACCAGCGTGTCAACCATTGCAGGCAAAACAGTCCTTGTTGATAGGGGTGGTTCTGATTCTCAAATGAGGATCAAGGATAATTTTGTCCGGTTAGAGCAGGGGTAGGGAACCTGCGGCTCTCCAGATGTTCAGGAACTACAATTCCCATCAGCCTCTGTCAGCATGGCCAATTGGCCTTGCTGGTAGGGGCTGATGGGAATTGTAGTTCCTGAACCTCTGGAGAGCCGCAGGTTCCCTACCCCTGGGTTAGAGCAAAAGCCCACCCGGATGCCTCTGAGGAGAAGAGCAGGGAGAAAGAAGGCAGGCGGACAACGCTTTTTCTCTTTCCCTTACTTCTGCACCCTAGAAATGTGCCACCCATCACTAGAAAGTTTCTAGAGACTTTGCATTTTATCTAATTCATAACCTTGCAGTTTCAGTGAATAACATGAATGAAAAGAGAACACAACATTCTCCTTGAACAGTTAAACTCCAAGCAATGGAGATGGGGAAAAGCAATCTGTGAAAACACAGAGCAGATTCAACGCTGTCCAACTGCATATGGAAATCAGTATTAATACAAGAGCCAATTTCCCCTGCACCAGAATGTTCAGGAAGCCAGTGGAAAAGCTCAGGACGGTGGAATGGCATGAATGGAAAGAAGTCCTTCTCTTCCTCCAGCCTCTGCAAAGCCAACTAGGTGAGAATCCAAGGCCGTTTCCGCACGGCCATTGAGGCGCCTCCACGCCGGCAAGAATTCTGCCGGCGTGGAGGCGGAGGCCGTTGGCATGCAGGCATGCGGACGGGCCTTCTGGAGAGGCTCGGCAGGCTGCAGGCTGCCCACAGCGATGGAGACGCCTTCTTCCCCTTCCCTTTCCCATTTACCTCTCGTGAGTCAGCCAGCCCCAAGTGGCCTCCTCAGCCCCGCCCACGCTGCCCTCCGACCTCCATTTTTACCGCCCCCAGGCCGTCATTTTTGGCCCGTGCGGAAAGGGCCCAAGCTTTCCTTGGCATATAAAACAGCTAGAGCCCCACCACATGAAACAGACCATTTGCAAACATCCTATTTGCATCTCTGTGGAGGGCACAAAGAGGCCATTACATTGGCTATACAAGGTCCCCGCCTAACCCCACTGCTACTGCTCAAGTCAAAGGAAGAAAGAAATCCCTGCAAACTGCCTGAGCTGGAGCCAAATTGGCACTTCTTTTGTCATGGGCCTGGTGCTGGCACCCAGTTTCACTGGACTCTCAATGGTCTGGGGCCTCCTGAAGGACAGCCACTCACTGATGATGAAGAAGAAGAGTTTGGATTTATATCCCCCTTTTCCGCCTGCGCGACTCAACGCCCCGGCCTTACAAGTCCATGGTTCTTCTGCCGCCCCGTCACAACAAACTCCCCGTGTTGTCCGCAATCTCCCGTCTCAGCATGGTACTAGCCCGCCTTCTCCCAGCTGGCATGAGTTGGAGTGCACAGACTAATCTGAATTCCCCAGATAAGCCTCAAGCGGCAGAGTGAGGAATCAAACCCAGTTCCTCCAGATTAGAATGCACCCGCTCTTAACCACTACACCACTGATGTCTCCATTACCTTGATATTGGGTGTGTACAAGTTCCGCAGAGAGGCTAGAGCCATGGAGAGGCCTTCTGTGCTGTAGGAAATCCACAGCCCTTGGAGAATGGATGAAGAGACCCCAACTTTCTTGCTCAGCCCCTGCAAAAGAAACATTCTCAGTCCTATCACTTAGTTTTTGTTTCACAATACCAATACATGGGAAATTCAAGCACAAAATCTACTAGCAGGCAAAGTCTGCTTTAAAGGGACAGACGCAAAGGGTGCTGCTCCTCAGTCAAGCCCCATGCAGACTATTAGAGAGCCCTAAGATTGGCAAGATCTGTTCCAACTGCCTTGAGGTGCAGCTTTGCGTGTGTGTGTCAATTTCCTCTGTGCCACTCCAGCTAGGATTCAAAGTGCCAGAAGGAACATGAAAGGAAGAACTAACATTTTGTTGCTCCTTGGTAGCAGGAATGGGGCAGAGTGATGCAGCCCTTTCTTCCTTAATCGTGGAAAAAGTCATTAAATAAATGTTGGAAGAGAGCCCCAAGGAGCAGTCCCAGCAGAGAACAGCACTGAAGCTCCCTCCCACAAGTGTGGGTGCGATTGGCCCTTAACAGGTGCACGGCAACCCTGTGAGAACCTGCAAGACCACCACAGGTAGACCTCTGGGGCTCCTGGCTCTTCACTCCTTCTGAGGAACATTGCTTATTTCTGCTCTTGGGTCTCTCTGGGCTCTTTGCAGGCACTCACCAATAGGAGGAGAGGGCATGATAGACTCCCTCCCAGAAGAGAAAGAAGGAGGGGTACACAAAATTGCATGGAGGATGCCTTCCCCGCTCTCCTTCTCTGGCTCAGTTTTTGCTTGGTTATCTTCTGCCATGGCAGATGTCTGGTAACACTAGAAAAACATGCCAGGTCTGCGAGGCGGCCTCCTCAAACTGTTCGTCTCCCTTCACCCAGCAGAGGAGATTCAGACAAAGGGAGAGGAGGCCCTGCTGACCCGGGGTAAGGTATTAATATGGCTGCCAGAAAGTTTACAGTTTTCACCCGTGCTGAGAACATGAATAGCAGCATTGATTCTCCCGAGTCACAGTGGACACACTTTAGCACTACCTTGAATATGTGTGCTTTGAGAATATGATGCCCCAGCTCAATCGTCTGTTGTCTGTTCAGCTTTCCCTCTTGACGAGAAAACCAGAAGGCAAGCAGCGTATGGCCACTCCTGGACAAGAGACAACAGACAGAAGAAACAGGATGGGAAAAAGAAAGTGGAATTACACACACACACACACACACACACACACCACACCCCTTTTGTAAGTCTGTGCTGCCTTAATTCCTTCATGACAGAAAAATAATCTGAATGTATTAAATGCTTCTGAATACCTTACATGCTTCAGAACCACAAGACAATTAAAAATACATCTGCACATTTTTAATTGCTAGCTGTTTCTTCAGGCTATCATATTTTACCTCCCAAAGAAACAGATGAGAGTCCTTCTTGAGACATTTTCTGCTCAAATAAAATAACAATGTTTTAATGTCTAATGTGTGAATAAAACAGTCCTTATTTATGTACTTAGGCAATGTTTAAGCTGCCCCTCCAGAGTCCTGTTTGAAGCTGTTTATCACAAAAAACACCATAAAATCACATTAAATTATCAATTAAAAGCAAGCCAGGAAACTAACACCACCACAAAGATATCCACAAAACATACGTCAAACCATAAGAAGATTATAAAACAGCTAAACAGATCATCTCCTTTATTAAAAAGTCTAGCTAAAAAGACATGTTTTGGTTTGGTATCTGAAAAGCAGTATGGTTGGCACCAGGTGAGCCTAAAGGAGGAAAGTGTCACAAATGCAAGGTGCCGTCACAGAAAATGCTTAGGAGGCAGACCTTAACTAGCAAGCTACGCACTGTGGGTGGAGACAGTCCTTCAGATGTCCTGGCCTAAAAGCATTTAAGGGCCTTGCAGAATAAGAGCCTGAATTGCGCCCACAAACTGAGTAGATTTTTTTCAGAAGACAGAAGATACAATTCTCATAACCAACAACAATCTGACCAACTGAAGTGTTTGGACCATTTTCAAATTAAGCCATATGTACAGCGCAACACAGTAATGTAACCTGGATATGACTGCAGCATGGATCCTTGTGACACGATAATGTGAGTAAAAGGCGCTATGTGGCACAGAGGAGAACTGAGCCTTCAACCTCACAATCTCACAATACTAGAACCAGGGGCCATACATTGAAAATGCTGAGGGGAAGAATTAGGACTAATAGGGTTCCGGTTCCGGCTGCCGTTCCGTGCGGTCGCTCCCTGACGAGCTCCTCCGCATTTTTAAGATAAGCTCTTAAAAAGTTATTTTACCTCACTCACTTTTTATCTACTAGCTCTTCTTTTAATCTAAAATTGTTTTATCATTCATGCTTAATGCGGGCAACATGCCAGTTGAGCTCATTTACTGGGCTCCGTGTTATTTTTGAGTTTGTTTTAAACTTTTAAACCTATTATTTTCCAGCCATTGTTGGCTTTTAATTCTAGTTTAGCTTCTTTAGTATTTTTTTCAACTTTTTTAACACCATTCTTTATTGCTGGGCTTGAAACCAGCCTCCTTTTATTAGGGTAATTAGAGCCCGTTTAACTTTTTTTAAAAAAAGGTTTAAAAAAAATTTATTTTATTTTTTTTTAGTAACTACTTTCAGCTCTCTATCTAATTGTTTTCACTGTTTTATTGTTTTATTGGGGTTCATTGTTGTTTTGGTTTTAGAATCTCTGCTCTAAGCCTTAAGGTTTTAGAATCCCCAAAAGCTTTAAGGGAAGTTTTAAACTAATCAATTAGAGAGAGAAGATGAAGGCTAGTCTCGCCTCTGGAGGGGGGCTGTGAGGAGCCAGCTGCCAGTAAACATTTTCTTTGTAATTACCTATTATCTCCCTCTCGAAGGCCCAAGTTATTCTAAGTCACCCCCTTAAAGCCTAGAAGAAGTTGGTGCAAAAGCTGTGTGGAAGAATTTGACTTCTAGTAGGTAGAGAGGTTGCAAAACAATTCATAAATTACCTCAACCTCTCACTTTCAGCAGAGCTGCTCTACGCTTTGGTGGTGGGAGAGATAATTCTACTTCAAGGCAAACTACAGCCACGGCCCTCTGGGCTAGTTAAAACATCATAAATTATCAAACTATCAAAGCTGGCAGGAGCTGACAAGCTGCTATTATAAAAACCTCTAGTAGCACAGCAAGTTAAATCCCATTGTGAGATGGGCTGTAAGAAACGTTGTCGTGATAGGGAAGATACTAGCCCCAATCCATGCTCCAAACAATTAAAAATTATAGGCAACTTCTTTGCTCACACAAGTGCCAGTGGAGCAAAGTCAGGCTCTCCAGTGAGGGAGTTCTACAATCCCCACAGAAAATCGGTTCCAGCCCTTGGGATGGAGAGGCCCCCAAGCTAAGCATGCTGAAGAGAGTTCAATCTTCGGATAGCAGTTCCCTTGACTATTAGAGAGGGCCTTAATGCAGAGAGTTCAAAAGGAGCCGATACCACAAATAAGCGGTGACACAGCCCATAGAGAGTATGGGTAATGATACTACACCTCCACCGGGCCTCCTCCATGCCTAATGACCTTGATTCTCATTATGATGCTGCTGCCACCCTACCAATGGAACCAGATTCTCTGACTCTTCTGTACCTTTTATGGCAGATACTGTGGCAGCTATATTCAAGGAGCTAAGGGACAATTAATGCTACATTGAACTCTACCAAAACATTACAAATGTAGGGGAAATCCATGGTTCCAGTAGCTTTAATTCAAACCTGGAAGTCCCTTCCTTTGGGAATAACATATGTGACCAACGGCAAGAAAAGCTAAGGAGACGGTAAGAAGGTTTGTCTGAGAGTGTTCGCGATATCAGGGGTTCCTCCCTAGTTGGCACTCCACAGAACTCTGCCATGGCATCATCTAAGCATCTTACTGGAGGAAGAAGCCAAAGTTTCATTGACCCTTAGTGTCAGTATTCAAACTAATCACGCAGAACTTTGGGACCAATGAGCCATTAAGAATTATTTTTTAACCTTCAACTCAAGTGAAATAATTCTAACAGGTTGTTGCGTACCAACATCGGAACTTATGCCAAGGGTAATGCCAACCCGAAAGTATTTACAAACTTAAATATAGCCCCTTAATCTCGAAAAACCCTAATTTGCATGCAACATAAAATGCAAGGAGTTAAACAACTTGGAATTGACACAGTGTATTACACAGTGATCACTCCCCCCCATGACAGTGGCTGTGCATGCCTCTCATGGAAAGTACTGAAGCTGGCTGGAAAGTTCTACCAAGTGCAGCACCATGGAGGACAAGATAACATCAGATAGCTTGCAGTGGAGCCCAACAGGCATACTAATTCCTGATCGACTGGTCCTACTTAAAAAAGCTGTCATTGGCTAAATGTAAAAGCTACATCTTAAGGGGAAAGGGACCTAATGGGGAAGCAGACTGAGACGTTATCAATAAAGGAAAAAAGGGATTCCTGCAAGTGCATGCAAAATAGACAATACATCAAGTAGATCTGGAGAAGGCATGGGAAGTTGCCAATGCAACGGTGACCAAAGTGCAAGTAGCCTCAGGAGAGTGAGCTGCAGATGAGACCAGAGCAGCTCCCTTTAATCTCTAAGACCACAAAAACAAACCCGTAGCCAGTTGGACACATGTAACCTACTTGCCCTAGACCTAGAGGAGATTCAAAGCAAGACGCAAAGTTGTAAACGGTCCCTGGCAAAAACATGCATCAATAATGATACAGCTTCCAATTCTAACGCTGGGCCAAGTACAACCATTCAAAACAGAAGATTATGAGATTGACAGATATTCCACAAGGGTAGTGGGCCAAGCAACGCTTAAATCTTCGGAAGGTATATCTGGGTAATAAGAACTTATGGAGTATGCAGCACTGGAAGACTGTTTCTATTAGAACCAGATCTTGATCTGGTTCCCAATGACTCGCCCCCTCAGATCTAAAGTAACGAACAACCCTATTGAGGGGTGTGGATTCTCGCAATGGGTGTGTATTTCACGATAGTAATGGGGTGTTGGACCAACTAAATGAGGCGGATTTGACTGGATAATAAAACATCTGACCCCAGTACATCTCTCAGCCTCCTATCATCTTGAATATAGCAGGTTGGAAAAATAAGGCCAATAATCCCGATTTTTTAACATTTCCTTAAAGATTTTAACATACTTTCATGTTCCAAGAAACTTGGACCCCTCTCCCTATTGTAGCCTAGTTGATATCAAGCCCATTGTCTTCCTGCCCATAAGTCTAATAAGATGGGAAGGCACCCAGGTATGGTCTGGCAATCTTGGTAGCACAAGAATTGAACCTCCAGATTACAGAGTTGGGCCATAGTATGCTACTTTCATCATTTAGCCTAGGCTATTCTATGTGAGGGCTTGATCTCTCCCCTCCTAGTGGTTAACATCTACCTTCCCCCTAATGGGCAAGCGGATAGTGTGAAACCGGGCCCATTCACATTGGATGTGTATCAAGCAGGACTACCTTGATAGCTCCGGAAACAACTATATCCTATGACTGAAATAGTGGTAGCGTGGGTGACCTTTAATGTCTTCGAATTGGAGGTAAATCTAGACTGCCCTGATTACACCCTTTGGGGTTTGAAACTTGATAATTCCCTTCCCCTGGTTCTTTCCCACTTCCTAGGTTCCCTCCAAAGATAATAACTCAAATATAGCTGGGAAAGAGCTAATTTCTTTTGCCATACAGAACAATCTATGCATATTAAATGGACTTACTCAATTTAGTAGCTCTGGAGAGGTCACCTTTGCCATTAGGAAGGGGAGTAGGTGTGGTTGGATTATATTTTAATATCCCCCCAACCTTTTTGAATATGTAGGTGAATTCCAGGTAATAATATTCCTCCATTTAAGTGACCATCCGCCTCTTTCAGTTATACTAAAATATAAACCTCCTCCCCATCCCCAGTCGTAATAGCTGAAGTGAGTTTGCCAGATCACTTACTTCCTAGAGTTAGATGGTCTGAGGCATTGGAGTACAAAATTACACAGCTTCTCAGCTCTCAAGAGCTGAAGCAACTGAGGTTGGATATGCTAAGTGCTCCATCCCCGGATGAGATGGTTTTAAAACTTGATGACATCACCACAAAAATTTAGGATTTAATCCAACAGTCCCAACGCAAGAATGTATCCTTGCCCAATAAATCTCCACGCAGGTTGGAATTCTGCTCTAGGAGTATGGCCATAAAACACTCACTGCGGGAAATTTACAAAAACTATAAAAGCCAAAAAAAAATGGGATAGCCTGCCTACATCTTACTCTTACTGCTAAAAACGCACTTAGCATTTCAGCAACCACGGACTAACTCAACAAGAGGCACTTGATCGCTGCTGGAATCTCCTTGATTCAATCAGTACAGGACAACGAATTCTAGAAGATTCTGGAAAATAGTCACTGGTGGGTTTAGAGATAAAGTGTATCCTTCCCTTCTAGTATCTCAAGATCACAATGGTATGAGGTTTTTTAAAACAAATGGGGGAGTGCCAGAATTCTCATTCCACCCTGGTTCATGTTCCCACCTTCTGACAACCCCTGGCCTCCCCGTGGTCCTCTCTTGAGATTGGGAAACTTATAAGCCAACTTAAACGTAGGTAAAGCTGCTGGTCCTGACACTCTTCTTCCAGAGTTGTTTATAGTATTTAGGGAATGGTGGTCCCTTATATTGGCAATTTATTGTTTAACATGGTTAACCAAACAGGCATAATTCTAATTGTGTGGAGCTACTCAATTATCATCCCTATCTATAAGAAGGGTGACCCCAATAGTCCATTTCCAATTATAGACCAATCAGTCTTCTCTCGGTCTTGGGAAACTTCTTTATGCCAAATAATCTCCTTTTGGGAAATTGCCAACTGATTGGATTGTTGATAAAAATGTCATAGGGAAGGAAACAAATTGGATTCCAAAGGGGTAAGTCAACCCCCGACCACCTGCCCTGGTGTTAAGTTGTTTGGATAACTAAAATATAAGAGGAAAAAGAGCCCCTTGTATGCAGCCTTTATCCATCTCCAAGTGCATTTGATTCTGTTAATAGAGAGATTCTCTGGAAGAAACTCAGCAGCCAAGGTGTGGTAGGAGCCAAGGTTGTTTGAATTAATTAAGATCCTGCACACAAACACCTATTGCCACGTGAGATGTAACATGGAGGGATTGTTAACCCCAAAAAATCTGCCAATTTACTAAAGCAGGTAAAACAAGGTTGCGTGATTGGCTCCTAAGCACTCCTTTAAGCTCTTTATTAACGATCTAGCTTTCCACATCTGGTGAGGCTCCAAGTACATAGTCCAACTCTGGACTCAACTTCCATACCCCTGCTTCTGTTTCCAGTTGGATGATGCAGTTGTACCCTCTCCTCGCCTTCACGCAGTGGGACTAAGGAGAGCTTTAGGAGTGTTAGGTATAGAATACTGCACACTCAACCGATTTGGTAAACTTAACTTAGATAAATCCAAAATTGTGCGTATTTACCCATAAAATGGAGAAGCCACCAATTGGCTGGATAGGCCACAGTAGTTCTTCGGAAGCAGATGCAGTCATATAAATACCTAGAGGCTTACCTACCATCATAGGGGCCTCCTGGACACTACATAGGAATCGGGCCATCTCCGCCGCTAAATTAGAAGTGCTCTCAGCCATTATCACGCTTCCTCTATGGGAAAGGCCGAGGATACATCCCTGCAGCGTTGAGAGCATTTAATGCCAAAGTGAGTCAACAAATCCTTTATGGGATCCCCATCTGGATAGGGGCAGTGGAGCAGAGAGGTTGAAAGGGTCCAGTCATACTTTCTGTATAAAATCCTTGGCTTGCCCCATTCCTGTTCCCTTATGCGGCCCTGTGCTTAGAAACAGGCCAGCATCGTGGCTGGAAACTCTGGCCTGGTGCCGCATACATTCAAGTTTTGGGCCAGGACTTGTTTTAATCGAGATGAACTGGACTGGCTATATACCACATCCCAGGGACGCTCCATCCTCCACACAACTCCAGTGGTGGAGTTAAAATCGAAGCCAAACTTTAATGAGTTGCCAGGCATTTCCTTTGGAGGACCTGCTAATGCTAACAGAGCAGGGAGGTCTATAGGGGCCTATCAAGAAGAGACTTTTTTGACAGAGAGTTTCAAACAGATGCTAGAGGAAGCTAATAAAACCTGTTCCCCGATCTCTCTGGGAATACCTACAGATATAGACTAATTGCAGCCCAGTCACCTTTATCTCCTGGTTGAGGCCGGTGAAGTAGAACACAATCACCTTAGCTAGGTGTAATGCCCTGCCTTCTTCCTTTGGCTGTGGTATGCCACCTTGGAATCCCCACATAAAAGAAGGAAATGCCCGTGTGGCATGGGTTCTGTGGGAAACAAGTATCTCTCATATGCTGTTGGATTGTCCCTTTTATGAGATAGGTAGGAAGAAGCACATAATCCCCTTCCTGCATGGAAGTGAAGGCATTACAGATAAACAGAAGGTTATATATCTTTTAAACAGCCACAACTACGAGCTGTTGGAAGCGGTGGCTAAATTTTTAAATGGTGTTATTTTAACTCGTCAGAAATTGTAAAGTTGTAAAGGCTGTTATTATCTTGCTAAGCTAATCTTAAACAATCTATATGCCATTAAAGGTATTCGAAATCGAATCGAAATGTTTATTCAAAATGTTGGTGGGCCTGCTTGCCAACTAACAGCTTAGGATCCAAGGCAAACCCTGAGATGTATCCTACCAGATCAAATGTAATCATGCAAGATTGTCCTGCCCCCAGAATGAGATTCTGAACTACCCCTGCTGTCATGTGTACAATTTTTGTATCACCTTCTCCCATAATGTACACCCCACTGGCCAAGATGCACCTCTGAAGTCCTGCTCTCCTTCAGAGGTGAGGAAGGTGGCAAACAGAAATGAAACCTTTTCAGTGGTGGCATCTTGCCTTTAGATTGCCCTCCCCTAACGCTACCCTCTTGCCTCCCCCTTGACTTTGGATTGCCCTCCCCTAACGCTACCCTCTTGCCTCCCCCCTTGACTTTGGATTGCCCTCTACTCACCTTTCATTACTGGAGTGCAGGGGACAGCCTCGGACTGGCAGGTCTAATTTCTCCGGGAGTGGGCATAGTAGGTAGCACTAGGGGAGAGGGAGTCCCAACAAAAACCCCTTGTCTGTGGGGGCAATTGCAAGGGACTGTTCTCTCTCTGACACTATTTAACATCTATACAATTAGGACTAATAAAAGGAAACACTTCTTCACGCAACGTGTGATTGGTGTTTGGAATATGCTGCCAGAGGAGGTGGTGATGGCCACTAACCTGGGTAGCTTTAAAAGGGGCTTGGACAGATTGATGGAGGAGAAGTCGATCTATGGCTACCAATCTTGATCCTCTTTGATCTGAGATTGCAAATGCCTTAACAGACCAGGTGCTCGGGAGTAACAGCCGCAGAAGGCCATTGCTTTCACATCCTGCATGCGAGCTCCCAAAGGGCACCTGGTGGGCCTCTGCGAGTAGCAGAGTGCTGGATCCAGCTGACTTGTTCTTATGTTCTTATGTTCTTAAACACAGGCCAGAATGTAGAAGCACCTTCAAACATAAAGCTGGCTCTTTCAGATGCAGAACAACCCCTTCCAGGATGGACAGACCAAGAGCACCTCAGCCTTGTCTGGGCTGGGATTCAATTTAATGGCCCTTGGCCATCCCACTACCTCCTCTGGGCACCTGATCAGAATGTCCACAGATCCAACCATGAAGAGAAACAAAGCTGGGAGTGGATCATCCATATATTGGGGCACCTCACTTCAAATCCCCAGAGAATTTCACCTTGTGGTTTCATGTAGATGATATTCAACAGCAAGAAGAACAATGGAACCCTACAGGATCCCACAACATGAATGCTACAACTTGTGTCTAAAAAGCAACTGCCGGGAGCAGACTTGAGTTGGCTGCAGACACCGTCTCCCACAGCAGTTGCATCTACTCAAGCACAAAACTGCTTTCGGTGTCACTTTGATGCATCTCAGCGTTCCAACAATGCATGGGGGTTAAAAGGACAACCTTAGTTCTGCAAAGATAAATTGAGACTTGAGGAGAACAGCAGCTCATCTCAGGATACTTGACAGGCAAACAGCACAAGGGGTCTGTGTGTCGGGGTGGGGGATTATCCCTCAATGGGCCACATTGGCTCTTATGGTAAATTTCCTCCCCCAATTTCCCCACAGTCACACTATGCCCTGGCCTGCCGGGCTCACAGAGAATCAGGTACAACTGATGGCAGGCACAGATGCGAGAGAGGGAGAAAGCAGCCTTACATTGAGTCCGGAGGAACAGGTCTGCGAAGGGGCAGTCGAAGGTCAAAGGTAGGTCAGGCCAGGCACTCCAGTTTGTCTGAGTTCTGTCTGCATGCAGGTGCGGCAGAAGGCTGTCAGGTGCTCTGACCATCAACTCTTGACTTGGGCATACTCTGTCTGCATCCTGTGAAGCTTCCGGCCGCACTTGAAGCCCAGCTGACCAGGGCTCCAACACAGAGGGGTCATCCTGCCAGTACTCCTCATCAGAGGACTCCTGACTGGCTGACTCTGAGCCCACGACACACTATAGCCAGACACGGTGCTGCTCTCTATCTGCCAATTGACACCTTAGGTAGAGAATAGAATGCTGGCCTCCAGATTTCCCCCATCTAGCAAAGCCCGGCTCCACTGCTGATGCTTGAAGCATCTGTGTATGATATGAAGGGCTTTTGGAAATCAGGTGCTCTCAGAACTGGTGCAGCGGTACCTGCTTTTGTGGGCCAAGAGCAGCCTGCACTCCAGGGTTGAGTTTACCTCAGCCAGTAAGTCCATCTTAGTAAGATCACCAAAATTAGATCACAGCAAAGGTGTTCCCTGTCCCCGACCGCAGCTGTCATCAGGGCAGCCTGTGTTTGTTTGTTTGTTTGTTTGTTTGTTTGTTTGTTTACTAATTTATTAATTACATTTATATACTGCCCTCCCCCGAAGGGCTCAGGGCGGTGAACATGAATATATAAATAGAGCACAAATAAAATCAATAAATCTCAAATCGTTAAATAAATCATAGTAAATGGCTCTATAATCTTTAAATCATTAAAACCCCATTAAGAGGTGTTGAAACCAGGCTAGCATCCATCACATCTGGTTGGGTTCAAAAGACCTCAAGACAGCCCCTCCCCCCTGCCTCACCCGTAACAAGCATCAGGGCCCCAGAGGCCACTGTCCTCTTGACCCACCATCCCTACAGCCAGCCAAGGGCAACCATCCCTCTGTAGTTACTCTCTTCCTTTTAAGCCAATCAAGCATTCTTCAGGTAGAAAAGTTGACAAAGCTGGTCCAAGAGACAGTTTCCGGACTTTCTTTGGATTTGGTGTGGTTCAGATCAGAAGCAGACCATTAGATTGTGACAAACTAGACCAGGAGTTCCAAGTTCTGCAGGACAAAGCTCGAAGCAGCTGTTCCCCCCTTTATTATAACATCAAATTTAAAATTAATCAGATGGCAGATTACCTGACCCAACTCCTAGAGCCCAACTAAAGGTGGGTATTTACCAGGGCATGCTGCAACTCCTTCCCCTCCACTATATTACAAGGGAGGTTTACCAGGATTGCCCCACAATATCATAAATGTCCTCGCTGCATTTCTGAGACTCAATCTATGGAACACATACTGCTCTACTGCTCCAAACATGAGGGGTACAGGAGAAGCCTCTTTGGTTTGTTCCCTGTAAAGTTTAATGAATATACAACAGCTGGGAAGGTTATATTCTTGTTAAACAAGTCTTCTCCTTTGATTGTAACCTCGGTAGCCAAGTTTCTATCAGATATTCTAGAATAATTTATTCTGCACTGGCTCTCCATGCATAGAATAATCTCACTTGCCAATGCTTGCTTTTTATTTAATCTTTTGTGCTTTCAATGCCTAATAAAGGTTTTGTATGTATGACTGTGACAAACTCCCTTTTCTGCTCTGGGCAGGCCAGGCTTTTATCCCTTTCATTCACTGCTATTAACCCAAAACCAAAAATGAACAACAAACATAATTTTTCTATTCCCACAATAAGTTGATACGATGCAAGCATAGACAGTATGGCATTTATTTTCAATCCAGATTGAATTTTTTAGAAGTATATGTTCCAGAAAACCGTGAAAATTAGTGGGTTACTTACCTTGGGTCACAAAGGAACTTGGTCTTTTCTCCTTCCTCTCTCCAGATCAGCCACTCTCGAAAAGACGGGTGGACAAACATCCGGGTCATGTCTCTGCGTTTGATAAGGAACATGGAGAGGTTCTCCATCCTCTGCTGGAAGTCCTCCCAGTCCAAGGTTTCTTCAATGCTCCCTGCATTGATAGCCTGGAAAATGTTCTCGTCAGTCAAGGGGTGCAGGGATGCCACGGCCACGTTCAAGAGTGGCATCACCCTATCGAAGGAAGACTGCGTTGGGAATTTCATATTGCACTGCAACAAATATACTTCTGAAAGGGAGACCGGGACCACCTTGTAGCTCGAGCTTTTTAAGACCAGGTAGCCCTTTTCTATGAGATCAAAAGTGAGCTTCAGGTACAGGTAGGATCCTTGGCTCAGGGTTTTGAGATGAGAACTGAGTTTGCCGAAGGTTGTGTTGTCCATCTTGCCGTTCAGGGAGATGTTGTTCTGGATTTCAGAGCTGCTGTGTATTCGGTGCAGGATGTAGGCTTGGAGATCCTGATCTATAGCTTCGTTTTCTTCCAGTCTGTCCAGGAATATCCTATGGAAGGGTAATAACTTAATTATTTCCTATGAGGGAAAAAAAGAATAATGTAAATTCTGGAGAAGTTGAAAATGGAAAAAAATATAATTACCAGTTTTTTTTTGTTATAGTATGTATCAGGTAAGGTTTTTATCTCTCCAGTGAAAGGACAAAAACAGGCCATACCAGCAAAAGGTCTGTGAAGTGGCTCAAAGCATTGTTATTAAACTACCTTTAAAATAAATGTAAAGTCAAATTTTTAAACTGTCTTCCCCACCCAGAGCCAAAAGAGGCAGAGAAGGTAAAGAGATGGGTACGAAAAGCTAATCAGATTCCTTGCTGGAGCCCCTATTTTATTGTTATTTTATTAAACAATATCTCACTCTCCCTGACCCAACGGCCAGGCTCAGAGTGGCTAACAAAATCAAAAATTCACAACAATAGTAAATAATGTTAAAACTTTTAAGCATTAAAACATTAAAATCCCAATCCAATAAAATCCCAAATTCTTCAAACAGTGTTAAGGTGCCAGTAAACATCCCTATTTGGATTATTAATATCCTCCAATCCCACTTTTTATTGAGTTTACTACAAATTAAGGAGGAGGAGAAGAGGAAGAGGAGGGGCGGTTTGGGAGGTCAGTAAAACTCAAGGAAAGCAGTTGCTGCCTCCACTAAAAACCCAGTAAAACCTCTCTGTCTTGCAGGCCCAGCAGAACTGAGCTAAGTCCCGCACAGTCCTGGTCTCAGCTGACACAGAATGTCATTGCCCCAGCTGCTGACCAAATGAAAATACTGACCAAAATTCTCCCTAAAGTGAGGCTAGGAGGTTGTAGTCAGCTCTGTTAAGTCCTCCCAGCTTGTGTATGTGCCTGTTTGTAACTGGGCACAAAATAAGATTCTGTCACACAGAAAGGCCGAATCCCCACCGTCAATAAAATGTGTGCTATTCACGCCAAAAAAGTTTGAGCAAGGGCTCCCCACTGCTTACATGCCGAACCCGTCTTCATCTTGGTTCTGTTGCTAATCCCACCCTTCATCACAGGTTTTTCCCCGGACCTGCATGAATGTGAACCTTTTCAAAAAACACACGCCGAACCCAGATCCGAGGGGAAGGACAGGAGTCGAATGTGCATTTGTTTTCGCACCATTAAGAGTGATTTGACAGCTTTCTAGCCAATCAGTCCGCAGTGGGCTGTGCACAATGCACATGCAGCCTTTTTTTTTTGCCGTGCTGGGCGTAGCCACGTGGAAACTAGAACACGTGGACATGTGGGCACGAGCGGATGTGGAAACGTGCACACGTTTAGACGTTCAGCAAATATTGTTCATATGTACCCACGTTGGAAGGTTAAAGCAAAAATAAGAATTATGAATTTTTAATCAGGGGTAGAGTAATGTTCCTGCTCCGACTCACTAGCCAATGAAAATGCCCGTCACCACTACGTTGTAACATAGTGATGTCACCACGTGGCTGCGCGTGAAATTTTTTTTAAAAAAGGTCCAACCCCAACACAACACCCAATCAGGACAAGGAGGAACACAACCGCTGAGCGGATCGCGTGTCCAAGGGGAGTGTTACTTGAATCCCCATTACTTGAATCCTTGATAGAAATCGAGGTCTTCAGTGGAGTGGGAAGGGAGAATGTGAGATGAAAAGGTACTGTTTCTTTTGAAACCTGGATGTATCCATATTTAATTTCTCGGTGGGGATTCGGCCAAAGCCTGAAGCTACAGCGGTCTAACATTCAAGGGAGTGGTCTCAGTCCTAGCAAAGGAAACGGAGGAGTGAAAAAACAGGCTCCAACCCACCTGTAGGCTTGTTCTAACTGTGACGACCAGTTTCAGCCAGGATGGAAACTTCCCAATCATTTTGCTGAGAAAAGATACTATTGTGTCCCCATAATCAGGTTTATGAAATTCAGCTTCATTTAAGCCATCAATTAATATGATGAAATCTTCATCGGGAATCTTCCGTTCTGAGCATTTGTGAGGAACAGAGAAAAATATGAATAAAATGTTCAGCTCATACGGAGACCGTCAAGGTAAATCATGTCTTTCTTTACCTTTATGAAGGTTTTCCAAAGGCTCCAGGACTCCCCGCCGGAAGGAAGCCAAGGGGTCCTGAACACAGGAACGCAAGCTCAGCACGCTTTGAAGATGCGGCTCCCGCAACAGCTGCTCCCTGTAGGCAACGAACTGAGGGGAACGGCAGAGGAGGGCAGCCACGTTGTGGACAAACTCTGGCACCAGGCAGGTGTAGGCATTATCAGCCTGGCAATAGTGGTAAGCAACCACCTGCAAAAGAAGAAACACACCTGTCAGGCTCTCCAGGAGCAGGCAGGGAACAAAAGCTGCATCACTTTCTGCCTGCTCTCACTCTACAAGGAAAGGAATCTTACGCTCAGTATTTGTGAAACCAAGGCCCCTTCCGCACACGCAAAATAATGCATTTTCAAACCACTTTCACAACTGTTTGCAAGTGGATTTTGCCATTCCGCACAGCTTCAAAGAGCACTGAAAGCATTGTCGAAGGCTTTCACGGCCGGAATCACTTTGGTGCTGTGTGGTTTCCGGGCTGTATGGCCGTGTTCTAGCAGCATTCTCTCCTGACGTTTCGTCTCCATCTGTGGCTGGCATCTTCAGAGGATCCTCTGAAGATGCCAGCCACAGATGCAGGCTTAAATACTCTTCCAGGAGATTCTGACTCCTTAACCTACTTTACCGGAAACCAATAACTACTAACAGTTTGAAAGTGAATTATTCTGCATGTGCAGAATGAGCCCAAGTCTGGAGGCATCAGCTAATAAGGACATTCACAACGATCCTTAAAAAAATATTTCAGCTGTTGTGGAAACTATTTTCCATACAAAAAGGAAAACAGAAAGCAGATACAGGAAGTACCTACTAACATACCTGTCTGAAACACTGTTAGGTCGACTGTATGGCAACCTGGGATTCCAAACTTCACATTAGATTATGAAATCATTGCATGGGGCAGACTTCTTTTAAAATCAAACACAGGTAACCTGCACATTCCAGACATTTTACTATGTATTAGTTGGAAGAGGTCCAGATCAGCAAAAGCTGCAAATAGCAGATTCTCATACCTGAGGTAACAAAGGTGTTCATACATTCCACTGAACATCAGCTGCATGTAAAATTCAGTTATGGGCACATGAGCTCGTTTTGGATGCTTGCTTTGAAAGCAATAAATTATTTCCTTGAGATAAAAAACTGATACGATAGCCAGCCATTACAGAGATGTGGATATTCAGGCAGGCAATACAGGGGAGGGTTTGGTGCATACATATTTTTCATTTTTCCCTTTTTCTCTTCCACTGTAGTTTAATTTAACAATGACTTTGAACAGAAAGTTCATTTATTAAATAGATGTACTAAAAGGAATATGTTCTGGTCTCACGATGCTGGGAAAACTCCCTACTTGACGATGATAAAGGAGTAACCCAAAAACTTCTGGCACAAGTGGCATCTCTGCCAGATTGCAGAACCTTCCAGAGTTTAACCTCTTGGCATGAAACTCTCACCTCCTTCCCTTGGGGGAGAGGGCAGGGGCAGCATGTATGCAATTTTCTTCTGAGTTTTTCCAAAGAAAATACCACTAAAAGTTTAAAAGGCCTGAATTGTGGGGAAGGAGATGGATCATGTGACTGCCCCTAAGAACAGCAGTCACATGTAAGAAGTCTGTGTTTTTTTTCTTCATGGTCTCCACTCATCACACAAATGGGAAAACATTTATAAGCTGACATATCTGGAGGCAGGCAGAAGTGCAGCCCCCAGAACGGCTCCACTTCACATCCTGGAATGCAGGTCAAAGTTATGTACTCTACAGGTACACCAGGGAAAAGCTAGGTAGGCATGGCTCATCTTCCAGTACAAGAGCTTGCCACAGCCATGGAGTCTATTTGAGTGAGGCAAAGAGACCACAAAGAGCTAGTAACATTTCTGGAGCTGTTCAGCATTGAGGAAGAGGAGCCCACTCTACTCCTTTTAAACACATCATCCCCTTTCACATATATCATTCTTTTAAAATGACCTCAACTAAAGTGCGTCTTCTTTACCCTTTAAACATATTGGTTTGCAGCATTTTGGCAAAAGACACCTGAAAAGTAGAATGAAAAAGGGGCAGCAAGCCCCAATACCTGGGCAGCAAGCCGCCGCATAGCCTCTTCCACAGCGTCACGCTTTATTTCAGGGGTTCCAGGGCAGCTTCCGCTGGTGATGGAGGAGTGAGTCGAAGGCTGCTGATTGAGAGGGAGCTCTCGGTTTGCATCGACATCTGCCATGGGGAAAGGGGGGGGGACAGGGGGGAGGGGTCAGCCCAGCCAGAGCACGCCTTCCAAACAAATCCCTCTCCTTTTGCCTGGGCTATTGGTTTAAGTGAGACAGGGACTGCTTAGAGTTTGAATCCCTGATGTCATGTAGTTGGGGGGCTTATCTAGAGTACTTCACTGGATGGATGACTTCTGGCCAAGTTCATTCTGAATTACAAAATATAGAGGAATACAGCACATTCATTCAAGCCCAAATACACGCTCCACAATAATGAGCTTTGCAGAAGGAATCTTGCTTGGGAACTATGAAAAACTGGTCACGATGTTCTAGAAGCTGTTGCTCCTGGCCTGAATCCCCTTCCCTGAAGACAAAGAGATCTCAAACTCACCACGGGTTCAATTGGCATCGCAGTCAAGGGAACGTTTGTTTGGTTTTGTTCTTAGTGCATGGGAGCAGAATAAACGGTGCCAGGGCACACCCAAAACACAGCCCCATCTCCTGCACAAAAGCCAGCCTGGCAGATAACAGAAAACTCCAATCAGATAGAGCAGAAGAAAGCAGGCTCTGGGCTGAAGGCATTGGTTCATTTTTCCCCCCAAGAGCCTTGGAAGCTCTCAGTCACAAAATAGCAACTTGTATAAAGCACAGGCTCTAACATGGGGATTGAATCTAGATGATTTTTAATTGATCGTAATAATTCATATGACCACTATACTAAAGCAACTCAGTTGCAATTCATACCGTTGTCCAAGGACAATACCATAAAAGTCATAAAAGTCATGGATCTCGTGCCTTATGGCACTCCAATGGTGAGAAAACATAGATCCAACAAGTGAACCTTTAAACAGTGACTCCCAGCATTCACCACCAAAATCAAACATGGCAGCTGCAGAAAACACAGCTCCAGCACTGCCACGATGTACAAACCTGCATTAAAAAAAATGAATCCCCCATGGAATCTTGTGATGCTTATATGGATTCCATCAAAATGTGCTATAATGTCACACACTACGCCAATATTCATGGACTACAACACACATCTGTAGTACTCCACAGGGCAAAAGAAAAAAAAACATGGATCCAAAGTATGGATCCTCTTGACTTTTCAGCTGAATTCTCTGAAATTAAGAACATAAGACTGTAAGTAGATCTGCTGGATCAGAGCATGGGTCCATCTAGTCCAGGATCCTGTTTCACACAGAAGCCAACACACAAGGCAATGAGGCTGAGGCCCTTCCTTCTGCTGCTTCCCAGCATCAGTAATCAGAAGCTGGCTGCCCCTGGATAGGGATGTTATCTTTAATCACCATGGGTAGTATAGATTGCTTTCACATCCTGCAGGTGAGCTCCCAAAGGCACCTGGTGGGCCACTGCGAGTAGCAGAGAGCTGGACTAGATGGACTCTGGTCTGATCCAGCTGGCTTGTTCTTATGTTCTTAGATGCGTAGGTGTCACTGATGACCTCTACTCCATATACCTGCCCAACCTCTTTTTCAAGCCATTTCTGCTTGTGGCCATCTAGTCTAATGACTTTGGTCATGGTGGAGCTTGGGGGCGGAGCCAACAGTATAAAGCTAGAGCTGGACAGCCCCCCTGCTCAGTCTGATCCTGGCCTCAGCGAGGCTTGGATTAAGCTCTAAGTGGGACCCAAACCTCACTGAGGCCACATGGAGATCGGGGGGCAGGAGGAGCCCTGCTTGTCAACATTCAACTGCGCCCCTGCCCTAGTGGGGAGTTTGGAACCGGGGCGCAGTTGTGAGGGGGGGCAGTCCTGCAATGTGCCCCCCAAGAAGTGGTCTCTGGCGCTCCATCCCCCTATGCTCTCTAGCTACGCCACTGCCTGTGTGGCCCCTTCCAACTCTATGATTCTATGACCTTCTACCCATTTTTGATATACTGTTTCTCTGCAACTTTTTATTTCTTGGTTTTGATCTGTTGCAGTTCTTCCTTTCCCCCTGTTCTATTCAGTCCCAGCATGAAGTTTGCCTTTTTCACTGTTGCTGCAGACGAAGTCGATATCTTCTTCAAGCGGTTCCCTACAGTCTCAAAATCGCTTTCCCTTTCATTCATTGCCAATGCATAGAAACTGCTCCAAAGCCTCACCTGAAAACTCTAAATATTTCATTGAGAACTGAGCCCTCTCTAACCAGTAACCATGGAAGAAATAAGACAGACATGCAGATATTATTGAATGCTAAGAGTTTCAGTGTATTGTGAATTCAATATACAATTGTACTCACTGTAGTTTGATAAATCATTTTATTGTATTTACCACCAAGCTTATATTTTTTTTCCCTGCTTTTCAGATAGCAAAAATTAAAGTGTATGGGTTAAGGTACCAGAGGATGCATCAGCTTGCAGTCTTCTCTTAAACACTGGGTATATGTACAATTTTGCTGGTAAAAAATG
Organism: Sphaerodactylus townsendi; assembly: GCF_021028975.2. Taxonomy (NCBI): domain Eukaryota; kingdom Metazoa; phylum Chordata; class Lepidosauria; order Squamata; family Sphaerodactylidae; genus Sphaerodactylus; species Sphaerodactylus townsendi. The sequence goes on along the minus strand of NC_059439.1, from coordinate 3,091,188 downwards.
AAGGCATTTATAATTGTTAAAGTCCATAAGTATCTCAAAAATTGAATTTTATATGCTTATTAAGTTATAAATGATATATTTAATGTTGTTAAGGCAGTATAATTAGTTTAGGTTTGGCCCATTCTGCATGGGCCAAGACACACAGGTGTAGGATGCTATATAACCCATTTTGAGGGGGGATTTCCCTCAACCCGTTTTTTGTGTTTTTTAAAAAATTGCTCAACAAGTGATCCGTTTGAAAAATCCCGGGATGGAGCAACTCCTGAGCGAACGGCCAGGCAGGAGGAGCTTTATTTTTTTCCCTTCAACCCCATTCTCCACAGTCAGGGAAAAGCCGCCTGCCACTGCCCAGCCATTGAGGGGAAGCCCCTTTCCCTTTTTAAAAAAAATGTGCGGCTTGCAGCTGCATAGCTACACAGGTGCAGCCGGTCTTATCATGGGACATCAGTATGGCTATGAGTTCATTTCAGCGTGCCCGAGTAGCTATGCAAGTCAATAATAACAAAAGAAAAGCATCTCCACGCAAAGGCGTGACAGCAACCCGGACTGTTTCCATGGCCTCCAATCACTGCCTGCACGGGATGCATGTGAACGGGTAAACAGGAAAACAGGTTCCTTTATCATGACGGCAACCTGTTACACATTTGCTGTGCGGAAGGGGCCTCGGATAGGAAAGCAAATATTGCATGTATTTCAATTTTTCCTAAAATTTCAGTTTTTCCCAAGGAAAAAGGGAGTGGGGACTTATATATCTCGGGGGAGGGGATAGCACCTGTGAAATTGGGAGATGTAATTGTGTGGCCTTGCAGGGAAAAATTAAGTTAGTAGGCAGAAAGATTAAGTTTTGGGACCTGGAAGATGGCATTCTTAGAATGGCTACCTGTTCCAAGACTGAGAGTGAGTTGTTCGTTTGGTATTTCACAGACTGACAACTTTGTTTCTGCCACAACATGGATGCCACTAATTTTGCAGAATGATGACCCAGAGACCAGGCTAGCTGCAGTTGCCCGGGTGACTTTGAGTTGCTGTAGCCTGAGATTGAACAAGCTGTTTAGAGAAATGCAGTATATCGTATCAGTTCTCAGTCTTGGCCCTCGATACTCATTACATCTAAAGAGAAGGGACTGCTTGACTGGGTGAAGGAAGGGACAAATGTTGATCTGAAAATATAGGTAGTTAACCACCTTCCCTAAGAATTCATGTGAAACAGACTTTTCTGTGTGATACACCTCTGAAGATGCCAGCCACAGATGCAGGCGAAACGTTAGGAACAAAATCCACCAGACTACAGCCACACAGCCCGGAAAACCCACCAGAACCAGTTGAATCTGGCCATGAAAGCTTTCGACAATACTATGATCATGTTGATTCTCCTGGGCCTCTCAGCAGCTCTCAGTATCTTTTACTATGGCCTCCTTCTGGACAAACTGGCCAAAATTGGTACCAGAAGACTTTGTGCTCTAGTGAATCCCTTTCTATCTCATCAACTGGGTCTAGAAGGTAATGCTGAGGAAGGTAGTACAGGTTCCACCTTGTTTCCTATGCTGTTTTAACATCTGAAAGAAACCCACTAGGTGAGATTGTCTTCAGATCTGAAGTGAGATATCACCAACATTTCTCCTTTCAGGTGAGACAGTGGATACTCTTAACTGATCAGCTCCAGGTGTAAACTGGAACTTAATCCACACAAGACAGAGGATCCATAGCTTGATAATGCATGTCCTCAGGGACTGAAGATTCAGCCCTTTGATGTTATGGCTGCAAACCCTTAAAAAGAGCAAACCTCAGCTTCAGAATTCTGTCTCTACAGCTGGTGTTCAGGTTGCTGAGCTTCAGATGCCTGTTGAAATCATTTCCTTTTTCTCCAACCTTTATATACTACTTCTACACCATATCCTTCTAGCCAAATTATCCCTCTGAATGTTGCTATTGTTGTGGATTTATAATATAATTTTCAATGTTGTTTTAAGCATAGATATTGAAAATGTCTCGGGAACCTATGAGTTAAGTCAGGGAAATTAATATTTTATGTAAGAACATAAGAACAAGCCAGCTGGATCAGACCAGAGTCCATCTAGTCCAGCTCTCTGGTACTCGCACTGGCCCACCAGGTGCCTTTGGGAGCTCACATGCAGGATGTGAAGGCAATGGCCTTCTGCGGCTGTTGCTCCCGAGCACCTGGTCTGTTAAGGCATTTGCAATCTCAGATCAAAGAGGGGACTGCTAAGATTGGTAAGCCATAAATGGAACTTCTCCTCCATAAAATCTTGTCCAAGCCCCCCCTTTGAAAGCTTTCATCCAGGTGGAGTGTGGCCATCACCACCTCCTGTGGCAGCATATTCCAAACACCAATCACACGTTGCGTGAAGAAGTGTTTCCTTTTATTAGTCCTAATTCTTCCCCCCAGCATTTTCAATGGATGCCCCCTGGTTCTAGTATTGTGAGAAAGAGAGAAAAATTTCTCTCTGTCAACATCTCTCTGTACATAAACTCTGCCCTAATAAAAATGGGGCCCTCAGCTGTTACTAGTCCCACTTTGTAAAAAAACATAAGCAATTGTTTTAGTTAAACTAAAGGCCAAAGTGAGATGAATTGACTTTACCAAGGAAGTCACAACCCTCTGTTTGCAAGACCTGAACCAGGCCGTTATGTACAGGACATTTTGGATGTCATCATTAATTCATAGGGTTGCCATGGATGGGAAGTTACTTGACAGGACTTAACACACACGTGAAGGCTAAAGGAGAACGGGGGGATCTTGACGCACTTGCCTATTTCCTTGTCAAGAAAGCTGGGAGCTTATTTTTAAACTAAAACACAGAACACAGATAACAGGGAGCGAAACATCCCCACCCCCCACCCCCAAAGTCTCCTTTTCCTGGCATATTTTTCTTATGCATTTTTTATAGCCCAATTCTTTTTTGATCGTGGAGAAAAATGCTTCAGAAATTTGAGTGCAGCCAAGTAAGTTGCAGGAGTGGGGTGGGTTTCATGTCTCACCAGCTCATGCTGTTATTATTTAATGTTACACTACTCTCCAATTTCCTCATGCCTCAATTAGATCCTATTGGAGATTGTCACCTGCTCTCTGAGAGTTCTGACTGCCTCCCTGTGCCTGCTCGGCAAGCAAAAGTTTCATCTGCTGATCCCACAGAAGGATTTCTCCTATCTGGCCAGCAGCTTGAATAAGGATCCCTTGGTTGCCGCCCTTGAGGACTTCATCCAACTTGGATGGGAAAAGAAAGTTGCAGTCAAATGTGTTCCCATTGAAACCAAAGGAAGTGAAGAATGAATATGCAAAAGAAAACAGATACTACCGGTAGTAACGCTGCTAATAAAGAAAAAAAAAACAATAAAACAGTAAAACAGCCTTCTTCTTCACCCAAGCATTTGGTTAGCCTCCCTGGAAACCCCTCCCACCCCAACAGCTGCTGGTCTAGGGCAGCGGTGTGCAACCTGCGGCTTTCCAGATGTTCATGAATTACAATTCCCATCAGCCCCTGATGGGAATTGCAGTTCATGAACATCAGGGGAGCCGCAGGTTGCAAACCCCTGGTCTAAGGGATGGAAGTGGGGGAGTTAGGGTTGGGGTTATTTTAAGGCTATTTTATTGTAGTTTTAATTGTCACATTTTATTGATGGTGTTTTTATTGTGGTTTTTAATTGTTTCTAATTGATGTAAGCCTCCTTGAGACACTAGTATGAGGTAGGGCATGAAATAAAGTAACAGCAAAAATGTGTACACTGAATTCCCAATTGACAGGCTTCTGGTCACTCCAAAGGGCTTTAAAGCACTCCCAGAAGAGTCGGAGGTCAATGCCTTCGCAGATTTCCAGCATGAATAATTCCTGGCTATGAGGCAGCCAGTGGGAACTCCTGCAAGGTGTCCTCATTGAACAGCTTTGCTACCCAGGTTTGGCAGTCGAGAGGTTGCTTTCTGCACAGCGGAGCTTCAGCAGACTTGTACTAATACTTTGTTCCAAACCTCTACTGAAGTAGCGGGGAAGATGGCCTCAATTTGCTGCAAAGAACACCACCCCTGAATGTCCTACAGCTACATATGGCTGAAAAGCAAGTAGCTTTCCTCACATCCGTATGTGCAATAAAAGGATTCAGCCTTTCTATATAAGGCACACAGGATCACATTTCTTCAGATTACATCAACACCCACCAGATCAATCGAAAGAGCCCATCTCTCCACTTACGTTTCGGGGATGCATGGGGGCTGTCTGAGGCAATCTGCCTCATCCGAGTGCCGTGACAACTCAGGGCAACCAATCTGGAGATAATCGCCGTCTTGCCATAGCCGATGTTCCCAACTATCACCACCCCTCTGTTCATGCTGCTATTGGAGCTTTGCAACTGGACATCAATTTCCTGGAATACCCAGTCCCGGCCAACAAACACAGACTCTGTGGTGATACTGGGCACTTCAAAAAGCAGTGGTTTCAAGGAGATGTCGGGAGGTCGATAAGGTGCAAAACGTACTGCAAAGGAAGCAAGAATCCACAATTGGCGATTAATTTTGATAGTTTAAAACTGTTCACTGATAAAACACCTCCAATGCATTCCAACCTCAACCCCAGTTATGGAATGGATTAAGTAGAAGAAATATCTTTACAACCATCCGGTCCTTTCATGGATAGTTTTGACTTGGCACTCCTGGCTGATGAATGAGTGAATGAGTGAGTGAGTGAGTGAGTGAGTGAGTGAGTGAGTGAGTGAGTGAGTGAGTGAGTGAGTGAGTGAGTGAGTGAGTGAGTGAGTGAGTGAGTGAGTGAATGAATGAATGAATGAATGAATGAATGAATGAATGAATGAATGAAAGAAATTTATTTGCGGTCATAGACCAAAATCATAACAATATCCAACACTTACAAATTACTACAGACTAAAACATCAGCTTAATTGAAGTACTAAATCAACAAGCCCTTATTCGACCATTGCTTCACAATCCTGAACTTGCTTATAGAGGAAGACCTCAGCGCACAGCGATGAAAGATGCGAGGTGTGTAATTAACCCCAGGATTCCACATGATGGAATACATAGTATTGGTGATCCCGTCAAGATGATGCATACACAGAATTTTTCTAACAATGTACTGGACAATTACGCACTAGAAGAAAAACTTAAAGAATCCTATCTAGCCTTACCTCAGCAGGAACAAGAAGGTATCATTAACAGACTAGCCCAGGGGTGGTCAACCTATGGCGCTCCAGATGTTCATGGACTACAATTCCCACCAGCCACAACTGGCCATGCTGGCAGGGGCTGGTGGGAATTGTAGTCCATGAACATCTGGAGCGCCATAGGTTGGCCACCCCTGGACTAGAACTATTAAAGCAGGAGCTATTAAGAAGCAGAAGGCCCTTAATAACCAGACAGCAGAATACACGCCATGAGGATAACAATACAACACAAGTGGACCCTATTCTTCCAGACTCCCCATTACCAGAGGAACTTATTAAGGTTCCAGTACTGATGAACCAAGCTGCCCAAGACATGGATGTGGCGATCATAACAGAAACAGAACAACTGTTCTGTTTCTGGGATATGCAACTGTTCTGTTTCTGGGATTTCAGGGATATGCAACTTATCCCTGAAATCAGGCTCCATCCCTGAAGACTGGAAGATGGCCAATGTCACACCAATCTTTAAGAAAGGATCTAGGGGGGACCCGGGAAATTACAGGCCAGTCAGTTTGACATCTGTTCCTGGTAAATTAGTAGAATCTATCATTAAAGATAAAATTATAAAACATGTAGAAAAGCAAGACCTGCTGAGAAAGAGTCAGCATGGCTTTTGCAGAGGCAAATCCTGTCTTACAAACTTACTAGAGTTCTTTGAGGGTGTAAACAGGCATGTGGACAGGGGTGAACCGGTGGACATTGTCTACTTGGATTTCCAAAAGGCTTTTGACAAAGTTCCTCACCAGAGACTGTTGAGAAAACTCAGCAATGAAGGAATAAGAGGGGAAGTCCTCCTATGGATTAAAAACTGGTTGAGAAACAGGAAGCAAAGAGTGGGTGTCAATGGGAAGTTCTCACAATGGAGAGATGTCGGGAGTGGTGTCCCCCAAGGATCCGTTTTGGGACCAGTGCTCTTTAACCTATTCATAAATGACCTGGAAGTAGGGGTGGGTAGCGTGGTGGCCAAGTTTGCAGATGATACCAAATTATGTAGGGTGGTGAGAACCACAAAGGATTGCGAAGAGCTCCAAGTGGACCTTGATAAATTAGATGAGTGGGCTCAGAAATGTCAAATGCAGTTCAATGTAGCAAAATGTAAAGTGATGCACATAGGGGCAAAAAATCCAAACTTCACATACACGCTACAGGGGTCAGTGCTATCAGTCACAGACCAGGGGATTTAAGTCTTAGTTGATAGTTCCATGGGAATGTCAACTCAATGCATGGCAGCTTCATAAAAGGCAAACTCTATGCTGGGGATCATTAGAAAAGGAATTGAGAATAAAACTGCAAAGATTGTCATGCCCTTATATAAAGCCGTGGTCGCGACCGCACTTGGAGTACTGTGTCCAGTTCTGGTCGCCGTGATCTCAAAAGGATATTGAGAAAGATAGAGAAAAAAGTGCAGAGAAGGGCAACGAGGATGATGGGGGGACTGGAGCACCTTCCCTATGAGGAGAGGCTGCAGCGTTTGGGACTCTTTAGTTTGGAGAGGAGGCGGCTGAGGGGGGATATGATTGAAGTCTACAAAATTATGCATGGGGTAGAAAATGTTGACAGAGAGACATTTTCTCTCTCTCACAATACTAGAACCAGGGAACATTCATTGAAAATGCTGGGGGAAGAATTAGGACTAATAAAAGGAAACACTTCTTCACGCAACGTGTGATTGGTGTTTGGAATATGCTGCCACAGGAGGTGGTGATGGCCACTAACCTTTATAGCTTTAAAAGGGGCTTGGACAGATTTATGGAGGAGAAGTCGATTTATGGCTACCAATCTTGATCCTCTTTGATCTGAGATTGCAAATGCCTTAACAGACCAGGTGATCGGGAGCAACAGCCGCAGAAGGCCATTGCGTTCACATCCTGCATGTGAGCTCCCAAAGGCACCTGGTGGGCCACTGTGAGTAGCAGAGAGCTGGACTAGATGGACTTTGGTCTGATCCAGCTGGCTTGTTCTTATGTTCTTATGTTCTTAGAAACTGATAGATGGCCAAGCCAGATATTAAACAATGAATTATGTGAAGAGGGAAAAACATGGGCCCAAGGATTGGCTGAATTATCACATTTACCTACCCCATTGGATATGAAGAAGAAGAGTTTGGATGTATATCCCCCCTTTCTTTCCTGCAAGGAGACTCAAAGGGGCTGACAATCTCCTTTCCCTTCCTCCCTCATAACAAACACCTTGTGAGGTGTGGGGGGCTGAGAGAGCTTCAAAGAACTGTGACAAGCCCAAGGTCACTCAACTGGTGTCTATTGGGAGAGCACAGGCTAATCTGAATTCTCCAGGTAAGCCTCCACAGCTCCACTTGCCAGCAGAGCAGGGGAATCAAACCGGTTCCTTCTCCAGATTATAGTACTCTTGCTCTTAGCCATTAAGCCACTGCTGCTCCTACCACCTATTGAGAGATATGATGAAAGAACACCTAATGAAAGAAGAGTACTGGGAGAAAATAGGAAATGACAGAATGATGGGTGTATTTGCCTGGATGATCGTGGGCAACTGGACCAGCTTAACATCAAATGACTATGTAGAACAACTTCTAGATCTCTGAATAAGGCATCTATCTTCATTAGCAGCTTGTGTCATGGAATGTAAGAAGTATGGATTTGAACACTTGTAACTTTCTAAAGAAATTTAATGTTATATTAGCACAAGAGACCTGGTGCCTAGAATCTTCATCCTTGTCTGGTTACTGAAATCTATGATTTCCCCTGCAAAACCACCTTCAGGAAGGGCAAAGGGAGGGTTGGGTATTCTGGTCTCAACTTCATTAGAAGTGAAGATAGAAGAATTAGATTCTTGCTTACTCCCATTACGCCATGGCTGTGTTATTGATTTAAGCAAAGAAGTTATCCGGTGGTCAATGTTTATTTACTCCCTGCTAAGTTAAAAGCTCAGATAGATCAACTGTGGGAAGGCCTGGGAAAATATATACACTGGCTAATGAAGAATTATCCGACCCTCTATTTTATTCTGGGGGCTGATTTCAATGCAAGAATAGGGGAGTAGGCAGGAGATTTTGATCCGTTAAGGTTTGTGAATAACAATACGGATCTTTCAGTCAGGATATACTCAAAAGATACCAAGTATAATTATGCTGGAGGAAAACTGATTGGATTAGTCAATTCAAACAATCTCAGAATACTGGTTGTGGTGGGTTTTCTGGGCTGCGTGGCCGTGGTCTGGTGGATCTTGTTCCCTAACGCCACCCTGCATCTGTGGCTGGCATCACAGTGTGTAACAGACTTCCCTCTGTGATACACCTCTGAAGTTACCAGCCACAGATGAAGGTGAAAATGTTAGGAACAAAATCCACCAGACCACAGCCACTACAACCCATTATCAACCAGTTGAATCTGTGAAAGCCTTCAAAAATACATCGATCTCAGAATACTTAATGGTTCCTATCCTGCTTGAGGACCAACCAGCTGAATTTACTGTTCAGGGGACAAATTTAATAGATTACATTTTGGTCTCTGAGGAGATGGTACATGGTTGAGAATTTCCAGGTTTCCACATATTACAATAGCGATCATTTACCTCTTGGAAATGAGATTTAAAATTCCATTGTTGGTATTATCCAAGACAGATTTGTACAAGAACTTCCGTGTGAGAACATGCACTGTAAGGCCAGATGGAATGGAGTCTACTATAAGAATATGAAACAATACATGAGTTTGGGCTTAGGAAGAACAACTCTCTAGAATACTAGCTAAAGAGACTGAAGATACCTGTATAGCTGCATATGAACTCCTGGCTAGTGAAATGAAACGGATTATGTTAAACAATCAGCCCAGCATACATAGACATCAGAAAGAACAGAAAATGCATTTTAAATCATGGTTTGACAGTGAGTGTCAGATAGCCAAGAAGGTATTAAGAGATCTATTCCAAAGATTTAGATGTACTCCTTCAGAGGAATTAAATATACAACTGAAAACTCAGAGAAAAGGAACTATAAGGCTATGATGTGGCAGAAAATAAAATATCCATGATGAAAGACTGGGCCCCAATTAAATTTGGCTATTAGGACCGGGAATCAGGTTAGCGAAAGAAGTAATTACCCCAGCCATATGGGAGGATTATTTTAGATATCTGTATGCAACAACGGAAGACTCTGCCTCGAAAGCAGATAAAAATATCTGCAATTCTCCACACTGGCCTCCAGTATCCTCCTCAAAAGACAAATTGATTACTTCATTGAAAAATGGGAAGGCTCCTGGAATAGACTTGATCCACCCAGATCACCTAATTAACTATATAGACTGACTGACTCCTTTCAGGACTCTTTACTGCTATAGATAGATCTGGCATAATTCCGAAAGATTGGGTTATAGCAATTATTGTCTCTATTTTTTAAAAAGGGAATAGAAAAGAACCAGCGAACTATAGACCTATAAGTCTATTAAGCACGATGAGCCGAGCAATATGCAAGACACTTGCATGGAAACTGAGTGACTGGTTGATTCAACAAGATCTTATTGAAGAAGAGAGCAGGCCAGCTTTGGGAAGGCCATAGTGTGATTTTAAACCATCTAATGGCCAAGTATAAGTCGAATAAATACAAATCCCTGTATCTGGCCTTTATTGATCTTAAATTGGCCTTCGATTTGGTACCCAGGAACAATCTCTGAAACAAACTTGCTCGTAACTCAATATAGATAAGAGACTTCTATTCTTAATAAGAGGTGCTATAAGAAAATAAGCATAAGCATAAGCATAAGCATAAGCATAAGCATAAGCATTTTATTGTCATTGTGCACGACAACTAACCTAAATTTACAGCAGCATTCCTCGATGCACACAATTTCAGACTCATACATCATCCTCCTCACTTCCCCTTCCTCCACCCATCCCTACACAGCCCCAAATACATCAATATGAAGCAGCGGAGTTTAGCATAGCCACAGCTCTAGAGTAGAAGCTGTCTCTAAGCCTCTTTGTCCTAGTTCTGAGAGCTGCCAGATGGTAACAGTTTGAAAAGAGAGTGTGCTGGATGAGACGGGTCCCTCAGAATATTTTGGGCTTTATTTAGGCTTCGGAATTATAGATTTCTTCCAAGGAGAGAGGGCAGCCGATAATCCTTTGTGCAGTAGTGATCACCCTTTGGAGCGCCTTCCCTCGCCACTGTGCAACTGGAGAACCATACACAGATGCAGTAGGTTAAGACACTCTCTATAGCACAGCCCGGTAAAAGGACACCAGAGAAGTTTTCCATCTAGTTGTTGCTTCCTTAAAAAGTCTCAGAAAGTACAGTCTTTGCTGGGCTTTCTGTAACCACCGCTGACAGTCTGTACGCCCAGGTCAAGTCCTCTTTAATCATGCTTCCAGAAATTTAAAACTAGCCACCCGCTCCACTTGATCTCCATTTATAGACAAAGGGCTGAATTTCTGAGCTATTCCTTCTATAGTCCACTATGAGCTCCTTTGTCTTGTTAGTGTTAAGAACCAGGTTATTTTCCCTGCACCATGAGAGCAGTCGGTCCACTTCATTCCGATAGGCAGACTCATCCCCTCCAGAGATGAGCCCCACCACCGTTTTGTCATCAGCAAATTTGATAATGGTGTTACTATGATAGACAGGAGTACAGTCCTTATGTATAAAGGGGTGAACAGTAAAGGACTCAACACACAGCCCTGTAGAAGCGTTCCCATATTTAGAGTAAGAACTGAGGAAACCCAGTTTCCCAGTCTAACCCTCTGAGGAACGCCCAGACAAGAAGTCCCTAATCCACAAACAGATTGAATGTGAGAGTCCAAGATCCACGAAGTTTCGTCACCAGTCTTTGTGGCGAGATTGTATTAAATGCGGAACTAAAGTCCATAAAAGCATAGCACATAATTCCCCTGATGTTCCAGATCGTCAAAGCAGTGTGGAGGCTAATGGCAATGGCGTCCTCCATTAGATCTATTAGTCCGATATCGCGAACTGATGTTTATCAAATGTATCTGGAAGGCAAGAACTAATATGCCTATGGACCACTTTTCAAAACACTTCATGATGATGGGGGTGAGTGCCACTGGTCTATAATCCTGAAGATTGTCAGCAGGAAATCTCTTTGGTAGTGGAACAATGGTGGAAGCTTTCAAACAAGATGGGATGGTGGACTGGGATAGAGATCGATTAAAGATCCCAGTAAAAACACCAGCCAGTTGGTTAGCCCATTCCTTTAACACCAGAGCCGGAATACCATCGGTCCAGCAGCCTTCCTTGGATTCACAGCCCTCAAACTTGCCTCACCTCATGTTCCTCCACAGTGAGGTGTGGGCTGCAATCACCTAGTGGCTGTGTGTCATCTCCTTCTGATAAACCTGTTTCAAAGCGGGCAAAAAAGTGATTTAGCTGCTCTGCCAGAGAAGAAGAATCCCCATCTACAGAGATGTCATTGGTTGGTTTATGATTGGTGATTTGTTGAATCCCCTGCCACACCTGCCTCATGTTGTTATTATTAAAATAATCCTCAATTTTTTCTCTTATAACTCATCTTGGCTTGTCTAATACCTCTCTTGAGACTGGCTCTGCATGGCACTGTATTTTGCCTCATCACACCAGATTCAGAAAGCAATATTCCTGTCATGCAAAAGTCAGCTGAACCTCCGTTTGTCATCCAGGGTTTATGGTTGGAGTAAATCGGGATACGCTTATCCTGACCAAAAGAGTGTCTGTGCAGTAGGTGATATAACTCAGAACAGCAGTGGGTATACTCTTCCAGATCTGGGTGGTAGAAACATCCCAATTTGTTGTCTCAAAACAATCTTGAAGTAGTCTGGGAGGCATCATCAGGCCAGGATTTCACAGTCTTTATTACAGGCAACACCACTTCTCCCAAGTGGAATATATGCTGGTGCTAGAAACAGTGACAAATGGTCTGACTGACCCAAAATTTGGTAATTGTATCACCTTGTAGGCATCCTTAATGTTGGTATACACTTTATCCCAATGTATTGGATCCTACAGAAGTAGGGCACCTAACATGCTGGTAGAGTTTAGGGAGCACTGTTTTTAAATTAGTATGATTAAAGTCTCCTCCTATAATGAGCACAGCATCAGGATGCTTTTTTCTGCTGGTTGTCAACAATGTTGTACAGAGAGCTCAAAGCCATGGTAGCATTAGCATCAGGTGGAATGTATACTGCAATGATGATAACCACACTGAACTCCCGTGGCAGATATATGGGTCTACATCTAACAGTCATACTTTCCAAATCCTTTGAGCAGTGACCCCGTGATGCTTGCATTAGTGCACCAGCTTTTGTTAACATAGAGATTTATCCCCCCTCCCTTTCAGCTTGCCGGAATCTTTACTGCTTCTGTCCTGCGGGAAAGAAGTGAAGCCAGATAGTTCAACTGCATCAGGAATGTGTGATTGAAGCCAGGTTTCTGTAATTAATAAAACACAGCTGTTCTTGCCAAACCTGCTCTTCACAGTCTGTAGCCTTAGTTCATCCATTTTGTTGTTAAGAGATCGTGCATTAGTAAGAAAAAATGCTTGGAAGTGCAGACTTGAATTGATACCTTCCCAGCTTAGTAAAAACACCAGCCCGGCACCCTCTCTTTCTCCTTCTGTCCCGCCTTCGTCTCAGCCTCCTACCAGGAATTGTAATCCAGGGTTCCCCCAGGGTCCTAGCTGCCTCTGCCGGTATATTGTGAAGTATGAAATGCGTCTGTAATAGCCATTTCACATTTCAGCCCAATTTGCATTAGCAAGACTTGCCGACTATAAAACTCCTTGCTCCCGCGTGGCATGTTTAAAGAAGCAGGAAAACACAACACAAAACATAAAACACAAAACATCCACACCACATCGAGGAAAAAAGCAGCCAGCCAAAAGAAAGCAGTTTTCGCGCAGCCTTCCCTTGCCTGGGGATGGGGAACCCGGGAAGCTAAGCCTAATCACTTGAGTTGAGAGAGAGTGTCAGTGGCGTTGGTAAGAGCCGTAGTTGGGGAGGGTTGAGGCGTTACCGAGCTTGGCTCTTCAAGTTTCAAACTCCAGCGCCTCCTGGCTGGCTCGATGACTCAATGCTTTGTGCAAAATACCTACATTAAGATCAGATGTAATCCTCAGGGCACCTAACTGAAGCTATAAGGTACCAAAAGGAGTCAAACAGGAATGCGTATTAGCTCCCTTTTATTTAATTTCTATATTAATGATTTTTTTTATTGCATATGTGGAGATTAGGAATTCCACCCCACCCCAAATTAGCAGATCATTGTATTTCTGTATTACTATATGCTGATGACACTGTTTTACTAGCACACACTCCCATAGGTCTAAGGCATAGGTGTCAAACTCATGGCCCTCCAAATGTTATGGACTACAGTTCCCATCATCCCCTGCCAGCATGATGCTGGCAGGGGATGATGGGAACTGTAGTCCATAACATCTGGAGGGCCATGAGTTTGACACCTGTGGTCTAAGGTGAGCTCTAAATGCATTTGCAAGCTATTGCCATGATAACAGCCTGGAAATTAACTATGGGAAAACTAAAATCATGGCGTGCAGCAATAGTAAGGATTTATGGAAGTGGTAGATAAACTCTGTCAGTGTGGAACAGGTGCACTCTTATAGATATCTGGGCTGTCTTCTGAGATTCTAGATGTTGTGAATATCATCCCATATGATCTGGATCTGGATTTTTGTTCAGACTAATAAAATAGGGTGAGAAAGCAACTTCAAAAACATTACTGTAATGTATCAAATTATTTTTGCTAACTAAATTCACTAATGGCTCCATCTTAAGAATACATTATTCTTAATTTAAGTGGACATCAGTAAGAGTCTGAGTAGATCTGCATAGGAATGCGCTACTATGGTTTTTTAGGATTCATCATTTAACCATAATGGAGAGAACTGTGACTGGCCCAAGGTCCCCTGGCAGGCTTTTTATGGAGGAGCAGGGAAAACTAATGTGGTTCACCAGATCAAAAATCCATCCCTGATGTGGAGGAGTGGGGGATCAAACCCAATTGTCCACATTAAAGTCCACCTCTCTTAACCCTACACTCATAACCACTATCTTGATTTATCCACCTTAACCTAATCCACTTGACCAATCACACTGAATTTGGGATTAATTGTTCTTACATAAATTCTGGCCACATTAGTTAAGCTTTATTAAGCACGATACCCACATGTATGGTTTAACAGAAGTATTGCAGGTTTTTAACAATACAAAATGGAATATGTTTGTTAATTTTTTTAATCAGCTACTGTGCCAGTGTTTGATTTGGGCCTCTCTGCATGTTGTCCTATAGGGTACAGTCTCCAGAGTTTGGGGTGTGTGTGTGTATGTGTGCTTCAGGATGATCCAAGGCTTATTTTAGGGTACAAAGGGCAGGCAACTGCCCCAGTTCTTATTCAGGGCATCTTTCAACATAATCACAGAGGCTTTCTGAGGGCATCCAAATTAGAAAGAGATGGACCCAGTGTCTGGACTAAGCACCAGTGCATGCTCCCTCACAGAGTACAATCCTCCCGGTATGGAAGATGCCATGTTAGACTACATAAACCCCCAGTTTCTTCATCTGCATTTTTCCTGGTACACCCCGCTTTGGAGCAGCCAACACAAAAACTAGATTTTGACCTAGGGGACAACAAAAGTCTCCTTGTAGGGTAGAGTTCCCTGTATAGGGGGATGATTTATTGCAGTCCCAAGCATATTTTTGGGCACAGAACTTTTCAAGCGTCCTCAGTATTTGTGATTGGATTCATGAATGGGAAACGCCAGAATAAGGAACTGGGAATCAACATCAGCTAGATAGAGCTTACAAGAAATGTTTACGAATAACCTTCCCCTCACCCACATGTTTGCAAGGAATTACGATGAGCAAAAATACTGGATCTCAATATAAAAATGCTATCATGCCCCTCTAGAAAAAATATGAGGGGTAATCTTGAAATGGAGAAACGCTCCTGTGAGTCTGCCTTACAGTTGAGCAGCTTTTTCTAGCAGCCTTTTTGGTAATTAAACACCTCTTTCTGACTGCTCTGCCAAGTGAAGAACTGAACTATTTATAACACTATACAATTTTTCTCGCCTGTTGCTCTGAAGATTTGGAAAGATGATCTCTTCGGTAAAGGGTACAATCCCTGATAATGTCAGTGAAACTGGGAATTAAATTTGCCTTTCTTTGCTTGTAAAACTGGAACAATTGCTCCTATTCCTGAAATTTGACACGGTATGAATCCCCTTCAATGAAGACACAATCACTGAATATATATTTCGAAAGGAATATAAAAGAAGAAAATATACGTGTGTCTCTTAAACCAATGAAACAAATGCCAAAGAATGTTATAAATATTAAAATATATCAAATGTTTAGAAGGAAAGAATGCAAATTCCTAGTTTTTTTACACCACTGCTGAGTTGATACTGATAAACATTTTCATACTTTTATGGCTATTTCATTTGCTATTTTTTCTAGCTCTTTGATTTATTCTTCGCTTGTTTTGTGCTGCATGGTGGTTTTAGTCTGCTTTATGGTTTTTAATTGTCTTCAAACAAACTTCAAGCTTTCCTGAATGAAGCAAATTGTTTAGCTCTTTTCCAATCTGATTTAGGCCGAACTGAAACAGCCTCGGTCATTCCAGTGGACAACCTGCATGAGGTGATGGGCAGATGGTGCGTAACTCTGTTTAGCCTCCTGGACCTGTCAGCAACTCTTGGTACCACTGATCACAGTATCTTACCACACATAATTGGCTAAGAGTTCAAATGACAAACCCTCAGCCAATTATCATGCAGGACACAAAGGGGAACCAAGCCCTGAGTGTCCTGCAGCACCACTGGGCCTTGCCAGGCTGTGCAGCAAAGCCTTCCCACCCCCAGCATCAGAGCTCTGTCCCCTTCTGTTGCCCACAGGTGAAGACTTCTTTGTTTTGTTCGGTGTTCCCTCAGTAATCCTTTCTTCCTGCTCAATGTTTTAATTACTAGTGTTGTTTTTGTACATATTTTAGTTCTGGTTTTAACAAAATGACATGTTTTTTTTAATGGTATTTAAAATGTAATTTTATCATGTACGTTTTATTTTGTTAACAATCTTGGTGGCCCTTATGAAGACAGAATATATGCAAAATATTTTGTACTGTAACTGGCTTCAGAATTACTTTTTACCAGACATTTATTTACTATTCAGAAATGTGCTACGTCATCTCTCAAGAGAACTACTTGAGATGATTCACAAAGTAAAATACGATTAAGAGGTAATAACAACATAAAAGAATTACAATTAAGAAAGAATAAAAACCCTTCCACAAAAGATCTGTCAGAGTATGATAGTGGAAAGAGCCATCAAGTCTTCTCTCCAGATATTAAACTGGGCTGACCCTAATTAACTTCTGAGATGTGACAAGAGTGAGCTAGCCTAGGTCACCCAGGTCAGGGCAGTTATTAAAACAGCATCATACATACAACAGCCCTTACGCTAAAAGCAGACCACAAAAAAACAATTATTAAAAGATTCAACCTGTTAGTTAAAGGGCTGGTGCCTGAAAGAGAGTTTAGCTAAATTATAATGCATAAGTGAAAACTATTATAGAGCCTCAGGAAAGTTAAACTTGTCCCCTGGAGTCTAATGTCATTAGTGAAGTTCCCTTTCTAAAAGTGAAGGCATTCTAGGATCAAACAGCTTTTGATTTAAGAAGCCCTGAAGGTAGTTCATAAATGCACATGCTTCACAATATTCTAGGGTGACTTATCTGCAATGGAAACAGTAAAACCAGTCTATGCCTTTCTCCTCTGGAGATCTGAAGTTGGTGTCAGCGTTGTTTCAATCTTTAGCAGGAGCCTTGCCTGTACAGTCTAACTTTTTGACAAGCAACCACTTGCATACCTTACAGTAACCTTGTGCAGAGTACCCTCTTGAGAATATTTGTCATAAAGGAAAACCAGTGAATGACTAGGCAAGTATTATCAGAGCATTATCCTTGCTCTGCTTTTAATGTGATCATTTCAAATGGAACCCACCTATTCCGTAGACATATGTATTGACAAACGCAGGACTACTACCTTCTCTTTCCTACTGACAGGTGTTACTGCATGATGGCCCCCCATGACTGTCTCCACCAATCCTGCATGCCGCTGTGCATCCTCCATCTGCCCACCCAATCGCTAAAGAATGCCACTCTCTCCAACCCTCAGGAACGCAGCCAGGGAAAGGCTAAACATGCAGGCAGGCAGGTAACTACTGCTCCATGATGAAGATGGAGACTGAAACAATGTTTTGGACATAAAACTTTGTAACGTATAAATCATGCTTACCTCTTAGGTCCTGTTGCCCACGAGCACCTGCCATGCTCTGGCGAGGCATTCGGAGAGATGTTCGTAGGGGAGCGTGCCTCTGTTCATCTAAGTAAGCAAGATCTTCTAAATGGGCTGAGCTGGTGGCTATCAGAGAAAAATGACTGATCAGACACACTTCTGAACATTTTTAAGCACATGCTGTATCCCATAAAAACATTTTCAACCCTCCTGAATTAAGTAATGCAGAGTCTGACACTGTCAATTGCTGTTGGGGATTTTAAAGACACAACCCTTTAGATAGATTTTCTTTCAAACTAGATATAGTACATTCAAGTACAGAAGGCAACCCTTGAGGGAGTGAACATGCAGCATTTTAGAGGCCTGCTTAACTGAAGCAGTTATTTTGGGGGTTTGTTTCATTATTTGGTTTTATTCTTGTGTTTGTTTGCACAGCACGGTTTTACTATGGTGCCCTTTAATTTTTAATTGCATTTAATTGCAGTGTTTATTGCATGTATTATAATGCTCTTTTAATTATGTAATCCAATGAAAAAAGAGGACTATAAATGGAGCAAATAAAATTAAAAACAAAAAAAAACAAATACAAGATTGAAGAACAAGATGACCCTTCCAGATGGGATAAGAGAGTTACACAGATCACTTCTGATTTTATAGCTAAAATTTACGATTGGTTTGAACTGTATTTAAAAACACACCCGTGTTGCAGTGCTAAATCTCTGAACTCATCCAAGACCATTCCCAAACAGAGGCAAAATCTTTTTATTTATTTAACTTTTTTCCAGTCAACACACTCAGCCTGAAGGCTCCAGAACAAACAAAAAACAGAAGAGTATATATTTTTAAACATCTTTAATATTAAAGCACTAAAATGAGCAGTGGAAATCACATACCCACTAGCCATGTGTATTACCCCATGCAGATCAAAAGGGGTACTCAGAGCTAGAGCTAAGTTTGCTGTAAACCAAGAGAAACTCACATGTTTATAGGAATCTGACCATGTTTAGGGAACAAAAGTGGAGAAAGGGAGGAAAAAGACAACCAAGATTTGAAGTCTACTTTAGGAAACCAGGCAGGATGGCTGAGGAGGTCCCAGGCCTGGCTTAAAATCTTACATGAAATTTGCTGAGGAGCTCAGGCCCCTTTATAAAAGATTGGGGAAAGAACCGGCGATGTTGGGCAAAGGGTCCTAAATCCTTCAGCAAATGCAACAAAAGATTCTATGTGAGACAAGGTACCTGCACAGGCAACCTGGAATGCAAGCTGAGACCTTGCAAGTAGTCATGAAAGATCTTGGTTGGCCTGGGCAGAGCGGTGGGGGGGTGGGGGGGTTAAACAGTCAGCAATTGGTCAGGAAAGGCAGGACAGGCCACAGAGGCTCCACGCAGGAGGTCAGGAGAGATAGGAGGAGGGGGGACAGGAAGAACTCAGAAACACCAGCAGCAGAGAATGGGGAAAGTGGGGGCCAGAAGGGGAGCACCAGCAGTGAAGCAAGAAGTAGCAACTGGGGTAAAAGAACTAGAGATCCCAAAGGAGAGGGAAAACAGGAGGCAGGAGTTTTCTCTTCCCTGAGAGTCCTTTTGTATCTCTGACCTGTAAAAACAATCAGGCCACGACGAGACAACTAGACTACTGAAATGCACTCTACGTAGGTCTTCGCTTAAACACATTTTGGAAACTCTGGTAAGTGTAGATTGCCACAGCCCAGCTACTATTAGGCACTAAGTGGAATCTGTATATCACTCCCACTCCAAGTTACCAAGCAGGTGCCAGGCTCAGTTGAAGGTTCTCACCTGATACCTGCAGGATCACCTGGCCTGCAACATTTCCCTGTGACAACTTCACTCAACTTCGCAAATCCTTCTGAAGGTGCCCCCCTGCAAACAGGTACAATTGGCAGCAGAGGACAGATCCAACCCTTTCCAGAAGGTGAAGAAAAGTAGCTATGCGAAAGTCCAACACAGCACAAAAATGATCATTAACATTTTTTCCCTTGGAGAAATCGCAAGAACCTGTTTTTCAGGTCCAGATAGAAATATTTTGGGCCAATAAATCAGCCAACATGAAATATCTAAAACCATCTACTTCGAATACTAACGTTTTTCTGTATACCTTTTTAATGGAAGTTGTGTGATTTTTTTAAAAAGAATTTGCTCGCTGCAGTATTCACAGCATTATAAATATGAGCGTCATCACTCCCATCTCCATTTTGCATCCTGGAAAGCAGCCGTGGCTCAGTGGTAAAGCACTTGCCTGGCAGGCCGAAGGTCCCAGGGTCGATTCCCAGCATCTCCAGCTACAAGGATCAGGTGGCTGGTGATATGAAAGACCTGTCTCTACCTGAGACCCTGGAGAGCTGCTGCCAGCCAGAGCAGGCAATACTGACCCTGACGGCCTGACTCAGTTTAAGGCAGCTTCCTCCCGGGACTGCAGTTAAGTGGGCAAGAACAACTCCTGCTAGAATGACACGGCAACAGGCCCAGCACATCCCTGCAGTGATCCTCTTGAAGATGCAAGCCACAGATGCAGGCTGAAAACGTCAGGAGAGAATGCTGCTAGAATCACTGGCCAGACAGCCCGGAAACCACACAGCCCCCCAGTGATTCCGGCCGTGAAAGCCTTCGACAATACAAGGAATAATATTTGTTTAAATCAAATGATGCTGGAAAATTAACCTGAAAAGGATCACAACTGGTTCTGGTCAAGGATGACGACAGGAACGTTCTTAGCACAGAACAATAAGGGAATGTGCTGGGATTTCCCAGCCACTGTGGCAGAAATGGGCCAGTTCAGCTGCAACCAAGGCTTGCTTTGCCAGACATTCCTTGATTTAAATACAAAAACAACATGCAGCAGGGAGGTGACCAGTGGATCCTGGGCTGTCTCAACCCCTCATAGCTTCAGGGCCGTGTTCTTTCTCCCCCAGCCTGCTCTGTAGTGCCCAACTGACGGAAAAACTTTGCCAGGTCACTGGCACCGGCTGTCAGAAACAAGAGGAAGGAAGTTCCCCTCCACAATCTGCCTGCTCTCTGAATGGCCATCAGCTGCGAAGTCACATCAGCCCTTCTCAGAGGCCAGCCAAGGAGTTTTCAAGGATTCCACAGAGTTGGTCCTCACTCAAGCCCCAGGAAAATAAATCCCTGCTGCCCATTTCAGTGCCTCTCCCACACAGACACAAGACCTCTCCCAGATGCCCTCCAAGGCAGCACAGGCTGCACCCCCAGGACAAATGTTAGTCATGTGCCCATTCCCGTTCCTGTCTCCATGCCAACATCTCCTGCCTGAGACATACCCAGAGTCTTCTGTTCCAGGGTCCCTAGCCCCCCCAAACCTCCTCAAAGATACTCCCCCAAAAAAAAGTTTCCCATTCACAACAAACACAAAGAGGCGAACTACTTTACTGAATAGAGAAACGGTCATTGGTTTACTTACCCGAGAAGGGGTCCTTCTACTACAGACTGACAGGGGACATCTTGATGGAGTGTTTTCCAACTGGATCTCAGGAAGTTTTAGGAACTAGAATCTTGTCACTTCCCTGTGGGCGGTTGGTTTCATCTTGATCTCCAGTTGGCGCCTGTCGAAGCAATTGAAACCTCCTATTATTTCTTATTTAAAGCACAACTTGGGAGAAGCTCCGTGATATAAGGAGGTAACAAGTAACATATATTAATAGAAACTGAATAAGACGAATAGAGTGCCAACCAGAGCTCTAAGGTATTCTAGAATTGTAGGGGTATGGATAGTGCTGGACCCATATATGAGGGACTGATGACCCGAGCGGGAGGACCAAGGAGGAATGTCCCTGCCGTCATCCAGTAGAAGCGACCCTTCGGTAAGTAACCAATGGACCGCTTCTACTGGGCGGGGGGACATCTGATGAGGACCTCCTATAGCAGTGTCCCCAAGAAGAGGCCGGGTTCATTATCAGTCCCTCAATGATGTGCTCAACTCTCCACAAAAAGGTAAACTGGAAGCTGCCATGGAATGGAGTTTGTAGTTGCAGGACAAATGGGAGACTAGAAGACCATGTGGCTGCCTCTACATATGTCTAGAACTGACACCTGACTTCTGAGTGCAGCTGCTAGTGGCTAGCGCTATGTCGAATAATGTGCTGTAATGCCTTGGGGAATGGAGCTGGTTGGTGGCTTTGTAAACCTCGATGATACAAGCCTTTGATGAGTGCGGCTGATGGCTAAGCTTTGGACATGGTTCCCCTAAATTGGGGCGTATGTTGATGAATAAGCTGCTAGTTTTCTTGGATGGAGCTCGGTCCTAATGATGTAGGCCTTGAGCCGGCCCTTGTCCGAGAATTATGCCATGAAGCGTTCTTTAGAATTGAGGCGGATTTGGACAAAAAGTTGGTACTATTATGTCTTTGGTTCCAGATGGAAGGTTGATCTGACTTTTGGGAGCGAGCGGTGGATCCGTCCCCTCAGGACCACTTTCGGTCTTTAGCCAGAACATACACTTAGGTCCTTGTTGACTGAAAAGAGCGTTGATTGGACACCCTCCTGGCTGTAGTGATGGCTAGAAGGAATATGATCTTTCATCGCAGAAGCCACCTCTAATGTGAATAGTTTGAACTGGTTGAGCTAATTTGACAGTGTTAAGGCTGAAAGAACCAGGTGAAGAAGCGCCAGGATGGGAATCCCGGTGCATCTGATTGGTGGTTGAAGTTAGACACCTTGCTGAGGAGGCGAACCCGCGTCCGGGTGCTTGGAGGTTGGGTAGCCCTTGCAATAGGAGAGCCAAGATGGTGGAAGCGGCTACCCTTGTCTCTTCAGTGTTACACTTCTGAGGCCCATGTCAAAACCCTCTTGGAGAAAGCGGAGTAATCTGGGGAAGGTCTGGCGGTCGGGGTTGATAGATTGTTTCCCGCACCATCCTCACAAATGCCTTCCAGGAACAGTTATAAATGTTGTTAGTTGATGTTCTCTGGGAGGCTGAGAATAGTTGCTGTCACCCTGTGCTGGAAGTAGCCTTTGTCGTTCCAGCAGTCTCCGTTCCAACAACCATCTGGTCAGTCGAATGGAGTCCCGGGTCCGGTAGGACCGAACCTGTGACAGCAGATGCGTGAAGTGTTGAGCGTCAAGGCACAGGTGGAGTATTGCAAGTTCCATGATAAGCTGACAACCAAAGGTCTCCTTGCTGCCAGAAGCAGGCGATGAGGTGATCGCATTGGCCTTTTCCTGGATTATTTTTCTCCGAGAAGCACCTTAGGGATGATTGGAGTCGATTGGATAGTATGCAGAGGAGAACCTTGAGCCATGAGGATGTCAGGGGCATCTACGCCCGAGGAAACTTCTGGGTGATGGAAGCTGCTGACATGAGCGGAAGTTGTAGGTTGTGGGATGCAAGTAAACAGGTCCCGCTTTGGGAGTTCCTAGGGATTGGCTGACAAGCTGGAAAGATTGTTAGTTTTTTGAGTTGCCATTCCGCTTCCACGACTGGCTTGAGCAGCTCAGCCAGTCCGCCAGGTAATTTCAGGCATGCCTTATGTTGACGGTCGAGCTTTAGGTGCTGTTCTGCCCAGAGTAGGATTTACGCCAGCTTCGATGTAGTTAGAGGCGAATCTCTTGACGCAGCCTGATTGTTGATATAGGCTTTGGCGATGTATTTGTCTGTTCCGGATCAACACGTGGGTGCTATGAATATGAGTTTAGAAAAGTGTTGCAAGGCCAGAAGATAGCCTTGGTCTCTAGTATGTTTATATGGAAGGAGGGCCTGATCTGTGGTCCATTGACCCTGGACATAGAGGAGAGTCCCTGTGGTGGCTCCCCCAGCCCTGTAGGCTGGCATCCATGAAGATTTCCGTCTGCTGAGGTGGAGGTACACCTTCTCCTCTCCTTCCAAGTTCGGTCGGTGCTGGTCCACCATCGGAGTTAGTTCTTCAACTGGCGTGCTTGGGATCAGGGTACGATCTTTCTTTGCCATGATCTGGTGTTGAAAAGGCTGGGAGGAGGAGGAATGTCTGGAGAGAGGCGCATGCAGTCTTCCCCATTGGATCATGGTCGAGGACCGAATAACCATCAGGCGGTGGAGACTTGCCAGCCGTAGAAGGCACGCTTCTTGGTTACAGGTTGAAGATTGTTGGAGTCTCATGATCTTGTCGCATCTTGGATGGGGAGCGAACAGAGGGCATTCTGGGTGGGTGTCTATGATGGCCCCCAGGTGTTCCCAGAGCGATTGAGGCCTTGGTTTGTGTGGCTTTGGCAAGATTCACGAGGAAGCGTGGAGTTGGAGAAGTTTCTTGGGTTCTGGGAGACATCTAAAGATTAAGCCCGTTGACTGGACTTGAGCCTGATTAGAATGTAGGTCCAGATATGGAATTAGCGATGTGAATGGACTGTTGCCTGAGGAGAAAGTGATGGGTGCCAGGAGCACCTGTGGAGAACCTACGGGGGGGGGCTGTGGGAGGCGAGATGGGAGGGAGCCCGGTACTGGAACTGGTCCTAGCCCCACTGCGAGTAATCCTGAGGAACCTTGATGTGCTGGGTTGATGAGCAACGTGCAGGTAAACCTCCTGTCAGGTCAGGAAGTTAGATAGTCCCTGGTGATTCTCTGTTATCGACCTTAGGGTCTCCATCACGGAAATGATTGCAGTTTGATGTGCTGGTTGTGAACCTCCAGAGTTTAGTATGTAAGCTGGTAGCCGTTCTTTTTCTAGTCTGGTAAAGTGAGAAAATCATGGGATCTCTCTCTTGCCGACGAACTGGTTCTATTAGCGTTGATGTTCAGCATAGATGTTGAATGGCCAGTTGTGTTCTCCCCTGGCCTTGCTGATGTTGGAGTTGACCGGGAAGGTTCCTGAACCGAGGAGGAGGGATCTTTCTGCTAATTCATATGACATAATCCACGTTTGGATGATTTCTTCGTCCAGCGATCCCGTGATGTACGTCCCACCGTTGTTGGAATAGGGTGGAGACTGACCGCCCACTGGTGGAGCGTAGTCAGGATCTGTTGTTGCGGTCCTTTTGAATCGCTGAGTTTCCCTGTTGTTTGTTGTGGGGCGAAAAGCGAATGGTTGAAGGTATTGCTGGGATTGTTGTTGTTGTTCGTTTGCTTATAAATCCCACAAGTGGAGTTATAGCGTCTGCCCTCTTCGGGAACCTTGGTAGATGCAGTTATTGAGGCCCGAGGTGTTGTTGGGCTTGGATGAGTTGGGGTCTGCCCTAGGGAATTTTGGCATGGCCTTCTTTATGATCCCTAGTCTCTATCGGGATGCGCTTCTAGTTCTTGGCCGAAGAGGGCGGTGCCTTGGAAGGAGACCCTGAAATGAGCTGCTTGGAATGGTAGTAGTCTGCCTGCCAGAGAGTTGCTGCAGCCAGGCGATCTGGGGACTGAGGCCATAGCTAGAACGCGAAACCGTCAAGAAGGCATCGAAGTTGGAATCAGCTAAGAATGATATGGTGAGGAGGTAGCCTTTCAACTCCCTCTCTGATCCCCTTGTTAGCAGGTGGGATGAGTTCCAGTAGTCTACCATCATCCCCTGCCAGCATCATGCTGGCAGGGGATGATGGGAACTGTAGTCCATAACATTTGGAGGGCCATGAGTTTGACACCTATGCCTTAGACCTATGGGAGTGTGTGCTAGTAAAACAGTGTCATCAGCATATAGTAATACAGAAATACAATGATCTGCTAATTTGGGGGTGGGGGTGGAATTCTAATCTCCACATATGCAATAAAAAAATCATTAATATAGAAATTAAATAAAAAGGGAGCTAATACGCATTCCTGTTTGACTCCTTTTTTGGTACTTATAGCTTCAGTTAGGTGCCCCTGAGGATTACATCTGATCTTAATGTAGGTATTTTGCACAAAGCCGTGAGTCATCGCAGCCAGCCAGGAGGCGCGGGAGTTTGAAACTTGAAGAGCGGCAAGCTCGGTAACGTCTCAACCCCCCCCCCCCCCCCCCAACTACGGCTCTTACCAACGCCACTGACACTCTCAACTCAAGTGATTAGGCTTAGCTTCCCGGTTCCCCATCCCCAGGCAAGGAAGGCTGCGCAAAAAACTGCTGCGGCTGGCTGCTTTTTCCTCGATGTGGTGTGGATGTTTTGTGTTTTATGTTTTTGTGTTGTGTTTTCCTGCTTCTTTAAACATGCTACGTGGAGCAAGGAGTTTTTATAGTCGGCAAGTCTTAATGCAAATTGGGCTGAAATGTGAAATGGCTATTACAGACGATTTCATACGCCTTCACAATATACCGGCAGAGGCAGCTAGGACCCTGGGGGAACCCTGGATTACAATTCCTGGTAGGAGGCTGAGACGAAGGCGGGACAGAAGGAGAAAGAGAGGGTGCCGGGCTGGTGTTTTTACTAAGCTGGGAAGGTATCAATTCAAGTCTGCACTTCCAAGCATTTTTCTTACTAATGCACGATCTCTTAACAACAAAATGGATGAACTAAGGCTACAGACTGTGAAGAGCAGGTTTGGCAAGAACAGCTGTGTTTTATTAATTACAGAAACCTGGCTTCAATCACACATTCCTGATGCGGCAGTTGAACTATCTGGCTTCACTTCTTTCCGGCAGGACAGAAGCAGTAAAGATTCTGGCAAGCTGAAAGGGGGGGGGGTTAAATCTCTATGTGAACAAAAGCTGGTGCACTAATGCAAGCATCACGGGGGGTCACTGCTCAAAGGATTTGGAAAGTATGACTGTTAGATGTAGACCCATATATCTGCCACGGGAGTTCAGTGTGGTTATCATCATTGCAGTATACATTCCACCTGATGCTAATGCTACCATGGCTTTGAGCTCTCTGTA
The DNA here is from genome assembly GCF_021028975.2 of Sphaerodactylus townsendi. Taxonomy (NCBI): domain Eukaryota; kingdom Metazoa; phylum Chordata; class Lepidosauria; order Squamata; family Sphaerodactylidae; genus Sphaerodactylus; species Sphaerodactylus townsendi. Next base: position 3,064,958 of record NC_059439.1, on the reverse strand, counting down.
CAACATTGTTGACAACCAGCAGAAAAAGCATCCTGATGCTGTGCTCATTATAGGAGGAGACTTTAATCATACTAATTTAAAAACAGTGCTCCCTAAACTCTACCAGCATGTTAGGTGCCCTACGAGAGGATCCAATACATTGGATAAAGTGTATACCAACATTAAGGATGCCTACAAGGTGATACAATTACCACACTTGGGTCAGTCAGACCATTTGTCACTGTTTCTAGCACCAGCATATATTCCACTTGGGAGGCGGGTGTTGCCTGTAATAAAGACTGTGAAATCCTGGCCTGATGATGCCTCCGAACTACTTCAAGATTGTTTTGAGACAACAAATTGGGATGTTTTCTACCACCCAGATCTGGAAGAGTATACCACTGCTGTTCTGAGTTATATCACCTACTGCACAGACACTCTTACTGTGGATAAGCGCATCCGGATTTACTCCAACCATAAACCCTGGATGACAACGGAGGTTCAGCGACTTTTGCATGACAGGAATATTGCTTTCAGATCTGGTGATGAGGCAAAATACAGTGCGGCGAGAGCCAGTCTCAAGAGAGGTATTAGACAAGCCAAGATGAGTTATAAGAGAAAAATTGAGGATTATTTTAATAATAACAACATGAGGCAGGTGTGGCAGGGGATTCAACAAATCACCAATCATAAACCAACCAATGACATCTCTGTAGATGGGGATTCTTCTTCTCTGGCAGAGCAGCTAAATCACTTTTTTGCCCGCTTTGAAACAGGTTTATCAGAAGGAGATGACACACAGCCACTAGGTGATTGCAGCTCACACCTCACTGTGGAGGAACATGAGGTGAGGCAAGTTTTGAGGGCTGTGAATCCAAGGAAGGCTGCTGGACCGGATGGTATTCCCGGTCGGGTGTTAAAGGAATGCGCTAACCAACTGGCTGGTGTTTTTACTGGGATCTTTAATCGATCTCTATCCCAGTCCACCATCCCATCTTGTTTGAAAGCTTCCACCATTGTTCCACTACCAAAGAGATTTCCTGCTGACAATCTTCAGGATTATAGACCAGTGGCACTCACCCCCATCATCATGAAGTGTTTTGAAAAACTGGTCCATAGGCATATTAGTTCTTGCCTTCCAGATACATTTGATAAACATCAGTTCGCATATCGGACTAATAGATCTACGGAGGACGCCATTGCCATTAGCCTCCACACTGCTTTGACGCATCTGGAACATCAGGGGAATTATGTGCGAATGCTTTTTGCGGACTTTAGTTCCGCATTTAATACAATCTCGCCACAAAGACTGGTGACGAAACTCGTGGATCTTGGACTCTCACATTCAATCTGTTTGTGGATTAGGGACTTCTTGTCTGGACGTTCCCAGAGGGTTAGACTGGGAAATCGGGTTTCCTCAGTTCTTACTCTAAATATGGGAACGCCACAGGGCTGTGTGTTGAGTCCTTTACTGTTCACCCTTTATACATATGACTGTACTCCTGTCTATCATAGTAACACCATTATCAAATTTGCTGATGACACAACGGTGGTGGGGCTCATCTCTGGAGGGGATGAGTCTGCCTATCGGAATGAAGTGGACCGACTGCTCTCATGGTGCAGGGAAAATAACCTGGTTCTTAACACTAACAAGACAAAGGAGCTCATAGTGGACTATAGAAGGAATAGCTCAGAAATTCAGCCCTTGACTATAAATGGAGATCAAGTGGAGCGGGTGGCTAGTTTTAAATTTCTGGGCGTTATGATTAAAGAGGACTTGACCTGGGGCGTACAGACTGCCGCGGTGGTTAAGAAAGCCCAGCAAAGACTGTACTTTCTGAGACTTTTAAGGAAGCAACAACTAGATGGAAAACTTCTGGTGTCCTTTTACCGCTGTGCTATAGAGAGTGTCTTAACCTACTGCATCTGTGTATGGTTCTCCAGTTGCACAGTGGCGAATAGGAAGGCGCTCCAAAGGGTGATCACTACTGCACAAAGGATTATCGGCTGCCCTCTTCCCTCCTTGGAAGAAATCTATAATTCCCGAAGCCTAAATAAAGCCCAAAATATTCTGAGGGACCCGTCTCATCCAGCACACTCTCTTTTCAAACTGTTACCATCTGGCAGACGATACAGGGCTCTCAGAACTAGGACAAAGAGGCTTAGAGACAGCTTCTACTCTAGAGCTGTGGCTATGCTAAACTCCGCTGCTTCATATTGATGTATTTGGGGCTGTGTAGGGATGGGTGGAGGAAGGGGAAGTGAGGATGATGTATGAGTCTGAAATTGTGTGCATCGAGGAATGCTGCTGTAAATTTCGTTGTGCGTGCACAATGACAATAAAATGCTTATGCTTATGCTTATGCTTATGCTTATGCTTATGCTTATTTTCTTATAGCACCCTTATTAAGAATAGAAGTCTCTTATCTATATTAGTTACGGCAAGTTTGTTTCAGAGATTGTTCCTGGGTACCAAATCGAAGGCCAATTTAAGATCAATAAAGGCCAGATACAGGGATTTGTATTTATTCGACTTATACTTGGCCATTAGATGGTTTAAAATCACACTATGGCCTTCCCTAAAGCTGGCCTGCTCTTCTTCGAATAAGATCTTGTTGAATCAACCAGTCACTCAGTTTCCATGCAAGTGTCTTGCATATTGCTCGCTCACCATGCTTAATAGACTTATAGGTCTATAGTTTGCTGGTTCTTTTCTATTCCCATTTTTAAAATAGGGACAATAATTGCTGTAACCCAGTCTTTAGGAATTATGCCAGATCTGTCTATAGCAGTAAAGAGTGCTGAAAGGAGTCAGTCAGTCTATATAGTTAATTAGGTGATCTGGGTGGATCAAGTCTATTCCAGGAGCCTTCCCATTTTTCAATGAAGTAATCAATTTGTCTTTTTTGAGGAGGATACTGGAGGCCAGTGTGGAGAATTGCAGATATTTTTATCTGCTCGAGGCAAGTCTTCCGTTGTTGCATACAGATATCTAAAATAATCCTCCCATATGGCTGGGGTAATTACTTCTTTCGTTAACCTGATTCCCGGTCCTAATAGCCAAATTTAATTGGGCCCAGTCTTTCATCATGGATATTTTATTTTTCTGCCACATCATAGCCTTATAGTTCCTTTTCTGAGTTTTCAGTTGTATATTTAATTCCTCTGAAGGAGTACATCTAAATCTTTGGAATAGATCTCTTAATACCTTCTTGGCTATCTGACACTCACTGTCAAACCATGATTTAAAATGCATTTTCTGTTCTTTCTGATGTCTATGTATGCTGGGCTGATTGTTTAACATAATCCGTTTCATTTCACTAGCCAGGAGTTCATATGCAGCTATACAGGTATCTTCAGTCTCTTTAGCTAGTATTCTAGAGAGTTGTTCTTTCCCTAAGCCCAAACTCATGTATTGTTTCATATTCTTATAGTAGACTCATTCCATCTGGCCTTACAGTGCATGTTCTCATACGGAAGTTCTTGTACAAATCTGTCTTGGATAATACCAACAATGGAATTTTAAATCTCATTTCAAGAGGTAAATGATCGCTATTGTAATATGTGGAAACCTGGAAATTCTCAACCATGTGCACCATCTCCTCAGAGACCAAAATGTAATCTATTAAATTTGTCCCCTGAACAGTAAATTCAGCTGGTTGGTCCGCAGGATAGGAACCATTAAGTATTCTGAGATCGATGTATTTTTGAAGGCTTTCACAGACGGATTCAACTGGTTGTGATGGGTTTTCCGGGCTGTGTGGCTGTGGTCTGGTGGATTTTGTTCCTAACATTTCACCTTCATCTGTGGCTGGCAACTTCAGAGGTGTATCACAGAGGGAAGTCTGTTACACACTGTGATGCCAGCCACAGATGCAGGTGAAACGTTAGGAACAAGATCCACCAGACCACGGCCACGCAGCCCAGAAAACCCACCACAACCAGTATTCTGAGATTGTTTGAATTGACTAATCCAATCAGTTTTCCTCCAGCATAATTATACTTGGTATCTTTTGAGTATATCCTGACTGAAAGATCCGTATTGTTATTCACAAACCTTAACGGATCAAAAATCTCCTGCCTACTCCCTATTCTTGCATTGAAATCAGCCCCCAGAATAAAATAGAGGGTTGGATAATTCTTCATTAGCCAGTGTATATATTTTCCCAGGCCTTCCCACAGTTGATCTATCTGAGCTTTTAACTTAGCAGGGAGTAAATAAACATTGACCACCGGATAACTTCTTTGCTTAAATCAATAACACAGCCATAGCGTAATGGGAGTAAGAATCTAATTCTTCTATCTTCACTTCTAATGAAGTTGAGACCAGAATACCCAACCCCCCCTCCCTTTGCCCTTCCCCTGGAAGGTGGCTCTGCAGGGAAATCATAGATTTCGTAACCAGACAAGGATGAAGATTCTAGGCACCAGGTCTCTTGTGCTAATATAACATTAAATTTCTTTAGAAAGTTACAAGTGTTCAAATCCATACTTCTTACATTCCATGACACAAGCGTTAATGAAGATAGATGCCTTATTCAGAGATCTAGAAGTTGTTCTACATAGTCATTTGATGTTAAGCTGGTCCAGTTGCCCACGATCATCCAGGCAAATACACCCATCATTCTGTCATTTCCTATTTTCTCCCAGTACTCTTCTTTCATTAGGTGTTCTTTCATCATATCTCTCAATAGGTGGTAGGAGCAGCAGTGGCTTAATGGCTAAGAGCAAGAGTACTATAATCTGGAGGAACCGGGTTTGATTCCCTGCTCTGCTGCGTGAGCTGTGGAGGCTTACCTGGAGAATTCAGATTAGCCTGTGCTCTCCCAATAGACACCAGTTGAGTGACCTTGGGCTTGTCACAGTTCTTTGAAGCTCTCTCAGCCCCACCCACCTCACAAGGTGTTTGTTATGAGGGAGGAAGGGAAAGGAGATTGTCAGCCCCTTTGAGTCTCCTTGCAGGAAAGAAAGGGGGGATATACATCCAAACTCTTCTTCTTCATATCCAATGGGGTAGGTAAATGTGATAATTCAGCCAATCCTTGGGCCCATGTTTTTCCCTCTTCACATAATTCATTGTTTAATATCTGGCTTGGCCATCTATCAGTTTCTAAGAACATAAGAACATAAGAACAAGCCAGCTGGATCAGACCAAAGTCCATCTAGTCCAGCTCTCTGCTACTCACAGTGGCCCACCAGGTGCCTTTGGGAGCTCACATGCAGGATGTGAACGCAATGGCCTTCTGCGGCTGTTGCTCCCGATCACCTGGTCTGTTAAGGCATTTGCAATCTCAGATCAAAAGAGGATCAAGATTAGTAGCGCATAAATCGACTTCTCCCCATAAATCTGTCCAAGCCCCTTTTAAAGCTATCCAGGTTAGTGGCCATCACCACCTCCTGTGGCAGCATATTCCAAACACCAATCACACGTTGCGTGAAGAAGTGTTTCCTTTTATTAGTCCTAATTTTTAACCCCAGGATTGTCAATGGATGTCCCCTGGTTTGACCATTGTGAGAAAGACAGAAAGATGTCTCTCTGTCAATGTTTTCTCCCCCATGCATAATTTTGTAGACTTCAATCATTGCCCCCCTCTGCCGCTTCCTCTCCAAACTAAAGAGGTCCCAAACGGCTTCGCAGCCCAGCCTCTCCTCATAGGAAGGTGCTCCAGTCCCTCAAGAATCATCCTTGTTGCCCTTTCTTCTGCACTTTTTCTATCTTCTCAATATCCTTTTTGAGATGCGGCGACCAGAACTGGACACAGTACTCCCAAGTGTGATTAGCACCACGGCTTTATATAAGGGCATGACAATCTTTGCAGTTTTATTATCAAGTCCTTTTCTAATGATCCCCAGCATAGAGTTTGCGTTTTTTACAGCTGCCATGCATTGAGTTGACATTCCCATGGAACTATCAACTAAGACGCCTAAATCCCTTTCCTGGTCTATGACTGATAGCACTGACCCCTGTAGCGTGTATGTGAAGTTTGGATTTTTTGCCCCTATGTGCATCACTTTACATTTTGCTACATTGAACTGCATTTGCCATTTCCCTGGAGTCCATAATTCCACCTAATTCTATCAAAGGTCCGCTTGGAGCTCTTCGCAATCCTTTGTGGTTCTCACCACCCTACATAATTTGGTATCATCTGCAAACTTGGCCACCACGCTACCCACCCCTACTTCCAGGTCATTTATGGTGTCCCGACCCCCAGGTTGAGAACCACTGCCCTAATGCATCTTCTGATGCAAAAATTAGTATAAGACCCTGTCTAATTTTCGGGGAAACACGGTAGGTATTCCTACCAGTACTTGCTCAATCACTTTGCCCAAGAAGGAGACATTTGCTAGAGGGAGCCAGGTGTCAAGTTCTTTTGGGTCCAGGCATTATTCGTATTTCAGGACTTCATACTTTCAGTACTACCTCCTTCAAAGTAATTGGACTTACACTTTCCTTCTGCAATTCCCTGAGTTCATTGAGATAAATCAAAGGGAATCATTTATATGCTGAAATATTTATAAACTCCCTTTCTCTGAGCTTAAGGCCATTGCAAGTTCAAATAAAAATACAAAATACAGCTGACCCTCACACAATTCCACCTTTCCCTACAACATTGCTTGGACCCGAAACCCCACTAAACCCACAGCAAACGGAGTAGCCTGGCCGTGCCTCTGGAAGACTGCGAACTGCTCACTGGCTCCGGGAACCCAGGCACCATTTACGGCTGATGCCGGACAGGCTGCCCTAAGCTGGGAACAAGTCCGAACTGGTGTGTCAGGATAGAGATGAGACTGGAGTGCAGAGAGGCAAAGGCTGAGCACTCCCAGATGGGTTGTCCACCTCCTCAGGCTGCAATAACTGAAATTTACCCAAGCAACTGAGATTCAGTAGTGTGCGTGCACTGCTGAAGTAGAGAAATCTGAACTGTGGCAGATGCAAGAAACCAGCAGAATGCCTTGCACGTCAGTTGCAGCAACTTTCTGAATGTCCCAAGTCGGTATCATCAAGGGTAATTTAAAGCAACACTTCCCCCTTAGAAGAGTTCACTTTGACAGCATTGAGGGTTCCGAAAAAACCCCTGGATTCAAAGGTCTCACACTCAGTGCTGAGGGGTGCTGCCCAAAGATTTCGAGGTGCCCAAAGCCCCAGGAGGGTAGAGTGCTGCACTGGGGAAGTCCTGAATGAGGGCGAGGAACCAATCAAGGGGGGGGGGGGCACCTAAAATATAGTGAGGGCACAAAGGGAGACGGCAGGCTGGGAGTATGGAAACGATCCGCAGGGGCCGGTTACAGAGAGTAAAGCAGTGTGTGTGAGCAAAGCATCCTGAACACGACACCATGGCCATGTGAATGGAAACACTCCTCTAAGGCACTGGAAAAACTGCCTGGCCCATTTCAGGGTGCTGAGCAGCAAGGAAGCCTGCTGGGGTTACACAGCTCCCAGGAACACTGCCCTTGTCTGCATAGGTCAGTGATGGCGAACCTATGGCACGGGTGCCAGAGGTGGCACTCGGAGCCCTCTCTGTGGGCACACACAGAGTTCGTCATGTGGGGGGCACAAATCACCCCCACAGACATACACATCAAGGCTGGCCTGGGCCACTGAGCACAACGTGCGCACACCATGATGAGCAGGGAGGACTCGGCTGGCGGGCCTGGTGCCTGTGCTCCGGGTGGCTGCTGCCCGAGGGGGGGCACAGAGGAGGCAGAGATACTAGAGAGGCACGGAGCGGTGCGCGCGGCACTTGCTGGAGGCTAGAGCAGGCTGGCCCCTGCTCAAGCGGGTGGGGCGGAGGAAGAGGGAGCCAACCGTTTTTTCCTAAACTAAAACCTCAGCATTCAGGTTAAATTGCCGGGTTGGCACTTTGCGATAAATAAGTGGGGTTTGGATTGCAATTTGGCACTCGGTCTCAAAAAGGTTCGCCATCACTGGCGTAGGTACATACAACTGTGAGAAGCTGTGAGAGACACACATGTTCTCCTCACCAAGATCAGGTATCCTTCTAATTGTACAAATGCACTTGGAATTGAGAACTGTATATGACCACAACATGCCCACCTTGTATTTAAAAGCATTTCACTAATTTGAAAAGACAAAATATTCATGGAATTTTTTTCAGTACTCCCCTAATTTTCCAAACTTTCTCTCAGACTTTTTTTTTAAAAAAGGACATCAGGAAGGGGATTTTTCCACCCCTGCATTTTACAGGGTTTTTATGAGCCTTCACATCTCTAGTAATGACAGACCCGTGGCCCTCAAAAAGGTCATAAAGTTCTGGATCACAACATTTAACCATTCTGTGGAATGAATATTAATGTCTCCAAGGACCAAAAGCTATGGAAACCTCAACATGAGATCACAGACTAGATCCAGCAGCCCCAGGGGGGAGGGAGGGGATGCAACTGGGAAGAGAAGTGGATGGTGCACTGATGGAATCTCAAATATGTCCAATATCTTAAACACCAGGTATATAAACCTGAAAGCCAAGCTGTGGCCTATAAAACAACTGGAAAGAGTAACAGAACCCTGACAGACAATGGCAAATTCCTCTCCACATAATGTCATCAAAAGTTTCGGCCAAGGTGGCACAGCTACATATCAAATTCTGATACACAGCCCATTAGAGCGGATCAAAAATTCTGCACACCTATCCTTGTTGCTTTTCCTGCCTGAAAACTCCTCCTGTGAAATTCACCTTCATTTCAAACTGGAACATTGGCAGCCATTTTGAACTCCAAAATGTTTGACAACATATTGTGAGGAAATCTTGTGAGATCTTGGCAACTTAAACTTTAAAAAAAAATAACGCCCCCCTATTTTTATTTTGTTTTTGTTTTTCTGCAAGCCAGGGGATTTGAAGAAACATCCAGCGTGTAGAGGTTAAGAATGATGGAGTAATGGACACCTTCTGAGGTACCAAAACCACTGCCAGACCATATCATTTTGCCTCTGTTGTAATTCAATGCAACCAATCATAAAGGCTATTCATGGTGATTTCAGTCAAAAATAATCATGATCACTTATTTAAACCATGAATATCCCTCCATACACACACAAAAATCAGAACCAGGATCAATCCACCAACTAGGATGCCTGTGTGGAGGAGAAGGGCTGCCAATGGCAATGCACACACCAGGGGGCAGGCTTGGGTCATGGCCTTCAGGGGAACCCCCACCCACCATGTTCAATCCCTTCTCAGGATAATTGACAAGCTAAAAGATATAGGACAACGGTTTAAAAACACTCAACATTGATAAAAACAGCTCAAATCATACAATAGAAGCAATAATTTTACACACACCGAACAAATTAAAGATCCCAACTATATTTAAGATTCAGATTTGAACAGTCCAACAGCCACCATCAGAAGGATGTTTCTATAGGCCTTTGTAAAGACTACCCAACCTTGTTCTGAGTGAATTCTGTCCTTGTCTCAAACTTGAGTCTCTGGAACAAGACCCTCATATAATCATGTAACTGAGATTACCCTTGGTCAGAACCAGACAATTTACAGCAAATGAGATTTATTACAAAGAAAAATAAAGAAAAATGCCAAACTCTTGAAACATTATCAAATTCAAATCCTAGAAACATAATCCAAAGTACATCATAAAACACTGAAGAAAGGGAAAAAGGAAGATGGCGCCTATAATAATAGTCTACAGTTATAGGAAATGAAGGTCACTAAACTGCTGAAACCAAACAAGGCATTGTCCCGAAAGAGCTTTCCGAAAGGTGGGCAAACTTTCCCCTTCTCAAACAGAAATGAGAAGACAAGCCTCCTCCACCTCAGCTAGAAAAATGTCTAAGTAACTCATTTGAAACCCATGCCTCCTCCTGAAGTCAGCATCTGAAGATGCCCCAAGCGCTAATTTTTAAATGTGAAATAAACATAGAAGTTGACGGGCAAGTTTCCGCTCTGCAATATCCACCAAGGGGTGCTTGTGCATGAGGGTTCTGAGCCAACTGAATCATTCAGTGAAAGAACAATTGCTCCTCCCTAGCATTGTAAGCAAGCCGCGTGGCGTAGTGGTTAAGTGCTTGCACTGCCACTCACATGGTCAGGAGTTCGAGCCCCCTGTGGGTCAGATATCCTGGCAGCTGGCTCATGGTCAATTCAGCCATCCATCCATCCATGGCCAGGGAAAGCAATGGCAAACTACCATTGAAAGTCAGTCTATAAGCAAACAAGGTAAATTTGCAGGACAGCCTCAAACCTGTGCTTAAAAAAAATCTGTGCTTTTTTTAGTTTTAAGTCAGCAATTGTATAGAACTTTGCAAGAGAAACAGAAATTAAGCTTAATTTGGCTTTCAAGTAATTAGTGACTCTATAAGGTTATTATGAAATAAACCTTATAGAATTTTCCAGCAGCTATCTGACAAGTAGGCTAGTCAGTGTGAGGAACTACTCTTTGGGCCAAACTAGACATCATCACTGTATTCACGGTTCTGACCAAACCTGACCTATAGATGCCAATGCCAGAGATGAATTTGGTAATTTAAAAGTGTTTAAAGTGAGCCTGTGGTGCAGCAATCTTCTCTACCCTCCCCTCACCTTCTCAATGCTGAAACAACCGGGCGGGGTGGGGGATCACCTGGTTCCGCCAAACGGTGGGGCTGTTCATAGCATTTTTAAACATCTCTAAAATAGCTTTGGCATCTTCAGTTTAAAAGTCCCCTGTGAGCTAAATGAAGGGAGGAGATCAGAGCTGTTGCTAGCAGCAAGGACAGTCGGAGCAGGTGTCTGAAATAGGACCAGCTGAAGATGCAGAGTTCTGGTCACCATACTGCAAAAAGGATATTGCAGATCCGGAAAAAAGTACAAAAGATGGCAACCAAGACAATCAAAGTGTTGGAACACCCCCTCCAAGGAGGAAAGGCTGAACAGCCTGAGACTTTTCATTTTAGAAAAAAAAAGATGACTGAGGAGGGGAACATGGTATAGGTTTATAAAATAATTCACAGAATGAAGACAGGAGATAGAGGGCAATTCTTCTCTCTCCCATAATAATAGAACTCAGAAAAAATCCAATGTCGCTGAGGGGTTATACATTAAGGACAAATAAAAGAAAATACTTATTGATCCGGTTTACCCGAGTGATTAAATACTGGAAATCCACTGTCAGACAATACACCTGACTAGACGAACCTCTGGTCTTATCCATAAGAGCCATTCTTATGTACTTTACACAGCATTTTGGCTTTCCTGTTTTCCAGTTTCACACAACAACATACTCAGATTTCCAGCAAAGGCTTGCCTATCATCTGATGATAAATTCATGCAAGTTACACTGAATGTCAGTGATAGGAGTACTTCAGTAACGAGGAACAATCAGCAGCCGTTATTCAGACAGAGGGATCCAGGGACCATAAAACGAGGGCAGCCAAAGATCCAGGATCTGTGCAGCAATCAATGTCAGCTGCCTCTCCAGAAATGCCTTTTTAAACATGCTCTGAAGCACCTGCATACCTTTAAAAAGATATGTGCCTCTGTGTGCGCACATTACAAACTTCAAATGCCAATATTCTAATGAGAAAAAAAACAACTCATCATGAATTTTCATATGGATTAACTTACCTGCTACAGAGTTTGGCCGTGGCATCAGGTAGAGCGGAATGGATTGTACTGACTGAGATAAAACTGTCTCTAAGCTCCTTTCAGGGATTTTATTCAGACTGTAAGTAGAGGCCGCCATGTTTTCATCTACTCGGTATAAACAAGAGTCAATGCTGGACTTCTGAGATTGCCAGGGCTTCAAGTTGCCTCCAGATCCCATTTCTTTACTGCTCTCCCCGCCATATTTTGCACGATCCACATTTTCTGAATAGCTTGTCAGTGTTGCTGTAAGAAATAAACAGGAAGAGCCTGAGTGGCAAAGGAAGCAGTTGTTGCAGAGGTGTTCTTTTTAGGGAGAGGTTTGAAACATCAAGAAAAATGGAGGGGGCTTATGGAACCTGTGAACTGGTTTCCCAGCTCTTTACACTCCTACGAACAACAGTCCTGTGACCCTCAACTGGGTCCCTCAGCTTTAAGATATTTGATTTTTTTCATGATCTGCTCCTAGTCTGAGGGCTCTTAGATGAATTGTTTTAGATCACTGAATGTTTCGTGTGGTTCTGGTGCTCATGATTTGTTTAATTTAATGATAATTTAATGTTTTTTATTATTTTTATTGTCCTGGGTTGGGCGTTACCTTGAATGAGGTGGCACCAAGATTCCCTTAAAAATGAAGAACCCCTCTTTCCCCTTGCCTGGGAAAAGCGCCCCCAGAGGAAAATATGTATATTTGTTAAAAACAGTAGTACAATAGAGCAGCAAGTTTCAAACACTCTTTCAAAGAAACAACACTGTGTTCCAGGGGTAATTGGCCATGCTGGCAGGGGCTGATGGAAATTGTAGTCCACAAACATCTGGAGAGCCGAAGGTTGCAGACCCCTGTGTTCTAATTATCTCCTTGCTCTCACATGGATGGCCAGGATGGCCTGATCTCATCAGATCTCTGAGACTTATCAGGGTTAGTCCTGGTGAGCACTGACTGGCATACCACCAAGGAAGAAGAGGAAGAGAATGGCAAACCACCTCTGTTAGTCTCTGCCTTGTAAAGCCAACTGGGTTGCTATAACCTGGTAACACTTCACACACACAATCCGCTCTTTGCTGGGGGAAATGGGGGATACCAGCTAAGATGTGGGGCACAAGTCTTCTCAGCTCAGGACCACGTGAAAGCCACCAGGGTTGCTTCTGCTGAACTGAGCATTTGTTGGGGATGCTGACAACCATGGTTCTGCTGGCTGGCTCTTAGTATGATGTCCGCTCTGGACAGGTTATTTTGTCACAGTTTGCCATTATCATTATGATTATATTTGTATTCATTATATTTAGCTGGGTATATTTCCTGAGCTTCCCAGCAGTTGAATTTTGGATTTACATTGCAATATCTCTGTTTTAGGACAAGGAGTTCTTTACAGGAACAGGTATTCTTTGCAGGAACAGATAAATTCAGTTGAAAGCCAGCATGGTATCGTGATTAACAGCAGTGAACTCTAATCTGGAGAACCAAGTTTATTTTTATTTATTTATTTATTATTTAAATTTATAGACCGCCCCATCCCAGAGGGGCTCTGGGCGGTGTACAACAATATCAATATGTATACAACATGTAACAAGGGTCACAATAGTGACCATTTACTAAAATCCATTAAAAACCATTAAAAACCATTTAAACAGCAGTCAAAACAAAACAATAGTAACAGCGTCCCATGACCCAATTCATTAAAGCCTCCCCAAAAAGGAGGGAACGGCCGGGCTCCTTCCTAAAAAGAATAACAAATATGTATATAAGAATGGAACTGTAAAAATTAGGGAGCAGAGGAGCAGAGCAAAGGAGGGGGGTGCACCTCAGCGACTGGGCACTCCAAAGGCCCGGCGGAACAACTCGGTCTTGCAGGCCCTGCGGAATTCACCAAGGTCCCGCAGGGCCCGGACAACTGGAGGGAGAGTGTTCTACCAGGCCGGGGCCAGGGCCGTAAAGGTCCTGGCCCATGTGGAGGCCAGCCGCATCATTGAGGGGCCAGGAACCACCAGCAAATTGGCCTCTGCCGAACGCAGAGGCTGAGTAGGGGCATATGGGGTAATGCGGTCTCTAAGGTACGAGGGTCCCAGGCCGCGTAAGGCCTTAAAAGTCAAAACCCACACCTTGAAGATGATTCGGAATTCCACTGGGAGCCAATGCAGCTGACGCAACACAGGCTGAATATGGTCATGAAAGGCGCCCCCTGTGAGCGCCCCCTGTTTGATTCCCCACTCAAATGTGCAGTGGACTCTAATCTGGAAAACTGGATTTGTTTCCCTGCTTTTCCGCATGAAGCCTGCTGAGTGGCCTTGGGCTTGTCACCGTTCTCTCAGAACCCTCTCAGTTCCACCTACCTCACAAGGTGTCTGTTGTGGGGAGAGGAAGGGAAGGAGTCTGTAAGCCTCTTTGAGGCTCCTTATAGTTGAGAAAAAGTATGGTATACATTCAAACTTTTCTTCTTGTCTAGTCAAGATCTTGACCTTTCTGACCTATAAATACCAGGAAACAGTTCTCCACTGGATCATTTGGCGCTTTGATCCTTTAGGGACTCTACCCATTTATCGTGACTGCATTTATTTTGGATGCGGGCTGTAATACACACACCGGAGGGCTGAAGGCAGCTGATGGCCCAGGCACACACCCCACACACGCACACTCAAGCTTTCCAGGCTAATCCTGTCAAGAAATTGTACACTGCCACCTTTGAGGGAAAATTTATCATGGTGAGGCTTCTTAACAATAAACCAAACAAGAATTCATTTACGGGATTTCTCGATTTGATGGTACAGAGAGTTTTTATGCTTTTCTTTTCCTTAGGCAGGAAATACTTGGATGGTACAGACAGTTCTTAACAATTTCAGCTTAGCTGTTTCAATTAAAATGTTGTTTCAGCTCAAAATAGATCTTCATATACTCAGTTGCTTCCTTCAGGATAAACGTTCCTACATAGATCCCAAACAAGTACCTAAACCACCCACCCTTTCCTCCTCAGGGTATCACACGGGGCTGGAACAGAGCAAGCTTTGGGGTCTCTCTAAACTCACTCTAATGCCAATTATAAAACACGCACTTTCAGAGACTCTCCGGTCCCAGATCTAAGTGCAGCCTCCTCAGAGACTATAACCAAGCCCTTCATGTGGTCTTAGAATTGTCCCCATGAATAGGTATTCCCCTGGACTTGAGACTCAGATATCCTTATAGTCACCCTGGCCTCCCTAATTTCCTTCTCCAACACCTGGCTACCTAGCCCCTGGTGAATTAATCTCCCTTTCTCTCAGCTTTGAGAGCCTTTTTGTTTTTTCTGGCACTCTGCCTTTCGCAAACTGTTTTCTGCATCACTTTGGTTATGACAGTCTCTCTCTGACGGACTCTCTGACTCTGTATCTCTGTCTGTGTGCCCCTATCTCCCCAGCCGAGCACACGCCCTCTGGTCCTTATAGCTAACTGCAACTCAGCCAGCCAATCAGGGGGAGCTCTGGGTTAACTCATTGTGCTCCAGTTCTGTCAAAGCTGCCTCTTCAAATTAACCTGTTTTTTTCAGTTGCCCGTCACAGAGGCCTTTGTGGATTGCTGGCACTTATATCACATGGATGTTAAGTACTTGTAGAGCAATTTTTCTACTATTGATTCTATTGCTTTGTTTTAAAAGGTATGCAATCTAAAAATTATACAGATACAATTTTAGTGATGTACATAACTGTAGCAGTAATTTATTTGAATTTATTATTGTTATATTTTTAGGAGATTGCAATTAGTCTTTTGTCAACACATTTCACCCACTGTAAACAGATGGTATGAATATTTTAAGGTGGGTAGAAAAACTTTAGCCTGAATATGCCTTATAATTATATTCTTATAGAATCATATTTTTATAGCATCGGAACATGTTTTATTCCATTTGCCATTTTATCAATAAGTCTGCTTAAGGACTATTCAATTTATGTTCAATAAATTTCCAGGATGTCATGATTAGAAGAAGAAGAGGAAGAAGAGTTTGGATTTATATCCCCCCTTTCTCTCCTGTGGGAGACTCAAAGGGGCTTACCCTTCCCCCCTCACAACAAACACCCTGTGAGGTGGGTGGGGCTGAGAGAGCTCCGAAAAGCTGTGACTAGCCCAAGGTCACCCAGCTGGCGTATGTGGGAGTGCACAGGCTAATCTGAATTCCCCAGATAAGCCTCCACAGCTCAGGCAGCAGAGCGGAGAATCAAACCCGGTTCCTCCAGATTAGATACACGAGCTCTTAACCTCCTACGCCACTGCTGCTCCGTTATTATACTAGATTATACTAGATTGCTTCTCATAGATGAACAACTCCTGCATACAGCCATGACAGTGAAGTTCTGTGCAGCTGCATAAACAATTCATCAGTCACTCATGATTTAAATAATTTTTACATAAGGGAATTTTATTGATGCTTATCACTTATCTATATGTTTCTTGATCTATTTTGCATAGTGTTTATGCTGGTCTATGATTGGATCAATAAACAGAGATGGACATTCCTGTTTTTCAAGCATTGGCAAATTAATTGTTTTCATAGCTACTCAGGGGAAGTTGTATGTTATGGTTGTTAAAAATCTTTCTGAATGTTTGAATAACCATTAATACACACGAAAAACATGTCAAACATATTGCTCTTTTTCAATGTAGATCCTCAGATTTCCTAAAAGGATTGTCTAGTTGCTGAACAGGATATTGATATTGTATTTATATTCTCGATCTGTTTTTTCTTGTGCTCACTGTGCAGATCTATTTTTTTTGTTCACCTCTTCAGGCTGTGGAAGTGGCAGCTCCTCCCACAAGAAGTCTCGGAGATTAGTGCTGGGGGCAGCTTTACAGTTATGCCCTGGATGGTCCAGCGGTCTGCAACCTGCGGTTCTCCAGATGTTCGTGGACTACAAATCCCATCAGCCCCTGCCAGCATGCTTGTAGTCCATGAGCATCTGGAGAGCCACAGGTTGCAGACCCCTGGTCCAACTCCAGGCTAATCCAATCTCATCAGATTTCAGAAGCCGTAGCCCTGGTTAGTACTTGGATAGGAGACTCCAAGGAAGCCGAGGGTTGCTGTGCAGAGGAAGGCAGCAGCGAACCACTGCTGTTCATCTCTTGCCTAGAAATCTCAACAGGGTCGTCATAAGTGGGCTGCAATTTGGTGGCCCACTCCACCACCCTCCCTGGGGCAAAAACCCGAGATGTCACAGAGAGGCTGACAAGACTTGTCAAGCCCATTGATCATTACATCTTCCTTTTGATTCATGTGGGAACAAATGAAATTGTAAGACGTAGCTTTCAGGACATAAGAAGGGAAAATGTGGACTGGACAATGTTACTGTTAGATGGATTTGCAATTGGTTGACTGACCAAACCCAAAGAGTGTTCATAAATGGCTCATCATCTTGCAAGTATCAGACTGCTGGACTAGAAGGACTCTGGTCTGAGCCAGCAGGCTCTTTCTTATGTTCTTCAGAAAGGTGGTGCCAGTACTGTTTGCTCAGTCTCAGAAGCGAGCCTTTTCGGTTCATCAGAAGCCCCACACGTACAGTGTTCCGCAAGCAGGCCACTCACCAATGATGCCACTGTCTCTGCTCTCCAAAGTAGAAGTGGGGCTGGTGACAGCTCCATAGCTGCAGTCCTTGGCTGTGGCATCCGTGGCACTGGCGGGAGGGAGAGTGGAGCAGGGACTGCTGGCCGGAGGCGAAGCGGTGCTGCTGGTCAGTGTTGAACAGGGGCTTATCCGCTGGGACACTGCCGAGGACTGCAAATTAAAAACAGACAAACGTCACTGACATGGCACGCAGGTGCCTCCCAGGGCTCCTTTTTGAGACTCTACGTGATGGAGTGACAAAGACCCCTGGCTATTAGAGTGCTGCAGTAACTGAACTGATATAAAAAGCTCTTATTTTTCCTTTCACGGTAGCCTGGTTACAAAATATACTTAAAATCTTGCAAAGAATGGCCATCCTGCTTCTGGGCAGCCTGAGACCCTTTTGGGGTGGCTTTCCTGGTCCTCTCCATCGAGGACCTGTGAAAGGAGCTTTTTCGCACACACGGTTTGTTCTTGATTTAATATATGAGGTCGTCACGGTTTCTGCCCTTTTTTCGCACACACTTGAGCCGTAATGTGGCCCAACCCCTAATCTGTCACTCATTTCAGCCTTTGTCTCAAATTTTTCCTGTCGCTCGATAATTGTGCAACTTTCTTGGATAAAACGGATTCCCCCCACAATCTGGTGCCTAGGTACAAAATGCAACTGGAACAAGCAACTGCGAGGGATCACGCCCACTGTGTGATGCGATTTCCTCCAACCAATCAGGATGCGGTAGAGCTTGCCAGTTGCGTGCGCACATTTCACTGTTTCGTTTCCGTCTCACTCTCCTCCCGCCCCTCCTCGCGGTCGCTCATGCAGTGCATTATTTCCAACACCACCCTGATATCTTGAGATAGCGAGTTCTCAATGCAGTGGTACACTGAGATAGTGAAATCACGCTGACTCGTTAGCTCGTTAGCTCGTGATGATGGGGGCCAAGCGTCACATGGAACACGCCCTTGGACGGCACAACAGCCAATCGGAACTCTCGTTTGTACTGCATTCCAGGGCAATGCAAAACCAAGGGGTTTCTGAAGCAACAAGAACATCCACAACAACCTGGTGATGTGTGAATGATCTCGAGCGACGAAACAGCAACAAAAAGGTCAGGATGTCGATGCGGAGTGCCTTAGTTCAAGAACAAACCGTGTGTGTGAAAAAGCCCAAAGGTCTCAGCCCAAAAAAGCCCAAAGGTCTCGGAGGGGTGAAGGCCCAAGACTCCATTGTTTCTTGGGTAGGCTGTGAGAGCGAGGGGAATTCCTGCAGTACGATCAGGAAATCCCTCGCAATCTGGTGCAGCAGAGCCTATGCAAAATAGATGCACCGAGCCCAAGGTAA
This sequence comes from Sphaerodactylus townsendi, assembly GCF_021028975.2. Lineage (NCBI taxonomy): Eukaryota > Metazoa > Chordata > Lepidosauria > Squamata > Sphaerodactylidae > Sphaerodactylus > Sphaerodactylus townsendi. Next base: position 3,046,479 of record NC_059439.1, on the reverse strand, counting down.
AGAATCTGCTAAAAAAGTTTAAAAAGTCAAAATTACTGTAAAAATCCACTGGCTCTGAGGGCCCATAAGAAAAAACCTGCTCTCCCTAACAGGCAGGAAAAATACTGGGGAAAAGATGGATGCCAAGGCTTCAACAGGAAGTGGAAAGTTTTAGTTTCCTGCCTCCCTGAAGAAGGGTTGGAAATCATCCATCCAAGATGCCCTAAGTCGCCTCCAGGAGAACATCTAAACCCACATTATATTCAGTACTGACACCTATTCAGCGCAATAGACCTTTTCAGATTAATAGCTTCTCATCCGGTCTTCCCCTTGTCCCATGGAGACTTGAAGCAGGTACAACAAGGAAATGCAGGGAAGGGGATGGGTCACGCTCCGGCAGAAGAGCCACCCAAGGCTACCAAAGTGCAGAAAGATTCCAGCTGGGAGAACAAAGCCAGCTGAAGGTCCCACTCAAAGTTAAGAATCAACTGGGAGCCATAAAGCAGGGAAGCATAAAGTGGCAGAACAAAAACTCTTCTTTTGGGACGAGAAAGGACTGTTCTTTCAAAGCTTGGTTTAGGTTGAGGCCTGCTAAAAGTGATAAGACAGAATTCAACTGTGCTGTGTGTTAGCAAAAATTCCAGAGCTCTGACCTTTTGCTAACTGATAGGAACCCCAGTGTTGGAAATTAAACATACGGCTCCATGCGTCACTCCTTGGGACATTAAGCTTGTTAAAAGACATTCTGTCTTGTTATCTCGTCCAGACCTTTAAGATCAGCTGGTCAGCAATCGAATATATAACTATCTGAGATAATGAGGTATCAATTTGATTCATCGTTGGGCCCCTGACCACCTTAACTCTTTGCCATAAAGATGGTTTCCCAGTTCTAGCAATTTGTGCTTCATTGAGTCTTACAACACGATTACAGATTCACCATTTTGGATCTTGCCAAGTGTGCTCCGCATGCCAGAAACTATGGCTGCCTGACACCCTGGAACTCTGCTCTGGACTGAGTGGTCTCTTTGCAGCGGAAGAACAACTTGGACTTGGAAATATCCTGCTTTGACATTTTGCTCTGAATCAGTTCAGTTATTACGTAGCTGGTTCCCACTGGGAACAGGGTGCTTTGTTTTATTCCTCACTGCCAGTGCTCTTTCACTGGTATTCTTGTGCAATTTTAATAAAATTCCTTTTAATCATATTTTAAGGTGTTTCTAACTTCAGCTTCTGACCCCTTTGGCTACATACTACCAGGTTAAATATTTTGTGAAAACTATCTCTGCAGGAGGTCTACCTTGCAGGGCTGGCTTTTTTGTTTGTGCTCCTGGAAAGACGAGAAGTTTGTCTTTTCGCTTCTGGTTGTTGGGAAAGATCAAAGAGCTGTGGGTAGCACTACAGGTCTGGAGTGTGTGTGACTGAAGTGATTTAACTGGTTCTGGGTGATTTAACTGGTTCTGTTCAGGTCTCTCTCCCTTACAGTGGTGGGATTCAGCTGGTTTGCACCACTTCGGCAGAACCGGTTGTTAAAATGGTGCTTGTAAACAATCAGTTGTCAAATTATTTAAATTCCCACCACCGGAACCGACTGTTAAATTATTTGAATCTCACCACTGCCCCCTTACCAGCATTTTTAGAAGTCTTTATTTTTTCCAATCCTTTATCATGTAAATTCTAATTTACTGTATACCAAATTTTAATTCTGTGCCACAGAGGTGTCACTGTGGACCCCACGTAACAAAACCGAACATCAATGATATTGGAATTCTTTTTAATTAAAGGATCACTTAGAGACCTTTCCAGGGATTTGAACATCCAGGGTGCTGCACCAGCTCAACTTACATTTTTGTTGCCTTTGGACCCTTAGGCAGATCTTGGCAGACAGACTGAGCAGGACACTGAATGACTGATATCTCTTTATGGCCTTTGCCAAGCAATACAGGCTTGATCGATCATGAGGGACTCCCTCCCCTTCAGGAGAGGTCAATGAGAATGTTATTCCCTGGTGAGACCGAGGTGAATATGCAAAAGTGCCCAGCTGAAAACAGATTGGGGAGGTAAGCAGTATAGAGATGGAGACCAAGTGTCCTTTGACTTAAAATTAAGGAGTCTATTTGAGACAAGGTAACGTCTTCCAGTTTTTAAACAAGTTCAGATTCGATTCAGAAATGAAGGGTAGGGGAAAAGGGCTATTGAAACATATGGGAGCATTTGCCTTATCAGCTGCTTGGCCATTGCGGAACACAAAAAATACCTGAAGAGATGGAGGATGAATTCTAAAAATAGATGACCAAACTTTCAGAAAGGAAAGAAGTAGTAGTAATGGGAGATTTCAATTATCCAGATATTTGTTGGGAGTCAAACTCTTCCATGACAATCAGGTCCAACAAATTTCTCACTTGCCTTCATGGTCCAGAAGGTGGAAGAAGCAACAAGGGGAACGGCTATTTTAGATCTGCTCCTAACCAATAATAATGACCTGATTAGTGGAGTTGAAGTGGTAGGATCCTTAGATGGGAGTGATCATATTCTGTTATACAGTGGAAAGGGGATGCTAAGTGTAGTCATTCATGCATTCTAGATTTTAAAATTTTAAGATTTTAAAAAACAGTTCCAATGAGAAGGAAAAATGGGAGGTGTCTAAGGAAATCAAGATGGATGTCTAAAGAACTTTCACCTGAGCTAAGATTTAAAAAGGACATGTACAAGAAATGGAAAAGGGGGAAAGTCACCAAAGAGGAATTCAAACAAATAACCAGGATGCGTAGGGAGAAACTTGCTGGTGGTCCCTGGCCCCTCGATGATGCGGCTGGCCTCTACCCGGGCCAGGGCCTTTACAGCTCTGGCCCCTGCCTGGTGGAACATCTTACCACCAACTATCTGGGCCCTGCGGGATCTTGGAGAGTTCCGCAGGGCCTGTAAGACCGAATTGTTCCACCGGGCTTTTGGGGGGGCCGGCCGCTGATGAGCGCCTCTTTCCCCCCATTCATCTCCCCTTTACACTCTGGGCCCTTAATACTTATGGGGGTCCTCCGATCTCTTATCTTGTTTCTTTCCAGGGTGGGTTTATGAAGTTTTCATGCTGGATGCCAATGTAATTTTGTTAATTTGCTGTTTTAATGGGGTTTTAATGTAATTGTTGTTCTATTGTGCTGTTCACCGCCCAGAGCCCTTCGGGGGAGAGGCGGTATATAAAATCAATTATAAATAAAATAAATAAATAAAGTCAGAAAACCAATGAACTGAGGCTTGCTAGAGGGGTTAAAAACAACAAAAAAGGGGTTTTTTTATGTCTGTAGCAAAAGGAAGAAAAAAGATAGGATAGAGTCACTGCCTGGAGGGGATGGCAAAATACTAACAGGGATGAAGAAAAGGCCGAACTTCTCAACACCATCTTTGCCTCAGTCTTTTCCCAAAAAGGAAGCAGTGCTCATCCAGGAGAAAATGAAACAGAAGATACAGTAGGAGAAATTCAGCACAGAATAAATAAAGAGTTAGTGCAGGAACACCTGGCTACTTGAAATGAATCCAAATCTCCAGGGCCTGATGAACTACATCCCAGGATATTAAAAGAACTGGAAGAAGTAATCTCAAAACCACTTGCTATAAAGCACTCCTGACAGATGGCCATCCAGCTTCTCTTTAAAAATCTCCAAGGAAGGAGACTCCACCATACTCCAAGGTAGTTCATTCCACTGTCAAACAGTCCTTACTGTCTGGAAGTTTTTCCTGATGTTTAGGTGGAATCTTTTTTCCTTCACCTTGAACCCATAACTCCTGTTCCTAGTCTCTGGAGCAGCAGAAAACAAGCTTGCTCCCTCTTCAACATGACATCCCTTCAAATATTTAAACATGGCTATCATGTCACACCTTAACCTTCTTTTCACCAAACTAAACATACCCAGTTCCCTAAGTATCTCCTCATAGGGCATGGAATCCAGACCTTTTACCATTTTGGTTGCCCACCTCTGGACCCATTCTAGCTTGTCAATATCCTTACATAGAACTTGGCCACACTGTAAGTAATATCAGGATTGGTGTCTGTAAGTCAGAACCCTTTGGGGGTAGAGTGGTTTATCAAATCGAATAAATGATGATGATGTTGATGATGTTGATGATGTTGATGTTGATGTTGGTGATGATGATGATGATGATGATGATGATGATGATCAACATCAACATCAAATATAACATTGTTCTGTATGACCTGGGAATCTTTACAACAGTGGCAAAACAAAACTAACAAATTTATTTTTATAAAACTGATAGTGGAGAAGCACATGTTCTACTGGTTCTACATGCTCAGATCCACAGAGGCATTTTCTCTCCTGATTAGGAGTCTTCCTGTATTGGTCTTCCAGGACAGCAGACAGAAGCCCTTGGCACCAAGCCAATGTAAAGGTTCTCTGTTGTGCCATAGAAGAGATATTAGATTCACTAGCAATTAAGGCTGGAGACCTGGGTAAATACATGCATATCCTATATTCTATATGCACACAAATGCAAGTAAGAAATACCCTAAAAACAGAAACTCTTCAGCCTGCTTGGTCCACATGGTAGAAATATTAAATAATTTCCAGTTACATTAATGGTGCTCAAGTCACTCTTCTATTTTGGAGGGCGGGGGGGAACTGCCAGCTTCAGTGCCTAGTCTGAGCAGGGTTTGGTGTCCTCCATTACAAGGGACTGGACTGTGTTGACTGTCGTACATTTGCTTCAGAAACTCAGTGAGCAGATCTAGAATTATGAGGGATAGTTTCATTCTACTAACCAAGCATTGTGTCCAGAACGGGACAGTGTGAAAATCACCATCATTTGGCAGAAGAGAAGGAACCAACCTGATTGTCCTCGTGTCCCTCCATGCTGTACTGCTGCCCTGCCTGCACCTCAGTCACTTTGTCTCCCAGGAGGAAGCCTAGACGAGTCATGAGTGTATTTGCTGCCTCATCTACAGATGGAGGGGGTCCAAGCTCCTGCTCAGCTTCACCTGTACAGAGAAAGAAAAAGAGAACATCAGCTGTGGAAATGACACTTTACACACTCAAACCATTAGACTCGTCAACTCTTAACGTTGGAACTTTAACTGGACAAAGTCGCGAGCTTGCTGATATGCTAAAGACCAGAAAAGTGGACACTGCCTGCATCCAAGAAACCAAGGGGAAGGGAGTCAAGGCAAAATAGATGGGAGACAGTTACAAATGGTTTTACCATGGCCCAAGTACAACCAGAAATGGAGTGGTCATTGCCACCCATGAAAATCTTTGTGTTAAAATCACTGAAGTCACCTGACTAAATGACCAACTCATGACCATCAAGATTATTTCTGAAGAAACTATTGCACATATCATATCATGCTATGCCGCCCAAGCTGGATCCCTCGATAATGAGAAGGATGAATTCTGGAACAGTTTGGATGCCCACTTGAAATCATTATCCTCAGATGAACATATTATCCTCAGGGGTGACTTAAACGGCCACGTGGGGAAAGAACGACAAGGATACGAACTCTGCCATGGTGGGCACTGACTTGTCATTCAAAATGATGATGGATACAGAGTACTGGACTGTGCAGAAGCCCATGACTTAGCTGTGACCAATACATATTTCAAAAAACAATTTACACAGCTAGCTACACATACCAGTGGCAACCATGCCACTCAAATTGATTACTGGATGGGGCGACGACAAGACCTGAAATTAGTCAAGAATATAAAGGTGATTCCTTATGACAATATAGCACCCCAGCATCAGCTTTTAGTATTAGACATTTATTTGAACCAACTGAAGCAGAAATAAAGAATGAAAAATAACAACTGGACCAGCAAGGTTTAAATGGTGGAAAAGTAGGGAGCGTAATCAAAACCTGGCTACCACTCTTGCCAACTTCAATGTGGACTCCAATCAGTCAGTGGGAGCTATGCGGAACAAAGCAGTACAGCAGATACATCAAGCAGCAGAGAGAACTGTGGGGAAAACAAAACCAGGAAAACAATATCTTGACAGGTTGTGGTGGGCTTTCCAGGCTGTGTGGCCGTGGTCTGTTGGATCTTGTTCCTAACATTTTGCCTGCATCTGGGGCTGGCATCTTCAGAGGTGTATCACAGAGGGAAGTCTGCTATACACTGTGTCCAGTGAGAAGGGAATGTTTTTAGTGGGGTATATATTGTCCATGTCCCAGGGTGGGGAACCAAACAGTAAGTGTTATCAGCAGAGTTTAAAGTGGAGTCACTCTGATAAGATGAGAAGATCTATAGTCTTCTTGCACTCACTGCAACCTCCTAGCACACTTGGAAAAGAATACTCTCCATGCAAGATGTTCTTTCCATGGGAAGGTTTTACTTCAGCAGTTGCAAGGTTACACGAGTCTATGCTATACAAGACTATAAAGCTATAAAACTATACAGAACTCTTCAGCAAGAGCAAAGTTGAACACACACTGAACTAGACTCAAACTTTGAACTCTGAATATACAATGCATTGCCTGTTATACATCCAACAAGGATACTTTTCCTCTGCCCCGGCAACAGCCTCTCATTGGTCTAGAGCAGTGGTGGCAAACCGGTGGCACTCAAGGAGCCGTCTCTGTGGGCACGTGCAGAGTGCCCCCCCCACACACACATCTAGGCTGGCCTGGGCCACTAGGCTCGATTATTAGCATTAAACCTAAGACCTAGTTTTGGGGAAGCAGTGTAGGTAACCCTGTTAAGCGCTGTTAACCCCACTGATTTTCATGTGCTGAACTAAAACGTGATCCTTTACCTGGGAGTAAGCTCGGTTGCTGACAATGGGCCTTGCTTCTGATTAAACCCTCCTAGGGTCGTGATTCACCCATTGGGAGAGTTGCATGGTTGCTTCAAAGCAAAGCCACTGACTACCACCAAGCTAACTCCTTAGTAACGCATGCCTCGGAGTCAACCGGTTTTTCTAAACTAAAACCTCAGTTGTCAGGTTAAATTGCTGTGTTGGCACTTTGCGATAAATAAGTGGGTTTTGTGTTGCAATTTGGGCACTCGGTCTCGAAAAGGTTCACCATCACTGGTCTAGAGTCACAGTTGAACTCACCAATCAGGTTAAAGGTCAACTGTTGCTACTTCTTGTCCCTAGACTGTCTCCAGCCTCTGTGTTAGGCAAACTTCTGCTGATTAGAAGATGAACCTTTTGTGTTTTGTTTTGTTTATATATCATGACAAGTGTTTGGGTGGAACTTGCTACGCAAAGGTGTGTTGATTGTATTGTATTGCGGGTGGAGTTTTTCAGTCCAGGGATTCCCTGCAGCAGCAACAGTCTTAGTGAATGCAAACCCTGGGTCTGGGTGCAGTCCATTGTCCATGAACCTAGCATGCCCTTGGCCTGGTGTTTTCAATTACTGATAATCAAGTTTTGTTAACTCTCAGAGTCTCTTCCTTTTGTTGAAGTTTTCTTGGTGTTTATGGATTTCAATGGCCTCTCTGCGTAGTCTGACATAGTAACCTTCCAAGTTGTCCAGAATTTCAGTGTTTTCCAAAAGAATGTTAAGTCCAGTTTTGTTTAGAGCATGTTCTGCTACATCAGATTTTTCAGGATGGTTAAGCCGACAGTGTCTTTTATGCTCGTTAATACCAGTCTGAATGCTGTGTTTTGTAGTTCCAATATAGACCTTTCCACAGTTGCAGGGTATGCAATAGACTCCTGCAGAAGTGAGGGGGTCTCTCTTTGCTGAGTGTAGCATCTGGTGTATTTTTCTGGTAGGTTTGAAGATGGTTTGTAGGTTATGTTTTTTCATCAGTTTTCCTATTTGATCTGTGATTCCCTTGAAGAACCACATGTTTGTTCCACCCAAACACTTACTGGTTGGTTCCCCACTCTGGGACATGGACAATGCATACCTCACTAAAAAAATTCCCTTCTCACTGGACACAGTGTATAACAGACTTCTCTCTGTGATACACCTCTGAAGATGCCAGCCACAGATGCAGGCGAAACATTAGGAACAAGTTCTTCCAGACCACAGCCACACAGCCCGGAAAACCCACAACAACCAGTTGAACCCAGCCGTGAAAGCCTTCAACAATACAATATCTTGACAAGCAGATAGGGTGGTGGAATAAGGAAGCACGACTACTAATCAGGAAAAAGAAACAAGCCTTTCTGATGTGGTGGAAAATGCACCTACACTCTGATTGGAAACGCTAAAGACTGCTGAAATCAGCAGCAAAGCAAGCAGTACGCACAACAAAGAACAATCATTTTCAGCAGATGTATGCCAAACTAGAAACTTCAGAAGTAGTGAACATGGTATATCGTCTTGCCAAACCACACCAACGACAGACACAAGATATTGGCCAGGTCTTCCCATTCAGAGATGCTGCTGGCAAGATGCTGAGCAAATCTGTAAACATCCTGCAACGCTGGTGTGACTATTTCTCTAATATCAGCAATGACGAATTCCCACATCCACCCATAATGAACTGTCCTCCTCTCTTCGGCCCAGTTCCACAAATAACAGCCATGGAAGTGAAGGAATCCATCCAGAAAATGAAGAGCGGAAAGGCAACTGGCCCTGATGACATCCCCGTCCAGATCTGGAAGATGTTTAAAGAAAATGGTGCCACATTCCTAGCATCACTTTTCAACCGCATTACTGCAGAAAACAAACTTCCGAATGCTTGGACCACGAGCACAACTAGACCCATTTTTGGAAAAAGAAAGGAGATGTCTGCAAATGCTCCAACTGTCAACCAATCCGGTTACTTTGCCACGCCATGAAAATCTTTGAACGGGTACTCGATCGGAGGCTCAGGAACCATGTAACAATCACATCCAACCAATGCGGTTTTGTCGAAGGAAGCGGAACCACTGATGCCATACATGCCACACGACTGTTAATGGAAAGACACAGGGAGAAAAATAAACCATTGCACATTACATTTTTTAGACCCTGAAAAAGCATTTGATCAAGTGCCACATACACTTATATGGCAAGCGCTCCAGTCACATGGTATTCCTGAAGAGTATGTTCGATGGGTACAATTACTGTACTGTAAAACCACCAGTCAAGTTCAATATCCAGCTGGGATTTCCCAACCATTCACTATAACTGTTGGCGTTCATCAGGGCTCAGCACTTTCACCTCTGCTATTTATTCTTTGTATGGATACAGTAACAGCTTATTTACAAATGCCACATCTGACCATATCTATGACCGCCTAGAACATGCACTCTTACGTGAGAGAATCCACACTACCCGCAAAGAACCTGCGAACATAGACAAGGAGCTGTTATTCCTCCATTTTAACACTAGCCAAAAGACTGGGATAAACTTCACCTATAGGAAAATGGAGAAAGACATGGTTTACCACACCAAAAGACTGAAACAAAAATTCTACAAATGCCAAAAGCATCATAAGACAACTCTCTGATGACAAAATATCCATCTTATCAAAAGGAGGCAACTTTGCTGTTACCACCACTAATGTTGAATCAGCGATTTATTATCTCCCTGAGGAAGAAGCAGAGGAAGTAAGAGGGGAAACAGTAAGGATTCTGAGAAAGGCAAAACTTCCCTCCGGTAACATACGAAGAAAGAAAGGCCATCAAAGACCTCAATTCCGATTCAGAAATCATCACTCTCCCAAGCAGACAAAGGAAATGCCATGGTAATCATGAAAACAGAACAATGCAAAGCAAAAATCAGACAACTTTTGGATTCCACAAATACAAAAAACTGAAACAGGACCCTACCAACAAAATCACCAGAAAAACCAACACTGATTAAGAACTCCTCAATTAATCCTAACAATATGCCAACATCTATGCAAATCTGAAGCTCTCCCTCCTAAACTTTATAGACTCCCGAAAATCCACAAGGACTCCACTCCGCCATCAGATCCTCTACATACGATTTGGCAAAATTTCTGGCTGCACAATTACAAAGCCATATTGGAGTTACTATACACGGCATTAAAGACTCAGCCCACTTCATAGAAAAAATCAGCAATCTTAAACTCAACCCCAGTGACAAACTGATCAGCTTTGGTGTGGTTTCCCTATTTACCAAGGGCCCCATAGCAGACACCATTGCACTCATTAACCGGATTTTCCCAAGAGACATTACAGCCCTGTTTCAACATTGCCTCACTACAAGCTACTTCTCGTGGGATAATGAATTCTATGAACAGAGAGTTGGGGTAGCCATGGGTAGGCCTCTTAGCCCTGCAATAGCAAATTTTTACATGGAATACTTTGAGAAACAAGCCCTGGAAACAACACCAAAAAAACCCCACTATATGGTTCTGTTATGTGGATGACACCTTCACAATTTGGAGCCATGGAGAACAACTAAACAAGTTTCTGGACCATATTAACAATATCTATCTGAACATCCAATTTACTATGGAAAAAGAAAACAAAGGGAAACTACCATTTTTTGATGTCTTAGTCATCCACAAACCGAATCAACAATTGGGCCACATAGTATACAGAAAACCTACGCACACTGATAGATATCTACATAAAAACTCCAATCATCACCCAGGACAAAAAAGGAGCACAATAAAAACTCTGGTAGATCATGCAAAAAGAATCTGTGAACCCCACCTCCTTCAAGACAAACTGAATCACCTGAACCAGGCTCTACAAGCTAATGGTTGCCCTACTACAGACACCAAAAGAGCTGCAAGACCAAGAACAAGCCACGGGAATAAAGATAAGCAGCCACCGAGAGGGAAAGTGTTCTTATCATATATCAAGGGAACCAATGACCGTGTTTCCTGGTCTCCAAAAAACTGCAGCCCTCTTGGGGGAGAGGGAAAGAACAGGATACCTGACCAGTGGAACTGCCTTGGTGACTCTTGATGATTCCCATACAGATGATGAAACGCTCAAAAGACTCCCAGAGGGATTAAGGCGGCCCCAACCACAGAATAGGACTATTAGTTTTCACTATAATTTACTCACACCTGAGCTGAGGTGAACTTCCCTGGGAACAAGGGAATGTTTGCCGTAAAATAAGGCCCATGATTTTGCCACCAACGCCAACTCAGCCAGACCCCATTTTAAATGGAAAATTGTAAATGATCACACACTATCATGGCCGTTCACAGCGGCAACCACATAATAGGAATATAATTATCAGGCAACACCTATGCACATAAGTGTACTCAGAAGTCAAAAGACAAGGCTGGAACAGTTCAGAACAGCTGAAAATAGATCCTCCCCAACTCATCAGATAAAAGTCTCCTTCTGCCTGTATTGTGCACAACCTACACGAGGTTGCCAAGCAACTCCATGGAGTTCAGAAGAATCGGAGCAGGGAACTGCAGCTATATAAAGGTTTAATAGAATGGCTACAGCTGCTGCAGCAGCAGGAGCCGCCTGCTCAAGCCACAAGATGTCAAAGGAGTGAAACGAGGACCAGAAGAGTCAAGCCACAGACAGGGTTAGATTAGAGAGCTGAAATGCTCTGTTTCCAGCAGTGGCAGTCTCTGCAGTTTACAGCAAGAGCCACACGTTTTATCTGATGAGTTGGGAAGGAAGGAAGGAAGGAAGGAAGGAAGGAAGGAAGGAAGGAAGGAAGGAAGGAAGGAAGGAAGGAAGGAAGGAAGGAAGGAAGGAAGGAAGGAAGGAAGGAAGGAAGGAAGGAAGGAAGGAAGGAAGGAAGGAAGGAAGGAAGGAAGGAAGGAAGGAAGGAAGGAAGGAAGGAAGGAAGGAAGGAAGGAAGGAAGGAAGGAAGGAAGGAAGGAAGGAAGGAAGGAAGGAAGGAAGGAGCTTTTCTATCATGTCCAGAACCACATTCTGCACAGTCCTTGGAAGGGTTTTACTGGACATCCAGCCTGACTTCCTTGATAACTCAGAAATTTGCTCACAATTTTGTGATATTTTGGAAAGTTGCTTTTTTTCCCCTGCAGGCCAACATTTTTCATATTTTCCTAGAAAGGGTAGGCATGTTTACTTATTTATTCAAAGCACGCCCACCCCCTCCAGCCAGCCCTGTGCTTCTGTGACAGCTTCTCAACTGTCAGTCTGGTGCGAGACCAGGATTTGGGAAGGCTGAGCTTCTTCAGAAGGTGTGTTGCATCACCTGTCTTCCCAGCTGCCGGGGCAATACCCTCCTATTAAGGCAGTCTCCTCCACCTCCTGGGTGGAGCTGGATCACACTGGAAGGCTGCAGCAACTAAAAACTTGCTATATCAATGCACTGAGACTGATCCCACTCGGGGACTGTTCTGTACACATAGTGGCTGCTCTGCTGTACCAGATGTGAGCAAACCTGCTTGTTCTGTGCCTACCCAACGCACCGTGGCAAATGTACCACTTTTCACTACATGGAGGGGCACGTGTAATGGCCCCCTCACAACTAGGGACACCTCAGCTGGGAGATTAGTGCAGATGCAACAGCGGCAGAGAAAAACAGACATGGAGACATCATCACTGCCACAGAGCAGGCACAAAGCTGTGGCACAAAGTCAAGCGGTCACAGGCTGCTCTTGAGTGTGCCTTGCCTTATGTTCTAGTACTATGCCTCTTAAGATGTTTGGATCCCCCCCCCCCCCCCCAAATGCTGCGTCAGTTTTGCTTCCTGTTAACTCCTTGACAATAAATACATCTGGCTATGGCCAAATATTTTACCCACAAAGAATGTGTTGTGTGTTTATTGGGTCAAAAGAGGTTGATAGTATTTCTTGGGCCAACAGGGTCCCGCCTTGGCCTGCAAAGCGCGTGCAAGTCGCGATGCGATGCTGATGCGTCGCGTGCGATGCAAGGCGTGCGTGCGTCGCGCGGCGATGCAAGTGCAAGGGCGTGAGAGAGAGAGAGAGAGAGAGAGATGGGATGGGATGGGATGGGATGGGATCATCTGCAAGGGGGTTATATCTAATATTTATGTTTTATTCCACATTTTTATGTTACAGTGACTACAGTTTAAGCTAAACCATGGGTGCAGCACTTTTTAGAAAACAAATGGACAGGAAGAAAATGCTGCTGTACTTTCTTCCTTGGGTTCCACTAAGCAGTTAAGACAAGCCAGATACCTGCAGGAACAGAGCGAGCAGTTTGTAACCACCAGGGAACTGTTCAATTTTGAATGGCAGAGGAGATTTCAGGAAGCCATGACAAGAGCCAATTCAGAGGCCGAGTTTCTTTAGTCAACACAAAACTGTTTTGTTTTAAGATCACTTTAAAACACTGGCTCCCACTTATACAAAGAACCACAGAGTTGGAAGGGACCAGCATCCCAGACAAGTGTTTATCCAGCCACTGCTTAAAGACTGCCAGTGAGGGGGAGGTCACCACCTCCGTAGGAAGCCAATTTCACTGCTGAACAACTCTTAGTGTAAAAAAAAAAAGATTCCCCATGTCCAGCCAGTACCTTTTTATCTGTAATTTATGCGCATTATTGTGAGTCCTGGCCCCTGATGCCAACAAGAACAGCTCCCAATATTTAGAGAGAGCAATCATGCCCCGCCCCCTCCTTTTTTCCAGATTAAATGCTGCCAGGTCCCTCAGCCTTTTCTCACAGGGCTTAGTCTCCTGGTCCCTGATGACTTTCCTCATTCTCTTCTGCATCATTCTCTCAGCTGCTCTATCCACCACAGTCCAGTCTCTGGAGATCAGTCGTGAGGGCAACCAGTGACCAGACCAGAAGTCAGATTGAAATGGATCCAGAGCGAATGGATCCTCCAGAAAAGCCTGGAGCAGTTCTGCAGCCACTTCCTCAACTATGTGTCAAAACCGCGGGGGGTGGGGGGTAGACAAATTTTCCAGCGGATGGGTTACACACGAGTAGATCACCCAGCAGTATGCAAACCAGGAACAGCACACAGACGCACAGTCGACTCCAAAGAGGTTCCTTTATTGTTGCAATACTAACAAAGTGCTTCGCCAGGCAACAGGTGTTTCAAGGCACCACTCCCCTGCCTTCTGTGCGCTACATATATACAAAACATTTACCTATCAGGTGCAGGTGTCATCAGTTGCACACAGCTCAAACATCTGCACACAGCTCATATTATTGCACACGGCATTGTCCAAGGTCGGACATAACTGTCATGTAGATTTTGCACATCTAGTCTGACACTTTGACAGCACCTGATGCTATGCTACCCATAAGAACATAAGAACATAAGAACAAGCCAGCTGGATCAGACCAGAGTCCATCTAGTCCAGCTCTCTTCTACTCGCAGTGGCCCACTAGGTGCCACTGGGAGCTCACATGCAGGATGTGAAAGCAATGGCCTTAAGAACATAAGAAAGGGCCTGCTGGATCAGACCAGAGTCCATCTAGTCCAGCTCTCTGCTACTCGCAGTGGCCCACCAGGTGCCATTGGGAGCTCACATGCAGGATGTGAAAGCAAGTACCCAGGAAGGAAGGTGGGACACTGGGAAAGTTGGCAGGATCTGTTAGATCCAAAGATGGCTTTTTCCAGGAAATAACATCACATCCTCCCCGAATTCTACCCTTCCCACACACTACCCCCAAATATCCTGGCATTTGCTTTGGGAACTCTGCAAGCATGCTTACCCGGGCAGAACGCATCAAGGTCTAGCTTTGCTGCCGAAGAGAGGGTCGGTGAGCCAAGCTCTGATTCTGGGATTCGTGGGCTCTCAACAAATTTTGCCTTCCTCAGTGGAGCTTCAGGAGAGGGAGAAAGAAAGAAAGGTCTTAAGAGAACAGCAAGTAATACATGGAGGGTTGACACTAAGCAATAATCTGGGCCAATCCCAGATCACATTCCTTCCAGCTTTTTCAAAAGCCCCAAAAGGTAATTCTTCAGGAAAGAGACAAACCACTCCTAAAAGATGCACATTCTTACTAACTCAGCTCCATCACAATGTGAAAGGAAGAACACAAAAGCTTTGGCTGCACAGCCATTTTCTCCTGGTAAAATACGGTAAACTCTTTTGCCTGTGCACATGCAAATGTGACAAGAATGACTGAGGTACATCACTTGCATCCTACACTTTAATTGATTAAACCCTTTGTGCTCTTGCCAACACAGCTTATTCCCACAAGTACACTTGGACTTTGTAGTGTCTTGGACCTCTCTTTAACTTACAGAAGGGGATCCCCAGGGTATATGCCACAAAATATGAATTTGCACATAGAAGTTATTTTTAGCTCAAGTTTCTAAACAGATACAACTGTCACCACAGATTAGAGATTTGGGAGACACCTATGTGTGGATAAAGAGGGAGGGGTAAAATAACTCTTTAGGATTTTGGTGTTGATGCTTTAAATGTTTATTTATTTACAAAAATTCTCTATTGTCTTTCCACCCAAACCAGAGGGACCTGTCAATCAATCGAAATGAATCAGGTACTGATCTATCAATTAAAGATTAAACATGAAGTCAGCTCCTCCATAATTTTAATGTACACACTATTCAAAGACAAATCAGTGTCCAATATGTCCAGAAAGCTGGTTTTAAAATACTGGATTTGATGGAGATGATCAGGTTGAAATCCCTGTCCGACTGCGAATCCCACTGGGTCTGCAGGGTCATTTCACTGCCTGGAGCTAATTTATCTCAGAGAGTTGCAGACACTCTTATCCTGACTCATACTTCCAGTGCCACCCCTAAACCCCTTTAAGATGCTTTGTGGTGGTGTGACAAATGGCTTCTCGCAAGCTAGACTGTGAGTGACATATCACATAACCAAATCACCCTGAGGAAAAACTCAAAATTGCATTTCTTTAGATCACGAATTCATCGCAGACAATTGACTGCCCTTCCCCCCCCCCCCCCCCCCCCCGAAAGCTACAGCGCTGCTTCTTGTGAAGTCAGACCGAAGAGAAGGCAATTCTTACAGTTCCCATTTACAGGATGATAAAAATGTGTGATCCTAACCTTTTGCCTGATAAGCAACGCAGCTGAAGGAAAACAAAAGCCGCTACCATATTTGTGATCACTTTTCTAGCCTATTACATTTCTAGCTCTTAATGGACTTAATAAAGCAGGGGGATCCTTGGGAATGTCCCAACCAGCTGTTTAAGATCCCATGCTGAGATTCTGTTCCCTGTCCTGTTTGCAGGTATCAGAGCTCAGCCATGGCTGGAGGGGCAGGCTACACGACAAGAGCCAGAACCCCCTTAACTTGCATCTGCAGGTAGGAGTTGGCTGACGCATTGGATCCAGGACCACACTAAGCTCTGGGCTACATATTTTTCCTTCTTCTTTTATTTGTTTTAATTACATTTTGGGGTTTGGGGGAAGCAGTTAGGTGTACCCAGTGGGGTGGAATATAGAATCTAAATGCATACAAATAGAAATACCAGTATGCAATAATCTTTGCTCCACCCCCCCCCCCCCCCCACTTCTGGGGCCTGAGGCAAGGAGGCCTGCTTTACTATGTTGCAAGCGCAGCAATTAGAACAGAAAGCTCCATTAACATAGACAGGTAACAACCAGCCCAGGTGTGACCTTGGCTGTGGCCAGTCGATGCCAGGCAAGGTGGCAGCTGTGCCTGACAGGTGGTCAATCCAAATGGTAGGCTGAGGGATTGGATTGATGAAAAGAGATAGGAGGTTCTGAGTCTTGTAGTTCACCTTCCAAGGGAAACGGGATGGGCATGGTCAGGGGTCTGCAACCTGCGGTTCTCCAGATGTCCATAAACTACAAATCCCATCAGCCCCTGCCAGCATGGCCAATTGGCCATGCTGGCAGGGGCTGATGGGAATTGTAGTCCATGAACATCTGGAGAACCACAGGTTGTAGACCCCTGGGCATGATGAACAACCCAATGGAGAGAGTGTTCTCAGAATGGAGAGTCCTCCTTGGTTCCAATGGAGATCTTTAGGATAAGGAGTAGACAACAACTTTGACTGGTGGGTGGTTTAGGTTGATGGGTGGTGATTCTGATGATTATGGTCCAGGGATACAGATGCTAAGTCTGCAGCTTTTGCCAAGTTCTTTGCCAGGCCCAAGGTGGTTGGAATTGGCCTCAGAACTGTTGGCACTCAGATCTATCCGTCATCTTTAGAGGACAGTGTTTTGCTCAGATCTTTCTCCTGAGCTGTGCTCGACAAGGCCTTTCCCCAAAGTGTCATTTTTAGGCAGGAAGCTCCATTATGCCCTGCTTTGGGGTGGGGGTAAGTTGGCAACCAACAGAGTAACATGAGATGTCACAGAGGCTCAGCAGTTGTCGGTGTGGAAGATTTTCAACTCACAGGAGTTGCACTTTTTGAAAAGCACTTTTTGTGCCATCTCCCAGAAACTTCATGCTGAATGAGTTAGAAAATGACTGTTGGTAAATTTCTGTTGATTGAAAAAAAGCCAACGCTGCTACTAACAACCTCCCTCAGTGCTGGCAAAGAGGAAACTAAGGGAAGGGTGCTCCCTCACTGTAAAAGAAGTGAGACAGGATGGGGGAGGGAGGGACCGCAAGTGTTTTTGAGTTGAAGTACTTCTCTATGGTGGGCCTGCCCATGCGCAGTGCCCATACGGGACTGCACAGGTACCACAACAATTAATTTAAACTTTCAGGCACAGAGTTTTAGAAGAATGGCTGAAGAGGAGTCCACTGTTTTAGGAACATAATGAGCGCTTTGCCTTCCAGTACTTTATAATACATCACACTTTACATCTCTGGATGCATCAGAAAACATGAATCATCTTGTAGAAATAAGAACAAATCAAATTTGCACTGGAAATACCTAAACGTCTTGGCGAACCTTGCTGTATATGTTGACTCGTTTCCAAATCTGCTATGTACTTTTAAATCTTTTGCCCTGAAATTGTTAAACTAATTTAAAGCATACGGTCTGGGATAAAGAACAGTGTTGTAAAAATAGTTTTCATCAATGAGCTTCAGAAAAGCAAGCCAACATAGAGCTTAAAACCATATACATGCTATCCCCGGGTGTCTTGGCATGTTCCAAATTTAACAGCCCTGGCAGATGCAGCCCAATGTTTCCAGTAGTCTACAGGTGGGCACCTGTGTCACAACCCATGATGACTTGCCCTGGTTCCAAGTGTTTTGGACCAATTACAAGCTTCTGCTAGTCCAGGGGTCTGCAACCTGCAACTCTCCAGATGTTCATGGACTACAAATCCCATCAGCCCCTGCCAGCATGGCCAGTTGGGATTTGTAGTCCATGAACATCTGGAGAGCCGCAGGTTGCAGACCCCTGTGCTAGTCTAATGCCATGAATGTTTAAGTGGGTACATGGAAGAAAAAGTCATCCATTTCTGATCAAGAATCTCCTCTGAAACACAGAAAGCCCAGGAAAAATGATCTCTGGGTTTTACTGTGATTATATTTTGCTTATGTGTTAAATATAAGTATCTTATGAAAAAATATTTTTACTCATCAGGACTCAAAATAGTGCAAGACTTACTACCATCTGGTACGTAAGTATCATCATGTATTTTTGTTCAGTTTCACTGCACATTATTAAAATCATTTTGTGGCCTTCCCCAAATACATGTAGATCAGTGGTTCTCAACCTTCCTAGTGCCGCTACCCTTTAATACAGTTCCTCATGTTGTGGTGACCCCCAACCCTAACATTTATCCATTTTACAGATGGAGAACACTGTTGCAGAGAGTCTTAGGTGACCCCTGTGAAAGGGTTGTTCGACCCCCAAAGGGGTCCCGACCCACAGGTTGAGAACCGCTGTAGATCACTACAGCTAGAATGGAAATAAGAGCAAAAACTATCTTACTTTTTCTTTCTTTTCTGGTACATCTCTCAAACTATTCCGACTGCAACAGTTAACCTATTTCTTCCACTAGAGATCATTCCTTTTGCAGAAGTGCTTTGGCATTTTACCCTCATCAACCAGGATATCACTCATCACCAAATCCGCCCGCTGCCCTGCAGTAATGCAGTAATGCCTGGACATTTATTCATTAGATAGCCTTATGCTACCTCTTCCAGGATAGGTCCATCATGAGAATCAATATGTCTACCATTTTGGAAGCTCATCTCAAGTAACCGTTATAGGAGTGGCACCTGCATAATCCGAAGAAGAGAACTCTTAGTCTAAATCCAACAAAAAAGCAAATCAGAGAAATAGATTCTTCTGCTCCACTGTAAGCAAAGTCTATTAATGTATTGCTGTTTCTAATCTAAATTCAAACTGTTCATAAAACAGAGCAGTTTCTCCTGAAACTGTCTGTTTAAAAGGTCTTGAGGGATAGAAAGATGTGGGGGCAAACACTGCAAAGAAACTTCTTTAAGTAAAATCTTAAGGTTTCTCAATGAGCTTCCTTGGCTAAGTTGGGGGGGGGGGGGGCAGTCTTCGAAATCCCAGTCCTACTCTATACAATGCTGGCTCTCCTAAACTTCTGGATGGGTATATCATTCAGTCGTAACAAGCTGTTGAGCTAATTTTAGTTTAGTTTAGTTGTTTAATCCAAATGGGAAAACGGCAGTTGCAGACAGGTGAATCCATGAAGAAAATACTTTGCATTTTTTCTGTCTTGATATAGCTTTTGAAGTTGTTGTTCTTGCTGTTGTTGTTGAAGAAAACAGTAGGTTGGACAAGTATCTAGGAAAGACAGTTTCAAATTACCACTCTGCCATGAAGGATCAGCGTGAGGCTAAAAATGGGACAGAGAGAACTGGGTATACGACCCTGAGCTCCTTATATTTTTGAGGTGATATTATAGTATAGTTATTTGATATTATGGTACAGCCATCTAAAAGTACAGTTATGGTACAGTTAGCTAAAAATGGGGATCAGATGTGGTGGGGTGTGTGTGTGAAGGCAGTTGTGCAGGTGGCAGGGCCCTATACCACCTGATTTGAATACCAGGTGGTGCATTAATCCTGTCTTTTGGTGTGCCTGCGTAACATCCAGATTAGAGCATAATCTTGACATTTTATCATCAAAAAATTGGCAAATATATCACTGTTATCGTTTCTTCCTGAGACAATGGAGCTCAGATTTTGACATCAGCAGTTGCTGAGCAACCTTAAACAATTGAATAATCATAAGCTATAGTAGGAGAGTAGCATCATTCATTTGCTGCCATCGCCACTGATTCATAAATCTTCCAATGGACTCTATAGCATAATCTATCAGATTTGTTATGGGTTCACCACTATCATCATTCTAGTAATCTCCCAGCCCTATCCAGGTCACCTAGTTCCATGGTAAACCAGGGGCTCTGTTTATGCCCCATGGCTTGAGTGGTTGTAGAGGATCAACCTTCATGACAGCTTCATAGAATGACAGAAGCATAGAGTTAGAAGAGACCACAAGGGCCATCAAGTCCAACCCCTTGCCATGAAGGATTACACAATCAAAGCACTCCTGACACATGACCATCCAGCCTCTGTTTAAAAACCTTCAAAGAAGGCTCCACCATACTCCAAGGCAGTGTATTCCACTGTCAAACAGCCCTTGATGTCAGGACTACAATTCGCAGCAATCACCAGCTCCCGTCTTTTTGCATTGGAAAACCAAGCTGGGGAGCTACGACAAAACGAAACTATGTAGCTCCATCAGAACCAATGAGAGACCACGAACTGAGGGGAGGGAAAAAGCTGATTGGTTGCTGTCTGTTTTTGTAAATAGGATAAATACTGGAACTGAGGACAAGAATCCTCAGTTCCAGCACCCTGTAGCTAGGGCGACCCAAATCGATAAATTCTCACTGCAGCCTCAGCTGAGAATGTCCTCCAGAGAATTCTGGAATGTAGTAGGATTCATGAGCCTCCCTGGGCAGACCATTTGAACCAGCACCCCTCTCATGGGAAGCGCTGGAGCCACATTCGCGTTGGCCTGAAGTAGGAAGTCAGACCATGCTGCAGGTCAAATTTTTAGCAGGGAAACCAGGCCTTCCTCAACTGATTGATGCAAAACATTCAATTCAGCGTGTGACATCTTTCATGTGTTAGGCCTATCATAATTTGATAGAGGGATAAGGAAATCAAAGAGAATATAAAATGTAGAGCCAAGTCCTGGCAAGGTATCCTTGGCATGGACACTGAAGTCCCCTAGAAGAATCAGTCCAGGAGTCCCTAATACCACGTTGGTCATTATTTCTGTTAAATTTATCCCACTCTTTCTTCAAGGACCTCAGAACAGCACTATGGCTCTTCTCTCCTCCATTCATCCTCACAAAATCCTGTGGGGTGGGTCAGCCTGAGAGGCTATAAGTCAGTGATGGCGAACCTTTTCGAGACCGAGTGCCCAAATTGCAACCCAAAACCCACTTATTTATCCCAAAGTGCCAACACAGTAATTTAACCTGAATGCTGAGGTTTTTGTTTAGAAAAAACGGTTGGCTCCAAGGCGTGCGTTACTCAGGAGTAAGCTTGGTGGTAGTCAGTGGCTTTGCTTTGAAGCAACTGTGCAACTCTTTCAACGTGAATCACGACCCTAGGAGGGTTTACTCAGAAGCAAGCCCCATTGCCAGCAACCAAGTTTACTCCCAGGTAAAGGATTGCACTTTAGTTTAACAGCGCTTAACAGGGTTACCTACACTGCTTCCCCAAAACTAGGTCTTAGGTTTAATGCTAATAATTGAGCCCAGTGGCCCAGGCCAGCCTAGATGTGTGGAGGGGGCACTCTTTTTGCACGTGCCCACAGAGAGGGCTCTGAGTGCCACCTCTGGCACCCGTGCCATAGGTTCGCCATCACTGCTATAAGTGATAGAAAGGTAAATTTCACTGCTATAACCGCAAGGTCATAACAAACACAGAATCACAAAAAGTAAACATGAGACTCAGGTAAACTATAAAACTTCTTCTTTAGCCTTTATTTGGCATAAAACAAATAGAATAAAATCATATCAAAAATACAAAGATTATAATAAAAGCAGTATACAGGTACAAAAGATATGGCATAAATGTAGACTATTGGTTATACATCACTTCCAATAAAAAAATCTGCTACCAATTCACAAGTTGTGAGATCAGAACTGTCCAGTAAGAAAAGGAGTCTGCGTGAAGCATCCATTTCATTAGGTATCAGAGAAAACATATTAAAATATTTTAATCTAATATTTGCGGACTTAGGGCAGAAGAACAATTGATATATCAATGTTTCAATTTGTTGTTTGTTACTCATTTCTAAGTTGTTAAATCTACCACTGCAATAAAGCAGAGGGGAAGACGTTCAAGCAAGCAAGTGTGAAGGCTCTTCTCTGATTAGGATTAGTTAAAAGGGAGCCATCCTATTTTGATGTAAAAGAATTGAGAGATGTAGGGGTGAACAAGTTTTCCTAAACTATAAAACATAAGATGCCAAAAATTATTACTCGCTGGTCAAAACCAAAAACTACAATTTATTTAAATGTACATACATAAAACCTTTATTAGGCATAAAACCAATATAACAACCAGCATTATCCAGACAGATGTTCCATATATAAAACCACCACAGGTATTATTCCAAGGTTCCTAAAAGGAACCTAGCTACAGAATTTAAAATCACAGAAGCAGAGTTGTTTAGTAGGAATGCCACCTTCCCAGCAACAGAGTATTCCTTAAACTTAGCAGGAAGGAAGGTCAAAAGCCTGGTCCTAGCTTCCTCATATTTGGGGCAGTTAAGCATTATATGTTCCATGGATTGCACCACTATAGTACAGTGGGGGCATTTCCGCTCTTGAGCGTCAATTTTAAGAAACCTCCCTTGGAGTACAGAACAAGGGAAGGAATTACAACGAGCCCTTGTGTATATCCATCTCAGCTTGGGCTCTTGGAGTATACTCAGATAGTCTGCCATCACATTGGTTTTAAATTTGATGTTGAAAAAGAAGGGGGAACAGTTACTTCGTGCTTGGTCTTGTAGAACTTGTAGCTCCTGGTCAAGGAGTCGCCTTTTTAGTTGAAAAAAGAGTTCGGAAGGCGGTAGCATTTGCAAAGACTCCCAGGAGAATCCCAGGGAAAGTATTTTAATTTCAACTGCCCGCCACCACTTAGATCCACGGAGCTCGGGTAGCATATGATTGATAAGGCTACCAGTGTCCTAATTAAAGCACAGGCGCACCCAGAACTTAAGGGTGGCCAGCCAAGCTTTCGTAACCAGCAGATGCTGTCCCGCTTCCAAACAGAGTGCAGCATAAGGAATGCAATGTGGCACTCCGAATATTTTGTATAAGAAGGGCTGACTGGATCCTTTCAACTTTTTGGCTCCAAGCATTAATCCACAAGGGGATTCCATAGAGCAATTGAGGAATCACTTTCATGTTAAAGACTCTAACTGCGGCAGGGATAAACCTATTGCCTTTCGTAAAGAAAAAGTTCTCCACACCCGCCACAGTAGCCCTACAAGCTGTCATGGCTAGGTCTCTGTGTTTATACCAACAGGCTTTATGGTGGAAAACGATTCCTAAATATTTGCAGAACTTGACTTGTTCAACCAATGCACCGTCTAACATCCATCTACTGGGTTTATAAATGTTAGCAAATACAACCACCCTAGATTTAGCAGGGTTGATGGATAAAGAATTCCGTGTACAATAATCACTGCATTTGGATAACAAGGAATTTAATCCCCTCTTTGTTCTAGAGAGTAATAACGCATCATCTGCAAATAGAAGTAGTGGTAGAGTCACATTACCAAAGCTGGGGCAAGGTGAGTTGACCGATTTTAGATCAGGGGACAGATCATTAATGAACAGATTGAATAACAAGGGGGCCAAAACGCAGCCTTGTTTAACACCTTTAAAGGATTGAATTTTTGGCGTTAATTTTCCCGCTGGGTCACATCTCACTTGAAGGGTGGTATTTGTATATAAAGCCTTGATAAGAGCAAGCAGCCTACCATCGATACCCATTACCGTAAGTTTTTCCCATAAGAGTTCTCTATTCACTGAATCGAATGCCCCTTTGAGATCCAAGAAGGCAACATACAAAGGGGATTTACCCCCTGTTACATACTTGGCTATCATTGTATTCAGAAGAATGGCATGATCTAGTGTAGATTTCCCTTTGATAAACCCAATTTGTTCCGGTCCAATGATCTTATTCTCGTTGGCCCATAAGGTCAGTTTGTTCGATAGATATTTAGCATATAATTTACCTGCAGTAGATAACAAACTAATGGGCCTATAATTAGAGGGAATGGTTGGGTCACCCTTTTTATAAATAGGGACAAGGATGGCATTAGTCCAAGCATCAGGTATTTTAAGTGAAAAGCAAAGCTAATAGGGGCGCCCACCATTCAGCGAAGCATTTGTAAACCTCAGGTGGTAGGGCATCCGGGCCAGGAGCCTTCCTAGGTTTGAGCTGTTCAATTAGGGTTGTGATCTCATTTGCCGAGACAGGGTCCCAGCAAGGCAAAGTTGCGAGGGTTTCAGACCGGGCTAAGTCTATAGGATCCTTATCTATGGTATAAAGGTCTTGGAAGTAACTATACCAGGATCGGGGTTCTACCGTTACAGCTGGAGTAGTTGCACGTGTGTGGCTAGCAACTATAGCCCAGAATCCTTTATTATCCTTCGTTTGGATAGAATGAAAAAGCTTGTCCCAGTTAGCCTTAGCAGTAGCCTCTCGTTTTTCCTGTAAGAGCTGGGTAAGGTTCCTTTTATAATCAAAGTAAATATTGGGGAGAAAGTCAATTTCACCCCTCTTGAATTTACTAAACAACTGTCTGAGTTGTCTTTTTAAAGCACTAAGTTCTCGTAGTCTGTATGTAAAGGATTCAGTGGTGTTGATGAGCGGGTCAGCCGCCTGGCCTTGACTACATTCCACAACCCGGGCGATGGGCCAGCTTCTGCGGCGGAGACCTTATCTCTGCGAGGGAGATGAGACCTACGTTCCCATGGGAAGCCGGGAGGGGGATGGGATGGACAGAGTTATAACCTGTGCTTCTGGCGGGAAATGTTATTCCTGCCACGTCGTGTATGTGAGCTTTCTAGGATGTCTGAATAAACGGTCTTTTACACCAAAAAAGCCTTTTATTTCTGCTTCTATGGAATTCCTTACATTGTGTAAAGGATTCAGTGTAAAGGATTCAGTGTAAAGGATTCAGTGGTGTTGATGAGCGGGTCAGCCGCCTGGCCTTGACTACATTCCACAACCCGGGCGATGGGCCAGCTTCTGCGGCGGAGACCTTATCTCTGCGAGGGAGATGAGACCTACGTTCCCATGGGAAGCCGGGAGGGGGATGGGATGGACAGAGTTATAACCTGTGCTTCTGGCGGGAAATGTTATTCCTGCCACGTCGTGTATGTGAGCTTTCTAGGATGTCTGAATAAACGGTCTTTTACACCAAAAAAGCCTTTTATTTCTGCTTCTATGGAATTCCTTACATTGTGGCAGGAATCCATCGTTCATCTATCTTCCTAGTGCAGTGGACCTCTGGTGTCTCGGCATGGAGAGGTTGAATATTCCTGTGGAAGGTTCGGTAGCCCCCAAAGAGGGCCTCGAAGCCTCCCTTCTGGATTTGGAGGAACCGTGGGAGAACGGGTCTCGCTGGTGACTTCTTTCCCGCCCTCAGATCAGCACGAGTCTTCCCTTACTCCGCTGGAACGAGGGACGAGAAGGCGACCATGGGGACTTACATGAGTCGCTTGGGGCGCTCGTCTATGGATCGGCGCCTGTGGATCGGATATCTACCGTTTGTGTATGGATTACAAACCTCAGATGCAACTCTGTCACGGAGGAGACGGGCCTGACCACCTTTCATGCGGCAACACAGGAGTCCATTGAATCCATTCCTGGACTCGTGATTTTGGTGATGTTCCCAAAGATCCACCGCGGCATAGCATCTGGGGCCCGTCCGAAGACCACCGTTGAAACTGGGACTATACCGGGATTGGGAGGGTATCCGCATTACCCGCCTTCCCGATCGAACCCCAGATCCCGGACCAGCGGCTGCACCTGAGATGCCCCGCGGAGCCACCGGTGAGCACGACGCCCCATGCTCAGATGAAGAGGAGTCCGAGAAAGCCTGCACTCCCATCCGATCTATTCCCTCTCCCATCGAAGAGAGCTGGGATGAGGAAGTGGGCCGACTTGGCGAGATGCCCAAGAAGCATGGGCCCGTGAACGCCAGCTATGGGAAGTGGAAGGAGCAGCTGCAGCAAGAGCGTGAAAACCTGCAAAGAGACCGGAACAGCAGCAAAGAAATCTAACTCGAATTGGACCGTACCAAAGACGCTGGCTGCAACGGCAATAAAGAGAATCTATCAGTCCATGATAAAGTCCTGGAACACTCCAAACTGGACTTACAGCCAACGCCGAAAAGCTGCTTCAGGCCTTTGGCGACGCAGTGAACTAACTGCAGCTGTTCAACGAGATCTAACTGGCCAAATTGGAACGAGAGAAAGCAGCTTTGCATGAGCACCAGGATGCTTTGACTCGCAAGGAGAGAGAGCTGGCTGCCTTGGAGAGGGAACTGAAGAAGCAGCAGAACAGGACAACCCAAGTTGGAGCCTACGCTGTCACTGGTACAGCCGGCGCCAGAGGGGCGACGCTGCTGGGTCCTGCCACCTCCCAAGGACCGGCTCCCACCAGAACGCCAGCGGCACCGGCATTGGTACCTCCACCTCCACCGATTCCGGCCCCTAAGGCCGCTGCCTCAACCTGGCGCGAATCACTAAAACGCTTTCGCGGCTTTGGCGCGGGCCGTGGAGAGGGGATATTACAGACCTCCAATACCTGCCCGCTTCGGGATGGGACCGCCTCCAAACTTCCCTACTTCATCCTGCAACTTCGATGCCCATATGGAGGGACTATGACGCATTTATACCCGGTCTGAGCGAAAAATACGGGGACATCGGCTCAGTCCTGGATGGAAGTGACAGCCGACTGGTTTGTGACTCTTTTGAACCTGCAAGATGAGGATACTCGCGACGGTGCCCGCGCTGCTCCTCCAAGCCTTAAGGGCTTCGCTTCAAAGATCTAGGGTGCTGAAAATGAAGCTATCCGCACCTATCAAATCTATTCAGCAAGGCAACCGCTCGCTTTGCAGAATTTGCCCGTGAATTTGCGTATGCGGCGGCTGCTCGACTCCCTCCTGAGTGGCCTTGAGCGCATGAAATGCGAATACTTCGGATGCTGTCGACGGCAAGCTGCGTGGAACGGTGTTTTTAATCTGGATCCCCGCACTATGGCTGATTGGATCGAATTGGGGATCCCAGGTGGCGCCTCGCTTGAGTAATGCGCTGCCGGGGCCGCCGCACGCCCAAACCCGCCATCATTTACTCACCGCGCACTACCGCCAAGCTTCCAGCCGCTTACCGAGACCACCTCCGAGCTTCGCCGCCGACTGGGATTGTGTCTTTACTGCAAGTGAGGGACCAGGTCATCTGGCCGCCAACTGCCCGAAAAAAACAGAAGCCAACCGCCTCCGCCGCTACAAGCACCCCATCTGCCAAGCCACCATCAAGAACCGGGCCCCCATCAACAGGCTCAGTCTAAGGCAGTTACCGGCTTACCCAGAGGAGGGGAAGCAGCTGTTTGCCTTTCTTCAGCCCCAATGGACATGGGTTCGACTCCAGACGCTGTGTGAGTGAAGGCAGCGCTCCCATTACGACATCCAAGCGCTTTCTGGCCAACCCCGCTAAGCATACTCAGTATTATAGCCTCAGCCCTTGTAGATTCTGGGTGCTCCCATTGCTTAATGCGGCCCCAGGTGGCGGAGGAACTAGGGTCTAGACCAAGTCCCCTGGCTAAGCTCCATACCATTCACCCAAATGGACGGCAGTCCTCTTGGGAGCGTAAGGACTGGCCCAGTTCAAAACGCGAACCGGTTCTCCTCTGGCTACCGACCATTGGGAGAAAAATTAGTTTTATTCTGGCCAGTGGCCAAACACTCCATAGTTCTGGGCATGCCATGGTTGTTGCTGCATGAACCAAAATTCATTTGGAAAGAAAGGATCTTTGGAATTCACTGGACCTCCCCGCGGTGAACACATGAATTGGGGAAACTCGGCTTCTCCTGGACACACACACTCGCTTCATCAGCGATGCACGCTCTAATTGTTCCCGATTCTACCGGCATTCCAATCGGGCTTACCAAGATTTAGCCAGAGTATTTCAGGAGCAAGAATGCGATCAGTTGCCACCCCATAGGGACACTGACTGCAAAATCGTAATACAGCCAGGCTTAACTGCCCAAAAGGTAGAATCTACCGCGATGAGTCCCAATGAGGAGAAGGAACTTCGCCTTCTTAGACAAGAACCTCGGCCGCTGGTTCATACGGGCGGGCTACCAAACACACACATGCTGCTCCTGTATTGTTTGTAAAAAGAAAGATGGGTCTTACGACTCTTGCACGGGATTACCGAGGACTCAATGCAGTCTCCCTGTCCAATAAATACCCTTTGCCATTAATCAAGGACCTTTTAGGACGATTGGGCAAGGGACGATCTTTACTAAGTTGGACTTGAGAGAAGCTTACTACAGGGTCAGTCAGAATTGCGAAGGCTATGAACACTTGACTGCATTTAACACGGAAATTTGGACAGTTTGAATACTTAATAATGCCATTCGGGTTGGCGGGGCCCCCGAGCTTTTATGGCCCTTTATCAACGAAGTTCTCCATGATTTATTGTACAAAGGGAGTAGTGGTGTATTTAGATGACGCTTTAATTTATTAAGCAAACCATGGAGGAGCATGGCGTTGGTTGGGAAGTATTGAAACGCTTTGCTCAACAACTCCCCTCTTTGCCAAACTTTCAAAATGCTGTTTCCACCAAACCTCTATTGACTATTTGGGTTACCGATCTCGCCCGAGGGCCTAAAATGGATCCTGCTAAGATTGATGCAGTCCTCCAATGGCCTGCCCCCACCAACCGAAAGGAGCTCCAATCTTTTCTGGGTTTTGCTAATTTCTATCGTGGACTTTATACCCCAATTCGCTGAACTGACTCTCCCACTCACAGACCTCTTACGCGACTAAGGGTAAAGATCCACTGACTGCCAAGCCCGGGGCCCCTTTCCTGGTCTAAAGAATGTCAGACAGCCTTTCAGCTTTTAAAATCTGCTTTTACTACCGAACCTATCCTGAAGCACCCTGACCCAGATCTCCGTTTGTGGTTCACGTGGATGCCTCGGACAAAGCGCTTTGGGGCAGCCCTGTTGCAGAGAAATAAAGATGATAGGCTGGTTCCGTGGTGCTTATTTGTCAAAGAAATTATCCGGTGCTGAGCCTCAACTGGACTGTGGGGATAAAGAGACTGCGGCCATCAAAGTAGCACTTCTCCACTTACGCCACTGGCTGAAGGGGCTAAACACCCTTCAAGTTTGGTCGATCACAAGAACTTGGCCGCCTCTCCACCCCTCAAGATGTCCGCAAGCAACTTCGGCAATGGGATTTCTTTCTCGCTTTCTCTTCACGGTCCATTTTTTTCCCCGAAAACCAATAAACTGGCTGATGCGCTACTTACCCGAGGGGGGGTGGAGCTGCCTTACGGGACATTCCGCGACTGTTCTCTCCCCTCCCACTGGGGCTGGCTGTCACCCGATCTCCAGACGCTCCACTCCTCCTTCTCCGCCCATTCCCAGCCTGGTCTCCTTTCCTACGGGAACTCGAGGGAGGGCGGGCGCTGCAGCCACCGGGCGGAGGAAGGTGACTCCCACCGCGCTTTGGAGAATGGTGTTTGGCGGGCGGGGATTGTTGGTACGCGGCCTCCTCCGTAGCAGGTTCTCGAGGCTCGTCATGATGCCCGCTCAGCTGGACATTTTGGCTTCCTAAAACTTCTGCATTTGGCCCCGGCCAATTTTGGTGAAGCGATGCGCAAGGACATTGAGACGATATTAAAGGTTGCTCTCTGTTTGTGCGGAAGCCAAGAACGCTCCAGGAAAGCCCCATGGTCTGTTGAAACCTCTCCCGGTGGCCTCCCACCCCTGGAAGTCATCTCCATGGATTTTATTACAGATTTGCCAGGAAAGTCATGGCAACACGCGGTCTTGTGGGTGGTGGTGGACTTATTTTCTAAACAAGCCCATTTTCATCCCATGTGCTTCCATCCCTCCGGCTCCTAAGTTAGCGGCGTCTGTTCATTCAGCATATTTATCGCCTACACTCCGCCTGCTAAGGTGGTCTCCGCATCACTGGCCCCAATTCATTTCAAAGTTCTGGAAAGCTTTTCTAGGTTTGTTGGGGCCGGGCGGTTGCCTACCGCCTTCAAAGTGACGGTGAGTCGAGAGAACTAACAGAACCCTAGAGCAGTATTTTACGCTTGTTACACCAACTACCACCAAGACAATTGGTGCGAGCTAATTCCGCTTGCAGAATACTTCTATAATAATGCGGTTCATAGCAGTACAAAAAGACCCCTTCAAATTGTGTCTGGTCGCCCTCTTCCCTCCGTTGTCGCAACTACCTGGAAGCATTGATCCTCCGAGTTTCAGCAGTGGGATTTCATCTCTGGCCGAGGGGTGGAAAATGGTCCAGACTGCCTTACAGCAGGCTAAAGACTCCCAAAACTTCAAGTTGATAAGCACCACCGGATTTCCGCGCAGTGGGCTTCTGGGTGCATTTGTCTACCAAAAAATCTCAGAGACGTGCATAAATTTTCAAAACTAGGCAAAAGATTCGTGGGACCTTTTCAGATTACTAAAGTGATTAATGATGTCACTGCCCAATTGGACTTGCCTAATTCTCTTAGTAATATCCATCCTGTCTTCCATTCCAGTTTACTCAAGCGAGGCTCCCGATGCCTGGCAACGTAATCTACCGGAGAGACTCCCCCACCGACTATTATTGATGGCCACAAGCATTACGAAATTGACGCCATCCTGGACTTTAATCGCAAACGCTTACAATATTTAGTCTCTTGGGTGGGGTATTCCTCTGGGTATAATCAATGGGTTTATTCCGAAAATATTGACGCCTCATTTCATTTCTGCTTTCCATCGCGACCTTCCGCACAAACCTGGGGAGAAGTCTTTTTTTAAGGGAGGCAGAGTGTAAAGGATTCAGTGGTGTTGATGAGCGGGTCAGCCGCCTGGCCTTGACTACATTCCACAACCCGGGCGATGGGCCAGCTTCTGCGGCGGAGACCTTATCTCTGCGAGGGAGATGAGACCTACGTTCCCATGGGAAGCCGGGAGGGGGATGGGATGGACAGAGTTATAACCTGTGCTTCTGGCGGGAAATGTTATTCCTGCCACGTCGTGTATGTGAGCTTTCTAGGATGTCTGAATAAACGGTCTTTTACACCAAAAAAGCCTTTTATTTCTGCTTCTATGGAATTCCTTACACTGTAACTATCAGAAGTTTTGGGCTTCCAATACTCAACAATGCAAGTTTGCTTTGAAAGAGCATCGGCAATGTTCTGCGTTAGTACTTCAAATGATGTAATAAGATTATCTGTAGGAAATGCATTTAAAAATTCTGATCTAAAATCCTGAAACTGTCTGCTAAACAACAGACTCCCGGTATCTTCAAAGGAGTGATTTTTCCACATGATTTTAGGAATTGGAATCAAGAATTGGTCGTTGCCCTTATGTACATAAAATCCCAATTCCAGATGCAATACTAAGGGCATATGATCACTCCATGGTTGGAATTCTACTGAAAAAAATTTAACATCTCTAAGTTCAGGATACGGTATTAAAACATAATCAATAACACTATTACCCAAGGGGGAAACAAAGGTATAATCCCCTTTGTTGTCCAGCAAATTTAGACCATTCAAAGGCACTAGATTAAATTGCAAGCACATCTCAGACAAATTTTTTCCAGCCGCATTGGTATGACAGTCTCTTGAGCATCTAGGTGAGAAGAAATGATCGGGTAGCATATCTGGATCCAAACTAGTTAGTAATTGATAACTGGAATCATCTTTGCCAATTCTGGCATTGAAGTCTCCAGCCACAAACCATTTGTCAGGTTGGTAAAGTTGAAGGAGCTTAGAGAGATAATTATGGAACTTTTGAACAATCTCTGCATTTCGAGCAGGAGAAAGGTTAGATGGAAAGTAAACATTAACTAATAGCACATTATATGAATCCCATTTTAAAAGGAGTGCTTGGGCCATCTGGTCACAGGGGTGTAAGTGCTTAACAGAGACTCCAAGGTTCGTCGCAACTAAAAAGGCTAAACCCGCCCTGGGTCTTCCCTTTATGTGGGTTTTAAAAGCTGGTAAGGTATAAACACTGAACCCAGGAAGGGCAATGGGGGAAGGGGACCATGTTTCCTGTAACAGCACGATATCAAACAAGGCCAAGTAGTTACAAAAATCAGTTATATGTCTCTTTTTGCTCCATCCCGACACATTCCAGGACAAAATTTTTATGGTGGGGCTAGATGTAGAAGAGGGGTCCTGATGTCAATCGAGTTCATGTACTTGGTTGAATAAGCCGTCTGTGTCCCTAATGACACATCCATTAAATGGTGGGTCCTTGCTATGTCGAGATTTGCTTGGCTATTGCAAGGTCTTCTCTTCCGCTGCCTTCCTTCCTCGCGACAGGCGAGTTGGCTTCCGTGCTGTTCTGTTTTATATTGGTTGAATAATCCGGAGACTTCAGCCCAGCATCTAACCTGCTCAGGTCTAGGCCTGGAGGGGTAGTTTGCTGTGCACTTAAGCCAGCATGGGGTTCAGGATTTCTCTCGGCATACAATTCGTGATTAAGGCTGGATTGTATAGTAGTTGGAGCACTGGGAGGCTGTAAAGCTGGTTCATTCAATCCCTCCATCTCCAACTTTAAAATATGAGTGGCAGGCTGAAGTGTGGACCCTTTACATACAGCCCTTGGGCAGGGATCATTTTCTTTTCTTTTTGCTTTCGTTATATCCTTTTGGTGGCCAGAGGTGGAGGAATTTTGTTTCAGCTCCAACAATTCTTGAGCCCAAGATTTTCCATCATCCCATGCTGTAAAAGTGTTGTGCAAAATTGTACTACGGTGCCAGTCCACATCTATATCTTGTATAATTGTTTCACGCTGATTCTGCTCCTTGTAGGCTCTTTTCACTTTTAAAGGAGGGGAGTCCAACTTAATAAGATCTTCCTGTGAACTATGATCCATATTGCCCTTCTCTTTCCTCCTAAATGTCACCGATACTGGCTTCTCTGTTGATTCTTGAGTTGTTAGTTGATTGTCTGAAGGGGATCTTTTCCTTTTTACACTTTGTCCTAGTGGTGGATTAGGGTTTATTTAAATGTCTAACAAGGGCCCTTTCCGCATGGGGCAATTAAACCGGGATAAACCCGAAAAAAACCCGGGCTGGGGGGGGACTTCGGATGGATCCCGATCCTAACACGGATCCTCTCCACGTTTCCCCCTTCCCTCAACCTGCGTTTTTTTTTACAATCGTGTTATATGCGATTATTTTGTTTTAATATGGCTGACAGCCGCGGCCAAGCAAACTGCCGTGGTTGTGAGCTGTGTTAAAATAGAGAATTCCTTCCCTGGCTCCCATCTGCAGGCACATCATGGCCCAGGGGGGTCAGTCCTGCCTGCCTGTGAAGCTGCGCTTGGCAGGTAGGTGGGGGGGAGTGCCTTAGTGCTTAAGTTCCACATCTGAGTCAGTAAGGTTGATAATAATGTAGCTTAGCCTCATTCTCTCGTAACTCCATACAAGGTGCAGCATAAAATGTAGTATTTAAGATCTTCAGCTTGACCCTGACACCGCTGTAGTGTAACTTTACTATATCTGCCTTCAAGATATGCTGAAGGCACAGTCTGGAAACAAAAACGAGTGAACGCCTTTCTTAGTGAAAAGCTAGTAAGGTTGATTAGGTACCGTGAAATCAATTTATGCTTTTTAGGAGGAGGATACCAAAGGGAGAACATCGAGTACTGAACAAGAATAGCTGGCACCACGCTCGTGGAGCCAGTCACGATTTTTTAAATATATCCTGTGAGTTAACCATCTCAGGGTATAGAACATGTTAACAAAACCCTCCACCGATGTCCCTTCTAATAGTGCTAGAAGCAGGATTTAATTAGATTAACTTCTGAATGGTCATCAAGTTTATTCAAAAATTTTTTTCAAATGAGCACGAACAGAAACTGAAGGCTGATCTGTCTCGAGCCTTAAACCTGCCACTTGAGTGCCCTGAGGGAGGTCCAACATTTTTCTTAGGAAGTTATTCTGTACAATTTCCAGCTGGCCAAGAACCTTCTCGTTCCAACCCCAAACCTCTGTCCCATATGGGAGTGAGGTAATTACTTTGCCCTGGAATATTTTGAGAGCAAGAGCTATTGGTTGACCCCCTTTGGAGAAAAATAATTTTAGGATGACTTCCACTGAAAGTCAAGAAGTTGCCAATGTTGCATTTGAGTATGCCCCCCCCCAAAAGGGATCCCTGAAAAAAAAACCAAATATTTTTGAAAGGGTGTTTCTCAATTGGCTGAGCATTGATTGTCCATCTGCATTTGGCTTTGCTGTCTCCAAAAACCACAATTTTGGTTTTATCATAATTGATCCTCACTTTCTTCCTTTCACAGTAATCAGCCAAAAAGGATCCTGTGGCCCAGGGCCACCCACTGAGTTTCATGGTCAAGTTGAGATTTAACTGACAAAATGTCAGACTCTTTCCTTAAACAGAATTTGTAATATTTTGCTTCTAACCACCTATACAAGCAGCTTTAACTAGCCACCTTGGAATTCTGTTAAAACATATGAACATAAGAACAAGCCTGCTGGATCAGACCAGAGTCCATCTAGTCCAGCACTCTGCTACTCGCAGTGGCGCACCAGGTGCCTTTGGGAACTCACATGCAGGATGTGAAAGCAATGGCCTTCTGCTGCTGCTGCTGCTGCTGCTGCTGCTGCTGCTGCTGCTGCTGCTGCTGCTGCTGCTGCTGCTGCTGCTACTGCTCTCGAGCACCTGGTCTGCTAAGGCATTTGCAATCTCAGATCAAGGAGGATCAAGATTGGTAGCCATAGATCGACTTCTCCTCCATAAATCTGTCCAAGCTATCCAGGTTAGTGGCCATCACCACCTCCTGTGGCAGCATATTCCAAACACCAATCACGCGTGAATAAATGTTTCCTTTTATTAGTCCTAATTCTTCCCCCCAGCATTTTCAAAGAGTGATGAAGCAAAACCTAATCTTGGTAATACAAGTACGGTTCAATCATTTACTATTAAACATGACAAAATAGGAGCCAACATCAGCTAATGATTTCTCTTAGTATTTACTGAAAACATTTATTAGCTGCCTTTCTACTCTGAGGAATTCAAGGTGGCTTACAATATAAATCAAACTATAATGATAGAAAACACGTAACAGATCACAATTTAAAATCTCCAATTAGGATCACTAATAAATAAAAATGGGCCGCCCCACCCAAAGCCCTCAGTGGCGGGACGCCTCCTCCAAGAGGGCCTTCCAGTAGCAGAAGAGCAAAAACAACAAGGCCCCGCCCCCCTCCCCTATTGGAAAGCCCTCCATACGCTGTCCCAGCCCTTAACCCCAGGTGGAAGGCAACTAATGGACAGAAAATATATGTGCACCAAATTCTTATCACTGCTTGTTTATATGTAAACTAAACTTTTTCACTAGCTGTGTTGTATGTTGACTCTAAAGCCCCTTCCACCAAGCAAATGTATAACGGGTTGCAGTCATGATCAAGGAACCAATTTTCCTGTTTTCCCGTTCACATGTGTTCCATGCAGGCAGCGACTAGAGCCCACAGAAACAATCTGATAGGAGCAGGGCTCAGCAAATACCAAGCAACTGGAATTTAATTGAAGAACCTAGTTTTTTCAGGAATTATTTTATTAAGATGACAGTCAAGGTTACCCCATATTTATATGCTACAACTCTGCTATCATATTACAGGAATAACATTATGAGAAACTGCAAAATACTTTGTAGTAGCTTCAGAGGCATACAGCCTATAGGGACATGGGGTCACCCATGATCCCGGTCTCACACCTTTTGGTCACGTGGTGGGCCCCCCATGACAAAATGGTGTGCGTCCCAACCGCACGCCACTATGTCCCACCCCCCTGCAGGGAGGCAGGGGGCAGGACTTGGCAGCGGGCGCCACTGCACCTGCCTGGACCACCCTCCGCTGCCAAGCCCCACCCCCCAGCCTCCGTGCAGGCTGGCTTTTGCCCTCCTCTGGCTCTGGGGACAGCAGGAGCCAGCCTGCCAAGAGGTGGGGTCGCCCAGGGGAGGTGTTGCCCCCGGGCGCCATTTCCCCTTGATACACTTCTGAATAGCTTTCATGTAGCAATATTGAGAATATATCGTCATTAAAACACAAATCCTGAAGAATCAATTATATTTCCAGTGCCAAAATTTTAACTAGCTCCTAGACCCAAAGAAAATTTGTCAAAGCTGGACTACAAAATATAGAACAAAGCAGCCAAACCACAAAACATATGACATGAAATTCAAAGTACAGCCAATTCAATTCAATAGGACTAGGATTACAAAATTAGGGGGGAAAGGGCAACAACAAACTAAGGCAGGTAACAACAAAAAAGGAGAAATTACACGGGAGTAAAAATGCAATAGACAAGATGAGACCTATAATAACCATTGCTGCAGATTACGATCCTATTTTGTTATGAAACCCATTTCATTAACTTATCTACTCTACTGCAGTTCTAAATCTATATAAATAAAAATGTAAATGTTCATTTGTTCAAAATCTTAAATCTCCAAAAGCTCTTCATCGATTGGTTTGAAATTTTGATACAACGTTGCATTCGAATATGTGTGTGTTTTTATATACCCACTGTTATACTATGGTACAGGTGTTACACCTGTGACAGGTAAAATCATCCTTTTAAAAAAACAGCGCCATCTGGTGGACGTTACAGCAACACACACTATACTCATTACTTTACGATTCCATCTCAATGTTTCCAATTTACGATCCATGTACGGTTCCCAAATTTCCACTTTTACGCTTCCACTTCAATGTTTCCGATTGCATTGTTACCGTTATTTTTCATAAATTCTGATGTTGCCTGTGCTCATATTCGTTTGGGACTATATTCTAATGTGGACATTGTTCATTTTTCATTTTACACCTCAACTGACCATATTACACAACTTTCTCTGACACACAGTATAATCACAGATCTTCGTTTTGAAACCTCACCAATGCAGACTGGGAAATCTGGCAGGGAGAGGTCAAACGGGACCAACGAATTCAAACGGATATCTGTTTCAAACTCCACCTGCAGCTTCTCAATATCTCTCGGATAATAAGTTTTCACCCACCTGGTCAGGAAGCCCACCAGCCCCAACTGGGTTTCTTTCAGGCTCCCCAAGCTGTAGCTGGGGAAATCTGGGAGGTAAAAGCACCACAGGACCCCCCTTGTGTTGCCCGAGGCCTGGTTGGTTTCAATGACGCAACATCCTCGCTTCTCACAAAGTTCTTTCGTGACCACCGTGCAATTTAGTGACGTCAAAAGAGGATTCAATTTGACTGATTGCAATTCCCAATTCGATTGTCGTTTGCAATCACCATCAGCAAAGCTCAGGGCCACTCTTTAAAATTGTGCAGTTTAGATCTAGACACGGATTGCTTCTCACTTGGTCAATTATATGTTGCGTGTTCCAGAGTCAGCAAACCACACAATCTCTACATCTGCACAGACATAGCAACAACAAGAAATATTGTATACCCCCAAGTATTGTTAAATCAAACATCTTAGAAACGTGAGCTTTCGCTTTCTTCCCCATTTCACCAGACTGGGCCACAGCAACGCGTGGCCGGGTACAGCTAGTCCTTTATAAAAATGTGCTCCTGAACATTTTGGTTTTGCACATTCATTGGACAAGTCTGTGACCTTTAGTGACCTCCTCAGGCTGGCAGCTCGCCGGGGAGGGAGACACCCCAGAGAATGTACATGAACAGGCAAATTTCCAATCTTATCCATTTATAAGATGGCCCCTTCAGAAGGCTTTGCTAAGATGAGCAATGCTAGGTGCTGCAACACAGCAGGAGAGGCAGCCCTGCATATATGTACATTTGAGACCACCGAAGGTTTTTAGATGATAATAATTATCTGGAATTGAACCCAGTTACTAGTTGGCAACCACTGGAGTGAGTGCAGTATTGCTGTGGCATGCATGCTCTGCCAAGCACCCTATAATAATGAGGCTGTGTCATTGTACGCCAACTGGAGCATCCAAGTTGACTTTAAGGGTAGACCCATCATGTAAAGTACATTACAATAAATGTAGCTTTGAAATAACTGCTGAGTGAATTCACATGACCAGATTGGTCAAACCAACGTAGGGGGCCATCCTCCACTCTAAATGAAGCTGGAAGACAGCATATTTTAACCTGCACTAACTTGCTTCTTTCTCCAGCAATAAAGCTGGATCCTGTATATCCTCTTAGATCTTATGTAGGACTACAGATATATACTGGACTCCATCAGAAGCAGGAAGCACAATGTCCTTCAATATCTCAGCCTTCGCAACCAGCATTACTTTCATCAGGAGAAGCAGTGACATAGCGGTTAAGAACAGGTGTACTCGAATCTGGAGGAACCGGGTTTGATTCCCCGCTCTGCCACCTGAGCTGTGGAGGTTTATCTGGGGAATTCAGATTAGCCTGTGCACTCCAACACATGCCAGCTGGGTGACCTTGGGCTAGTCACTATTCTTCTGAGCTCTCTCAGCCCCACCCAGCTGACAGGGTGTTTGTTGTGAGGGGGGAATGGAAAGGAGTTTGTAAGCCCCTTTGAGTCTCCTTGAAAGAGAGAAAGGAAGGATATAAATCCAACTCTTCTTCTTCATCTTGTCAGGATTCAATTTCAGCTTGTTCACCCTCAGTCATTTAACCACAGCAGAAAAGCTCATGTCCAGGACCTTTTCAGCATCACTGGGTGCTTTGGCTAAAGAAGTGTAGAGCTGGGTTTCACCAGCATATTGATGACCAGGTAATCCAAACCCTGAATGATTTCTCCTACGGCTTTTATTAACAGACTGAATTGAATGACAGCAAGATTAAGCCTTGCCAAACTCTACAGGAAAAGAACACTGAGTGGCCTACAGTGGACTATAAAAGCCTTTACAACTTATTTCAGCAACAGACATTTAGAGATTAACAATGATAAATCTAACATTATGCTATTTACAAAATTCAAAAAGCAACAGGATACTTGTGATATTGCACATGCTCCATGGTTCACCAGTTAAATTGTTCAACAAGATTCAGAAAAACTTTTTTTGTGTAAAATCCTCACACTGCCTCTTTTTTTAGCTTCCTATGTTGTATAGGTTCAAATGGGCCTTCCAAATATTTCAGCCTTGATATGGAAAGCCAGGAATAACTAGAAGCTTATGCTGCTCAATGCCAAAGATCTTCCAGTTTTTACTTGATTAGCAGTCCACAGGCACCGTTAGCCTTTGCAGAAAAGAGCTGTAAATTACAACATTACTCATGGAGGCCTCTGAACCCTTTAACAAAGAGAAAAAGCGTGCCAATTATCAAGCAACGTCTCAGAGAGGACTGGGACCTTTTGCTTAAACATGCTGTAAGGAAATGTTCCCCGCTTTATGCAGGAATCAAATACCCAGCCAAACTGACCAGGCACAAATGCAGCCATTGCGCTCCTTGCAGGAGCCCATGCTAGCAGCAAAGGGGCATTCCAGAGGTGTTCCTGGGGCAGAGCTGGCTTCAGTCTGCTTCCTACCGGCCCATGAACACCCCCTGTAGGCGCAACCCATCAACATACAATGGTGAGTTTAGGGCTTTTTTGGTGATTGGCATTTTTGTTCCCCCCCTCATTTCTGGGCCTCCCCAATCCTTGTTGGAGGCAGCAAGGCTACGCCATTCCCGGCCACTGGACAACTGTCCCCGTGGAGGACTAGGCTGGTGCCATTTCTATTACATAAAACGGCTTGAAAACAGACTTAAAGGGATCTAGAGCAGATTAATAATAGTTCTGAAACTGCACCAACACCCCCCCCCCCCACTTGCGGGTGGAGGTGCAGACCTTCCTGCTCGGTTTTCCCACTCACAAGTGAAAAAAACAACAACCGACAACTTTTTGTGGATAAGAAATTGGCCATAGTCAGAGGTTTATTGACAAGAAGCAAAAGAAAGCAATTGGCGCAGCATGGGAGGGGTGATCCTGGCCTCTGGGCAGCCCGAGTGCTGCCCCCAGAGTCAACTGAGTTCCTCAAGCCCGCCTGCTGGAGGAACTGACCGCAACAGCAAATTAGAGTGGAGCATTCCAGGTGGGCATTGTGCCCCTGTCTGGTGCCCCCTTCCAACTGCTGCTAGGGGCGCAAGCCACTTAGCCCCCCGCAGGGTGTTCCGACTGCGGGCTTGCTCCACCCCTACCTCTGAAGGAGGTGCAAAGACAAGGGAGCTCCCCCAGCTCCCCCTTTCCCACAGATCACCCCCCATGCGCAAACCGCAGGCCTGGCTATGACAAAGCATGCAAACAAAACACTGTATGTATCAGGGAGCACCAACATTTCAGGGATTTTTCAAGAAACTCTCCTGATGATACCACCCAAGTGAAGTTT
Source organism: Sphaerodactylus townsendi (assembly GCF_021028975.2). Lineage (NCBI taxonomy): Eukaryota > Metazoa > Chordata > Lepidosauria > Squamata > Sphaerodactylidae > Sphaerodactylus > Sphaerodactylus townsendi. Next base: position 3,006,212 of record NC_059439.1, on the reverse strand, counting down.
GGTTCAGGGGGTCCAAAGTTATGGACCCTCAAAGAGGGTGCCCCATCCCCCATTGTTTCCAATGGAAGCTAATAGTAGATGGGGCTACATTTTGAGGGTCTATAACTTTGGATCCACTGAACCAAACTTCACCAAACATGAGTGATATCATCAGGAGGGTCTCCTAAAGATACTCTGAGATGTTGGTACTGCTAACATAAACATTCCTCCCCTGACCAAAAGTCCCGTTTTGAAGGATTTTAACTCTTGTGTTTTAGCTTGGTTGCTGATTGAGCTACGGTTTTTGTACTTTTAAAGTTATTGTTGAGACCATATTGCTTTTGTTGACCCTCTTTTCCACTTACAGAGCTAGTTTACTGTTTTTCTTTGAAACAAATATTCAAAAACATTTAACCTACTGATGCCTCAATTAATGTAATTTTATTGGTATCTATTTTTATTTTTGGAATTTACCAGTAGCTGCTGCATTTTCACCCTCGACTTATACGCAAGTCAATAAGTTTTCCCAGTTTTTTGCGGTAAAATTAGGTGCCTCGACTTATATGCGGGTCGACCTATACATGAGTATATACGATAGACATATTTTCCTTTTTCAGTTAGTACCAAGTGACAGTGAATACAATAAGTAAGGTAGAAGAGGCAATAAGGGGATTATTTTAGATCTGCTCCTAACCAGCAATGATGATCTAGTTAATGGGGTGGAAGTGGTAGGATCCTTAAGTGGGAGTGACCATGTTCTCCTGGAGTTTGTTATACAGTGGAAAAGGGATGCCAAGCATAGACATGCATTCTACACTTTAAGAAAGCTGATTTCAGTAAGCTTAGGAAACTACTGAAGGTGATCCCGTGGTTAACAAGAGGAAGTGCATGATGGATGGGAGTTTCTGAACAGTGAAATCTTAAAGGCACAATTTCAAATAGTTCCAATGAAGGAAAAAAGCAACAAGAGGTGTCTAAGGAAACCAGGATGGCTATCTAAAAAACTTTCAACTGAGATGAGATTTAAAAGGACATGGACAAGAAATAGAAAAAGGGGGAAATCACCAAAGAGGATCTGAAACAAATAGCCAGGACATACAAGGAGAAAATAAAAAAAGTTAAAGCACAGAACGAGCTCAGGCTTGCTATAGAGGTTATGTCCATATCAAGAAAGAAAGAAAAAGGATATGATACAGTAACTGCATAGAGAAGATGGCAAAATAACAGGGAATGGAGAAAAGGCAGAACTACTTTCTTTGCCCTGGTATTTTCCCAAAAGGAAAGCGCTTCCCGGGGCAGCCGTTTGCTCGGGCACAGCTGCAGTCTGCATTATAACTAAAGAATCACAGATAGTGCCATTCTTGAAAACCCGGGGGGGGGGGACGTAGAGCGGTCTGCGTTAGCAGCAGGATTCATGCGAAGTCCACCCCCCCACCACCACGGGTTTTATCTCATGGTTAGCCCAGGTTTGTTGGCCCATGTGGAAAGGGCCCTGGAAGGGAATGCCATGATTGTTAAAAGTCAACATGGGTTTCTCAAAAACAAGTCATTCCAGACTAATTTTACCTCTCTCTTTTTTTTAATTGACTTCCACTACCTGGAAGAAATCCTTCAGCTCCTTAGGCAAGCATGTGGTCAAAATGGTGGCCACTTCCAAAACTCAAGCACAAGCTCTGCCTCCTGTGATGGTCCAGCCAGAAGAGACTAGCTCACTAGTTCCTAGCTCACTAATCCTCACTAGGACTCTCACAGTTCCTAGTCCTCATCAGTTCCTAGTCCTCACCCCCTCGACCTGGTCAGTCGGGATCAAGGAATCTTCTCCTGCTGGATCCAGGTATCCTCTTCCTGATGTCCTTCTAAGTCCTCTGAACCTGTGATACCTGCTTGGAGAAGGAGGTTTAACCCATCCCATTGTCTTTCACTACCTGTGTTAGCATCTCTAAAGGGTGGCTGGGTGGAGCTGGCAGACTGTGCAGAGAAAAGAAAAAAATGTTGAAAATGTTCCCTTTGAACCACAGAAAGGGGGGGGACATTTCTTCACAGTCCTCATGATCGCACCTTTGTTTCTCTTTCAAGCCATGTTCACAAAATACTTTGAATGCATATACAATCCATGTACAATGTACCCTTGATTTTTCTTTATATCTGTGTTGAGTAATTTTCATGTAACCTGCATTCAAAACAAGTCATTCAAACCTCACATTTATCCAGGCACTGGTCCCTGGTTTCATTTGTAAAGTTAACATGTGTTGGTTTCTTCTTGTAAAAGGCATGTACATACAAGTTGTAAGTGCATCCGCTGTACCATGTGAACACAGTTTCTCTCTTGTTTGCATGCCTTGTGGGTAGTATTAAGGAGGCCGTGAAAGTGGAGGAAAGCCCCTCTGGAACTAAAAGGAATTTTCCAGCAAAACCTCTCCACATATTATGTTCTACCACACAATGCAAAATATCTGGGGAGAAAGCAAGAAGCTTGTATGCACGTATGAATGGACCTTTTGCTAAACATGAAGTGGTGCCTGACTTTTACTGCTCCTTAGCAGGCAAACGCATCCCAAATGCAATTTTTGAATCTTCTTGGACTCCAGGCTTCTCATTGCAGTCAGTTCACACATTCATCATCTGTGTCAGGAGCTTAAGGGATGCCCATGTGAACTAGGTGCTACTTTCTAGGGTATTTCTGATGCAGCAAAGTTCCTAATGCTTTCGCTGTTCTCCTCCTGCCCCACACACAGGTGTGGGTCTTCTGTGTACTACCTTTGTCATAGTACTCAGAACTAGCGATCCGAGAACAGGAGCGTCCTTGGTTGGAAAAGGACCAGGTAAGCAGACACCAGGGACTGAAGGCCAGGGAGGCATCACCAGAAGGATAGTTGGCACTGTAGGGCTACCCAAGTGTTCAGGTAGCAGGAGGCCTTTATATCTTCCAGTGGCGGGAGATGTGGCTAAGGTCTGAAATCAGGAAATCCAGCTCCCGTTTGGGTGGCGTAAGCCCACTGTGCCAATGGAGGGCTTCTTGGCGGCGGGGAGGCTTTTCTTGCCACCCTATGCCACTGGAAAACCCTCTGGAGGAGACAGGCTGGTGCCGCAGCTGTGCCGTCCCTGGCTACCCCTGCCAGGCTCCAGATTGGGCTGCCCGGCTCATTCAAGCCCCCCCCCCCCCTCGCACCAACTCCAACATGACTATTATGGACTACTTCTCAAAAAGGACCTCTGATAAACTTACTGCTGACTACAGTAGAATGATATTGACTCATTGTGAATAAAATAAATACCCAGCCATCTGAGCAGAGTCTGTTCCCACCTCTCCTACTGAATTAATTAATTTTCCTGCCAGCGAATGACTCATAAACTGAATGTGGACCAATTACCAAGTCTGAAAAAAAAATCTGTCCCATTTTTACTGGAATCTCTCAACATTAAAAGATTTAGAGCTGCCGTATTATTGAACCACACTTCTTCTGAACCATGTAGCTGTTCATTGGCAAGTTTCTGGACAATTCCCAAGAAAGGTTCACGTCTGAATGTGAATGCTAGTGTGACATTTTTTGTTAAATTGAGGTTGGCTGGTCTTTGGATTATAATAAATGTTGACTGACTGTACTAAATCAACATCTACTTAATGAGAGAACACCTGAAATTGCCAGTCACAATACACTTAAAAATACTATAAGTAAGAAACTTTATGGAGGAAAGACAGATCAAAAGAAAGAAAGGCTAATGGTAAAATGACAGTAAATGGGGATTAAAGATGCTTTGATGAAAGTATAATCCAAATTTCTACCACCAACCCCAATTTAGGGAAGACTTGTGGGACCTGGGTTGGTTAACAGAAAATGGGGGGAGGTGCATTTTGAAACAGAGAAAGCCACCCTTCCTCCAGCTTACTGGCTTCCACTCCCTGGGGCGGGGGCGGGGGGGCAGGAGCAGAGGTGGGATCCAGCAGGTTCTCACAGATTCCCGAGAGTAGGTTACTAATTATTTGTGTGTGCCGAGAGGGGGTTACTAATTGGTGATTTTGCCACATGATTTTTGCCTTAGTTACGCCCCTCCTCTCAGCAGTAGTGCGCAGAACTTGAAGCAATCTAGCAGGAGGTGCACCGGCGTGCATGGCAGCCTGCGCGCATTCGTTTCCCACCCAAGGACCGGCGCAGCGGCTGCGTCCTTGCCACAGCCCCGCCCAAGAATGCCCCAACCCCAGAATGCCCGGCCACGCCCCTGTCGTGCCCCGCCCAGCCCCATTGGCGCTACCCCACAGTTTGAATCCCACCACCATGGGAACCTGTTACTAAAAATTTTGGATCCCACCACTGGGCGGGGGAGGGGGGGCAAGATGAGATTACTAGTAGGCTAAAGAAAAAAAGAAAAATTTCATAACAACTTCCCAACTACTCACTTTTTACCTTTCACAAGCAGGAGAAAAAATACAAATAAAGCTTATTCAACAAAGATAAATGTGTCACTAAAGCAGAGCATATATAAAACAGTTTCCAGTTGGAAACAAAGAGGCGATAAAAGCTCTGACGGTCTCTCTGAGGCTGATTCTGCGCAGGCAGTAATGGGTTAATAGAACCTGTTTCTGCTGCCCTGCCACCACATGCTCCAGCCGCTGGGATCCCAGAGGCAGAAGGCAGCACAGTTTGCATGGAAACACAGTGTTTCCATGCAAACTGTGCAGCTGGCAATCTCCCCCACCGAAAATACACCCCCAAGAATTCCCCCATCTGAGAATCCACCAACACCCAATAATCCCTCCCCCCCGCCCACCTACCTGCATGCCATGGCAGCTGCCTATTAGAGTATCCCCTCTAATGGCGGCTGCCTGTGGAATCCACCATAATGTTAGAGGGAAGGGGTGGGGTCGGGATTGAATGCTCCTGCTTGCCATAGTTCGCATAGGCAAGCAGGAAGCATTTACAACCTGGGTTTAAGGAAAAAGTTCGCATTGGCAGGGCAGGTAGACATGCTGGCAGACATGCTGACCACTACTCCCAGAACTCCTTTCATGCCCCCCTCCCACGCTCTGGATTGAGCTGCTAAAATCCTAAAATGGTACCCAGGATGTGCCGCAGGCTTAGTTGGACTAGAAGGTGCTGAGTTCAGTGCAGGTTTTCAGTCAAAGATTGCTGGTGCTAAAATCTCCCAATTTACGGAGATTTTCTGGAGTACTTTTAAGTTAGCCTTAATTTTCACCATCCTGAATAATTTTTTGTCATCTGCTAGGTTGGACACTGTACTGCTCGCCCCCCAACTCCAGATCATTTGTGAACAAACTAAACAGGACCAGGTCTCATACCAATCCTTGTGTGGCCCCACAGTTACTGCCCTCCTTTTGAAGGAATTGTCCATACTCTTTGCTTCCTGTCGTTTAGACAATTTTTAACCCATAAGAAGACTCGCCATCTTATCTCATGATGCTAAATGCATTTAGGAGGCCTTGGTGAGGCACTTTGCCAAAAGCGAGTCCAAGTTCATGCTGTCTGCTGGGTCATTGTTATCTACCTGCTTTTTCACTGTCTCCAATAACTCCAGAAGGCTGGTGAGGAAGGAGCCATGCAGTTTTTCCCTCAGTAGGCTTTGCTCCTCTGTGGGCCTAACAATTTGGCCGCTGATTACAGTTTGTACTCATTTACATGGGACAGACATCCTCTATGCCCCCTTTTAAAATCTGGAATAACCTTTGCGACTCTGCAGTCTTCTGGAACAATTGCTCATTTGAGTGATATAGGGGTTGGTAGATCTCACTGACAAATTTGAGTTCCCTAAGAACACATGGCTGTGTGCTCAGGCTACTACAATGCAGATGCCCTCACTAATTGTTTATGCTATCTTCATGGCTACTCACATGCTAAATGGGTGGATCCCACCCAACACATGCAAATCAAGATTTCTAATTGCACCCTTTCTTTCTCCCACCCTGGACATTCCACAGGTATATATACTCTGCTTGGTTTTACTACCATCAGATCCTCTGAAGATGCCAGCCACAGATGCAGGCGAAACGTCAGGAGAAAATGCTACTAGAACACGGCTACGCAGCCCAGAAACCACACAACACCCCAATGATTCCAACCATGAAAGCCTTCGACAATACACTTGATTATGTGTTATAAGGACCTGCAAACTTACTGGTTTTTAATTTCCCCAATAGTCTACAACTAGAAGGGCCACACAAGGTATATACAGGATCCGAGTGTCAGAGAAGCAGAACCGTAGAAGCCTTAGAAAAGAGGTCCGATAATTTCTGCTTTATAGAGGACCTGTGTTTTCCCATTCATGTTGAGGAAACTTCTGATTAACAGCTATTATATTCTTAAGGGGAGTGTGAATCCCCCTACCCAGCCAGTTCTCTGTCCCACTAATGTTTGGGGCATTCTGAAATCTGTTTTGCACCCAACCCCATGAACTCCAGCAAAGTCTGCAACACATGCTCAATTCTATTTTTAAGAACCTGTAAGCTGCACACTTGAGATTTTCCACTGAGCCCTGAATTCTGAAACCCTCACATAGCAATACCAAATCTCTTCTGCTTACTCACTAGCCTTGAACACCTTCTGGGGTCACCATAAGTCAGCTGTGACACACAAACTCTTGCCTGCTATTTTATATGCTAACGGAGCAAGTTGTTTGTCGTGGAGCTGTCCAACGTCCTGCAAGCCACCCCAGACTAATTCTGTGACCTGTGACCTACTGGGATCCCTGCTGAACTGCTGCTGTCCATTTCTCCAGTCACAGATCTGGCCAGGAATACCGAGGAGCAGTTGTGGATCATAACTGAGCTTTGGCGCTCAGACCCACGGCTGGTCTGGCCTCTCCAGCAGATGCAGAAAAAAGGAACTTCAGAAAAGTTCAGTCTCGGGGGAGTCTCGAGACAGCCTAGTCCAGTGGTGGCGAACCTTTGGCACTCCAGATGTTATGGACTACAATTCCCATCATCCCCTGCCAGCATGGCCAATTGCCATGCTGGCAGGGGCTGATGGGAATTGTAGTCCATAACATCTGGAGTGCCAAAGGTTCGCCACCACGGGCCTAGTCCATATCCATAGAAATAAGAAATACATGGCTGCATTTCAGATCCAGGTGACAGGAGCCTCGGAGAATGGACAGATGAGAAGACATAGTAGCAAGGAAGTACTCATGAAGCATAAATATAATTTTACTGGTTATATGCAGTGCAATCCTGAACAGTTATACCCTGCTAAACCCATTTACATCAATGAGTTTAGAAGGGTATACCTTTGCTTATGATTGCGCGAACAGATATCTTTGGTGTCTGACCTTTATAAACTGGTTTGTTACAATTAGACATAGTTCTGACTGTTTTGAGTTGATAAATAGCTTCCTCATTGATGAAACTCCTTGCTTTGTTGGTTGGCTTATTTTTGGGTAAGACATTTATTGGACTCAGGTAATGCTCTCTTCTTTCCATAATCATCCATGTAGAATTAATTAGTTACAGAAGTCACAGCTCTGTTTTAACAGGGGATAAAGTGAAGGAAAAGGTTGATTAACAGGATTTGCTTCTGTACTGTACCCACATTGAATCAGTCATATCACTGGATGTAACCTTTGCTAGAAGATTAGAGACCTGATGCTGGGATACTCACAAGCCCCTGACTTCTTAAGAGGAACTTGTCTTTGAAAGTGTTGTAGAAATCAAACAAAAATAAACCACAAACCTCAATAAGACTCCCAGTGATGTTCAATTTACATGTTTGTTCAGTTCAAAGGAACTTATTCCCTAGAATTCTACAGCCATAGTCAGCAAAGTAGGCAGAAGAAAATCATAAATCCATTACACCAAACCATGCACAAAGCAACATGAATTTCCTTGGCAAAGGGCAGCAGAAATAAGCAGGAGTCTTCTGACATCTTAAAGACCCACAACCTTTTTCAATCTGGCATGGCCTAGACTCCATTAATCCAACTGAATTTGGACAGGAATAGCATTGCATAGGATTTTTAACATCTAGATGCTTTTTACCATCTAGATCAGTGGTGGCGAACCTATGGCACTGGTGCCAAAGGTGGCACTCAGAGCCCTCTCTGTGGGCATGCACGCACAGAGTTCGTCATGTAGGGGGAGCAGAAAATCACCCCCCCACACACACACACACCTAAGCTGGCCTTGCTTCTGAGTAAACCCTCCTAGGCATGTGATTCACCCATTCAAAGCATTGCACGGTTGCTTTACCAAGTTTACTCCCAAGTAACACGCGCCTCGGAGCCAACCGTTTTTTCTAAACTGAAACCTCAGTATTTGGGTTACATTGCGGTGTTGGCACTTTGCGATAAATAAGTGGGTTTTGGGTTGCAATTTGGGCACTCGGTCTCGAAAAGGTTCGTCGTCACTGATCTAGATGCACCCCCTGGCCAAGTTGGTCCGAAGCTTCAGTCTGCAGTGCCGTGAATATGCAGATGACATCCAGCTCATTCTCACAATGGCTGGCCGACCACATTTGGCCCCTGAGGCTCTCCAGCGGTGTTTCGAAGCCATCCCTGGATGGTTGAGAGTGAGCAGGTTGAAGCTGAATCCAGCAAAGACTGAGGTGCTGTGGGTGAGCCAGGGGGAGGTGCCGGCCAACTTTAGTCTGCCCGTGCTGGCTGGTGTGCAGTTAGCAGCCTGGGCATGATCCTGGATTCCAAGATCTCATTGGAAGCCCAGGTCACACCAAAAAAAGCCTGGATTGCTTTCTATCACCTTCGCCAGGCATGGCAGTTGGCCCCGTACCTCTCCCATTCGGATCTGGCCATAGTAATCCATGCAACAGTCACCTCCAGATTGGACTATTGTAACTCACTCTATGCTGGCCTTCCCTTGAGCTTGATCTGGAAATTGAAGTTTGTTCAACATGCGGCCGCTAGACTCCTGGCGGGAGTCTCTAGCAGGGACCACGTAACACCGGTTGTTTACCAGTGTCATTGGCTGCCTATCAAGTACAGTGTCATCTTCAAGGTATTGGTTTTGACCTTTAAAGCCATTAGTGGTCTTGGACCCACATATCTTAGGGGCAGCCTGTCCCCATATTGCTCAGTCAGGTCCCTCCGCTCTTTGGAGGAGAACCTTCTGGTGACCCCTGACCCAAAGGATATCCAGCTGGCCTCCACAAGGGCCAGGACCTTTTCTGTCCTGGCCCCTACCTGGTGGAATCAGCTTCTGTGTGAGATCAGGGGCCTGCAGGATCTGATTCAATTCTGCAGGGCTGGTAAGATGGAGCTATTTCTGGAGCCCGGCCGGGTTGACACCTATCAAATACTGGCCCCCGGGGGATAGTGGTTTTTAGTTGCCATCTTTTATTCTTCTTCTGTTTTTGGTATTTTATTGTATTTTTATTGTATTCTATTTTAATTATTTATTACTGCTTTTAAAAATTGCATTGCTTGATTACTGTCGTGTGCTTCCCTGAGCCCTTCAGGGATGGGGGTGGGGTATAAATATAACAAATAAATAAATAAATAAGACTGAGCTGTCAAGCTTGTATAGCACAGGCCTGCATAATCGTCAGTGTACATCTTCCTCACTGTGCTCTTTTGGAAGATCAACATTAGACTAGATTCAAAACAATTGCGAGAGATCAAGCAATTTGTAAACTTTCCATCAAAGAGGGAATGTTATGGGATACAAAACCAGTTAAACTGTAAATAAAAGCCCTACTCATTTCAAGAACTCTTATTTCCATGCTGACAAAGAATAAAACAAACATGGGTTGCCATCTTAACGATTTTGCTCAATTCTAGCCATCAGTGGCTTGCAGGTCTGCTGAGTCTAATGCCGAAATAAAGGCTTCCTTGTCAACCCTTTCTGCCCAGCACCATCTCTAAGCTCATTTACAGATGTACCAAACAAACAATATTCAACTCACAGGCATATTAGGTTTGAGTCCCAAATTGAGATCATACCTATTTTTTTTTCAAAATCTCAGTACATTTGCTTGAAAATTCAAATATTGGTACATCAACAAAATTTAAATGCAACTAAATAAATAAATGAAATGAAATAAAATTAATTTCCATCTTAAATAACAAAATCTACCACGCAAGAATTCTTCAACCAGTTCCCCACACTGCTGAGTCTTTTTAGTGCATAAATAATTTCAGAGCTCAGGTCTAATTATTTTTTCTTTGAAAGTCGTTGAAATCTATCAAGAGCTGCAGGTTTCATAATCTAGCCGTTTAAGAAATTTGAACAGAAAAAAGCTACTAATGCTTTAGGGAAATCATTACATTTTTCATTTATTTCATGTAAAAGTAAAACCTTTATTTTAAAAAAGAAAGCTGGGTGTTTTATATATGAGCATTACATGTGCATTATGTAAGCAAGTCATTCGAAATCTCAACAAAACACCTGGGCATCACAACAGCAATACCTGATGTATTCACTTCCAGTATCAACATTCCTTTTCAAGTATAGATTTTACTGCAAGTTAAAGGCCTGAAAGGACTCACAAATATGTTCAGCTAGAGGACATACAAGAGGCAAATGGTCTTCCCCACCTACTTACAGGCTTCCATTCTTCTTTCGTATTCGAAACCAAGAAATCTTTTTGCTGCCAAGACAAAATGCCTGGTCTTTCACAGGTAGAGTTGCCATGAGAAAGGCATTCAGTGCTCCCCACTACTCAAGTTCTGCGCTGTCAGGACCATATTGCCACTGACAGCATCACTGTACTGTTACACAGCTCGTCAGATTGGGTCCCGGAAGCCAACCTCCCTCTGGCACGGACAGCCTCTTCCGAGCGAACCGGCAAAGCCAATTCAAGGTCAATTGCAGGGGAGCTCACATAAACGCCAAGCCTCTCTCTCCATCAGGTTCCTTCTGTCACACGCCACGCCACGCCAAACCAAAACAGGCACTCAGCACCTCCCTGGGAGTTGCAGGCAATATTTCCCGTTCCTCACCACTGCCCACCTCCACTGGCCTCGGCCCCAGTCAGAGCAGAGCGCTGAAGGGATGGGTCAATCATGGCGCAGCAGACCCAAGTGGATGGATGATTCACGACTCCTTAACATGCAGGAGTAACATTCAGCAAAGGCTGGTGATGCAAGCCCCGTCCAGGGCTGATGAATGGTGCAGTGCTGCTGTTGTCATGGAAACTCACAGTGCGGGGGGGGGGGGGGGAGCAACACCATATATGGGGCTCTGACATGAATTCTGGGAACAGTTGCTATTAAAAAGCCATAAGCCTCTCTAACGCTTACCTTCTCTCGACCACAGCCTTGCCTCTCAGGCACAACAAATTTTCACATTAAAAAAAAACAACAACACCCGGCTTGTTCTGGAAAACTGCAGCTGCAGCAACAACACTTTAATGACACAAACATTCCCCTGGCAGCAGCTAAGCACAGCGCATGCCCTTGGGTTATGATCCAGACTCTTGGAAGAGAAACGAGGCCCCACAGATGCCAGGCACGGAGCAAGCACAGGTGAGCCACGCTGAAGTCCCGTAGCAAAGAGGCACCGAGATCAGTCAGAGACCAACTCCCAAGGAAGCGGAGGTCCCTCAGCCGGATGGCTCTTCCAGCACAACACAGGTAGGACGATTCCAGGGAGAAGCACAAAGCAGAACAACCGGGGGGGGGGGGGGCACCGAGAGCAGAACCTGGGTGAGAAACCATTTGATCACTGGGAGGCAAGTTTTCAAAAAGCAAGGAAGAAAAACTTGAACAAAGGGTTCAAGTCAAATTTCCCACTTTTGTATTTCCTGAACAAGAATATATACAAGGCGATGGTTGTAACAGTTAACAAATATGGCCTTCATGTCCCTTGGGGACCTAATCCTGGCTCACCATCTCCTTTCCTTACAACTCCATCTCCTTGCCCCTTGGTGCTCCATACTGACTCACCCCATTCCTTTCCCTCCTCCTTCGACATCCAACTTTAGAATGACTCTCCCTCACACTGCCTTGACAACTTCAGAAGATCTGATGTTCATCTCTTCACTTGCAATTTATAATGAAACAATTCACCCTATACGCAAAAAAAGACACAGTTAGAGCCAGATCAAGAGACACCTGGTTTATATGAGAGGATTGATGAATCCTCTCTCTATGCATGGTTGCTGACCTAGTATCTCAGCTAGAGGAGCCGCATGGCATAGTGGTTAAGTGTTTGCACTGCCACTCACACGGTCAGGAGTTCGAGCCCCCTGTGGGTCAGATATCCTGGCAGCTGGCTCATGGTCAACTCAGCCATCCATCCATTCCTTGGTCAGTAAATGAGTACCTAGCACATAGCTAGGGGGTAAAGAATAGCCGGGGAAAGCAATGACAAACTACCCCACAAAAACGGTTTGCCTATGAAATCACTGCTTACAGTGGTACCCCAGGGTCTGATACGACTGAAGGGAAAACTTTACCTTTTACTATCTCAGCTAAATGTGCCAAAAAGGGAATCTAGAGATCCAGAATAGAACAGCCTTGGAGAGGAGCAAGAAACAAACGAGCAATACAATAATGTGGCCTTTGTGGATTCTTTTATAATATGTATTTATAATTTGATTTGAAACCTCAATTAGTTCAAAATGTTGCAGTCAGGTTACTGTCAGAAGCTATGCACTTTTCAGGGTAAAGATGACAGGAGATTTGTGAATTCATCCATCATTTCTTGGACCATCTGTGTTCTAGAATGTTCCACTTGTTCCACCAAATCAGCAAGCGGAAAGCATGGAAATTCACAACACATCTGGCTTGGAGGAAATTGATGAGAATCAAGTTAATGAAGAAAAGCTGAAAGAATCTTATCTGGCTTTACCAGAAGAAGAACTGGAAGGAATCATAAAAAGACTATAAATGCTTATCGAGGATCTGGTTAGCAGTAAAGAACAAAAGGGAATCCAGGAGTCGCAACAGACTGTAAAAGTCCAAGAAAAATGACAAGTGATTACAATTTATTAGACTCAACCCTTCCAGAATCAGTTAATAACGCGCTTCTAACTCCGGAATATGTCCCCCAAGTGGAGAATATGGTCATACCGGTGGAATTGGAGATTGACAGATGGTCCACTCGAGTCCCCTCTATGCAACAATTGAACACAAATGAAAAGGAGACATGGACACAAGAAATTAAGGCTTTAGCAAACTCAAAATCCACTCTGGACAATAGTGAACTCCAGCCAACAAAAAAAATTATCACATCAAGTTGCACAGTGATAACTAACATCCAGATGATAAAACAGGGAGAATATTCAGTCAAATGGCTGCATTTTTGAGGATTTTAAGGGGGTACTGAATGCAATTAGTACAGAAGATTGACAACTAAAGCTTCTATCTTGGAATATTGGGGGTTAGGGAAATAAGCTCTACGATCCAGATTTTGTTAATATGTTTTCCAATATAGATATTGTATTTTTACAAGAGACATGGGCACAGGATCCCTCTGTACCTAATACAGATGGCTTTAAAATGTTTATCTCCCCAGCTATAAAACTGCATAACAAGGGCTGGGCCAAGGGTGGGCTTGCGATGGGGGTAAAGGTACATTTGGAATTGTGATGGCCAACGGCCAACAATAAACTATTACTCTACTCTACACTGAGTAGAGTTGCGTACACTAGGTGGGCGCCCTGTTCAAAGGAAACCTCTCTGCCTGGTTTGTGGGGCTTTTTGAAGTAGGCGCAACCGAGTTGGGAAACTTTGATCTTTTTAGGCTCGCCTTGCGTGATCCTTTTGAGGATCAGTTCCAGGAGGACAAGCCCGCACACAGATGCAGCACCTGTAACAAGGGATCTGATCTGTTGTCAAGTATGCTTCTGAGTTTTGATGCTTGACCAGTCATGTCCATACCTGGCCTGAAGCTACCTTAGTGAATCTTTTTAAGGACGGGCTGGATGTGCAAGTGTTGAAATGGTCGCTGTTGCAGGGGAACCCCAGAGTGAGCATAGGATGGATACACCTGGCGGGTGATACGGAAGGGCACCTGCAGGCTGTGAAGAGATCCAAACATTGTCAAGGAATCCCCAGCCACCCTGGCTGTGCAGCAGCAGCAGCAGGAGGAGGAAGAGGAGGAGGAGGATTTATATCCCCCCCTTTCTCTCCTGTAGGAGACTCAAAGGGGCTTACAATATCCTTTCCCTGTCCCCCTCACAACCAACACCCTGTGAGGCTGATGGGGCTGAGAGAGCTCAGAAGAACTATGACTATCCCAAGGTCACACAGCTGGTATGTGTGGGAGTGCACAGGCTAATCTGAATTCCCCAGTTAAGCCTCCACAGCTCAGGCAGCAGAGCAGGGAATCAAACCCAGTTCCTCCAGATTAGAGTACACCTGCTCTTAACCACTACACCACTGCTGCTCCCAGTGGAATCCCAGTGAAAGGGGAGGTAAGAGGTGCGAAAGCCAGACAGGAGGATCATGTCCGCCGCCTGGGTTGTGTCTCCATTGTAGAGGGGAAGGTCATATGATAGCTTCCTGCTAGAGGGGCACAGATTCAGTGCTGCCTTGCTTGTTTATATTATTATTATTATTATTATTATTATTATTATTATTATTATTATTATTATTATTATTATTAGTAGTAGTAGTAGTAGTAGTAGTAGTAGTAGTAGTAGTAGTAGTTTAATTTAATATACCGCCCTATCCCCGAAGGGCTCAGGGTGATGAACAACATAAAATCATACATAAAATCATCACAAAATTAGTGATCATAAATACAATTAAAACAACAGTTAATGCCTAACATAGCGTCCCACAAACCTTTGTTTAGACCCTCCCCAGAAATAAATATATATGATGGGTCCTAAAAGTATAAGGGACCCATATGGAGCAAAAAAAGGAGGGACAGGGGCAGGGGGCACCCTCAGCGGCTGGTCTCACCAAAGGCCCGGTGGAACAACTCAGTCTTACAGGCCCTGCGGAACTCTCCAAGGTCCCGCAGGGCCCAGACAGCTGGAGGGAGAGTGTTCCACCAGGCCGGCGCCAGAGCCGTGAAGGCCCTGGCCCGAGTAGAGGCCAACCGCGTCATTGAGGGGCCAGGGACTTCCAGTAAGTTGGCCTCTGCAGAGCGCAGAGGTCGAGCCGGGACGTATGGGGTAATGCGGTCCCGAAGGTACGAAGGTCCCAGGCCGTGTAAGGCCTTAAAGGTCAACACCCACACCTTGAAGATGATTCAGAATTCAACTGGGAGCCAATGCAGACGGCGCAACACAGGTTGAATGTGTTCTTGAAAGGCGCCCCCTGTGAGCAAGCGAGCCGCTGCATGCTGGACCAATTTCAGTTTCCGGATTAAACGCAAGGGAAGGCCTGCATAGAGCGAGTTACAATAGTCTAACCTGGAGGTGACCGTTGCATGGATCACAGTGGCTAGGTCAGTGCTGGAAAGGAAGGGAGCCAACCAACGAGCCTGGCGAAGATGGAAAAACGCAACCTGGGTGATATGGGCCACCTGGGTCTCCATTGAAAGAGACGAATCCAGGTGGACCCCCAGGCTGCGAACGGAGGAGGTCGGCACCAATATGACCCCCTCCCACACCGCACTTGTGCTGTCGCCTAGAGGGGGATGAGGAAGGGCGCCTGCACTCTGTGAAGCGATCCAAACAACAAAACTCTTATTGATCGGAGAATATCCAGGAAGGAGATAAGGGCAAAAGGAACAGTATGCAGCTCCAACACATGGCAATGGAAAGTTATAGAGGTAGCCACAGAGCAGGTAGCTGATTCTGGCGCATGCTGTTTGACATTAATCTCCTGCTTGGAGTGACGAATTGCCTCAGCCTGGGATTTGATGAAAGGCAGCTGAAAGTCTTTAGGTAGGACCTCAATTTATGGTGCAAGTCCCTCCCAGAAAGCCAACTGATACTCTGCCATAATAGTTTGATAATTTGCTATGTGAAAGCTAAGCGAAGAGGAAGGGTAAGCCTTCTTTCCTAAGGCATCCAGTCGATGACTCCTTGTCTGCAGGGGCAGAGTGTTGTCCAGCCTTCTGTTTGCACTAGAGATCTCCAGTGACAATGAAGGAGGGAGAAGGGTGGGCAGTCAGAAAGATGCATGAATCCGGCTTGATGCAGTAGACAGTGCAGGGGTGTCAAACTCACAGCCCCCCAGATGTTCATGAACTACCATTCCCATCAGTCCCTCCCAATGTGAGCATTGGCTATACTGGCAAGGGCTGATGGGAATGGTAGTTCATGAACATCTGGAGGGCCACGAGTTTGACACCTGTGCGTGAGCAGAGGTTTTCCACACACTTTCGTGGCAGGAAGAGAACTGGAGGAACAGAGGGGGGGCGCTCACTAGTCACATAGCAGTTTGGATGGGAAGGAACTGTCTGTTGTGACGTGGCAAGGGGGGCCCCCCTGCTATTGCTAGGAGCCATTTTGGCAAGCCTGCGGAGGCACAGTCCCACATGTGGGGCTGTACTGAGACCAACAGTGATCAAACCGAATTCTCCAGATTAGAGCACACCGCTCTCAACTACTACACCATGCTGGTATTATAGTCCAAAGGTTATTTATAATGAAATAATGATTAGTTTTTAATTATGTAGCATGAGACTGCATATTCATACAATGTTTAATTTTGGGGGGTAAATGAATTCCATTAATTGACTCACAATGTCATGTTCTTTCAAAGGTTTCCATCTATATTATCACTGATGCTTGGTTTTGCAGTTCGGTTTCCAGAAACTCAGTGAATAAAATGTGAGAATACCCTAACATGGCCAGGTGGACCAATCTTGTAAATAAAAGACCAAAACATACTTTTGAGGAAATGGGAGCTATATTTTAGATACTATGAATTTACCTGATTATTTATAATATTATTCATATTTTTAACAATACTGATTATCTTTTCATATATGTACATCAACAGACAATTGTAAGTCAAGTACATATAACACTCTAATAACCGGACTGGATTATTGTAATAATTTTTTTCTGTATATGTAATTATGTGCCTTCATTTATTAATTTATTTTTTTAAAAATACAACATTACAGATAGAATTAGTTAGGCTTCTCAAATGACCAACAGTTAAAGCTATTTTTATTCAGTATACTCTTTTATTAATAAGATCAGGAATGCAAATACATTTTATACTGCCTAATGACATAGATTATTTGGATTTATTTTGACCTACATAAGATTGTATCTATTATAATTATTTTAAAGCTGCGAAGACTGCTTTGATTATTATGTTTGTTTTGCTTTTGAATCCTATTCTCTTTTCTGCATCTTTTTTGTTGGTAAAATAATTTTTAAAAATTAATGAATAGAAGATTGTTAGGAGTGGAATAGATTTGCACAAGGAGCAAAGTATGAAGAGGGAGGGGCATGCAGTAAAAATTAACGTGACATCTTCAGAGCAGAATACTCTACAAGTCTTGGGATCTTTGTGTGTATTGCTTGAGGTTGATCATATTATTTTCTCCCTGGAGAAGAAAATCTATAATGGCAGCAGGCTATAAAAGAGACTCAGTTTGGGAATATTTCAATTAAGTTCTTCTAGCTGTGGGTAAGGCAGGCACGTGTGCAAAATGCAAACATCCACAAGGAAGCGCAAGGCCTGGTGGACTGAATGAAACTCAAGTTGGTTCACCTCACAATAATTTCACGATGATCAGTCATGCCCTGTGCTGTTCAATAACAAGACTCTGTGTTCAGATGATTTCTTTATTATGAAAAAGCATCAGGAATAGGCATATAGATTTCTATTGCCAGAACAAAAGCAAAAACAACAAAGCACCCTCCATTATACCCCGTGCCCTGCCCCCAAGTCACCCAACACCACCCCTGACTGTCTGTTCCCAAGGAGGAATGGCACTCCACCAGTCCCACAGTCCAAAGACAATGCAGCCTCCCCCAGGGTCAAAACCACCTACATTCCACACTGCTACAAGATCTACAACAGCAGGTGTCTAGTTAGCAGATAAGGCATTGCCTGGGAAGTGAGAATACAGAGAGTGACATGTATAACCGCAGTAATTAAGAGGGAGGGGGAAAGAGGATCCCACATCCCGGCCGGAATGTGGCAGGATCAAACCAGGAATGGGCTGATTATGGCCCAATCTATGTGTTTCTAATAGTATAATACAAAAAGTTATTATTCTAAAAATGAAACTGTCATCTTGTTACAAATATCAAGATTATACCAGAAAGAATGAGTCTTTATATAAAAAACCATGATTTTAATCAAGTCTTACTGACTAGTGATTTAAATAATGATTTAAATCAAATCCACCCTGTGTCAAATTATTATGATTAAAGCTTAATATTAGTTCCAATTACTTCAAATTAAAAAAGGCAAGAATTTTAAAATCTCTTTTGTTTTAACCTTCCCCACCCCCGCCCAACCCGCACCCCCAGATACAAAAATGTCCAGTACACAAGTCCAAGGCATTATTGTGTTTATCATAATAACTGCAAAGGCATTTTCTTCAGCATCATTTCCCCCCAGCAGACATTCATGCCTGTTATACACTTCTAAACCATTTCCAACCTCGGAAAAAACTCAGTTATAAAATCCCTTTTGAAGAAAAGCCACAAGAATTTCTTGTGCCATAAAGGTGACGAGAAGCAGCCAGGAATGACAGGTTTATTCTTGTATCTTTGTGCCATGATGCTCTTTCACAGCCCCTTCAGAAAACCACACACATTATATGTTAATCTAGCGTTACTCCGCCTACAGTTGACTATTTTAGTGATTCTGCCTCTCTCGGTTTCCACCCCCAACAATTCTCTGAGGAGGCAGAACTGCTTGACAAAGAAGCTGGCTGCGTTCCAGACCTCTACAGGGACAAGCTCGGGAGTGTCTTGGGACATAAGGCAGGACTGTGGCTATAGACCTTCCCACAAACAGCCTGGCCTCTCCTCAATTAGGACATTCTGACTCAGCCTGCCAAAGCAACATGTCAACCCTCTGATCTATTATGTCAGCCATGCTATACAGAAGTGGACTATTTAAAAGGTTTACATTGGTCTAAGAGAGAGATCCCCAACCTTGTGAGCCTATGGCAGTGGTGGCGAACCTTTGGCACTCCAGATGTTATAGACTACAATTCCCATCAGCCCCTCCCAGCATGGCATGGGAATTGTAGTCCACGGGCCTATGGGCACCTTTGGAATGTGATGGATATAATCATCACAAGGTTGCTACAGTGGATGGAGCCACACACACAAAGGAAGACCAAGTGCAGGGAGAAGGGGAGTATGGTAATTCAAAAATACACTGTGTGTGGGGGGGGAGGGGATTCCACACAGGACATAAACAGCACCCCGGGAACGGCAAAAATGCCGTCGCGGGGGTGCCATTCGCCCAGCTACCGCCACCCAAGCGAAGTAGCACTGTGCTTTTCTTTTTGAGAAACAAGCAAACAGCACAGGATAAAAGGCACAGTTTTTTGGCACACCGCTTTTTTTAACTTACTTCCTCTTCCCTGTGTAGCTCCGTGTCCCCTCGTCTCTGCAGAGCTACACAGGAAAAAGGAGGTAAGTTAAAAACCGGCATGCCTCCATCCGAAGGCGCTTTTGCATGCCACAGTGGCTCCAGGGCCATACTCACGGAAGCATGCAAACGGCCCCAGGGGTGCACCACATCAAGTATGCCTGTGCACCACCGCTCTTACGACCCGTGTGGAGTGGGCCAGAGAGAATAAAACCAACTCTATGGTGGCAGCTGTCATGGGCACAGCATAACCTTAATCTGCACAGACAATCAGAAGCCCTGCTGGGCAAGAGAACCATGTGGCCCCACCCACTCTCTAAAAAGCATATAGTGGGTGTCATGGTTACCTCACTGGGAACTTCTGCCCTCAGATAAAACCCTGGAAAAGGAGGAGGAGGAGGAGGAGGAGGAGGAGGAGGAGGAGGAGGAGGAACAGATATTCCACAAATTCTCAAAACAGAATTTCAGAGGCTTGGAATGTGGCAGAGGTTAGTGTTTCTCAAGCCTCCTTAGCCTGATTCCTCCTCCCAAAAGGATTTCCTCTTTTCTACCACCTGGCTGCACACCAATCATCTGATCCTTAGGAGAATATGCAGAGATTTTTTGAAAGCAACCATTTTCAGGCTGCTGTAGACTGCTGTTTCCCATTCAGAGGCAATAGAAAGGGGTACAGAACCATTCACAGCTGACTCAGCACCATCAGAACAAAACAACTGCTTTTCTCAAATAAGATTGTTATGATATGAATTAACAGATTCTGGAAGGCATTTCATCCCAGCCACCTATTGGCTTGCGCAGGCCTGCCACAGAAAGTTTTACAAGCTTTTTGTCTACTCTGCAGTTCTGAAGAGCACTCACTCACTCCCCTCCCCCTCCCCTTAGGAAGGCTGTTTCCTGCCCAATGGTCATGTGATGGGAGGGTGAGGAGTGTTATTCCCTCAGTTCTCCTACCACCACCATGGCTAGATAAGGAAGACCTGGAAAGCCAGTTGAAGCACAGTAAAATGTAGCAACCCACAGCAGTGTAGGAGGGAGGAACAAGTGTCTGCACAGAAATCCATTCAATGAACTACAAGTAAATGCAAGTAAGAAGCAACTGAACCAAAACTTACAACCAAGTAGGATATTCCCCTGCCCTCCTTAATCTGAGGGGGAGATCAGCTCACACCTCAGTTATGGAATAGGATGGCAGACACAACCATCAAGCTTGACTGTGGGAAAGGAACATACAGTCCCCGTCCTGAACCATATATAGGCTCTCTAATTCATTACCAGATGAAAGTTCAGTAGCAATTCTAGACCAAGCAGGTCTCGCCAATATCAAGAGAGATGTGGCAACAGGCAAGACAATAAGAGTATAGTTGACTGGTACAAAGACATTTCATGCTCAAGGTGGGGCAGATTGGACTCGGAAGATCAGAGCTTTGGCTATCCAGACCAACTACTCCGAGAAGCAATGCTAATCACTAAGATAAAGGTTGTCCTCCCGTCAAGTCCTTGGGTCAGATTTATAAGATAAGCCCCCATCAGAGACTCTGTGCCAAGCACAGGGTTTCTAGAAACTGGCCCAACAGACTTTCCTCTCAGCACCAAGCGGATCAGCTCCAACAAGCCTTGGCACTGAGCAGATTGACTTCAACGAGCCTTGGTGCCAAACAGATTGGCTCTGATGAGCCTTTGCATTGAGTGGATCAGATCCATTGAGCCTTGGTGCCAGGGGGATCGGTTCCGATGATCCTTTGCGCTAAGCAACCCTTAGTGCTGAGCAATTTATGGTGCCACAAAGGTTGCAGTGATCCCCAGCACCAAGTGAATCAGCCCAACAATCCCTGGCACCAAGAGTAGTCAGTCAACATTGGAGAAACTGGGGCATTGAAGGGTCTGCCCCAAAGGGCTGCTGCAAAACCCCATGATGCCAGCATCTGTTGGAGGCTGTTTAGGACCTACCCATCAGTTGCAAAAAAGGCACCCATCCAGTTGCACTGTGTCCTCTCGGGGCTGGAAAACCACAATGGTGACGTTGATGGTGATCAGCGGTGACAGCCAATTATATTGGCCAATAGCTTGGTCAAGGGAGATTACCTCCTTCTTTGCAGAATGGCCTTCTGACCTTTGCTTCAAAGTGGTCTCTGAAAAAGCCTCGGTCAGAGGCATCCTCAAAAGTTCCGCAAGGAGGGTCAGAAATCGAGGCTGGGAAATGAGCCTCCTCCCCCCCTTGCTCTGAAGCACCCGAGGGAACCAGACTTTCATACAGGGTTGGAGGCTGTCAAACAAGCCCTCTTCTCTTCTTGCTCTGAAGTGCCCAAAGGAGCCACAGACTTTACAAACGGGGCCACTGTCCTGCCCTGTCCTGCCTGGCCTTTGACCAGGAGAGAAGCACAGGAGTTTCTGAAGAAATCAAAGCTGGAACCAAAAGGGACAACTCTTATGACCATCAGAAAAATACCCCACCAGGCCTGAGGGGAAAAAGCTCAGCCGAGCTGGAGCAAGGAGTCCTTGAAAAAGAAGGGGGGAAGGAGAGCTTGTCCCAACGTCTGTGGTAGAAAGAAAAAACTCACAATTTTGACGAAGAAAACTAGCCCACATGGCCAGAGGCCTGGTGTGAGGTAAAGAATCCACAGAGGTGGATGAAAAACTTCTCGAAAAGGAAGAGGGCAGAGCCATGGCAGAAGAGAAGAACTCACAAATTCGATAATAAAACCACCTCACTGGGACTGAGACTTGGTGTGAGGAAAGAAAACAGCAGAGCTAAAGCAAAAAAATGCTGGAAAAAAGGCAGAGCCCTTCTCAGCTTTCATGGTGGAAGAGAAAAAAAATCACAAACCTTCCTGACAGGGCCCAATTTTTGTGAAAACCTTCCTCACAAGCCTGGGCCCCTTCCACACACGCAAAATAATGCGTTTTCAAACCACTTTCACAACTGTTTGCAAGTGGATTTTGCCATTCCGCACAGCTTCAAAGAGCACTGAAAGCAGTTTGAAAGTGCGTTATTCTGCATGTGCGGAAGGAGCCCTAGTGTGAGGGGAAGAAACAGCAGAGCTGAAGCAAGAACTTATTTTCCCCCATGGCAGCTAAAGAAGAACTGAGGGGATAGAACTCCTCCTGCTCCCATCATGTAACCATTTGGGTGGGAATCGTGCCCCCTCCAAGGGGGGGTAGTGGAAGGGAGTGCTCTTCAGCGCTGCAGAGCAGACAGCAAGCTTGTAAATCTTTGCACTGCAGGCCTGCAAAAGCGCAGTCCCAATGCGGGAATGCACAGAATACCCACGAAGATGAATACAAATTACCATACCCCTGAAAATAAATCTAAATTCATGAAATTCATAAAGTCATATAACATATAATTAACCATATCTAAGATCTTATTAAATTAATTTACTGCAATAACTTAATTATGTCTTAATGACTGATGATACAAATTTTGCCATCTGTCCTTATCTGCCAGTAACACAACTAATTTATCTCACTCTGATTTCCCTGGCAAACGCTGTAAAATATTTCTAAGAAACTTCTCCCAAAAAGTTTCAGATCCCGGGCAACAAAATAGATTTGTGATCACAAAAGCACACTCAATCCTCCAAACGGGATCTTTTTGTAGCAGCCCTCTTCTTTCAAAAGGACAACGGGGCTCAAGATGACACTGCAATACCTGGCTCCTCTAAATGAAGTTAAGTCTCTGGGGCCTGATGAATTGAATCCAAGAGTATTAAAAGAAATGGCAGAAGTAATCTCAGATCTACTTGCAATGATCTTCGAGAATTTCTAGAGAACAGGAGAGTCCCAGCAGACTGGAGGAAGGCTAATGTCTCCATCTTCCAAAAAAAAAAAAAAAAACTGGGAGCCCCAAAGCAAAGTTGGCTGCCTGGTCAGCCTGGCAAGGGGTTAGACTGGATGGCCTTTGTAGTCTCTTCCAACTCTATGATTCTATGAGATAAAAAGAGCAGGGCTTCTGGAATCTTAGTTCAGATTCTCTCTTCTCTCCCAGAGACACAGCTGGACCCCTCTGCCCCACTGCCAGGTAGCACTCCTCTGTCTGCTCTTGTTCCTGAGCCAGACTGAAGTTCTCCCGACTCTCCCCCTGAGGCCAACCTTCTGCTGCGCTTCCCTCCAACATTCCTTCTTCCTTGTGAAAGCAGCACTCCCACGAGCTCATCTGAGTGGCTGTTTGTCCCTTCAGGGGCGGGGTAGCCTCCTGTCTGCCACAGTTAGCAACCCAGAAAATCAAATTTGAAGGTGGGGGATTGGGAGAAGAAGGGTTAAAGCAGCAGCAGAGGGAGAGCAGTAAAAGCAGCTGAGGGAGGACGAGGAGCCAGGTGAGCAAGGAGTGATTGAATGAGAGGGAGAAAGAGCAGGGTGCTCCCGAGAGAGGCCAGATCTGAGTGGTTTCTGCCCTCTCGCTGAGGCAGACCTGAACTCGTTCCTCCTGGCCTTCCTTCCAAAGTTCCATACCCTTCTGAAAGATGATTGCAGGCTAGAGCTCACCTGGGTGGCTGTTTTCCCCTTCAGGAATTCTGTCACATTCAGCTGGATTGATCTACACAAGCAGAACACTGGCAGAGAGGTGAGCTCAGTAAACGAATGGACATTCTGGACTATGCAATTGTGTCCATATAATGCATAATCTCTGCATTCCTCAGTCAACCAGGACCCTGATTGAGCATTAGCCTTTCTGACCCAAAAATCCCCGGAACCTGGCATCTGCTTTTTACACCATGGGCTGCCTCCACCTCTTTTCCTTGCTCCTCTCCTGCTACTGTCTCCTAGCAAGTTTGTCTTCTCTACTGCTTCTAGAGCCATCTCCCTCGAGCTGATTCTTACCTGTGGCCTCCTTTGGTCAGGTTCCCTACCGCCACCCCGTTGTGGTGGATGGCATGACACCTTGACACTCCCAGGAGACTTGGGGCTGGGCATGTCAGCAGTTCTGTCTCTGCTGAAAGACAGCCTCTTCTGCAGACTCCTCCCTTGAATAAGGGCTTGCAAGCCATAGCAGAGATGTTGGCTTGGGAAGCAACTTAGCTTCATTACCAGAGTGTGATGTTTGTTCCATAGCATATTTGCCAGTATTGCAGTGGTGGCTTTAACTGGGTCACTGCAATATCAATACAAAGACAGCGATGTTGCATTCTGGTAATACAGATTATGATATTTGATAACTGCATTACAAGACCAGGGAGCACATACAGACTTGAAGATAGTTCCCCAAAAAGGAGGCTTATGTAAATGTTTAGAGCAATATATAAATGGCAGAAGAATCCTTATCATTTAAACACTCCGAAGACTGCGATTACAAGACCTGTTCTGTGCCATGCTTGGAAAGAAAATCATTGGTGGCTTACTGGAGAACTAGGGTGGGGAAAGGTAATACAAAAGATCCCTATGGAGATAAGAGGTTTAATACAACGGCATATATAATTCACACTGATGGGCTTCCAGGTACCAAATAAGCACCTTAGCTGGGACCCAATTGAAGGGTATAGTGAAGAGTGATGTGCTCAGATTCATTCACAGACTTTGTGGTGGGAAGAGTCCAAAGATCTCAAGGGCTTGTTCTTGTACCACAGCTGAGAACATGTGTGTCCTCCTTACAAAGCCAGTTCCTGGGCCATACCAGTGGCAGTGTACAGTGCACAATGTAGTAATGTACCAGTACCTAACTACAGAGGTATCTGTGGTAGTGATGCAGATGAAGACATTCGGCACTATGTTCTGGAGTGTCCCCTCTATGATCACATAAGATCCAAATATATTAAAGGAATTCTTCCAATTGCGGGGGACACCGATAACACTGGGAAATTGATCTGTCTATTATCTGATGGTGATCCATATATGACCAACCGAGTAGCACTTTTTGTTCATGCTGCAAGAAGAATCAGGCTAAGGGTGGCATCATGATGTTGTGTTGTATTCTTCGATAGGGATATTTATGTAGAGTTAATTTAGTCCATTTTAGCTAAGCCCTTTGGGGTGCTTTTGTGTATGTTTTCATTTTATGATACTGTGTATGAAGAGATTGTGAAGGCCTTTGGCCAAGACAATAAACTTTTACTACTATTTCTATTACTACAAAGCCAGTTCTCTTGTGGGGAATGAAGGAACAAACTCAGAGTGTTGCATTAAGGAATCTGGGGACATTAAGGAATATAAACAAAAGACAGGTGCTAACTAAGTACTTACAATCCACATTGCATCTGATGTGGATAGTTGCAGGATGCCCCCGCCCTGGTACATCTGCAACTCTCTTTAACGTCATTCCTCTTTGCCATCCTTACAGCAAAACACCTGCCCAAAAGAATTCCCAACAAGGAGACCCCTGCTCCAAGTCTGAAACAAGTTGCCCCAAACAAAGGAACAGCTATCTTTTTCAGACCCCACTCCCACCTGTGCTCCGGGGTCTTTGGTCAATCTGGGTGTTCAGACTTGGATTTTCCATCCCATCAAACCTTCACCCACCAATCAATCGATGTTTACACATCAGAAGGCTAGTGTGTTATCCCACCCTGTTGGAGAAGATGCTCTGTATCTGGTAGAGACCTTCTTCCTAGCCACCAAAACACCTGAACTGCTTTTCATCACCATAGCTGGCAAGGTACTACCTGTTTCGCCGCCCCTCATCTCACCACAGCCCCCAACAAGATAAGCTGCAGAGGGAGGCAGTGGACCACACAGCAGCCTCGGGAGACCAAGGGAGAACTGCCAATGCCTCCAGCTGTGGGCCTGACAATCAGCTGGCCAGAAGGATTAGGGGTACTGCTTTTCAGCCAAGCGCCCTTCCCCCCTGAATGACACACTATCAGCAGTACCTGCAGGAGCTCATCCAAATACAAATGGTTCAAGACATAGCCCGAGAGGTGTGTCTCAGGTAGAGGTGAAGGGCTTCAACTGGCCAGCACAAGGCTGCCTATAAAGATGGAGCTTTTCGGCCAGACCTGTGGTCAAGGGCAGCAACAGTGTCCATCCCAGCTGGCCTCCCTCCACTTCCTCTCCTGGTTCCTTTCTTAATTTATTGTTCCTATATTGTTCAGTAAGTATTGATTGTTCTTCCCTTGCTTTGTTTTAGGATATGGATTAGGGTGCTGTGAAGTCAGATTTGGGCCTGGAATGTCTTTGATTTTGTTATATGCATTTAGTGTTGTAAACTGCTCAGAGCCCATTAAAATAGGGGAGAGCAGTCTAGAAATTTAATAAATAAACAAATTGGAACAGTGAGGGGGGGGAGAGGGGAGAGAGTTGGGGAGGCAGAGAGGCCTGGTGGAGGAGGAGAGAAGTGAACGGGATGCCTGAATCAGAAGCCCCTTCTGCACACGCAAAATAATGCATTTTCAAACCACTTTCACAACTGTTTGCAAGTGGATTTTGCTATTCCGCACAGCTTCAAAGAGCACTGAAAGCAGTTTGAAAGTGCATTATTCTGCATGTGCGGAATGAGCCAGAGAGTGGGGTTGCTGCTGGGGACAGGGCAGAAGGGCCCCCAGCCCTCATCTACAAGACTCATCAACAGTTCCTATAACTCTATATTCCAGATAAGCTGAGAGTATCACTCAATCAGATATCATTAAGTAACAACTGCCTTCCTCAGTTAAAAACCAACATTCAACTGGCAATTCTATTCCACCGTTTCAGCACCACCAGCAGACAGCCTAGAATGCAGTTCAGCAGACTGACTGCTTACATCGTTTGATCCTAGACTCTGATGGAATGTGGGAAACAGAGAACAGATACACCTTTTTACATAAATGAGCAGGCACATTCAATCTTTGTTTCTATCTTCCTTGCTTGGTTTGGGGAAAAGAAATGTTATATGCCAATAACTTCATATGCCAGTAAATTCACGGAAAGTCCTTACCAGTCAACTTCTTCATGGGCTGAAGCCGAACACTGATAGACTGATGTGTTAGCAGCGGGGAAGAGGGGAGGGAGCGGGACACACCTTCCATAATCCGAATGTGCTGCATTCCTTCAGGCACTGGGGGTGATGGGAGAGCATACTCCGATTCAAAAACACACTCGTTCTCTGCAGAGTTGCCACCTGGCAGGAAGGACAACAGAAAACATCATTAACAGAAACTCCCCATCTTGTTCTGAAACAGCTCATAGCAAAGACTGGCAGTTCTTCATATAGAAGCATGGGTTGAAATGGGCTAATTTCTTCTATGAATCAAGCTGCTTTCCATAAACTTTCAAAAAGTGAAAACTCCATAGTTCAACGGACCAGGGATTTCAAGCTGGGCTTTTCCCCCCCTTTAGGACATACCCTTGCTTGTCAGTGAATCCAGCTTTACAGGCTGTACAGCTAAACATGATACAGCAGTTGTCTGGGACAGGGAACAGCAGCCAACATGGCCTAGATGTTAGGGATCAGAGATATTGACACAAGCCATCATTCCGGGACACAAATATCAATCAATGTGAAATAATGAACTCTGGAACTGAACAACAGCACACACATCTTTCCTCTAATATTGATCAGTTTACTGCTCTGGAAGATGCTGCATTTCAGCCTCCCGTCAATACAATTTAGGGCCCCATGAGAAATTGGATGGGGAGCGGTTAACAATTGGGAAATTTCCTAAAGACCCAAATCTCTCCCTTGAGAACACAATAATCTCTTAGGATTTTGTCTGCTGTCTCTGGGTATGCAGCAACCTTTATGTTGCCTAAGGTAATGCCATTTTACTTCCCTGTTCAAACATGACATAGACTCAGGAAGCTAAGACTTCACTTAAGCCATTCAATTTCCCCATTTGCCTTATTATCTCATTTTTAATTTAGTCCCATCTGGCCTCAACATTCCAGTATGCATGTACAGGAAGGGGGCTTGGGGGTGGGGCAAGAATTGGTAGACCTTTAAAAATTACATTCATATTATTCTGTGTACATACGGAGTCCCGAGTATGCAAATACACCAACCATGTCTGTGGACGGGTCCCTTTTGCTCCCTTTCTGATAGGTATAACAATATGGAAAAGACTGGTTATGGTACATTTCTGGGGAAGAACCAGAAATTAAATATGGGCAAGACTCCTTTCTGCTTCTCTACAACTGGGTCTGAGTAAAGTGAGAAACTGGGAGTAAACTGGTGGCATAATATCACTGAAACCAATTTTTCTTGCTCAAACTAACTACTGTAAATCAATTTACATCCACAACCAATCACAAGGAAAGCTGAGATTAAGATGAAGGGGGACTGAAAAACTGGTGGAAGGAACATAATCAACTTGAAATAAGCAGATAACTCCACATTACTGGCAGAAAACAGTGAAGCCTTGAACTGATGAAGGGTAAGGCAGAAAGTGTCAAAGCACAACTGCAGCCAAACAGCAAGACAAAATTAAGACTATGGAGAAATTCACAGCTTTAAAGCCGACAATGAAAAAACTGAAATTGTTCAAGATTTTGTTCTTTGGAGAAAATCTTTGGACGTTTTTAAGCAGAGGCTGGATGGCCATCTGTCAGGAGTATTCTGTGTTCCTGCATGGTTGGGGGTTGGAGCTGATGGCCCTTGTGGTCTCTTCCAACTCTTATGATTCTAGTCCTTCGCTGCATCATCAACCACAAAGGAAACGGCAACCAAGAAATCAGGGAGAAGGCTGAGACTTGGAAGGGCAGCCATGAAAGAACTAGAAAAGTCATTTTTATTTGATATGACAGTCAGAAGCCAAAACAGGCCTGGAAAAACCAGGATGAGCCTGAAACAAGTTGGGGGGATGGGGGCAGTGCCAAGAGAGTCTGAAACAGATGTCATGGTTATAGGTTATATGTGGTTACCTGTGAGAAGCAAAGAGAGGGATGCTACGTATGTGTGAGAAGAGGCCTGAAAGGTAGCAGAAGGGAACAGAGCAGAGAGCAAAAGAGGAGCTCTGTTTTTGGGGGGGGGGGGGGGGTTCTTAAATCATTAAATATAAGTCTTTAAACTGTGCGTGTGTTTTGAGGGCTTGTGTGTATAAGAGAGAGTATGTTTTTGAAACCTTGGGAGCTTTGGTTTGTATGTGGGTGGGGGGGAGAGTTTCTTTGCTTTTAGCCACGTTCTTGCCTCAGTCCTCTGAGAGGTGGGGCTTCTTGTGAGTCACCAGTTCTAGTTAACTGCCATCCAGCTCTTTTGAGCAATCCCTAAGAGGCAACAGAAGAAAACAAAAAAGAGACAACAAAAAGTGTGCTTTTTGGGGGGGGGGGGTCCTTAAATCTTTAAATATAAGTCTTTTATTTTTTTAAGTTATATTTTTATTGGTTTTTGAAATGCGGTAATGTACATAGTAATAAATCAATGCAATATAGGTGAACAGATAAGAAATATGATATGTATATATATATAATACATACTATGTGACTAAATGCTTGTTGCTTACATGACGAGAATGGCCTTGATGGTATTTCCCCTGTTTAATTTAGATTTCAAAATTTTCCTGACCCTCTGGGTGTATTCTCTGCTGACCACAGTCTTCACTTGCCCGTGCTTAATGTTATCCAGCTGTAAAATGCCCAGGGATTTATAAGCTGCCTCTTGGTTGCACTTGATGAGTTGGCCATCAGGCATTTCAATCCCATCACTCTCAGTGATCTTGCCCCTCTTTATTGCCACAGTAGCGCACTTTTCCAGACCAAACTCCATCGAAATGTCGGTGCTGAATATTCACTGTGTACAATAGTCACTGGATTTCTGTGTCTGATTTCCCATACAGCTTCAAATCATCCATGTACAGCAAATATGAGATTTTTCCTGAGACTTTGCCCATTGTTTTCTTTAAAATTACTGTTAGTGGGATCATGGTGATGATAAACAGTAAGGACGATAGTGAATCACCTTGGAAAATTCCTTGCTTAATGTTGATTGTTCTGAAGTTTTCATTTCCAACTGTCAGTTCAGTTTTCCACTGCCTCATCACTTTTTCAGTGAATACTCAAATATTTTCGCTGACACCAATTGTTTCCAAGCATTTCATGATCCAACTATGGTTGGATCAAATGCCTTCTTGTAATCGATCCAGACTATATGCAAATTCATTCTTCGATCCTTGCAGTTCTCCATTATCATTTTGTCTATCTGGAGTTGATCTTTTGTGCCCTCCACCGACAGGATGTTATTTGCTTCCAAGTAGCCCATGACGTTATCTACTATTATGCCAGTGAGTAGTTTGAGCATCGTGGGCAAACATGTTATTGCCTGTAGTTTCCAGGAGAAGAAGAAGAATTTGGATTTATATCCCCCCTTTCTCTCCTGTAGGAGACTCAAAGGGGCTGACAATCTCCTAGCCCTTCCCCCCTCACAACAAACACCCTGTGAGGTAGGTGGGGCTGAGAGAGCTCCGAGAAGCTGTGACTAGCCCAAGTTCACCCAGCTGGCATGTGTGGGAGTGTACAGGCTAATCTGAATTCCCCAGATAAGCCTCCACAGCTCAAGCGGCAGAGCGGGGAATCAAACCCAGTTCCTCCAGATTAGATACACAAGCTCTTAACCTCCTGTGCCACTGCTAGAGTTGTTCCTTTGGCTGGATCTTTCAGAATTAAGAATGTCTTCCCAGTTGTTAGTCATTCATTGATTTCACCACTTTGCATGGTTTCATTGAACTGATTGGCCACTGTTGGGTGCAAACTGGTTAGGTATTTGAGCCAGAAGCCATGCAGTTGATCATGTCCTGATGTTGATTTTTGGCCAACATCTTTCTCAAAATCTTTTATCCACTGCACCTTCCTGTTGTAACCCTTCTTGTTTTCCCACAGATCTTTCCAAAACTGAAGTGTTGCATTTTTCTCTGGTCTTTTGCTTCAAACATTGATCTTTGTGTTGAGGCTTTAGTAGAAATGCCTTTGGTCTGATCAATTTTGTCTGCACTGGATGTTTCATGCTTCATATCTTTCAGTTTTGTTTGCTGTGGCTCTTATTTATTGTTTGGTGATTGTTATTATTATGGTATATTATTATTATTAATAATATTAATATCAGTTAATAAAATTTATTTTATTAATACACTGATGTGTTAATAACGTGAAAAATGTGCCAAATCTCTGTGAACTGCAACCATAAGATCTCCGTTTGTCTGGGAATCTGGGAATCCCTGCTGGCTTCTGTCAGCCCTGGAGAGCTTGTTGTCCCCATAGTTGTGCCAACGGGGGGTGGGGGGGTGGGGGGCTATGCTTGTTTGTGATCAGTGCAGTTTCTCAGAAGAAAAAGGCCATTATAGTGTTTTTGCTGCCCTTTTCATCCATATCATAGAATCCATCATTTCCCACTGGCAGTAATATCAAAGTATCAGTGTATCAACATATTAATGTTATATTTCTTTGAAATATGTTTAATACTTTTGTATTCCCCCCCCAAAAAAAAAAACCAAGCGGGAAAAGAAATGGCACAGGTGCCATAGGACACTGATCCGCGCAGGTGTAATACCACTTCCCTATGCTAATTTCCCATGCAAAATGTGTAGATGTGGAAACACCCAGCACAAACCCTGGGCAGGAAAACACGATTTGCAAGGAAATACACTACTCCTGCACCGAGTCAGAAAAAAGGCTGAGAGGTAGGGACAACTACAATGTGCAATACACGCTACTTGCCCCGTGAGAGGTGAATTTACTACTGAGAAAGGGTAGAATAAGACGTGGGTATATAATTGCCTTTAGTGAGAAAGACCAACTATACATTGAGTAAAAAAAAATATACCCTCTGGCTGCCCCCCGGCTTAGAGCTGTCTGCTTGGCATCTCCCATAATCTGACTCCCAGCTTTTGGAATGGGCTTCCAGAGAACGTAGCAGAGAATTATTCTTAGATACTTTTAAAAGGCAAATTTGTAAAGCCAAATTCACTTTGTAGGGCTTTTAACGATGCTTGAGCTGAAGCTGTTTGGGGGAAGTGGTGAGCCAGAAGGAAAAGGAGAGACATAATAAATATATAAAACAAATTCTACTTAGGATCACACTGTACTTTGCTTACAAAAAGCATTTACTGTTGAGCAGAAGGACCTTGAACAGGAGAATCCTGAAGAATACCAATAAGGTCCTTGAAACTGGATGAGTGAAGGATGCGGGCAGACTATAAAAAGGAACTGATTGACTGATGGTGCTTTCCATTCAAAATGGAAACAGTGATACACAAATAACTTCAGCAACATCTCTTCACGAACAGACTCGCTGCTACTCAAAACAGCAGACTTATCAAAACCATTTCTTAGAAACAATAACACAAGACCTTCAAGCAGAGGCACAGAAATACTAAACATGGGAGTAAGGATTTTAAAAAAAAGAATTACAGTAAGAGACAGTACTACTGTCTTGTGTTGCCGGGAAACAAACATTAATTCTGTCCCTCACTTAGGATCCTTGAAGAGGAAAGGAGGTTTGGGCACCCTAAAACAAGGTGGGACTGCAAGTATAGGGTACTTTGGGTGACATGCAGCTTTTATGATACTACAAGTGATTTTTCCTAGTCAGCTGGAGACACACATACACACACACACACACACCCTGTGCCTCAATCTCTTCCTCCTCAAGATGCACCCCTATGAGTGGACGAGCATGAAGATCTTTTTCTTGCTCTTCCTCCTCCTCAGAAGCCCTCTGAAGATCACCTGTACAGGGAAAGAGCAGGTTTTTAGTGTTTTGCACAGCTTTCAATCTAGTTGTGTGTTTCCACAGCAAACAAACAGCAAAGGGGGAGATGATTCAGAGAGAACCCAAGCCAGCAAATGAAAGTAGGAAGACTGACAGCCAGGCCTTTTCTATTTTTTAGGTAAAAGCCACTGGGAAGGGTGAGGGATGTTCATAATTGCCTTGCCCCCTCTCATACAAGATCTGCCCACTGCTTTGCCCTCCCAAGCTAATTTTAATCCCCGGCATCTTCTCCCACAGGTGACAGAAACTGTAATACCCTGGGGCAGTGATGGCGAACCTTTGGCACTCCAGATGTTATGGACTACAATTCCCATCAGCCCCTGCCAGCATGTGGCAAACAACCCAGAGCCAGCATGGTGTAGGGGTTAAGAGCAGGTGACTCCAATATGGAGAACTGGGTTTGATTCCCCACTCCTTCACGTGAGCGGTGGGCTCTTAGCTGGTGAACTGGATTTGTTTCCCCACTCCTGTATTTCTGCTGGGTAACCTTGGGCCAGTCACAATTCTTTGGAACTCTCTCAGCCCCAGCTACCTCACAAGGTGGTCTGTTGTGGGGAGAGGAAGGGAAAGGCATTTGAAGCCCCTTTGAGTTTTCGTGCAGGAGAGAAAGGCAGGATATAAATCCAAACTCTTCAAAATCTTAGGTCATTCATGTAATTATTTTATTGCATTTATATCTGGCACCTTCCCAATCAAGGTTGGGTTCAGGACAGATGACTGTTTAGTTGCAATTTTTTAGAAGGCAGAGTGTCCATAGGATAACTGACCAGCGGAGGACCCAAGTGCAAAGAAAGCATCTGCCTGCCCTAGAAAGAATCAAATTCCTCCTCTTTATCTGCAGCCACTACTAGGAGGTGACAACTTATAAATTCTGGTAAAGATTGCCCTGCGTTTTTGGCTGACTGCTCTGACTTGCTCTCTGGCCTTAACTCTCTGGTTAAATCTCTTCATCAAGCTACCCAAACACCTTATAATTGTCAACAGGAAAGTGATTGGCACGTTCCCTTGAAAAAACATCTTCAGGAACCACCAGTGGCTATTTCCAATCTGTCTGCGTGCCAATTGCCCATAGATTTATCATTCACAGATGATGGCAAGTTGTATCTACAACTTAATATTTCTTTTCAGCTAAACTGAACAGCAACACCTACGAACCATCTACTTTGGAGGCACCTTCTATTCTAGGCAGCGATTCTACAAATTCTGCCAATTATCTTCCACTTTCTCAGTTTAATTTACTAGTAGGTGATACCACCCATATCATGATGGCTTCTTGGAATATAGCCAGCACTGGTGGTACCAGCTGTAGTGACTGCTGCCAGTGGCGGTGTCCCACAGTTGCCTGGAGTTAAAAGTCACCTTCAGTTGGACCCCAGAGAAGTTCCTGTACTTCTTGATACAAGTGTCAGGATTCATGCAACAGTGAAGGTGTACTTTTTTGTCCAATGCCAGCTGCATTCACTATGCAGATGCACTGATGGAGGGCGAGGCAGCTGCATGGTTGGTGGATCTGTTTACCTGGGAGTAACAGAATTAGAGATTTTTTTACAATTTCATGCTGGCGTGAGAGCATTTCGAAGATCAATTCCAGAAGAATTGGGCAAGGACCAAGTTACAATGGATTAAACAAGGGGCACGGCCAGTGAGTGTCTATGCCAAGGAGTTCTGGCTCTGGGTAAGCAAGGTGCACAACTCGACTGAAATAACAAAAGTCCAGTACTTTGAGGTGGGTTGAATCCCAAGATTTTACAGGGCAAGGCCACCCTGACCATGATGGGCTGGGTGAGGTTGGCCCAGCAGGCAAGGCTGTTTGGTGAAGGTGAAGGGAGCTGGCAACCAAGGAGAAGATTCAATTCCGCAGAGAGAGACTAGGTCAGGAGACTGGGACTCTGCCTGCGATGGGGAGGAGAAGGGCATCTGATGGCAAGTGGTGCCCAAGCAAGCGTGGGTGATGGCCAGGCTGCTGTGGGAACAATAACCAGAGGGACAACATGTGGTGGCCCTGCAAAGGCAAACAGGAGGATGTGGGGAAACACCCCATTAAGCAACGGCATTAATGGCCTCCAGAATGGACAAAGGAGTGAGGGCCAGCTCATCTTCGGAGGACCTCATGGATGAAGAACCGAGTGCCCCTGGCTGGCAGGAATGGGTTGGATCTGCCGCAACCTATGCTGACAGGCAGGTCTTGAGGAGAGGCCCTGTTGCCCCATTTTCTGTCCCTTTAAAGCTGAGAAACCTCACTAAAGGGACTAAAATGACCCTTCAGGAGATCCCAGACTCTGGCTGAAGTCACAGCTTGATCAACTTGACAGTAGTCAATGGGCACGGGCTGGCAGTACAAGACTTGGAGGACCCCATTCAGTTTGAACAGTTTGAACAGACAAGCCCCTGTAACCTTGGGCATCGGGAGCCATTGGGAGTTAATCCAGTTTATAGCCACACAGCTCTGCCTTCAGTTTCCATGAAAGCTCATCTACAACTCTTGTGATTTTACCTCAAATCGGCTGGCGCTGGTTTCTGCTGGTTTCATATGGATAGCATTTTTACCTGAAGGAAAACTACTAGTTCAAACTCTTGACTGCTATTCCCCTCGAGGTTATGAAAACCTGGGATTTTGATAAAATTTGTGAATGGGAAAAAGATAAGGAACCAAGTCAAGATGATATTCTTGCTTTAAGCTAGTTTAAAAATTCTCACACTATTTATCTGAGCTTACGGATACATCACTGAAAAGAGCATTTACAAGCGCCCAATTTCAGACAATACCCTCAGCTTACATTCAGGGTAGATATAGTAAAATCTCTCCTAATTTTCGTTTCCATCCATGTGCCTCTAACCATTTAGAAGACCTTGCCCACTATTTTTTTTCTTTTGTCCATTATATGACAGTATTCAATCCAGACTGCACCAAGTTATTCCACAGTCTGTGTAGTTCAATGAGGATTGCATCTGTTTTCTTTTGGCAGATGTAAACCCAGCAATTACATATGGGATTGCCTCTTTATGCATTTATCAATTAAATGAAGACAAGGTTTGTGCTGGCCAACCCTCGATAATAGATCCTTCGGTCCTGTTTTGCCTATGGAATTGATTGTTGTCTTTTATCTTATTGTATATTTTTATTTACTTTATCTCTTTTATTGATTTGGTTTTATGTTATGTTGTTAAGGCTTGTAGCTATAAAAATACTTTAAAATATTTGCAACTGTCTCCTCCTTCCTCTTGTTTATTTGCATATTACCTCATGCTGATACAGACATTTGCCACCACAGCCCTCTCTCGAGCCTTTTGTTCCTTGTGCAAGTGAATGTGGGCGAAGCTGTAAGCAAACATAGTATGCCAGACAGTAGAAAATGCTAATAGGATGTTGTGTATTAATTCCAGTTTCTGGCGGATGTTGAATTTAAGGGCGATGTTCTAACATACCATGTCATGTTTTTGGTGCATGTAAATGCTCTCTCGTGAATCAAATGTTCCTTGGTTCTAGAATTAACAATGAATTTGCCATAATTTCTGGCTGAGTCCCTTCCTCTTCTCCACTCTGTTTCCTGCTTTATTAGAAACACGACTATGAATTGGTCCTCTTGATCTTTGTTTGGAACTTTCTGATTTTTTTTTCTTTCCCTTTTGCACAAATGGAAATGGAATGATGTCCACAGGCATGCCGGTGGAAATTGCTTTACGATTCACCTAGTCTATTTTGTCAACAAGACATTTGTATAAACTCTAGTTTATTAGAAATAAATAACAAATCAAAGTTCATTTGTAAGCTTCAGTTAGTCTGCGACTTTCCTCCTTTCCTGATTCTAAAAAGAATCCTTGGATGTTTCCCTAAACACCTTTACATTGCCCAAATGCAGGCAACATGTCACTGTTTATTACTAGTTTTCTGCAAAAAAAATAAATAAATGGCAAACTACAAACAGGGAGGCCTAGAGCAAGCCGTTCAAGATAGTTCAAGCTAACTAGCCATCAATTTCACTGAATCCCTTAAATTTTCATACCCTAAACAAAATAAAACCTCATCTTCCCCAAAGGGGAAGATTGTAAGAAACAGAATGAATTCTTTGCCATGTGAGACTGCCAGCACCCTACCTGTCCCTAACTGACCTGGCTACAGTGATCCATGCAAGGGTCACCTCTAGTCTGGACGACGGCAAATCGTTCTATGCAGGGTTGCCCTTGGGCCTTCTCCTGAAACTCCAACTAGTGCAAAATGCAACAGCACAGGTCCTGACCAGGACCCCATAGCGGATGCTCATTTGACCAGGGCTCCCGCTAGCTGCATTGGCTCCAGATGGAGTACCAAATACGATGCTTACCTTCCGAATCCTAAACGGTCTAGGGCCATTGGAACTATGGGACTGCCTCTCCCAATACATCCCCTGAAGTGCAGTGAAGTCAGCAAACAATAAGCTACTGGTGATCCCTGGCACAAAAGA
Source organism: Sphaerodactylus townsendi (assembly GCF_021028975.2). Taxonomy (NCBI): domain Eukaryota; kingdom Metazoa; phylum Chordata; class Lepidosauria; order Squamata; family Sphaerodactylidae; genus Sphaerodactylus; species Sphaerodactylus townsendi. The sequence goes on along the minus strand of NC_059439.1, from coordinate 2,968,811 downwards.
GGTCCAGCTGGCTTCAAGCAGGGCCAGGGCATTCTCAGTCCTGGCCCCAGCCTGGTGGAATGATCTGTCTGATCAGATATGGGCCCTGAAGGACTTGATGTAATTCCTGTAAGATGAAGCTGTTCTGCCAGGCTTATTGTTGAGGCAGCAGTGGGGAAATCAATTATTTCCACTTCTCCATCTCCTGGTCCAATCACTGCCACGACCTGGCCTTTGTAGGAATAGCCGAGAGGGCTCCCAGCCTCCTTTCCATGCACTGCCGTTCTAAGCCTGCATCTTGTCCCAGTGTCTCCTATTACCCAGTGTCTGGTCACCATGGGGACAGCTTACTGCCTTTTGCACTATCGGAGGAGTGGCCACTTTCCAACTAGCTGCCCTTTCCTTTCTTTCTGGTGCTCCTTTCACAGTAGCACACTCAGAACAATTGGGGGGGGGGTCCCCTAAGGTGGTACAAGAACTGCTACCAGCATTAAACATTATAAAGCATTTATTGAAAAGAAACTGTCCACATACAGACTGTCACCGCAGCAATAGATTGAGCAAGAGATCCAAAAGAAAAGGGTCAAGCACAATGCTTCTGTCTCTGTTTACGCTCTAGTGGATGTTAGCCTAAGGCAAGCTCTTTATAGGTTAACTCTTAACAACTCTGCCTGGTTTATGCAGGAGGGCTTTATTCTTTTTCTGGCTTCACTCTCAATTTATATTTACTGTTTTATATTTGCCACATTATATGGATTTACTTTTATTTTTATTCTAACCATTTGTTAATCTTTCGGAACTGGTTTTGTATTGAAATAAATGTTAATGATGACAATGACGATGACGATGACGATGACGAGGAGGAGGAGGAGGAGGAGGAGGAGGAGGAGGAGGAGGAGGAGGAGAATCATGATGATGAGAGTTTCCATTCCATTGAAGCACACAGTGATAGCTGCCTCCAGCAGGCGCCAAAAGAGAGGTCTGTCTGCCAGTGTAAAGATGCAGTGGTTCAGGGGGATGGACTCTAATCTGGAGAACTGAGTTTGATTCCCCACTCCTCCACATGAGCGGCAGACTCTTATCTGGTGAACTGGATTTGTTTTCCCAATCCAACATTCCTGCTGGGTGACCTTGGGCCAGTCACAGTTCTCTCCAAACTCTCAGCTCCACTGACCTCACCAGGTGTCTATTGTGAAGAGGGGTGGGGAAAGGAGTTTGTCAGCCTCCTTGACTCTCCTTATGGGAGAGAAAGGTGGGGTATAAATCCAAGCCCTTCTTCTTCCTCTTCTTTGATGAAGTAAGCCCAAGAGCCGCTCCTCCTTATGCCCAAAAGTTTATCATTGTCCTTACAGTCTTTTCCGGCCAGATCTAAGAAGCTTCTCCTGAGGTCTTGCTAGCACCTTAAGTCTCCCAAATGTCTGTTCCCTGCTGGATGTCACCTTCTTGCTGGAAGGGTATGTGTGACTGATAAAGCTAGGCCTACCATCTACATTTCTAAAGCCTTGATGATTGAGGCTAGTAGAGCATAAGAACATAAGAACATAAGAACAAGCCAGCTGGATCAGACCAAAGTCCATCTAGTCCAGCCCTCTGCTACTCGCAGTGGCCCACCAGGTGCCTTTGGGAGCTCACATGCAAGATGTGAACGCAATGGCCTTCTGCAGCTGTTGCTCCCGATCACCTGGTCTGTTAAGGCATTTGCAATCTCAGATCAAAGAGGATCAAGATTGGTAGCCATAAATCGACTTCATAAATCTGTCCAAGCCCCTTTTAAAGCTATCCAGGTTAGTGGCCATCACCACCTCCTGTGGCAGCATATTCCAAACACCAATCACACGTTGCGTGAAGAAGTGTTTCCTTTTATTAGTTCTAATTCTTCCCCCCAGCATTTTCAATTAATGTCCCCTGGTTCTAGTATTGTGAGAAAGAGAGAAAAATTTCTCTCTGTCAACATTTTCTACCCCATGCATAATTTTATAGACTTCAGTCATATCTCCCCTCAGCCGTCTCCTCTCCAAACTAAAGAGTCCCAAACGCTGCAGCCTCTCCTCATAGGGAAGGTGCTCCAGTCCCTCAATCATCCTTGTTGCCCTTCTTTGCACTTTTTCTATCTCCTCAATATCCTTTTTGAGATGCGGCGACCAGAACTGGACACATTCCCATGGAACTATCAACTAAGACGCCCAAATCCCTTTCCTGGTCTGTGACTGATAGCACTGACCCTTGTAGCTTGTATGTGAAGTTTGGATTTTTTGCCCCAATGTGCATCACTTTGCATTTTGCTACATTGAACTGCATTTGCCATTTCTTAGCCCACTCACCTAATTTATCAAGGTCTGCTTGGAGCTCTTCGCAATCCTTTGTGGTTCTCACCACCCTACATAATTTGGTATCATCTGCAAACTTGGCCACCACGCTACCCACCCCTACTTCCAGGTCATTTATGAATAGGTTAAAGAGCACTGGTCCCAAAATGGATCCCTGGGGGACACCACTCCCTACATCTCTCCATTGTGAGAACTTCCCATTTACACCCACTCTTTGCTTACTGTTTCTCAACGAGTTTTTAATCCATAGGAGGACTTCCCTTCTTATTCCTTGATTGCTGAGTTTTTTCAATAGTCTCTGGTGCAACTGAGCAACTGACCACCCCGCCCCCACTCTGCCCATACACACACACTTGTACTCTGAGAGAAAATTTTTAAAAACTCCAGAGGATGGCTTGCTCAGTCCAAATCTCTAAAGAAACATACATTTCTTCCCAATAGGACCAGCTGAAGTTGTCCCAACAGGTGAGAACCTCTCCACCAGTAGTCTGGAGGGTGCTTGGGGCTCACTGACAATAAGACTCCTGGGCAGCACCAAGATATCCACAAGACATCCAGGATATTTCGCTGTACAAAATGCAACAGATAAATAAACCCTTTTTCAGAAAAATGACACTCATAGATATACTTCTACCTACCACTCAAAACACATCACATGAACAATTCTCTCCAGCCAAGCCTTGAGATACAGCTGCATTTGCAATAGATGTTCAGGCAATGACAATAAAAGGATTTATACCAAGTATTCTCTCCTGAATAAGCAAAGGGACAGATCGGCAGGGCTAGACAATAACCCAGAGATGATCTTCCACAGGATAGACTAAGCAGAGATAGCAGGAAACCACTACTAGTTGTCACAAACAACTCATTGCTCCAGCACAAAATCACAGAGCCACAGCTTCTCCAGCTTCTCCACAAACTTTCAGGGGGTAGGCCAGTACCCACTTACGGACACTTCCCCCAACCTGAAACAACTATTTACCAACAACCAGTGGAAATACAAACCCAAGGACTAGTCCCTGCAACAAACCCTGGTGTTGATTCAGTCCTTATATCCATCCAAGTGACACTCTTACAAGACTCTATAACTTTAGCAATATCATCCAAGGGCTCATTTACCTTCACAATCTCTTAAGAACATAAGAACAAGCCAGCTGGATCAGACCAGAGTCCGTCTAGTCCAGCTCTCTGCTACTTGCAGTGGCCCACCAGGTGCCTTTGGGAGCTCACATGCAAGATGTGAAAGCAAGGGCCTTCTGCGGCTCTTAATGTAATACATGCTTTCATACGCCAAGAATGCCCTCTGCCTTAGACCAAAGTCTCCATGTGTGTGTAAAATATCAAGTCACAGACAACCTATGGCGACCACAACAACAGGCTTTCAAGGCAGGTAAGTAGCACAGGAGGTTTGTCATTGCCTTCCTTTGCAAAGTCTGCCTTGGTGGTTTCCCTTCCAAGTTCCAGCCCTGCTCAGCTTCCAAGATCTGACAAGACTGGGCTATCAATGCCACCTTCCCTCCCCAAAATGTCTATGTAATAGAATAAATGGACAGAAATCAGACACCACATTCAGAAAGTAGCAGATGGCTCTATAGACATTCAGTTATAAGCTTAAAGGCTGCAATACTTCAGCAAAAAATATTTCACATGGAGACTCCAGTAACTGGAATTCATATACAGGTTTGGTACTGTATTTATGGAGGTGAGTGGGTTTTACTTTTAAAGTTTTAGTTTTGTCTCACTTTCAGACACATTAACTTGCTTTCTACTGCCGTTATTGTATTTTTCTTCTGCTGTTGTAAGCTAGTTTGTGTTCCTTCAGGGAGAAAAATAAAATAGGTGAATTAAGTAATACCACAATTTCATTTATCTATACATCTATTTCTGTGTGGGCCAATCTGCAGATATCTAAATCCAAAAATTTGCCCCATACTGAAAAAAATGAGATTTTTCTCCAAACAAATCATAAAACTTTTTTTAAAGGAGGGGTTTTAATTCCCCCTAAAACAAAAATATCTGCGCACACGCATAGTAGTTACTGGATGATGCAGCTCCCAATGACCAGGCCGCCTTCATCAGTGGGATTCCCAGGGAACCTGCAGCTGGCACAGTGGCTCCTGCTTCTGGCAGGGCTGGCACAGTCACCACATCTCTCAACAACCAGGTTGCCACCTTGTCTTCTTTTAATCTATCTAATGGCTTTTGGACAGCAAGAAACAGAAATACAGCACACACAAAAAGATACTCGGTATTTCAAAAGAGATTCCTCCTAAACATTAGGAAGAATTTCCTGATGAGTAAGGGCTGTTTTGACAAAGAAGTATACGCCACGGCTGCCTCCTCAGGAGAGAGGGACAGGTAGGTAGTCTCCTTCTTTGGAGATTTTTTTAAACAGAGGCTGGATGGGCACATCCATCAGGAATGCCTTGATGGCCTAATATTCCTGCATGGCAGAGGGGATTGGACTTGATGGCCCTGTGTGGTCTCTTGCCAGCTCCTCCATGGATTCTATCCCGATTCCTATTCCTATTTGTACAGATTCGTAAAATCCATTGTTACTTGTAACTCTCGTGTCCAAAATTCAAAAAAGGGTTTCCAACTTTAAAAAAATGATTTCCCCAATCTGTCATCTCTCACTTGGACCATTTTGTTGACTTTGATAATTTATTTGCCACACTTTGTAGATCCAACCATAAATGGACAATAATGCATTATTCTTTAGTCAACGCATGCCGACTAGTGGTCGCCATCCCAAAATATACCATATACCATGAGGGGTACAGTCTTAATAATTAAATTTAAGGATGTGGTGCTTTTGTCATTTTTTCATATTGAATCTTTGAAACTCGACTGAAACATCATATCTTGGCTAACTGGTCCAGTCTGCACTGGTTGCAGCTGACCCTTTTGAGACCCCTCCTTTTTTCACACCCCTCCTATTTCAAGGTTCTGACCAAAACTGTTAACTCTTAGACTTCCTGACTCCAGAGTAGGTTTAGCCCAAGAATTTCAAAGGTGCCAACAGGCTCAAAAAAGTAGGGGACACCTGCATTAAAATTGTCAAGGCTGTATGAAACAAGTGGAGAGAGAGTGTTTTTATATTTGGGTAGCTAAAGAGTTGTAAATATTATAGCTAGAGCGTTGTAAATATTTGGTTGGATCCAATCTTTGACCACCCAATATTTAATGTTCTAGCAACAGAAAAATCAGCATTGCACAAAAAATGACTGAAATGGAGAAATAGAAGGATTTAACTCTCTGTAGAAATGGAAAAGACCCTTGAACAATATCTTGTTGTAACCTATGCAACAGTAAACTTTAACTCTTATACAGCCATTTGGATCTGTCTGTAGATGCTTAAATTGAAAAGAGCCAATTTGTCTTTATTTTAATAATAGAAGTACAACCTAGGGTGTTTTAGAGCACTAGGTAAATTCTGCCAGTTCCTTCTGCCAATTATTTATTATTTGTATTGTCGAAGGCTTTCATGGCCAGAATCACTTGGGTGCTGTGTGGTTTCCAGGCTGCATGGCCGTGCTGCTAGAACACAGCCATACAGCCCGGAAATCACACAGCACCCTATTTATTATTTGTTCAGACAGTAAAATTTGTATATTTTTAAAGAGGAATAAAAGTTTAGGCAATATTGTTTTTATGCTTGCAAAACTATCAAACCAAGAGATTAAAAATTATACCAATTTTACAAGTCTTTCTTTAACCAGTCCCATAATCTCAAATAATTATTCTTCTGAAGATCATCAGGTTCACTAGATAACCAAATTCCCAGAAATGATAAATAGGTGCTAAGATTAAAGATCAACCTGACAGATTAAAATCATACCCTTATCATCTCTGTTTTGAATTTAGTTATTGAAAATTTATGAATGAGTGAAATGGAGTATTAGGGGGATTTAATTCTGAGTTCTTGCTGAGTGTCCTGTGAGTAATACTATCCAGCCCCAGAGACTTGTTAAACTATAATTTATGAATAATGTGTAAAATTTTCATTTTAAATCAATTTTAAATATATATATATGAACATTTGTAAAATATATAGTGTTGGTAATACATCTTTAACCCAATCCTGCTTAAGTTTTTGCTGCGTACTTTACTCAGTATCATAATTTTGTTCCATGTGCACAAAATCTCAAGTCAGGCCCTAGAATTCTTCCTTTGTATTAGAAGAAGAAGAAGAAGAAGAGTTTGGATTTATATCCCCCCTTTCTCTCCTGTAGGAGACTCAAAGGGGCTGACAATCTCCTAGCCCTTCCCCCCTCACAACAAACACCCTGTGAGGTAGGTGGGGTTGAGAGAGCTCCGAGAAGCTGTGACTAGCCCAAGGTCACCCAGCTGACATGTGTGGGAGTGTACAGGCTAATCTGAATTCCCCAGATAAGCCTCCACAGCTCAAGCGGCAGAGCTGGGAATCAAACCTGGTTCCTCCAGATCAGAGCGCACCTGCTCTTAGTCACTGCTCTTAGCCACTACGCCACTGCTGCTCCAATATCCAATTTAAGATATATTCTGCTCAACTGAAGACAACTGTGCCAGCGTTGTGCAGTGATGATGAGCAGGTGGACTCTAATCTGGAGAACTGGATTTGATTCCCCACTCCTTCCCATGAGCGACAGAGTCTTGTCTGGTGAACCACATTTGTTTCCGCACTCCTACACAATCCTGCTGGGTGACGTTAGGCTATTGGTACCCACAATTGCCGATTACCAACAGCTGATTCCTTATGTTATCGTCGCCCTTCCTCATTTTCAGCTTAGAATCCAATAATGACAAATTTGATGGATGGTTGGATTTCTTTAAAGAATCATGAGTTTTGGATTGGTTAGTTGAATAATTGTTGCTCGGGACCACTAGGTTCTAGTGAGGTCAAGACAAAAAGCCATCTTCAGTGATCAAGATGGAGTTGACAGAGCTTATGAAGGAAGCTTCAGTATTGAGGGTGAAGTATGATAGAGGCCCTGGATTCAGTGGTAAACACTCATTCCCCAAGTGATGCCCATATTCTACAGGATCTGTTCTGATGAGCCTGTTCAGTGGATTTTCACAATGTGAGCAGGAATCAGCACACAAGTTCCTCAACACAATAGACAATTATCGTAACCATCCACACAATGCTTGACAGATATTCACATCACCATAAGTGCTCTGAAGACCACAAGAGGGAATCCGATAGACAAATTCAGAAAATAAAACTGAAAAAAAGCTCTGAAGAAATAAAATTCCTCTTGAAATACTGCTGTGATAACGAAGAACTGAACAGGAGGTGCGGCCTCGCCCACAACAGGTAAGCCCGGTTTCACTCCCAGCTTGCCAGAGAAACAGAGCTGATGCCAGAAATCTTTTATTTTAGCTTCAGACGGTTATGACTTAAGGCTGTGCCCACACTCCCATTACTGTGACGTATCAAGGCCACAAAGAAAAATGTTATTCTATTCTTCCCTGCTAGATAGCCAAAAGCAAGAAGAAAAAGTGGCTCTTTTCACAACGGGGCTGTGTGCTCACTCCCTTTCTCCATTCCCTCTCTTTTTCTGAAAGGGGAAAAAATAGCAGGGAAAGGAAAGCAGAACAGCAGCCTTTGAAACCTGGGCCACGGTCTCGCGCTTTGTTCTGCGGAGCGCTTAAAGAAAAGCCCATAAACACATCCTTGCTACAGGCGAGGGCTTTTGTGAAAAGCTGCTGATGGAGGCCGGAGTCATATCCCACATATAACTTTTAAAAATTAGATTTGGCATTCTAACAGTCAATTAGGCTGTTTGGAGAAATGCCCTCCAGCTACAAGTTTTGCATCACACTAGTACTAATTATGTTGTTGGCAAATTTCCTCAAGAAGGGAATTTCAGCTGCCCTTAATTCTGCATTTCTAGAGAACATTATTCATGTCACAGAGTGGACACTGAGAGGCAGCTGGAGCAGAGGCGTAGCTGGGCCAAACTGCACCTGGTGCGCATTCTATATTTTCCCCCCATGACCCCCTCCCGCGCGCCCCCCTTTTCCCCTTCCCCCACTTACTTTAGTTCCTTTCCTTTTTCTTGAACTTGTTCAGGCTGCAAAAGGCCTGTTCACAGTAAAAACGGCCTGATGGGAACTATACTTCCCAGGAGACCTTGTGAGCCTCAAGGTCTCCTGGAAAGTATAGTTCCCATCAGGCCGTTTTTACTGCGAACAAGCCTTTTGCAGCCTGAACAAGTTCAAGAAAAAGGAAAGGAACTAAGGTAAGTGTGGAAAGGGGGGTGGGGGGGCACCATAGGGGGAACTAAAGTAAGTGTGGGAAGGGGGTGGGGGCGCTGTGGGGGGCGCTGCAGGGGGCAGGGGAAGGGGCCTGGGGGCGATTTTCTGTGCCCCCCAGGCGTATGCCTGGTGCACAGCATACCACCCTTTCCCCTTGTAGCTCCGCCACTGAGCTGGAGTGAGGCTGGTTATTCTTAGACATCTACATTAAACTTCTGGAGGCAGGGAAAGAGAAAAGCCAGTGTGGCATAGTAGTAAAGAGTGTCAGACTAGTAGCTGGGAGACCTGGGTTCAAATCCTCACTTGTACCATGGAAGCTTGCTGGGTGACCCTGGTCCAGTCACATTCTCTCAGACTAGCCTACCACATATGGCTGCTGTGAGGATAAAATGGCAGAAAGGAGAAGGATCCAAAGTGCAGGATGCAGAAAAGGGTGTGATACAAAAGACAATTCCTTTACCGCAGCTGAGATGACGTCCTTTTATCCTAATTACTGTTAATAAGCTCCTAAATGCAACTCACACAATTTGCATTCCAGTGGAACCTTCCCTCAGAGAAAACTGCTGCAAATTATGAAGCCCTATTCTCCTGTGGCCACATGGGTTTGTTGTTCCTGTACCCCAAGGATAATAAAGCCCATTGGAAGACGTGACCTATTAATTCAAGGAAACAAAATATATTGCTGTCCAAACTATATTTCACATGAAAAGAACCACATTTCATAGGCTTAGGATTTGGGATCCTACAAGACTATTTGATCCACTACAAACCTGTGCTAGATTTTATCTCTGAATATTAGACTTCTTAAACCCTCATCTGCAGTAGCAGAGAACAGAGTATGTCAAATAGACTCTACAAGGCATATGCAATCTTTGGAAAATCTTTGTTTACCTACCTTGCCCAGAATGGCTCTGCTGGTAATCTAAACTTGCCTGCCTTCGGTCTTTTGGTTCCTCGCTCCCAATATCTGCAGGACAGCCAAAATAGCAGAAACGTATCAGGAGAGTAGAAAAATCAGCTTTTCTTCCATGCCCCTATTGTCTTTTGCGAGACAACAGGGGAAATAGGTTGGCTGATGTTATCGTGGTCAGGACAGAAAGAAGGAAAACTAAAAGCAAATCCTCTTCTTAATCCACCCAATTCAGGATGTGCAATTCTTAGAAATGTACAGAAAAAAGGGGATCTGCTTTGTGTTCCTCTTAGATTATGAATTTTCAACCAGATTTTGTTATAAAGTGCTTTTGAGGGGGAAATTTAAAAGGTAGTTTTGAATTAGATAAAAGGTAGTTTTGAATTAGATAAAAGGTAGTTTTGAATAAGATATAAGATATAAAAGGTAGTTTTGAATAAGAATAAGAATTATACATACTAATTATAAAGGATGAAAAATTACATTTACAATGTTTAAGAAATGTTTTGCAAACAAGTCCCAACAGTTCAAGGATTAGCTGTCCACTCTACAGGGGCTCCAGAGATTTCTGTCTAAATTATTTAGATTACCATAATCATTCTGTCTTCCTTATGAGACGTGTTCCTGAAACTGCATTGAGCTTGAAGCTGATGAAAGGAGTATGTCAGAACTTCAGATTGGTAATTTTTGTCATTTCATATTTCTTAATTCTTTAGTTAGAAAATTTCTATGACGTGGTACCCTCCAGCTGTCCGGGCCCTGCGGGATCTTGGTGAGTTCCACAGGGCCTGTAAGACGGAGTTGTTCCGCCGGGCCTTTGGAAGGGTGTCCCCCCTTCTTGCTCCTTTACATCTGGGTCCCCTTTGTTTAATGGGACTCGCCGTCCCTCCCTCTTGGGGAGGACTTTAAATATGGGGTTTTGTTGGACGCCTCTTGTTGCTTTTATCGCTGTTTTTAAAGGTTTTAGCAACTGTATTTAAATTGATGGCGCCAGTGCAATTTGTAAATCTGTGCTCCTTTGTTTGATTGTTTTGAGATTTTATGTTGTACACCGCCCAGAGGATGGGCGGTATAAAAATCTAAACAATACATACATACATACATACATACATACATACATACATACATACATACATACATACATACATACATACATACATACATACATACATACATACATACATACATACCCTGCCCAAGAAAGAGAGTTCTTTCTCTGCAACAGGGACCCAAAACAACTTACATCGTTCTCATCATCTTAATTTTATCCTCACAACAACCCTGAGGTAGGTTATCTTAAAGAGAGTGTGACTGGTCCAAAGCTTCCCTGGTGTGAGTTAGCATTTGAACCCAGGTCTCTCAGACACTGGTCCAACACTTTTAACTACACTGAGAGGCAAATGATGAAAATTTGCCCTGTATGACTGAAAACCCACACTCAACGGGGATCCAGTCATTTAAAACCAGGATCCAATTCACCCAACACAGCAAGTACTGCAAGCAAATTACAGGATAAAGAGAATGAAAGAAACCCAGCAGTGCTCAAAAAGTCCAGTTGGTAAAATTGTTAGTCTCAGCCTTTTTTTTTTTAGTTTTAAACATTTTCTTTGAGTGTACACAACAGACAGAAAAAACAGACAATTTGTATGGAATTTACAATCTAAATTTATATTTTAAAAAATTACATTACTCTATCTTTTCAATATACATATCTAATAACATATTTATCGTGAAACATATATAACCGAAATCTTTCTCCTGTTTTAAATAAACGTGATTTAACTTTATTCTTAATTTTAAAACTATATAATTAAAAAGATGTTCAATTTTTCTTGAAATTCTGAAATTGGTCTAAAGGACATAATTTTGCCATCTACTCATTCAAATCTCAATATTTTGTTGCCTTCCATTTTGCTGCATTTGTTACTTTTGCCACCGACACCAAGTACTTGAATAATCTGCAATATATTTTTGGAATATTGAGTGGTACGATATTTATGGCACAATCTAAAGTGGGGGCTGGCATTTGTGGGAAGTCGGTGCAGGGATGGTGGGGCATTTATGGAGGCAGCACAGCACCATGTTGGGACAAGCCCTCCAAAAGGGTTGTTTTGCAGGGTCTGGCCTCTAACACCTGGAGGGCAGCACCCCCACAGCTACCATACAGGTGAGCTGGCACCTCTTCAGACAAAGAGATGTACCACAAATAGCTCCTTCTGCTCCCAGAACTAGATGCAATGGGGCAGCCAGATATAGGGCAGCCACATGGCAGGACTCTCAAGCACCTATTCAATGGGGGGGGAGGTGCCAGCGGGGGAGGGTGAAAAGGCAGGCCCACGTTCCCATCACTAAACACACATCCCGAGGCAAGAGGGGCAGAATCCATCACCATAGGGGCTGTGCAGCGGTGGGGGCCCTGCAGAGGTAGTTCAAGCGTGTTGCAGTTGGTGGCAATTCCACCAGCCGAGCTGATACGACAGGGATGGAGGCAGGTGGCTCGCCAACCAGCTGGTACCACACCAGTGCAAGCCAGAGGCAACTAATTCAGGAGCCCAAGGGGCCAGTCCAGTGGTGCCAATCCCACTGACCTGGTCACCAAGGCCCCCACAGTGGAACCTGGTGCAGAGCCAAAGGACCCAGTGGTTTCAAGTCCAAAGGAAATGGCTGCTGGCAGAGTCCCCAGGCAGACACTCAGTACAGGGGATTCTTTACTGCCACAGAATATGCTATGAAATGAGTTTTAGCCCATGTCTTCATGCATCCACAGCAAGACTTCCTCCATTGCCACTGGCCTTCATCTTCCTTGCCACTCTATCACCCCTCAGTGTTCTTTGTAAACTTAGGGCTACTTGGTCTGAAACCTGCTTCGGGAACTTCCTCATTTCTGAGATCAGTGGCGGCATCCACAGGATCCCTGACCTTATCCATAGTGAAAATCCCCATTTGGACCCATCTGGCTTCAAGGGCAAAACAGTTGAATAAATTACCCACCTCCGCAAAGCCTAAACCTGGGCAAATTGTGTTCTCAAGGAACAATAATCAATTCTTACATTTTCAGTTGAGCTTGCTCTAACTCAACACAAAAGACCAGATCAAGACCGTGACTTGCACAGTGTGGTACCAATTACTTGAGATAGGCCAGGGGTCTGCAATTGGCCATGCTGGCAGGGGCTGATGGGAATTGTAGTCCGTGAACATCTGGAGAGTAGCAGGTTGCAGACCCTTGAGAAAGGCCATGAAATCCTGAGCCAGTCCCCACAAGGCAGCCCCTGCCCCTCCCCAGGATGATCAGCCGAGGGGTCCTCAACATCACCTTCAAGACCCGCTCCACCAGAGAGACTTTTAATAAAGTAGGCAGTACGCAAACAAGCACTGCAGGAAAGTATGATAGCACTAACATTAAAAACACAAAAAAGAACTATTTTCAAACTCATGCCTTGTGTGATGAAAAAAAAATCACTTTCATGACCCGGGCACTATCTTGGAGAAAAGCTGAGACCCCTTAGTGTGCAGGCACAAAAACAGTTGCAAGCTGAAAAAAAAGGGTAAATGAAATTAATCTAAGGCCTCACCAAGCCATGGCCCTGTAGCAGAAGCAATTACTGGTGCAGCTACAAAGCTGCTCACCACAACTTTTGAATCTAACGATATTTTGAGTCAATTTAACTCGTCTGAATAAAAGGTATTACACTGACTTTATTCTTCAGTCTGACATCAAGCAACAACATCACAGCAATCCAAAAGGAAGATGGTGGATCAAGGCTACTGTGCTCACAAAGTTCTTGGTGAATATGTGCCCCAGTGCAAAAGGCCTTTGGGTACATTATCACTTGCTGAGGCCTGCCCTTCCCAAACATCCCTCATACAAGTCTTGGAGGAAACTGGCTTATCTTCTCTAGAAGGGTACACACCTGCTCTCTGCCTCTCATCCATTCAGTGACCCATGACCAAAATTAGTTGCCTCTCCAGGGGTCTGCAACCAATGGCTCTCCAGATATTCATGGACTACAATTCCCATCAGCCCCTGCCAGCATGGCCAATTGGGGCTGATGGGAATTGTAGTCCATGAACATCTGGAGAGCCGCAGGTTGCAGACCCCTGCGGCTATTCCATGAAGGCAGGCGGTGGCAAACCACCTCCAAACAGTCCCTTGTGAAAACCCTATGTTAGTCAGCTGTGACTTGATGGCTCAAAAAAGCCCCACAGTTGACTTGCCTGTGGATCTCTACAATCTTTTCCAGCCTTGTTACTTATGTCCCTTTTAATTGGAGATGTCCGAGATTAAACTTCTTCAATATGCAAACATGTGATTTAGCGATATTTTTTTTAACTGAGTTTTTTTTTTAAATTTAACCGGTGTATTCTGGATGTCAGGAAATAGTTACCAGGAAAGGAGGAGAAAAATGTAACCAACCATTCCCTCAGCAGAAGCAGACACCGTGCACATGTGACTGTGCCTTAAAATGAACAGTATTAAGCTGCACACTGCCCATAGGACTACAGATGTGTTGTGAAGCTGATGGGTGTGGCTCCACAGCCAACACAAGCTTTTCCACAGCCAGTAAGGTGCATCTACCTGTCAAACCTCCTTCCACACAGAGACTGCATCTGCTATAGGCCATGGCAGAAACCTATGAGGTCACAGGACCTATTTAACTAACTGGAAACGTTTAAAACAATTATCTCCATTTCATATTTTAATAACCATTGAAAGGATAATTCCTTGCATTCTAAGACCTGGACAATTTGCCACTCCCTTATGAGCTCATACAAATTACCTTCCTGAAACATTATGCAGACTTTTTGAAAAGCTTTTGTTCTCCCTTAAGATACATTTAAATCTAAAGGAATTTGAAAACCTGAACTTTTCTTTCAATTGTCTATTTGGAGTACATTACTTCCATCATTTTAATGGAATTTATTTTAAATAAATGGAAATACTTATTGCCCTTAAAAGAATAAAAAAACATACCAGGAAACTACTGAAAACATTATACCATTTTTACCTTTAAAACATTTTGAAAGCACAACTCACAGCACTTGTTTCCAAATGTTCTTTAATAGGAAAGGAGTATTTTAGCTCTCTTTCCTGAAAACATTTGGCACAAAACAGTCAACCCAAATCATTCTGTGTTGTTGTACTTCCTTGCTCTGAAAATATATTTTAATTGCAGCCAGTTCTTCATCTGCAATTTGCAGCAAAAGGAGTTACCAGCCATTTTGTTTGGTGTGCAAAAACTAGATGTCTCCATTCTACTTCCTGATTAGCAGACCCCTCATTATTTTTAAATTTAAGCACTCAAATAATATATCCCACAAGATATTTGTTCATAGAACATGCCAGTATTTCCTCAGACTTTTGTTTACACATCCACACATATACTGCAGCCACTCAAACATTAAACCGGATGCAAGATTTCAACACTGTGATTTGAGAGCAAAAGACTTTCCCTATAATCAGGTTTAAAGGACAGCTAATATTTTAAATGCTTAACATTAAATGGGAAATGGTCACACATTTCATAAAATAATAATAAATCTACTTCCCTGCATTAGCTAACCAATGTCAAAGCCAGCATACAACCCTCTGTCTCCTGCAAAGCAGTAAAGGGAAACCAAGTCCACACCTGGCTGACTGCAATAACCTGCTCTGTGAATGCCAATTACTTTGTCCTCTTTCCAATATGCTTTAAAACTCTAAATTCAGACACATGGTCTATGTTCCACTAGAGTCATCTGTCCCATGTAAGTTTTACCTCCGGCACTTTAGACAACAACTAGTAGAGATTAAATCTCTCTCTCTCTCTCTCTCTCTCTCTCTCTCACACACACACACACACACACACACCCCTCAATGTAGCCTATTTGTATAATGGAAACTGAGCCCAACTAATATAGAACAACTTACAAAAATGTTTGATTTCAACTCTACAGAATAAAGGACAGAGCACAACCTTCACTCACCCTGAACACTGAGCTAAGGTTTGCCCTTGCTGCTCTTTGCCTTTATTCTTTTCACTCCATGTGCCTCAGAAACATTCCTCTCTCGCCAGCATGCAGAAGAAGAGGTGGAAACAGACACTCAAACATCTCTCACTGTTGCTGTATCTCATTAAACAGCCAATCAGGTTGCTCCATTTCATCTGCAACACTCCATCAGCATTATATAATGTTTTACAGACATCAAGATGTCCAGGAGTTATCGCAGACAGGAGGCTTAGTCATGACAGCAAGGACACCACTCGAAGTGAGTTCTATCACAACGATGTTCTCAATCTTGTTACATCTGCACATAACAGCAGCAACCCAGGGCAGAACACATAGGAACAGAAGAGGAGCACTTTTTTGCTCAAGGAAAAACGATGAAAATGAAAGTGTGTGTGTGTGTGTGTGTGCGTGTGCGTGTGCGTGTGTAAAATGCCCTCAAGTCACAGGCAACCTCTCATGGGGTTTTTGAGGCAAGAGACAAACTGAGGTGGCTTGCCACTGCCTGCCTCTGCATAGTAACCCTGGACTTCCTTGGTGGTCTCCCATCCAAACGCCTAGGATAAACACTCGATACTGGTGACAAGCAACCATTCAATATTTGTTAATGCTAAAAACTGTATTCAACTTATTTCTTTGATCCCAATAGAGAAGAGGAATTGATTAATGTACATTTAAAAATGAAGAATATTTAGATCATCCAGTAATTTCAAAACAGCCATTTCTCAACCCTTTCTCTAGTCATTTCTGTACCCTTAAAAATTATATTCTGGTCGCCTCCCCCACCCCCCTGGCGCCCAGGATTAACACTTTATTCCACCCACAAAGTGATCACCACACAAAACCATCATTCAAAATACACCTATGAATGGAGAAGGGATGAGCTTTGCCACTTCTCTATGCATCTGTGGCATTTTTTGCTTCTCAAGTACACAGATAGAAACAGCCCTTTCAATAAAATGTGTTTTGTGTCAAACAGATCTAAACAAAGTATAGCAACCATCAAGCTAATACTGTAGCACTGCCTGAAATGCCTCACTCCATTTTGTGTGTGCACGCCAGATTACAAATTTATTGTATCACAGACCAAGATGCTGAGAAAACACCCAGTTGCGGCCAATTAATCTCAACCTTTTATTACGTTTTCTAACCTTCAGCATGCAATAAGCAAAGCTTGACAGTCAGGCTAAAGAAAAAGAAAAACAGGAAAAAAATAAAATTGCTCTTAAAACCAACCAAAGCCAAACAGTTTCAGGATACTGATAGACCAATTCCTATCACTTTTCATCAAAACATTTCCCGTGATGCTGTATTATCAATTTAACATGAACTGTGCACGAAACTGTTGTAACCAATCAGTACTAAAGCTATTTTAAACAATGCTTTCAACACAACAATCTAATTTGCTTTTGTTGTGCCAGGAGAAATGGATCCTCAGACTCGTCATTGTTCTTCTATCCCTCCCTGTTTCAAATACAATCCGTTTGTTCACTAAAGGCTGATCAGATGCAGTACAAACCTAACAGGAGACTGCAATCATCAACAAAAAGATAAACTGCTGCTTATATGTTTCTTCTCTTTTGCTGAGAATCTTCCACGAACACAAAATTAATCACCTTCCCTTCTCTTTCCCCTGCCTGCCCCAAGGAATCCAGAGCCACTATAAATAGCTCGTGGTAATTTTGTCGAAAGAATACAGCTTAGTATAAGAACACATGTCTTTCAAATATGCTGGAAATATTTACCACACATTGCACATCTCATGCATGTAGCAACGTGTTCAACATTATTTCTTCACAGCAGCATGCAGACGTATTTCACAAGCAAGACTCTCGACTGCCTATAACTAAATCCAGGCTTTGATTCATCCAGAACAATCCTGCGAAAGGTCCCCCCCCCCCTGTTCTGTGAGCCAGCACCGTGAGCCTACCTCTGGATCAGACTGAAGATTATTGTTTCCCAAGCAAGCCCAGATCACACTGCACCATTTTGCCTTCTCTTCTGAACGGTGCGGAAGCCGGAAGAGCAGCTGGCGAAGGAGTATCCTGGAGTCAGCAATGTCAGCACTAACCTCATACTGCAGTCTGTACATTCAGCGCACTGAAGCCCACAGGTGCCTATGGAAAGCCCCAGTGCTGCAGGCAGTGCCTCTCCGTTCGCTCAGCAGTAGGTGCCTGCTCTGCTTGCATTCGTCACTAACCGACTGCGTGATTGGGCACCGGAAGATGCAGATCAGCATGATGGAAGAACTCTTGATTTAAAAGGGCAGGATGCACATCAAGAAGTTTCACGGCAGGTCTCGCGCTCTGAACTGACTGCAAATGCCAGATGCTTATGATGAATGGATATGTAAACCTACTGACTATGTTACCATTTATCCAATAAACTGAAACTTCATAACATATTCGAATACCCAGGATTACCAAACGGATTATTTTATAATCTTGTTTTTCAACTATTTTGTAAAAAGATTTTCAGCTTTCGTAATGAAAGAAGAAGAAGAAGAGTTTGGATTTATATCACCCCTTTCTTTCCTGTAGGGGCTGACAATCTCCTTTTCCTTCCTCCCTCCCTCACAACAAACACCCTGTGAGGTAGGTGGGGCTGAGAGAGCTCCAGAAAGTTGTGACTAGTCCAAGGTCACGCAGCTGGTGTGTGTTGGAGTGCACAGACTAATCTGAATTCCCCAGAGAAGCCTCCACAGCTTAGGCGGCAGAGCAGGGAATCAAACCCGGTTCATCCAGATTAGAATGCACCTGCTCTTAACCACTACGCCACTGTGTAATGGAGCAAACTGCCTGCCATTATGACAGAGAGAGGACTTCCTATATTACAAGAACATCTCAGAAGACATCCTGTCTCTTGGGGCTCTGCTCTTCAAAACGTACAGGAATACCTCTTGGTATTCCAACCCTAAGAGATAGTGGGATGTGCAGATTTTTGAAATCAGATCAACAATATACATTTTGTCTGTCAATCACACTACATTAATTGCCCCCTTCATTAGGTCTACCAACCTCCAGGGGCAGCCTGGAGATATTACAACTGATTACCGGACTACAGAGTCCAGTTCCCTTGGAGAAAATGACTGCTTTGGAGAGCAGACAGTCAGGCATCGTACCTGAGGTCTATCTTGTCCCAAGCCCTGACCTGAATGGTGCAGGCTAGCCTGATTTCATCCAATCTCGAAGGCTAATTAGAGTCAACTCTGGTTAATATTTGGATGCGAGGCCACCAAGGAAATCCAGGGCCCTGATGCAGAGGCAGGCAATGGCAAACTAACTCAGAATTTATTTTGTCAGCTGTGATTCAACAGCACTTCCCCCCCCCCCCCCACACACACACACATTTTGTCCCAAAGACTTTCAGGAATCCCAGACAACAGGCTTGGTTTTGTCACAACGGCCCTCACCGTAGGCTCAGAAGAAAGTTAAAGGAAGAATCAAGACAGCCCTGTCCTCCAGGATGCTCAGGAAATATTTAAAACAACCCTTATCAAGGCACAGACAGAAGGCATCCCTAAAGTCAGGAAAAATGCCACCAAATCTAAAACCATGCCAGTGTGGTTAAGAGCCAAGTCAAGGAAGCCATAAAAGGCAAAAAGCCTTCTTAAAAAAAAAGCAGGAGATTTTCCCAAAGGACATGAACACAGAGGAGCACAGTTTCCGACAAAACAAATGTAAAGTGACAACAGATAAAATTGACAACAGATAAAAGGTAAAGGGTCATTAGTATTCCATGGGGTGACGTCACATCACAACACTTACATGACAAAATTTGTTTTTGGAGTGGTTTGTCATTGCCTTCCCCAGTCATCTATACTTTACTCCCAACAAGCTTGGTACTAATTTTACCAACCACAGAAGGATGGAAGGCTGAGTCAACTTTGAGCTAGCTCAGGGGTCTGCAACCTGCGGCTCTCCAGATATTCATGGACTACAATTCCCACCAGCCCCTGCCAGCATGGCCAATAGCTTCTCTGGAGGAAAAGTGGTTGGGCTTTCTTGGCTTCTATGACTTGCATGACTCTGCTTGTTTACCATACTAAAATTATCTTTCATTTGTTTGTATGCTTTCCATAGTATATTTTATCTGATTCCTAACGAATTTGACCCTCCAGATTTTAATAAATGCTCTATGATTTTTTAAAACATGTTTTATTATTTTTCCACTGAATTAAAACTTAGTACAGAAAGAGAGAAGAGGAAACAATAATAAATTGATCTACGTCAATAATTAATTGAACGGAAAAAATACCAATTACAATTCCAGATATAATGAAAAAGAAAGAAAAAAACTAAGTATTTGATGATCCCTTCATACTAGCATACTTGTTAAAAAGATATAAATTGATTTAAACTCTTGAACATTGGGATCATTTTAGTAAAACAGAAACTCAGCATTACTTTAGCTGTAATAATATTTGAGCTAAAACTCCTCATTAGTTTCAATTCATATTCTAGACTTTTGTTCAGTTAATTTTGCCATACAAATGTGTTCTCTCACTTAAACTTCCCAATTCTCTTGAATAGGAACTCTTTTCAATTTCCATATAAAAACATCAATTATACTTACTATAATTAGTAAGTTAGTAAATAAATTCATATTGGAGTTATATGTTAGAAAGATATGCATTAATTTATGTTCTCACACACAAGAAGGAGGAGGAGGAGGAGGAGAAGGACAAGGAGAAGGAGAAGGAGAAAGGAGAGAAATAGCAGGCTATCCGACATATGATTAGTTCATATTGAGATTATATAGCATTATGTATTTGATATTTTAACACTATATTATACATTAATATCCAACATTTTAACATAAGAAAAGATAAGACAAATTTCTCACTATATTTCCAGGATACACTCCAGTATTTTTAAGCTTTTTTTCTTGCAATCTTCTAAGTAGAAGATCTATAAAATATCCTTTTTTCCCTAGAATTTGTTCTTAAAGTTTTAAAAGAGTCTATCCATTTTCTTGCAATGCTTTGAGCAGGTGACCTTTTATTTTTACTGGTAGCTTTCCTCTAAGATCAGTCCTGAAGCCTTCAAAGAAATCTTCATTCTTCTTCAGGAGTACGTTCAGCATGTCTTGAAATATGGATATATCTTCTTCTCTACTAATAATTCTTTGTGGTTTTGCTCAATATCAAGAAGGTCTTCGCCAACTAGGATATATTTCGGTGAACTGTCAACAAATTATTTTTCAAGATCTAGTTCACTTGCTATTTACTCTTCACTCAGTGTTCTTTTCTGCTGCTTACTTGCTTGGCAAGAGAATTCCAGTTGGGTCTAAGTAGCTATCCATTTATCTTGGCCATTCTTCTGAACTTCTCCATTGAATGTAGGCAAGTTCAGAACAAATTCCTGTCTCATATTCTTTAGCTGCTTTTTACTCTTAAATTTTGATTGCTGAATTTCTTGTTTTTCACGCTTAAAATTTTCTTTCGTGTTATGTTCAAATTGGTTTAATTGCAAGGAGATTAGCTGAAGCTGTTTAATTATCCCCATTTCAGTAGGTGGCAGCAATGTATCAGAGTAAAGGTTTTTATTTTTAAATCGGAACACATAAGAGTTAATTCACGAGAATGATTGTTTACCTTTGAAGAATAAAACAAGATAATAACTGCTTCTTTGCTCACAGTCAGCAAGAAGCCGTTCCATTATGATAGGTATGAAGCAGTCTTTGGCTAAATAATTATAAATTTCAGCGCAGATTCACCCTCAGCCTCCAGTAATCATTCCCCTTTGCAAAAATGTCTCTTAAATACTTATAAATCCTTTAAAAAAACCCTTATCACCACTATACACAGTCAACATTTCTTGGGCCTTCATCAAGGAAGCAGATGAGTCAGCTTACATTACTTGTTACCAGCTATCCAATCAAGTTCCTGTCAATCTTGAACATACATATGTCCATTAATCTTGTATTCTCTGGATCAAAAAGTTTGTAATCCACCCAATATGTCAAACACTTTGAAACTGTACAAGTCCAGTCCAAACTAAAAAAGTAATGACTCCAGTCTAAACAAAAACAATGCCAATCTATATATATAAAAAGCTAACCATGACTTTATTAGTCACGCCCTAATGCCCAAACGCCTGGACCGATTGCTCCCAAATTTTGCCACGACATCCCTCCCCGTTGCAGGCAGGTAATCGGCTCTTCACTGGGGTTGCAGGTCACACCAGATTCCAGTAAAAGGCATGTTTTCCCAATCCCTCAGCGGACCAATCAGGGGCCGCCATGCCGGGGAAGGGGCGTGCCTTGCCCGTCTTTGCAGAGCTGTGCGCGTGCACACCGCATGACACCGCCTGCTGCCGCCCACAGGGAGAGGCAGGAGGAGCGTTCACAACCCTGCCACAGGAAACACACGGTAGCCCTCTACCCTGTCTCCTCCCTTCCTTTCCAACCCTCCCACTCAGCCACAATTAAACCCAGCCGAGCACAAGCCACTCGCACAGGCGTCGGCCCTGGGATGGGACCCTCCCGGGACGATGCCTTGCAGCAGCTACCCGCCCGACATCCCTCTTCGCATCGCAGCTCCAGCCGCGATCCCACCCAAGCACTCCAGGGAGCCTCCTGCCGCCTCTTCCTGATCCCCCCCCCCCGAAGCCACAGCGAAGCGTGGCCAGGCCTGCTAGTCCTAAATAAGGAGTCAATCAAAAATGTTGTTAGTAACTTGGTTTTTTTCTTTATTGCATAGAAAAACTAAGATGGTCTGCGGAGGGCAGGTCTACCCAATGCTTTTCAAAGGAAGGTAAAGTAGTCTTCTAAGTGGCAAAGATTCTCTTATGCATGTCTGTGTAGCTATGAAGATAGTTCCTTGAACATTAAAAAAAAAGGGAAATGATATATTGCCAGAATCAGCAGGATGAGCTGAGTACAACTATGTACTTTTCAGGCTGAAAAGGTGCCCAAGATTGGAGCTTTCAGAGCAAATGTCCTGGGACATGGGGTAACCCATGTCTCCAGGTGCACACCTTTTGGACACGTGGGGGGCACTGAACACCCCCCACACACACACTTGACCACACCGTTTGCATCTTTCGCCGGAGGCGAGTAGCTGAGCCGGGTGTGCAGCCTGCAGCTGACTCCCAGTCCCTAGCAGCTGGCTGCAGACTGTGACACCAGGCGCCCTGCTCAGCTCCTCACCTCCAGCCAGAGGCACAAAGCTGAGCCAGCCACCGGAGCTCCCTGACAGGTGCGCCGACGGGGGAGAGGCCTTGTGCACCGCGGATATTCCTTAAATCTCTGAGTAGTGACAGTTAACCAAAACATTTGGAAAGGATGTATCAGTGGAGGTATTACATATGATTCTGGGTTACTTATTTGGAGAAAAGAAGGAGGAGAAAATTAACTGTCCTTGAATATGAACTCTAGCACATAGAATACTTTCCACCTTTTCTCCAGATTTAATTATGACAATGCTGATGATCAGAAAAAGAACTGTGAACATCACCATGGAATATATTTAAGACCTGTTATATGATCAGATGAATCATGTACTTAACTGTGAGCCAGAAAAATACAGAGGAAGAAATTTAAATAAATCTCATAATGGATGCTCAAAAACATAAAAAGTTGCCTTTTCAAGCAGTATAGCACATCATCCAGTAACCAGTATTGTATTTGCACACCTTAACATGGTTAGGGGGTTTGTGTGTGTCAGTGAAGATGGGAGCAATACTGTAAAGCATAGGTGTCGAACTCGTGGCCCTCCAGATGTTATGGACTACAGTTCCCATCATTCCCTGCCAGCATCATGCTGTAAAGGGTCCAGGCTAAACTCCCAGCAGAGTCACTCCAGTCAGAATGGCTATAGCTGAGTCACCAGGGTTTTTTTTGTCGACAATGGCAGTGCCACCACAGCTAGCCCTGGTTAATTCTGTGCAGAAGGCAGCAATGGTAAACCACTACTGACCAACTCGTACTTTCAAAACACTAAGATGAGACAATCCAAACTGAAAAAAGATATAGTGTTGGAAAATGGAACCCAATCAGCTACTAGGGAAGAGCAGAAGGCAAGTACGTGAAGCGCTATTCTGATTACTTGACTGGACTAAAGCCAAAAGGAATTCAGTTGCTGATGGGAATGGATGTGAAAGGGAAGTCCAAAGCTGTTCAACGCATATCATAGGAACATGGAACATGGGGAGCATGAATCAAGATAAGCTTGAAACTGTAAAACGAGAAAGGAAACATTTAAACTGAAGAAGAAGAAGGAGAAGGAGAAGGAGAAGGAGAAGAAAAGAAGAAGAAGAAGAAGAAGAGGAGGAGGAGGAGGAGGAGGAGGAGGAGTTTGGATTTATATCCCCCCCTTTCTCTCCTGTAGGGAGACTCAAAGGGTATTACAAACTCCTTTCCCTTCCCCCCTCACAACACCCTGTTGAGGTAGGTGGGGCTGAGTGAGCTCACAAGAACTGTGACTAGCCCAAGGTCACCCAGCTGTCGTGTGTGGGAGTGCACAGGCTAATCTGAATTCCCCAGAAAAGCCTCCACAGCTCAAGAGGCAGAGCGGAGAATCAAACCCAGTTCCTCCAGATTAGAATGCACCTGCTCTTAACCACTACGCCACTGCTGCTCCATTACAATCTTGGGAGTGAGTGAAGTAAAGTGGATCGGATTAAGGACATTTTCAGTCAGAAAATTACAAAGTGTTTTATTCGGGCCATGACAAAAACAGACAAAATAGAGTTGTTTTAATTGCGAGGCAAGATGGAGCACATGCAGTCAGGAGCTATAATGCAAAGTCTGACTGAATGATATCATCAAACTTCAATGAGTTTATCAACATAACCATCATTCAAGTTTGTGCCCAACTACAGATCCTGATGAGGAAGAAACTGAAAGGTTTTATGCACGTATTTAGGAGGAAACTGATCACACACTTAAACAAGATGTGTTGATAATTGTATAGGACTGGAACACAAAATTAACAAATCAAATATTGTTGGGCTAAGAACATGAATTGAGGCAGGAGAGCGACTCATAGAATTTCGTTAGGACAACAATTTGTTCATTGCAAACACATTTTGGACAACCAAACAAACAATTGAATATATGGAATTTACCAGATGGCCAGTATAGAAATCAAACAGATTAAATCATTGGAAGCACAAGATGGAAAAGCTCTCTCTGCTAAAATAAGAAGAGGAGTCAAACGTGGCGCTCTGCCTCACACAAAAAAAGCTACAAAAGGTACTGTTACTTTAACTGAAACACACCACAGCTACTCCTTGGGAATTTGGTAATAATGTTATTAACTGCATTCACTTTCTTTCCTTAAGTCCAAATAAGACCTCCTGCTCAAGAAACTTAAATGATCAGGCTGGAAATAAAACATTTTCTCCATGTAGTTCCACACTGTTTTTTCCAAACAGCTTTTTTTCTGTTGATTTTGAAAACCCTTTTACAACGATGTATTCAGATGAAGTGTTTCTGAGCCCTCCTGCCTCCAACCATCTCAATTCCACCCTCATCCCATTCTAAGCTTCACAGCTTCCCCCAACCCTCACCTTCTCTTTCCCCACCCCAGCCACTCCTTTCCACCCTCCCCTACCCCAAGCCTCACCTTTCCACCCTCCCTCACCCCTAGCTACACTTTCCAACCCTTCTCCCACCCTAAGCCTTATCTTTCAACCCTCTCCCTACCCCCAGCTTCACATTGCTGCCCTCCCCTCACCCCGTCACTCTTCTCTACCCTCCTCCTACCCTCACCTTCCAACCTACCCCAAGCCACACCTCTCCAACCTCTCCCACCCACAAGCCACAGACCCAGAACCAGGTAAGCATTGCATTGAGGGGGGGCGGGGGCGGGGGCTGCAGCTCCAGTACATGCCACTGCGGGGGGAGATGCTTCCTCTTCCAACCTTTGCTAGGCCCTTTTGCATCTTCGCTGCAATGGGCTTTGCTGCTAGTGTAATAAGAATAGTGCTACACGTACATGTCTTCTGCTGTTCCCCAGAAGTTGATTGTGTGCTATAACCAGCGGTTCCATCTTCCAACAGTATATCTTTTTTTAGTTTGGATTGTCTCATCATAGGGTTTTGTAAGTGTTGGTCATTAGTGGTTTACCACTGCTGCCTTCTGAACAGTATTTACCAGGGTTAGCTGTGGTGGCACTGCCATTGTCTACAAAAAAACCCCTTTGCCGGTGTCACCTTCCATTACTGCTACTACCCAGTAGGTAGCCTCAGGGGTGGAGCAAGGGAAAACTGTGCCTGGGGCACACGCGTGCCCTGTGTCCCTGCCGTGGCATCGCCTGCCCCACCACGCCCCCTCCACAACCCAGCCATGCCTGCACCGCTGCTCCGTCATGCCCCACCCCGCCCCATTGGTGCTTCACCACTGGATAGCCTTTAAGAATTCCTGTGCCCTCATCAACATTGGAACTATCCATTCTCTTCTGCTGATGTGGCCACTGATCCCTGAAGAGTGTCAGGACTAATTTTCATTTCTCCTAATCCCCTAGTTCCCGCCGCAGGAAAGGACCGCCCACCAACACACCTCATATATACTGGAACTGAGGGCAAGAACCCTCAGTTCCAGCACCCTGTAGCTAGGGCGACACAAATCAATAAAATTTGTTCCTTTTTATAAAGTTGACTTCGTTTGAGTGTGTTCAGCCTTACAAAGGGGATATCCCAGGGGTAGGGAACCTGCGGCTCTCCAGATGTTCAGGAACTACAATTCCCATCAGCCTCTGTCAGCATGGCCAATTGGCCATGCTGGTAGGGGCTGATGGGAATTGTAGTTCCTGAACATCTGGAGAGCCGCAGGTTCCCTACCCCTGGGATAGACGCACCTTAGTCTGGTGTCTCAGCTGTGGCCATTCCGTCTGGAGTGACTCTGCTAGGAGTTTAGCCTGGGCCCCTTACAGTATTGCTCCCAGCTTCATTGACACACCACCCTCACCATGTTAAGATATGCATTCAAGAGGGGATTCAAAGGGCTTAAAAGGGTGGAAAGGCATGGTGTAGTCTCAGAATGGTTAATATTGATAAATGATATACATATTAACATGAAGCTAATTTGAATAAGAGAGTAAATGAAGTTTTTTAAACTGTAAAATCTTTTTTAATAATGTTTGTGTATGGTAATGCAACAAAATAATCAATACAAGAGTGGAAGCAAATTAGCCACTTGAAATAGATGAAAAGGACACTTTTACAAATCAGCAATTTGCACAACCTTCAGTATACTTGTACTTCCTCTACTGGTTCATCATCACCACCACATAAATATTAGATCAGTTGTTACTAAAAATATTCAAGAACATTAAGCATTCAGCTGTTGGGATTAACAGGCACAATGATGCAAAACTTGCATAACAATCGTTACACCCCTACTGGTCTTTGAAAATCTGGAAAATGCATTCTTTATAGTTAAAAGCAAACCTGATCCATTTCCTTATGCACAATTATGCAAACTTAAATATTTATGCAGCAGGAAGCAGGGAGAGAAAACCAGCCTTACCTCTTGTTTGGACTGGCCCCTAGTCAGCCATGTGCCCCCCTCCATACATTATCTCAATACTAGAGGGGAAGTCCTCCTATGGATTAAAAACTGGTTGAGAAACAGGAAACAAAGAGTGGGTGTAAATGGGAAGTTCTCACAATGGAGAGATGTCGGGAGTGGTGTCCCCCAAGGATCCGTTTTGGGACTGGTGCTCTTTAACCTATTCATAAATGACCTGGAAGTAGGGGTGGGTAGCGTGGTGGCCAAGTTTGCAGATGATACCAAATTATGTAGGGTGGTGAGAACCACAAAGGATTGCGAAGAGCTCCAAGCGGACCTTGATAAATTAGGTGAGTGGGCTCAGAAATGGCAAATGCAGTTCAATGTAGCAAAATGTAAAGTGATGCACATAGGGGCAAAAAATCCAAACTTCACATACACGCTACAGGGGTCAGTGCTATCAGTCACAGACCAGGAAAGGGATTTAGGCGTCTTAGTTGATAGTTCCATGGGAATGTCAACTCAATGCATGGCAGCTGTAAAAAAGGCAAACTCTATGCTGGGGATCATTAGCAAAGGAATTGAGAATAAAACTGCAAAGATTGTCATGCCCTTATATAAAGCCGTGGTGCGACCGCACTTGGAGTACTGTATCCAGTTCTGGTCGCCGCATCTCAAAAAGGATATTGAGGAGATAGAAAAAGTGCAGAGAAGGGCAACAAGGATGATTGAGGGACTTGGAGCACCTTCCCTATGAGGAGAGGCTGCAGCGTGTGGGACTCTTTAGTTTGGAGAGGAGGCGGCTGAGGGGGGATATGATTGAAGTCTACAAAATTATGCATGGGGTAGAAAATGTTGACAGAGAGAAATTTTTCTCTCTTTCTCACAATACTAGAACCAGGGGGCATTCATTGAAAATGCTGGGGGGAAGAATTAGGACTAATAAAAGGAAACACTTCTTCACGCAACGTGTGATTGGTGTTTGGAATATGCTGCCACAGGAGGTGGTGATGGCCACTAACCTGGATAGCTTTAAAAGGGGCTTGGACAGATTTATGGAGGAGAAGTCGATTTATGGCTACCAATCTTGATCCTCCTTGATCTGAGATTGCAAATGCCTTAACAGACCAGGTGCTCGGGAGCAACAGCCGCAGAAGGCCATTGCTTTCTCATCCTGCATGTGAGCTCCCAAGGGCACCTGGTGGGCCACTGTGAGTAGCAGAGAGCTGGACTAGATGGACTTTGGTCTGATCCAGCGGGCTTGTTCTTATGTTCTTATGTTCTTATGTTCTTAGAGAGTCAGCAAACAATGGAGAGTCTGCAGACACATGGCTGGCTGTGGTGGCTGGATTTTTGATCTGAACCTGCAGGGCTAGAAAGTGGAGAGCATAAAATGCTGCTCTGCAGGGGTAAATCTGCTAACTTCACTCCTTGAAGTGCCCCCATTAAAACCAGTAGTTTCCAATTTGGCCTACCATATTTCAGTGCCTTTTATGCAAGACATTTAAGTCTCCCGTCAGGTAGCAAAGTTTTGCACGACTGCGTATTAAAAGCGCAAGTTTGTTAAAATTATTCATTTGTCACATAACATTTTGATTTGTGTTCTATACATATTTTGCAATATCATTATATATTTGTAATTTATATTGTATATGGTTTGTGGATACGGCTTACTGCCGCATTAAAATCATTCATTTAATGCCACTTATGCACAAAACATTGAAATATACAGAACTGTTATGCCATCCACACCAGGGTTCCAGGGTTCCCCAACAGAATGCTCATGAACACCATGGCACCTTCTAATACTTCCCCTGACACCCACCAAGCTTTTACAAAGTAGGCAAGGCCACTGTAAGGCAAGGGTTGTTATTGGCCGCCCTCTTTCAAATGAAAGGGTATTCCACTGAAGGATCATGAGTAAGCACCTGGACTTCCCTTAGGGTGAAGTTTCATTACCCTTCAGGACTCCCTTCTTCTCTGGAGGTGTGGGGATGGAGATATTCCATTTTGCTCTGCTTCCTATGATAGCCATTTTAGGGAGGTGCTCATCACCCTCTCTTAAAACTCCAAAGGTGCCTGCAGGCCCAATATGATTGCAGACCCCAATATATACAATGCACAGAAGAGCATAATATTCCCTTCACAAGAGCATGTTCTCTACCACAGTTGTGTAGGTCAGACTATCATTTGACAATATAACTTGAAGTTTGAAACTGGGAAGAGAAGAAAAATAAGACAACGTGAACAGAAGGAACAAACCACTGCAGGAAAGCGATTTCAACAAAACTGACTAAAAACGGACTAAAAGGGGGAGGGGGAAGGGAGTCCCCAACATAAAACTAGATGCATACCAAATTGAAGACTTGTGCTATCTAAATATCATAGAATATTTATTTGAATTCTGTCGCAGCAAAATTTCCTGCACAAAAGTATTTCCTTGAGCCCTGTTTTCACTTTCCATTCTCTCCGCAGCAAGCAAAACCACTTCTAGCATGACTTTTAATGTGCTTCACCACCAGAGAAGGTGGATTTGCCAGTGGGACCAGCTTTGCCCCGAACATCTTCCCTCACCCACGGCCAGTCTACCTAGCTCTGCCCTTCCCATTTCCTTGCACTGCATCAATGCCTTCCCTCTTGCCCCTCGGTTCGTGGTGAGTTGGCTTTTCCATCGCATAATTCAAGCAGGGTCTATTTTTGTCTCCACCCCACTTACCCCGCTCTGCTTCACATACCAACATAGATCTCTTACAAACAGAATGCTGTGCTCAATATATCTGGGCTTTTTGTAAAATAACGCTGGCAAGTTTTACCAGCATCTGAATAGAAATCTTCTCTTAAAAAAATTTTTTTAAGCATCTTTCATGCATTGCATTTGGGAATTATCAGATTTTACCCCAAATCAAATGGCAGCATGATATATTATGGTAGACTGTTATATAACTGAAGCACAAAATATTTTTTCCAAGAGCAAAGGTGGGTGTTTTTTATGTTGTGGGGTCTATTCTGCTTTTCCCCAACCTAATTTATCTAGTAAAAGACATACCTAGCTCTGACTCCAGAATGTACTTTCTCCTCCATAACTTCAGTATTTTTCCTTTTGTTGTATTGAGGTTTTTTTAGGCATTCAACATTAGTCATTTTAAAAAATCTATTCATTGCCACTTTTTGTTAAAAATAACTCCCTTTTTAAAACTTTGGAACAATTTTATTTATTTATTTATTCAGTCAGTCAACCTTTATTAGGCATTAATTATCAAGTTACATCACTCAGCTATAGGTCAGGAAACAAGACGACAAACAATAGTAATGTACAGACTCATCCTCAGCTCAAAGAGGATTATTCATACTTCTTAATTATAAAGGATGAGAACCTGGCTGACATTATAGTTATTATTTAGCAGATAAACAATCTTTTGCAACTCCAAACTATATGGTTTCCAGTCTAGCACCAGTAGAAGTAAGCTTGTTCTTAAAGACACAAAACTAGGACAATAAAATAAGGTGTGGTCCAGTCCAGTGTTGCAACAGCATTCAGACTGCATGCACAGGTTTTGTCCTGAAATGGGATTTTTAATTGCTGACTTTGTAATGTGGCGAAAGGGAGCACAATGCGTCTAGCCCAGGTAAAAGCCTGTTGCTGGCAAGACTAAGATAGTTAAATACAACCAAACAACCAATTTCAGGAAGAATTCCAAAGTGCAAAGGAGAGCAGAACTTTCTAGCTTCACCAATCAACGTCTGGTATTCTTGATCTATATTTATTAATTAAAATATTTACATCCTACCTTTCAACAAGGTTTGAGGAGGCTTACAATAATAATTAAACTCACTTCCAGTTAAAACATAGAATAAAATAACAAAACCAAATATCTCCCTCCCTCCCCTCTTAAAAGATGCCTGCCATTTAAACCCCCCTATGTGCAGGCCAAAAAAAGGGAGGGAGGGGGTTTGTGGAGTGAATGACAGCCAGCCAGCATTCTGCACAGCAAGGTGGAAAGTTTGATGGGAAACTTCCTGGTAAATGTTGCATCAACACTCTAAACAGCTAACGCTTTCTGCAACCAGGAAGGAAGTCTTTGAATCTGACCCATAATCTTGCAATGCCTAGCAAAAAATCTGGGGACTGCACAGAAATCACTGGAATACAACAAAATTTAACCATATTACTAGAAGTGATGATGTTCTACCCCATCTGGCCCATCAAACTTCTATAAACTAATTTCATTTGCACAAGTGACTGCAATTATATCAAGATACTCTTTCGTTCACTTACCACTGGATCTGTTTTTACGGTTTGATTTACCACCTGTCAGAAGCATCTTGAGACTGTTCCGGAACATGACGGTTCTTGAATCAGCACACCCCCGAAGCTGTAATAAGGTAATAAAGTACACTCTATTATTATTGTTGTTGTTAGTGTTAGTGTTCTGTTGATCAATTGTCAGCAGTGAACATGTGTGGCTCATGCAGTTACATCTACTTCAATTTGGTTGTATTTGGAATCAGGATTAAGGAGACATATCAGAGGTACCACAAAAAGATGGGTCCTCAAAAGGAAGTGAGAGAAGACAAGGAGGAATGTCTCAGCAAATATCAGAAGCAGAGAAGAAACTGGGAGAAATTTTAAGAAAGGAATTTCATCAGTATGTCATGGTAACATTGCTTGACCAGATATGACACGCAGTAGCCAAAATCAATCAGAGTTTACATATTCTCCAAAGGGGATCAGCAGCCCAAAAGCACGGGTCAAGATAACTAATGAAAACAACACTGGATGTGCAATAAAGGTTCGTTTTACTTGAGAACACAGGAGTACATTCCATGACAATTGAATGTTTCCAGCCCACAATCTTCGGAGGCTGGAAGTACGCTGATCTTTTTCTCTCCAGTTGAGGAGGGAGTTCTCACTAGTCTTCAGGTTCGAGACTTCCAAAGCAAATGGAATTAACCACGTTTTGTGCCTCTTCGGGGGATATGGGGATTTAAATGAAGGAGATCAAACAACAGAGGCCCACTTGGGAGGGCTGGGTCTAAGGAAGAGAAAGGTACAGGATTTCAGGTGTTTATGTACCAATGCCCAAAGCTTGGGTGATAAAAAGGAAGAGCTTGAAATTCTAATGAAGACAGAGGGATATGATTAGTAGACATTACAGAGATTTGGTGGGATGAGTCCCATGAGTAGAATGTACTGGTGGAGGGTTATGCGTTATTCAAGAAAAACTGAAAAGGTCAAAGAGGAGGTGGAGTGGCTTAGCAGTGTAGCGGCTAAGAGCAGGTGCATTCTAATCTGGAGGAACCAGGTTTGATTCCCCGCTCCTCCACTTGAGCTATGGAGTCTTATCTGGGAATTCAGATTAGCCTGTGCACTCCCACACACGCCAGATGGGTAACCTTGGGCTAGTCACAGCTTCTCGGAGCTCTCTCAGCCCCACCCACCTCACAGGGTGTTTGTTGTGAGAGGGGGAGGGAAAGGAGATTGTCAGCCCCTTTGAGTTTCCTACAGGAGAGAAAGGGGGAGGGGGTATAAATCCAAACTCTTCTTCTTCTCCTTTATGTGAGGAGAGGGTTTGCTTGTCAGGAAATACAGGAGGAGCAGGTGACAGCCCAGTAAAAAGGATCTGGGTGAGGATAAGGGAAGGAAGGACAAACAGAATTGTGATTGGAGTCTGCTATGAACCTCCTGACCAGGGTGAGGAGGTGAATGCTGCCCTCCTTGAACAGTTTGACAGGATATCCAAACAACATGACCTGATAGTTACAGATGGCTTCAACTTCCCTGATGTGTGCTGGGAGACAAACTCTGAAAAGCATCCACGGTCACACAAGTTCCTGACCAGCCTGGTTGACAACTTCCTTCATCAACTAGTGGAGGAAGCTACGAGGGGTTCATCCATACTCAGCTTAATATTGACCAACAGGCAAGAGATTGTAGATGGGGTGATAGGGGCCCTAGGGGGAAGTGACCATGTCCTCCTAGAATTCCTTTTGATGTGGGAGACCAAGGAAATTCAACGTCACACTTATCTGCTAGATTTTAGTAGGACAAATTTTTAATAAACTCAGAGATATGAGAACATAAGAACATAAGAACGAGCCTGCTGGATCAGACCAGAGTCCATCTAGTCCAGCACTCTGCTACTCGCAGTGGCCCACCAGGTGCCTTTGGGAGCTCACAGGCAGGATGTGAATGCAATGGCCTTCTGCGGCTGCTGCTCCCAAGCACCTGGTCTGCTAAGGCATTTGCAACCTCAGATCAAGGAGGATCAAGATTGGTAGCCAGAGATCGACTTCTCCTCCATAAATCTGTCCCCTTTTAAAGCTATCCAGGTTAGTGGCCATCACCCCCTCCTGTGGCAGCATATTCCAAACACCAATCACACGTTGCGTGAAGAAATGTTTCCTTTTATTAGTCCTAATTCTTCCCCCCAGCAGAGTCATTCCTTGGGCAAGACAGCTGGAAGTGAACAGAGTGAGTCAAGGGTGGGCTCTCCTAAAACAAGAGCTCTTGCAACCTCAAGCCATCACTTTCCCAACAGACAGAGACATAATAGGGGACCCAAGAAGCCAATGTGGATGAACAGAGAACTCCATGATAAGCTCAAGAAGAAAAAGGAAACGT
The DNA here is from genome assembly GCF_021028975.2 of Sphaerodactylus townsendi. Classification (NCBI taxonomy): domain Eukaryota; kingdom Metazoa; phylum Chordata; class Lepidosauria; order Squamata; family Sphaerodactylidae; genus Sphaerodactylus; species Sphaerodactylus townsendi. The sequence goes on along the minus strand of NC_059439.1, from coordinate 2,935,288 downwards.
TCAAAAAATGGAAGGGTGGGAATATTTCTAAAGAAAAGTATCTGCAAGTTGCTAGGTCAGTCATCAGGGAGGTCAAAGCTCACAGTGAGCTGATGCTGGCCAGGAAGGCTCGCTACAGCAAGAAACACTTCTCCAGATATGTATGGAGCAAATGCAAGATAAATGAGGCAATAGGCCCAATGTTATGTAAAATGGAGATATTCTGACAGAGGCGTTCCTCCCATTGGGCAAAGTGGGCAGTTGCGCCCTCTTGTGGGGGGTGCAAAAACTGCAGGTTTGTTTGTGGGGTTTTTTTGTATTTTCAGTGTTTTTCCGTTTTTGGCCTGCAGAATTTTTAGGCTAGCACCTCAAAGGGAGAATCTGGGGTCCCCAGTTTAAATAACATTGAAAATGATGCTGTTTCCCCCAATTGGGGGTACTGGATACAACACCATAAAATGTTTTCATAGCAGTAATAAAACATTTTGAAAGCATTTTGAAAATGTTTTCAAAAAAATGTTTCTGCTGTGTGGCATGGCCCATTGCTGTTTTTCAGATTTGTGAGTTGGGGCATGTTCTATAACAGTGGTGGTTAACCTGTGGCACTCCAGATGTTCATGGACTACACTTCCCATAAACCCCTGGCAGGAGCTGATGGGAATTGTAGTCCATGAACATCTGGAGTGCCATAGGTTCGCCACCACGGTTCTATAATGTGATGGTGACTTTTAAACGACCTGGTGGAAAAAATCATTGTATGCTCATGGTGGGAGAGGGTGGCCGCCCATGGGAGGGGGGGGCATCAAACTCAGGTTTTGCCCAGGGCTCCAGTTTGCTTAGGACTAGGTACACTACTGCTGACAGAGGACAAGGAGAAAGCAAAAGGCTTGATGCCTATTTTGTCTCAGGTTTTTTCCCTGAAAAAGAGAACAGGCTCATGTAGAGATGGTAGTAGGCAAGGCACATCATCCAGGCTGCTGGTTGACATGGACGGCAAATTAGGTGAGAAGCACTTGCCTGAGGACAAATCCCCCGGGTATGCAGACGGTATGCACCCAAGAAAGAACTTCCTAGAGAGCTTGCTGAGCCTTTGCCCATCATCTTCCAAACCACTTGATGGATGGGAGATGTGCCACAGGATTGGAAGGAAAACGCTATCCCCATTTTTAAAAAAGGGAGCAGGGATGACCCAGGAAACTACAGATGAGTCAGTCTGACCTCTGTCCCAGGGAAGATTCTGGCTCCGATTTTAAAGGAATCAATCTGTAAGCTTCTGAAGGGTAACTTGGGTGATTCAGAGAAGTCAGCACGGATTTGTCCACAACAGGTACTGCCAGACCAGCCTGGTTTCCTTCTACAATCAAATGATGAGCTTACTGTATCAAGGGAACATTGTCACTGTTGTTTACCTGGAATTCAGTAAAGCCTTCGACAATACATTCAGTAAAGCCTTTGGCAGGGCTCCCCATGATGTCCTGATCAGTAAACTGGAGGATCCTAGATCAACCCTCTAACCACTATATCACATTGGTCTGTTGATGTTTTCTGGAAATACATTCCTGTTCATTGTACCATGATAATGCTGGTCAAATTAGCAATTGGAGAACATTGTGCTCCACTGTGATCTTGGGGTTTATCAACAGAGGCATAACATCTAAATCACAAGATGTCATAGTCCCACTCTACACTGCATTGGTCAGGCCTTACCGGTAGGATTGTGTATATTTCTGGAGGCCTCACTTCAAAAAGAATGTGAACAGAATGCAGGGGTGCAGAGGAGAGCAACGGTGATGATCAGGAGCCTGGAGACCAAATCCTACGAGGAAAGGCTGAGGGATTTGGGAATGTTTGTCTGGAGAAGAGGATGTTGAGGAGGGACATGATTGCTCTCTTAAAGTATTTGAAGGGCTGTTTAGAGGAGGGCAGGAAACTGTTTCGTTGGCAGCAGAGGATAGGATTCACAAAAATGGGTATAAATTATGGGCAGAAAGGTTCCGATATTAGGGAAAGAAATTTACAGTAAGAGTTGTGCAACAGTGGAATCAGCTGATAGGGGAATCAATGACAGACTTTAAGCAGCAGCCGGACAAACACTTGTCTGGGATGCTCCAGGCTGATCCTGCATTTAGCAGAGGGTTGCACTAGATGGCTTGTATGGCCCCTCCCAACTCTATGATTCTAACACTGCACCCAACTTTGCTCTTAGAAAAGCAAGTCAGAGAAGTATAATTTCAGTTTTTCATATCAGCTGCACAAGATGGCTCCCTATTTTGATGGTGCTACCCTTGCCAGTCACTTTAAACTCAAGGCAGCCCCTGAAAACTATTCAGAAACTACAGCTAGTATAGACCATGACTGTTAGATTATGATTTGAACCAGTATGATCATATTACACTGGTGTTTCAGCAGCTTCACTGGTTACCTATTTATTTCTGTAATAATTCAAAATGCTGGTTGTTACCTTTAAAGCTCTTCGCAGCCTACAAACTGCATATCTAAAGGACTACCTTTCCTCATACAATTCCATGCACCACCTATTGTCATCATGTACCTCACTTCTGACAGTTTTCCTCAGTTTGGGAGGCTCATTCAACTCCAGTCAGTGCATGTTCCTTTTCAGTGACTGCACCTGCATTTTGGAAAAGCCAGCCAGACATGGAACGGAAAGTGCCTACACTTTCCTCCTTCCCAAAAAAGGTGTGCAGAAGTGTTCCAATTCACCTTTAGCAGAAATAATTATGATCTCAGGCAGTCAGTAGTGACATCATTTTTGTGTGATGCGTTTTATGTGTTTGAATTATGGTTTATAATTGTGTACATTTTTCCACCCACTTCAGGCATTGCGGAAAAGTGGATATAAATATTTTAAATAAATATAAATAAATCAGGGGTATGATCAGGCAGGACAGGAATGTGAAGCTATGGTTGCATCAAACATAAAGATCAGGGAGACTCCCATCTGAAGAACCTCCAAGTGTCTCCACGCTTGAAGTCCAAAATGTCCTTTCAGTCCTCATTACTCATGAAGAAAACAGAGTACACACTGAAGAATTTTTAATGTGGTAGAATAGATTAAGTCAAACTAGATTATTCACTCTGCTTTTATCTGCTGCTGCTTGATAGAACAATGAGAGATTGAAGAAATCTGTCTTGTGGGAAACTAGAGGATTCAGTGGAACATCTGAGGGTGATATGCCCTAGGCCAGGGGTGGCCAACCTATGGCACTCCAGATGTTAATGGACTGCAATTCCCATCAGCCCCTGCCAGCATGGCCAATATATAAATAAGGTGAACTTTTCGATACCTGCCATTTAGGGCTTTACAAGTTAAAAAAAATTAATGCCTTGAATTGGGCTTGGTAGCAAATTGGCAGCCAGTGCAGTTCTTCTATGACTGATGTGATGTGCATCTGGCCAGCAGTCCGCATTAGCAGTCTTGCTGCCACATTCTGCACTAGCTGCATCTTCAAGGGCAGCCCCACATAAAGCGCATTACAATAGACCAATCTGGAGATTACCAGAATATGGGTTACTGTGACCAAATTGTCTCCGTGCAGAAGGGGGTGTAGCTGGCAAACCAGCCAGGGCTGGACATAGGTACTCCAGGCCACTACTTCCACCTGAGCTTCAAGTCTCACAGCAGAGTCCCTGAGCATCCTCAGATTTCACACTTGTCCCTTCCAGGACAGTAGAGCACTGTCAAATGCAGGATGTCTCCCCACTTCACAGACCCAAGAGCCAGACACACGGCAGCTCTGTCTTGTCATGATCCAGCCTCCAAGTACCTTTCAAGAACACTGACTGCCTTTCCTAATTCAGATGGTATGGATAGACCTGCCAGAGGATTAAAGCCGTCTATATCACTCCACAATTAGCTAGAGCATGGGTGTCAAACTCGCAGCCCTCCAGATGTTATGGACTACAGTTCCCATCATCCCCTGCCAGCACCGTGCTGGCAGGGGATGATGGGAACTGTGGTCCATAACATCTGGAGGGCGTGAGTTTGACACCTGTGAGCTAGAGGATCTTTTATCTCCTGTCAATGTTTGTCCTTTTCCCCAAAAAACTTTCTCCTCAGCGTCATAGTGAAATAATACAGACACATTCAAACTTACAGCTGTTTGCTGGATACCTGTCAACGTTTGACCCAAAACTGGAAGAAGTGGCCCCTTTGAGTATGACAGCAGTTGTGGGAGCAGGATTAACAGCAAGCTGGCAATGTGAATTTGCTCATTGCAGCTGATTGCACAGAAGAGTGAAATCTGCAACTGGACTGCATGCCAGCAGATGCCCCCCTATCTGTACACTGCTGGTCAATTAAAAGCATTCCAAGTCAGCATTAAGCATTCTGAGCATTTCACTGTGAACACAATCACAGGCAAACAACTACATGCACGATTGAGTCATCCTGACTTGAACATTCAGCTGCACAGCAGTCTTCATAAACAAGTTCTGCTTCGTTGTGTCTTGCAGGCACTATTGCAACTGCACAGAACAGGAATTCCACCAGATGGTCAGGTAACATCACTAAAGGACACAGATTCCTCATTCTACCCCCCCTCCCCCTTTGTGCCTGTGCAATAGGAAGCGTCATTTAAATGATCTGCACTACATATCTTGCCTGCAATAGGCAGCTGTGCGGGTGACATCTTTGGTGTGGTGGTGTTGGTTTGACTCTTATTGTACCCTGCTCTTAACATTTTTCCACAAATACATGCCTTTTATGGTAACTGGTTAAGTTCTTCTCAATCAGACAGGCAATGGCTCCTTTCTTCTCGTCACAAGATACTGCCCCATTTCTATGCTGCCAAGTCTACTTCTCTGCTTCACCTTCCTCCCTCATTCTTTGTTTGTGTTTTATTACCTGATCCCCCCCCCCCCATTTTTTCATCCTTCCTTTTTCCCCCTCCTCTTTTTTGGTCTATGGAAGAGCGTGGGGTTTATGGGAGGGAAATATTGTCTTATACTGCTTTATAGTAAGTGTTGTATACTGTTTATTTAAATAAACTCTAAATAAAAAAGAAGACCCTGAGGAGAAGCTAGCACCCCTTTTCCTGAAGTCAGCACTATTATCAGTCCTGCATATCGATAGACTAAAACATAATCCATGCATATACTGCTCAAACACCTGGCAAGTGGTGATTGGTAAGTGCATGGGAGAGACTGCCAAGATACTTCAGATTGTAAGAGCAAAATATCTACTTAGTTAAACATTAGAGAGAGAGAGAGAGACACACACACACACACACACACACACACACACCCGGCCGCCCTGCAATCTTCACAGTGGAATACTGTCTCTTTTTCAAAAGGACATTGTGTGCAGTGTCCATTAGCACACCTGCCTCTGGAACAGTATCGCAAAGGTAAGTTTCTCATCTCACTCTATTGCTGGTACACATCTGTCTAGATCAGGGGTGGGCAATTATTTTTCCATGGGGCCGCATAAGAAACAGAAAATATTGTGGAGGGCCGGGCCAAAAGGCTGAACTCAATTCTGCATAATAGGGGCTGATAAGTGACAGACAGGTACACAGATCAACTTGGAATCAGTGGCAACAGTTCTGCATACAACATTATTTGGCACAAAGAATCACAGGCTTAACCTACCTGCATAGTTGTCCCCTGTGACAATCAAGCAAGTGGGGAGACTTAAGTCCCTTGACCTACTTTTTTCATCAACTGGTGCTTTTGAAAGCCCCGCAGAAGCCGGTTGCCTTGGTTGCCAGCTTCTGCGGGGCTTTCAAAAGCGCCTCGCTCCCCAGCAAGGCAGGGGGGGCGAGGCACTTTTGAGAGGCGCTTTTGAAAGCCCCGCAGAAGCCGGCAGCCAAGGCAACCGGCTTCTGCGGGGCTTTCAAAGGAGGGGAACGCCCCAGAAGCCACTGTGCGAGGGGAGTGGCCTTTCTCAGAGGCCCTTTCCGGCGCAGTGGCAAGGTGAGGGGGGAAGGGGGAGGGTTAGAGGAAGAATGAGCAGCGCGGTTCTAAACAGGTCCTCTTAGGCCAGGGCCAGGTCTGTCATACAGGCCAGTCAGGGTCATCCGGTGGGCCAGATGTGGCCTGCGGGCCGTATAATGCCCAGGTCTGGTCTAGATGCTTCTTGGTCAGAAGAAGCATCTCCAGCTCTCATGGATCCATTCTCAATTCTCCTCATTGGTTCGGGATGGACTTCTGCCTTAGGTCACCACTGCATTTTCTGGTCTAGGCATTTGCTTCTGATCACTTTTCACCACTGGTTGTTCTGGCCTGGGCACTTGCTACCATCACTAGCCTGCCACTCACACCAGGATAAAGAATCTGCAACAGCATTATCTGCCTTTTAGGTGCTGGATGTTAAGACTGTATTTGTGAATACACCAAGAACACTTATGCAATAATCTCTAACATTTATTTTACCTCATTCCTAATATTACTTAACACCTCTCACTTTGCTCTTTGTTACTACCTGAATTGGTAAGTGATTGCCCATGTCAACCTTGTGCTTGGCCAGAGTAGATTTGCCAGGCTTTGGAAAAACACAGTGTGAAATGAGTAAAATTTGTCGCATAAGTGCTTTCATATTCAGCTCTTTGTCTGGGAATCATTTGATCTGTTGGGCAGTACTTTCCTCTTTTGCCTCTTGCATTAAGTCTTTTAACAGGTTTTCGTATAAATCTCTTAACGGTGGTATACAGGTCACTGTTTACCCTACTGTAATAGGGTTTAAGTGCACTGATGTGGATTACTTTCCATTGCTTACTGATACTTAGCTTTACTGGTGGAATTATACTGTTGTACTCTTGGAAGCTTTTATTTGAGTCACTACGATATAGTAGTTGAGAGTTTTAAATAAAGGCTCGATTTAATAAAGGTGTATTAGGAATTGATTAAAAAAACCTCAAATTTTAACTTAGGGGTAAGGCTTTAGTTTCTTGTTAATGAGGCATCTATGCCCCCCCGGCTCCAGGTGCCTTAGTTAACCTGGGTGCTATGACCTGGAGTTCTAGACTGCCAGAACATGGAACCTCCAACCAAGAGCTGTTGACACGTCAAAGAGTATGTTTTCCCTTTCAGTTGTAAATGGTACTCTCTATCTGGAAAAGAGAACCTTTGCTAGTCTTCCTGTCACAGGGATGATAGTGTCCTCTTCCATCACCATAACTCTCACAGTGTCTCTTGCCTGTCTACCTTTCATCCACAACAAATGGATAGGACAACCTTTCTTCCCAGTCACTGGGGTTGGTTTATACATAAGCCTTTGTCACATGTGTCAGAACCCCATTAAATTTTTCTGACAGGCCATCAACTGGAAGATGGTTTTTAAACCCTTTATCACACAGCATTCCCACACAGCATGCATCACTTCAGATAAAAACGCTGTGACTTGATCTGATAGTATTTCAGGGTGGAAACCCAAGCAGAGGAATATTCTTAATAAGGCTTCTGCATCTGATTTCACATCCACAGGCCTTTTGAATTTGCATAACAGGAGGTGAAACCTATTCCCATCAGTTTGAATCTCAGCACTCTCTAGTAGAGTTTGGCAGAGGTCCCGCCATATCTATGGCCACTCTATAGAAGTATATAAGTGTCTGAGAGGAGCTTTAACATTGTGCTCATGCTTCCTAATTTTTTTTTTTTTCATACGTCACAATGTTGACAGAAAGCCTTGGTTTGAAGGGCTGTCCCTTACAGGAGGACAGGACTGTTGGCAGCTGAGGAGAGGACTCACAATAATGGATATCAATTGCAGGTGAAAAGGTACTGGCTGGATATTGGGGAAGGGGGGGAATTATGGTAAGAGTACGCTGGACAAACACTTGTCAGGAATTCTTTAGGGCTGGACCAAATGGGGAATGGCCCCTTCCAATTCTATGATTCCATAATCAGGTTAATTGAAGTTCTAATGTCCAAAAAGGCTAATAAGTTTTTTTCTATTCTATTGTACTTTCCCCCCAAAGCTCTGAATCCAAAGGTGTGCTGTTATTCAGATATCACATACATATGATTTCTCAGTGTCTCTGTTTCTGGCATCCTCATGGGACTGTATGGGTTCCCTGGTTGCTGAAATGAAGATGGCAAGGGCCTCTGGCTAACACTCTTACCAGAGGTTGTCCTAGCCATCCTCACCCTAAGCTAAAAGCTAACTGCTTATGTCATGTTGTAAGACAGACATTTATACAGTGCTCCCTTTTTCCTCACCCATATCTGTCCCACACTTAGTCCAGTATCCTAGAGTGATTCACCCCTTTAGGAAAATGGTTATTTTCAGATTCCTTCTCTCTCTCCCCTCCTGTCCTCAAATTTTAAATAGCTTAAAGGAATATGGGCTTTGTATTCCCGTGTCAATCCTTTCCATTCGTTTGTCTGCTCACTCTGCTGCTTGTGCAACATCATAATACAACTTGTCTTTCGCAAAACTGACCCTGGAATGAGATTCCCAACCCTACTCTTTTGAGAGTACATATACTCTTTTTGAGAACACAGCACTTTTTCTTTCTACTGATCGAAGCCAAATGTACTCTTTTTAAAATAACAAAATGACAAATCAGGTTAACTAACCTATTATTCATGTTCGCTATTTATTTAAACATTATGCTTGCACTCTGTTGTTAATAGCTGGTAACAACCACATTGTTGTTGCCAGTGACATCTGTGCATGGAATCAGAAAGCCAAAACACATGACCTTTGTGTACCACTTTGCAGTTGATGAGTTTGTAACTTTTTAAAACTTTTTTTTTACTTTTACAGTTTATTTCTATTAACAGGTTTAGAATTTAGGGCCTGAATAGCAAAAGTTCACACAGCATGAGCATGAGCAGTTAGTTGTTCACATACTACCAACTACAAGAGCCCCCCCCCTCCCCCCGTCAGACTGGCCTGCAACAGGACAGATCCACAGGTTAAAAAAGGGAACTGTTAATTTCTTTACAAGGTCCAATAAAAAAAAAACTGCTGGCTGAATATCCCCTTTTAGAATTGTTATAAAGAAAGGGTCTGTTAAATTGTTATTAAGAGTTGTGATTAAATATATAGTTTAAAACTCTTTCTTCCAGGAGTCAGTGCGGCTTGCAGCAGGGGAGAGGAGACTTGACCAAGGGAGCTGATATTTTGTTAATGGCTAAATATAACTTCAAAGAATTTGATTGCTTACGATTTTACAATTATTGTACAGGGAACAAAAAATTGTTAGCCAAAGTTTGAAGTAAGGCAAAATAGTAATGTAATTAAAATGTTATATTTACATAACATAACATGTTATATTTACACATTTACATAATTACTTTTCAGGGCCACATCTAGGAGGCGAAGAGGGAGCTGTCCCAGGCAGCACTCAGCTGGAGGGCAGTTTGTGCACACGTGAAGCTGTGGTACGGAAGGCTGGCATTCAATCTGCATGGGCTCTGCCCAGCCTCCTCTCCCTTCCCGCAGGCTCCAGATCAATGCAGGCGTTTCCTTCGTGCTCGCCTGCCTCCTCTCCCTCCAGTGCTGGGGTTCTCCTTTCAGCACCCCCCTCCCCCTCCAAGCCCAAGGCTCGTTTTGCAACAAGAGAGGGAAGAGGACAGGGCCAGGCAGGTCTCTGGGTTTGGCACTGGCTCACAGCTGCTCCAAGGAGTTTGCAAGCGACAGATGGAGTTCCCCTCCTAAAGTGCTGTGTGGAGCCCAGCATCGAGAATGACGAGGCTGGCAAAGTCCCAAAGATTACAAAGCCATTTGATCTGCTTCCCACCTGGCTCTTTTTGCTGCATGAACTTTTTTCCAAGGCAGGTGACACCAGGCTGGCAGAGGAGTGGACATGTCTCGGGGCACAGAAAGGGAGTGAGGACGCACTCGCTCTGGAACTACGGAGATGCAAACTGGGAGCATCCCTTCTCCAGTGCTTGGCACAAACTTGATGCTCTCTGCAGTTTTTCTTTTTAAAATAGTTTCAGGAATGGATCCTTTGGCAGTTCACATTTGCCATGCTGCACATTCTAATTGCATCCGGCACACTGCACATGAAGCGCTTCCCTTCTACCTCTTGCTCTCCCAATTCATATCACAACCAGTGTTGCCTGAAAGCAAGGAAGGACCACGACTGTGAAGTACAGTCACAGAAGTACATGCAGAAAGTTCCAGATTCAATCCTCGACATCTCCCATCCTAACTCAGATCCTAGCTAATGAGAAAGAACTCTGCCTCAGACTCTGGAGGGCTGAGCTGACAGGACTGACTTTGAAGGGTCCAATTCAATCAATGGCAGCACTATGAGTCCAACCAAAGACTCTGCAGATGAGCATGCAAAAAGATCCTGCTGTGCAGGTGGGTTCCCACAGTCTGTGGGAGGGGGCAGTGAGGTCAACCAATGTTTGTACAGAAGAAGGCATCCCTGACCTTTTTGTTTACTTACTTAGATTTAGATCTAGATCAGGGGTAGGGAACCTGCGGCTCTCCAGATGTTCAGGAACTACAATTCCCATCAGCCTCTGTCAGCATGGCCAATTGGCCATGCTGGTAGGGGCTGATGGGAATTGTAGTTCCTGAACATCTGGAGAGCCGCAGGTTCCCTACCCCTGATCTAGATCCTCAAACCTTGCAGAGGAAGGAAGTCCAAAGATCAAATAGGACAGAAATGAGAATGCTGAGGAGCAGCATTTATTCCTGAAGTCCAACACAGACAAACAATAGATAGAATGCAAATGTGTAAGTATTCATTAACAATTCAGAGGGCAACACAATGTACTCTAGCGTTGAACAGAATTGTTGATTATATATGTATATTATGTAAGTTGATTATATAATGTACATGTGCATATATATTATACACAGGCACATACACAGGCACACACAAAAAAATAATGCGTGGCATCGTTTTGTATTCCCCCCTTAAATAAAATGTACATCCAGCCCTGTTATCGATCTCTTTCATTGTATGTTTTTTGAAATAGGACTTCCATATAGATGGTTACCTACTTTAATTTGCGATTTAATTTGATTCCTGTGATGATACTAATTGAAGATTCTGACCATTCAATGAAAAAAATTACACTTCTATCAATAAAGCATTATGTCCCAGAAATTGTTTTATTTTACTGAACGTCTCCGACACTTTACACACAAAAATTATGCCAGCGCACAGTTCATCATCTTCTTCTAAAGACTATAGTTGTGTAGCCTTTTCTTATAATCCAGAGAACCCTGACCCTACACTACAGTGAAGTTGGGATAAGAACTGGTCAAATATAATTCAATCCTGCATTTTTTCCCTCCTGCTTGATGAAGGTATCCATTTGTCAAAAAGATTTCCCCTTTCCCTACCAAAGGCTACACAAGACTTCCCAGACTGAATCTCTTTCAGAAATTATCAGGTCCTCACTCGAAGCTATCATATACCCTGGCTGTATAAAATCTTCATATTTTCCTGCTTTGTCTGAGGGCAAACTTTCATACACTTCTGCCAATTCCCTCCTTATGAGGCTGGGTAGATATTTCCTGAAATGTGTGGAAGGAATGTTCCAATTTGGAGCAGTTTTCTAAAAAGTAGTCAAGAAAATCTGGGGATCTTCCACAACCACGTAAGAAGTTAAAATCTTTGGGCATTAACCCTGGAGCGTTTAGACCCTCAATTTCAACTCTCTTTCTCTAGTTCTAGCTGTTTTTCCCACCACATGCCCTTGTATTTCAGCTTATTCATATCACAATTTAATTTCTCTGCTTCAGTTCTAATTCTTATTTCCTCACATCTACATGTCTTTTTTCCTCACATCTATGTTTCTCTTTTTCTCTTTTTATTTGGTGTTTTAGAATCTCTAAAAATTCTAAGGATGTAGAAAATACCTCAGAACATAAGCTTCTCTACATTACCAATCCTCAACATCGGTGTCTTATTAGAGAATCTACCGATTTTCTGTCATGAGGGATTCCAAACTCTGTACGCTTTTCAATTAAAGCCTTTCTTCATTCCAACAAACGCTGCCATTTCTACGTGTTGTACCTTTTTGAAATTCTCAGTTCACCATCCACACTACAATAATCCCTCTCAAGTCAATATTATCTCAAGCTGATATGCTAATGATGCCACTATCTGTAACATGTTGTCCCTTTTTGAAATCATCTGTATTGCAAGACCTGTAATAGCACCTCTCTGTAATGCTCTGAAATGGTATTACGCTGCCTCTTTGATTTCCTTAAGTGTTCCCTAATGATTTTCACTGCCACCAGAGGCTCTCGCTTGAGACCTCTTAGTACAGTGGTGGCGAACCTTTGGCACTCCAGCTGGATTGGCCATGCTGGCAGGGGCTGATGGGAATTGTAGTCCATAACATCTGGAGTGCCAAAGGTTTGCCACCACGGTCTTAGTATAACCCAAGGAACAGGATAGCTTAAAGACCCATCTGGGGGAAGGGATCCCCCGCTGGAGCTGGCACAAGGGGCAAATGAACTGATGGAGGGGGGACTTACCCTGGCAGCTGGGTGTTGTGCAGCTCTGCAGCACCTAAGCTGAAAGTCATTACCATCACCCAGGCCCACCGGCACAAAACACTGTGCAGGCACGGCCAGTGGTGGGTCTGGGGGTCCCTTGCGCCAGTGGAGATATGCCATGTTTTCTGTGGCATGTCTCTATTCTTCCCTATGGGGGAATCTCAGAGCTTTCTCCCCTTTTTTTATGTTTTGAGATTCCCGTGCTGTGGGAAAGCCCTTTGGAGGGGGCAGGGCAGCGTGGCTCCCCTGCCCACCAGCCCCCTCTGGATGGGGCTCTTAGTTCAAGTTCAAAGACCTTTATTAGGCATTAAAACATAGCAGAACTAAGTAATCGGCTCTTAGTTATATTTGCAGGAATGACATCACAGTGTGTAGGGATGGTGGTTAGGTAAAACGGGATCCTTTATTTTAAACAGAACAGCTGTGCAGGTCTCCTTTCTAAAAGTTCCTAAACAGACCTATATATAAAGGCTTATTTCACTCACTTGCCACTTAAGCTAATATTGTTGTTGCATGGAGACACTGCAAGGTGGTTGTTTTTTTTAAAGGAGAGCAGTATATACTGGCAGAGACTGAAAATCAACCAATTTTCTGCTTCTCTAAGATGGTGGAAAATGTACTCAGCCTTCAAAATGATGCCCTCAAGTTCCATATAGGAAAAAATCTTTATGGTGAATTTCCAGTTCCGTTCAGTGATACTATTCGTGTTATGTGTCTTAATCTATTTGAGGCTTTAGCCCAGGAGTCTGCAACCTGCGGCTCGCCAGATGTTCATGGACTACAATTGGCCATGCTGGCAGGGGCTGATGGGATTTGTAGTCCATGGACATCTGGAGATCAGGTGACTGTGTATGGCAGAGAGTTAGACTTGATGGCCCTTGTGATCTCTTCCAACTCTATGATTCTAGGACTGGCAGTGTGTAAGAGCTAATGACTAAGTTAATTTATTAGAGTCGAGTGAAATTTCTGCTTTTTCAAATAAGCTCAAGAAAGAAAAAAAGCACATTAACTATACTTATAGACTATTCATTTTACTTTTTGCCACTATTTGCTGTTTGATCTTTGTTTATGTTGAAAATGCAATGGAAAGCAGATTACAGTCATAGAAAGGGTCTGCATTGACGTTTTTATTTTTTAAAATGTGCATGTTAGAGATCTTTGGTGGTTTCCGCACATTTCCGCTTGTGGGCTTGCATCGGCATGATTCGCATGAAAGGCCCCACAGGCTGCACAGCTGACGGGGCATGCTCCACACAGCCGCACAGCCCCCCAAACCTTTTCCTGCCTTTTGTCGCTGGGAGGAGGGAAGGGGACACGCCCCCTGGCCAGAGCGACAACTGAAGCGACAGAGGCAAGGAGGCGTGTCCCCTTCCCTCCTCAGAGCAACACAAGGCAGGGAAAAGGTAAGTAGCAGTTCAGGAGCACCACGGGAATATGCCGGCCTCCACCCGCTGCTGTTCGCTCGGCAACAGGTGGCACCGGCGTATTCCAAAAAACTCGCCCCCCCCCCCCAAGCAAGTTTCAGAAGCGGCATCTTCACGCCACTTCAGGGGAGCCAGGACGGCGCTGCTGTGATGCAGCAGCACCTCCTGTGCGAACAGTGCCCCAGGGACCATTTTTTTCTGTCCCTGGAGCGCTGTTGTTTCCCCGTGTGGAAATGCCATAGAAAATGGTGGCAGAATAAACATACCCTGTCGCGAAACCTTTGTTTTATTCCTAGTAGGATATATCATGCAACATTAAGTATTGACTTGATCTTTCTTTATAGAAATATTATGGCAGTTTTTCCTCTTTGATTTCTGCTACATGTTATCTAATAGTAATGTGAAACTCTGTGCATTTAATGTTTTTAAGATTCAGGCCTTGAAACATTTTATTTGGATTTTTACCTGCCCTTTGACTTCTTCGGGCTCTCTTTCACTTACTCGTGATAAAAACATAATAGTAGCCCTTTATTTTTTTAAAAAAGTGTGGTTTCTGTGCCACAAAGGCAAGTTTCATGGTGATGACTAGATTTGGACAGAATAATACTTTATCTCTGCAACAGCTGGGTCTGACTTTCTCAAAATCTGAAATTCACCATCAATTTGCAAGGCCTTAAAACCAGGTTTGATGTGCACTTGTCAGAAATTGACTAGATGTCATTCCTTTAACCAACTGATCCAACTAATAAAATGATTTTGTTTACTCTAAGGGAACAAGGAAACATCTGAGGCATAAATGTTTCTGGCAGGGAAAGCTTTGGCCAGATTTCCCCCCCTTCCCAGAAGATGTGTCATTGTCTGGAGAAGATTCCTAACAAAGTTTGCTTGAGAAGTGAATGTGGTTTGGTATCAAAGGACAATCAAGCCACCATAGTTCTGGCGGGTGAGCTGTTCAGCCTTCTCTGTTCTTTGCCTGCATATTTTCTTTATCTTCATCCTCCATTTCCCTGCTTCACAGGAGGGCTTTCCTGCATCCTGCCTATCAGACAAGCTTTGAGGAGCAACAGATGCAAGTGAAGGAAGGCCTGTAAGCTGCACAGAAGATGAACAGTTTCTTGCAGCCCAAACAGTTCCCAAAAAGGAGACTGCAGTACATACCAATTAGTAGTGCCGTTATTATGCAGAGCTGAGCATCTGTACATAAGCACTCCCCAGCCAGCACTAGCAATCTTCCCTCCCCCTTGGCCTAAATCTGAGGAATGGTAATTCCAAGGAGGAATTGAGGCCTGAGGCTGAAGCACTATAGCCAGCAGACCAGCTCTAGAGAGAGCCCCAGTTGTATGACAGCTTCTCCTGCCAGATGTGGGAGCACCCAGTGGAGAGGCAGCTGCCATGGTGCTGCTGCCGCCATGTTGACTACCATGCTTCTGCCTTACCAGTTGGCTGAAGTTCCTCCTTGCCAAGCTTCATAGGATTGGGGGTGGGGGGTGGGGTGGCTGTTCTAGGCACTATGAGAAAATTTTAAGCCATGTAAACTTGGCTGCTGAAATTTGTGTGTTATGTTTGGGCACTCTTGTTTTGTCCTCTGCAGACATTTTATTTAGTCGTATTTTAAGCCACTGCAAGGAGTCTGTGGAATTTCATCATTTCTTGCCACCAATCATTTGAGTATGATTCATGCCAGCTGCCTTCACCATTCTTAGTGCCTTTGACAGAGATACTTATTGGAGTTCAGAACACTTGGTTTAGGAGAACCTTTTATTAGCCTTAAAAGGCATAAAGGGAGGTGGGGGTTCAATTATGATTAATTTTTATGATTTTGTTCATGCAATTGGGAGCGTGATATTATCTGGCAATCCTTTTGAGTGATAACCACAGTGTGAAATGGATGAATAATTTTGCAGACTGTATGGAAGTGATTTCCAAGGCAGCATTGCTGATGATTTTTCACAGAAGAAATATAATTAATGCTTCTATAAGCATATTCCTAAACTTGATGGCAGAGCAATTAAAAATAACTTATGTGAAGTTCTTATGTTTTGGTTCTAGATTGATAACATTTTTCTAAAACCATCTTGAACTGTCTGATATTGAAGTTCTGTAATATTGGTCCTATTACTTGTCAGTTGTGAATTCTCAAGATAACTATCACTAACAGATGTTGATGGCTGTAGAAAAATATAGCTTTAATATCTTATGTCCAAGTTTCCTCTTGTATGTTATGTAAGTATATTTTGTTCCTCATGTGAGATAGCGCAGGAAGAACTGTTTGTTGTGAATGGAATTCTGAAGTGAGATCATATTTTGTGTTTTCTATTTTCCATTTTAAAACAGAAGAACAATATTCTGGACACCGCAACTGCTTGTAACACTGTTGATTAAAATAATGTATTTCTGGACCAGATGGCCAGTTCAGAAATTACTAACATTAGGCCCTTGCTCCAGGTAGCCTGTCTGGCATCTACTAGAACTTATGCTTATTTATAATAATTTCCACCCTATGGAGTGGACTGCAAGAGGAGGTGAAAGGAGGCACCCTCTTTAAAAGATCTGAAAAGTCTGCATACTGCTTTATCCAAGCGGACCTTGATAAATTAGGTGAGTGGGCTCAGAAATGGCAAATGCAGTTCAATGTAGCAAAATGCAAAGTGATGCACATTGGGGCAAAAAATCCAAACTTCACATACAAGCTACAAGGGTCAGTGCTATCAGTCACAGACCAGGAAAGTCACAGATTTGGGCGTCTTAGTTGATAGTTCCATGGGAATGTCAACTCAATGCATGGCAGCTGTGAAAAAGGCAAACTCTATGCTGGGGATAATTAGGAAAGGAATTGAGAATAAAACTGCAAATATTGTCATGCCCTTATATAAAGCAGTGGTGCGACCGCACTTGGAGTACTGTGTCCAGTTCTGGTCGCCGCATCTCAAAAAGGATATTGAGGAGATAGAAAAAGTGCAGAGAAGGGCAACAAAAGGATGATTGAGGGACGTGGAGTTAACCTTCCCTATGAGGAGAGGCTGCAGCGTTTGGGACTCTTTAGTTTGGAGAGGAGACGGCTGAGGGGGGATATGATTGAAGTCTATAAAATTATGCATGGGGTAGAAAATGTTGACAGAGAGAAATTTTTCTCTCTTTCTCACAATACTAGAACCAGGGGGCATTCATTGAAAATGCTGAGGGGAAGAATTAGGACTAATAAAAGGAAACACTTCTTCACGCAACGTGTGATTGGTGTTTGGAATATGCTGCCACAGGAGGTAGTGATGGCCACTAACCTGGATAGCTTTAAAAGGGGCTTGGACAGATTTATGGAGGAGAAGTCGATTTATGGCTACCAATCTTGATCCTCTTTGATCTGAGATTGCAAATGCCTTAACAGACCAGGTGATCGGGAGCAACAGCCGCAGAAGGCCATTGCTTTCACATCCTCCATGTGAGCTCCCAAAGGCACCTGGTGGGCCACTGCGAGTAGCAGAGAGCTGGACTAGATGGACTCTGGTCTGATCCAGCTGGCTTGTTCTTATGTTCTTATATAGCTGCTCCTAATAAACAGGTGTTAAATAGATTGTTGCTTGTTTGGGGGCAATAAGGCCTGCCACTCACCACATAACTAAGGTCGAGATGAAAACCTAACTCCTAGACCCTCTGTTGGCATCTTTTCAGAGATAAGAATCACTCAAAGTCATTGAACTATTAGGATGGAGAACCAAAATTTCCTTTGGCCACTTTGGACTTACGTAGATCATCTTTACCTCCTCCCACCTCAGCTTGTTGAGCATATTGGGAATACTGAGAAAAGGAAGAAATTACTACACCAGCACAGCAAGTCACGGTGCATAGAGAGCTCCCATCTGTTCAGCTTTCTGGCAACTGAACCAGGAGAATAGTGTAGGTAGCTGTGTATTCTGCAACATGGCAAGGAGATCTACATGAAATTATCCAAAAACATAACAAATCACTCTGAATTCTCACAGTCTATTCTCCCAAGACTGTCTCCTGCTAAGTCAACTGGCTTCTTCATTGTTCACACTGCTGCCGTGGCGTAGCGGCAAGGGGACGGGGGATGCGCAACGCACTGAGCATGCGCCCCTGCGGGGGCCTGGCAGGGGCATTCCAAGGTGGGTGGAGGCATGGCAGGGGTGCAGGGCACACGCATGTCCCGGGCGCAGTTTTCCCTTGCTCTGCCCCTGCACTGCTGACATGTGCTACCCATATAAAGCTACATTCTTCTCTGCCCACATAAAAGTGTGAAAGTTTCTTTCTGCAATTCATTACACCTGGCACCTACTTGACAAAAGTTTATGAAATTACATTGACAAGTACCCTTGTGGGGATGGGAGTATTGACACATTAGACCATATCCTTCTCGATTGCAAATTGTATAGAAATATTAGAGAAGTCCTGATGAAGGAAATCTTGGAATGATTTAGAGGGAGAGATAGAAATATTCTTCTATCACTCATCCTTGCCGACAAGGATCACAAAATGACTTTTAGTAACCTTAAAAGTCATTTTGTGATCCTTGTCGGCAAGGATGAGTGATAGAAGAATATTTGGAAGGGCGATATATAACACTAAGAAAGCTGCTGGGAATAATAAGGGCTAGAATTTTGATACATAAACATATATATATATTAAGACTATTATGATAAGTAAAGAAGAGCTAAATTTAAAGGAATTTTAAGACAAATTTATAATATATATATTTTAGTAGCAAATAATTAGTGGGAAGATTAAGATATGATGGGAATGTGATAATATTGTGTACATGGTTACTATGACTGTACTTTTGAATTGCCCATCTAAGGAACTGAACCTTGAGGTTATTTTTATGTAACTGTATATTTTATAGTATGTACTTGCAGAAGGTACATCAGATTTGAATATAGGTATTTTATGGACGAAATGATGTAGGAACTTTTAAGGACTGGTCTTTTAACCCAATTATAAAATTCATTCATTCATTCACAAGAAATTGTGCTAGCTGGTCTAGAAACTGTGAGGGTAAACAACACTAGTTGAATGATCCTCAATTCCAGCAGGCTTATACAAGTCTTTATTCCACCTCCATCCTGTCCCAGCAGACCAAGTATACCCAACCCAAGAAGTTTCCATGGTAAACTTGTCCTGAATACGGAAATGTTTCCCTTCCAACAGGAATGAATGCAGTGACTGCTATGCTGTGTCAAAGCTGTGTACTGATCCTTACTCTGACCTGGTGGCTCCAGGCTGTCACATTTTGAAAAGCGATTAGGTCAACTGCAGAATCTGGGAGGATGCGCAATCTAGCCAAAGTAACCATTGCTATCTATGGCCACAACCATCAATTCCTGAATTTGAGTCAAGAACAACCAGGGCTCTCATCTACACCATGCTGCTATTCTGATCTTGAGCTCTGCCTTAAAAACAATTTCCCTCTTTGTCAGGCAGCACAGAGTCTAGAAACCAGTCACAAAGGACACCACCTAAGAGGTAAACGGGGGGGGGGGGGGTTGTCTCAAATATTTTCTCCTCTTCAGTTCTGTCTTGTCCATTTGAGCCATTTCCCTTTCCCAAAAGAACCTCATCTATTTTATAACACTTGGTAACAGTTCTTCCTCAATATCAAAATGGTAAGAGAGTGCAGTGTCTTGAGAAGTGTCCTCTAAACTTACTACAGAGGCAAAAGGGCCCACTGGCCTTTCACTCCATGCTACCTTACCACCAGCCAGTGGGTGCTAGATATTTTGGCATCAAAAAGGTGGAACAGCCTGTCAGGGCTATTTTCACATCATAACTCAGCTGGGTCTCCCTATACCCCAACACTGGCCATCTTGACTGCTGCAAAAGATGAGGGTCCACCTGCTCTTTGCCATGGGGATTACAGTGCCCAAGTCGGGAGATCCCTGTTGCTCTGGAGGCTTCCACCAATGAATCCACTCAGCTGAGAGACAGGAGAACAAACAAAGAAAAGACAAGACAGGCAAAGAAGGGTGGTTGTTCGCTGTTGAAGTAAGAAATTCATAGACGCAAGAGAAAAAACTTTGGAACAATCAGAGAGCTACAAGTAGAAGAAAATTGAAAGAAACAGAGCTATAATGTTATGCATGCAGGAAAATAACTAAAGCGGGAAAGCACCACCTATGTGTGAAGATGGAAACTGCAATCAAGTTCCCGTCTCTCTAGAATGATAGGAAAGCTGTAGTACCAAGCGTACTAAATTCCAGATCAAAACTTAAAGTTCACATTCAGAACAATGAACATGCACACACCTTGCACTTCCACACTGCAGAATGATACAAAAGCTACTCATATCACACACACATTTGAGATTTCAAAGGTTGAACTCAGATGTCATGAATGATTTGTGATGGGCATGTTTTGCTCCTTCCCTCTTTTGGCACGCCTATATTAAACCAAGTTTATTAGTCCCATTTGCTAGCAATGAAACAAACTTCAATTTGTTAAGATACCTGCCTTCAGACATCCATCTTCAACTTCAGCACATCTTACAAGAGAAAAAGGAAAGGAGGGAATGAATGCACAAGCATAACACACCCAAGGCCATCACAAAAACTCTGGTGTGTTTAACAAGGCCTTAGAAACAAATTCCAAAAAGCTACATAGCCATTTAAAAAAACAATTGTCATGTCAAGTCTTGTCAAGTCAAAAGTGCAACACTTAACACTCATCCAGCAAGACAGTCGCTTCCCAGAGAGAGCCAAATGTCTGCTGAGTGGGTATTGCACTACTGATGACAGCATGCTAAATTATATAGGAACGGATGGACAGCAGGAAAAAACCCTTGAAGTCCAGTAACTATACAGAAAAACAGCTATCAAGTTTAATGGGGAAAAAAATACTCTTCGTAATCAAGAGAACCAAAGAGGCTTCTCATTTTTCTGGAACAAGCTGACAGCATAATACAAATTAAAACGCATCCAGGGCACCGCCTGCACAAACAGAAAGAACTCCACTCATGAAAGAAGGCAGATTCATGGGCTCCACAGACTTTCCCTTGAACTACTCCAGAACACACAACAACCCTCAGCAGCAATATCAAGAGTGAAGTGCTGCAGGACTCAGAAAAGATTTGCCAGAAAGATTCCAACACAGAAATGTTGCTTTAACCCTGAGACAAAGCAGAACACCAAAGTGCAGACTTTTCTTTTCTTTTCTTTTGGTTTGTTTGTTTACCATAACTGCATAGTCACCAGTATGCAGGTAATGCCCAGCTCTGTTTCTCTTTCCCACCTAATTCTGAGGATGTTGCTGATATAAAAATTAATCGTGACAAAACAGGGTTAGCAAAAGGCAGACCACGGACTTCAGCCCCCCCATCTTGGATGAGTTAATTGAAAAGTCTTTAAAAACCAGGTTTGCGGTTTGAGTCCCGCAAGGGGAAAAGATGGCTAATACAAATTTTAAATAACATAATAATTACTAAATGATAAATGATGTGTCTCATATATACTTTGGGCATGTATAGTCATTTGGTTTTTCTCAGAGAAAATAATTATTTGTATCAGTTTCGTATTGAGATATTTATCGGTTTTGGAGGATGTTTATGTACTTTTAAACCTTCTGCCATGTTCAACTAAAATGCCCTAACTGTAGTTAAGGATTGTAGGACAACACCGGGGGGAGAAATGCTCACTTTCTGTCTATCTACGGTTCTAAAAAAATTGTTCAGATTATTTCTCCTGCTGAATAATTCTGATTCTGCTTTTTTGTGAAGAGGTAGCAAATTTTCTCATGGAAATAATTCAGAGTTTGTAATTTATTCATATTTACCTGAGTTTTATTGCCTGTTTTAATATTATTTAAGTTAGTCTTTTTTTTTGTTATGCCAATACAAATTAAAACACATCCAGGGCACCGCCCCCTCCTCTTCCTCTTCTTCACTTCTGGGTCTCTTACCACCTTTGGGACCCGCTTCTCCCCCCTTTTGGGAGGGTTTTAATGAGGGTTATTGCAGACATTGTTTGTTACTGATTGCTGCGTTTTAAATAGTTTTAATGTATTAAAGGACTATTGTATATATGTGATTTATGTTGTTCACTGCCCAGAGCCCTTCGGAAGTAGGGCGGTATACAAAACCCAATAATAAATAAATAAATAATAAAGGCTATGCTATTCATTCATATCTATGGTTCAAGGACCTTGCAACTTTTCCAGTATTAGAATACAGGAAGTGGTGGGATTCAGCCAGTTCGCACTGGTTCGGCTGAACTGTTAGCTAAGTTTTTTCTGTAGTTCCACAAACCGGCTGAATGAATCTCACCACCCCAGGGGAGGGGGAACAACGGGGCTTCCAGAGCCCTGAGCAGCCAGGTGCTTTGCCAAGGCTTTCAGAACTCCAACCAGCCTGGCTGCAAGGCACCAAGCTGGTCAGGGATCTGAAAGTCCCCTTGGTACCCCACTCCTGGGAGATGGTGTCCCAGGAGAGGAGGAGAAAGGGGCTTTCAGCACCCCAACCAGCCTGGTTGCGATAGATAGTCTCCCAGGAGAGGGGGCCGAGGAGCCTTTCAGAGCCCCAACCAGCCTGGCTGCAAGACTGCTCTGGGGCTCTGAAAGCCTCTTTCTGAGAGAAGCCCGACAGCCACTGCCTTCCCTCACCTCCCCCCAACATCAAATTGGGGGGGGCACGCAGGAGCCAGGTAAGTTGGGGGACGGGGTGGGGCAAACTGGTGAATAAAAAATTAAAATCCCACCACTGAATATAGAGCATATTGAGGGCAACTGCGTATGAATGTATAGTATATACAGTTCTGATGGGACACAGGAAATACAACGGTAGGAGGAGGCTGCATGATAGAAGGGGACTGAGTGGTAGATACACTCACTCCCTTTCTGACCTCCATTCTATCCCAAGGAATGAGGCCTGTGGGCTTTCCCTGCTTCCTCCTTGGTGCTGATCAGGTCCCTTAACAATAAGATCATGACGCTCCAGGATTATCTTGGAGTTCAGCAAGTGGACCTGGCTTGTATCACAGAAAAACCTGGGTGTGTGATGGCGTGACGGTCTCATTGAATGGGGTCTTGCCCCAGGTTTCGCGTGTATCCACCAATCATGAACACCGGGATGGGGAGTGGAATGGAGATGCTCATCTGAGATTCTATCCTTTTCAGGGCTGCCCCTGTCCCAAGGATCACCGGCATTGAGTGTGCTGGTCTTGAGTGGGAGTCTGTGGCGAGGTTAGCTGTCTTCCTGGTGTACTGGTTGCCTAGCACGCCAGGGAGTGGCCTGTCACAGCTGCCAATTGGGCGTTGTGGTTCCCCAGATTCATTGTTCTGGGGGACTTTAACATCCATATGGATACCGCCTCTTGTTCACTGGCTGTGGACCTAGTCCATGGCAACGATGGGTCTTTCCTTGATTAATTCCGGCTCCACCCATGAGGCCGGTCACACACTGGATCTGTCTTTGGGTCAAGAGTTGATATGGTCGTATCCTCTGTGGACAGAGGACCATTATGCCCTGAAAGTCTGGGTGGGTTTGCAGCCCCAACCCTGTCTAGGTAACGGGCTGATTTATCCCTGCCCGCAGAGACTTATGGATCCAATTGGTTTCCTGAATGCTCTGCGGGATCCTGAGCCCACTGGCACCCTCGATGAGCAAGTGGAGGACTGGAATTCCAGGCTCTCCAATGCCATTGAGGTGATTGCTCCCTAGCGCCCTCTGCACCCCCATTCATGGCTAACTCCTTGGTATACTGGGGAGCCGCGCCAGATGAAAAGGGAGCTCAGACAGCTAGAGCGAAAGTGGAGGAAGTCTCGTGACAAGGTTGCGCGTACATCTTATAGGACGTTTATGAAAGCCTATGAGATGGCAACAAAGAGGACGAAGAGGGAGTACTTCTCGCCCTCTCTCATGTCCGCTAGCTCTCGCCCAGCACAATTATTTCGTATTATTCGGTTGCTTACCTCTTTGAATGTGGGTTCTAAAAGTATTCAATTGGATCATAGCTATGAGGTTTTTATGGGCTTTTTTGCGGATAAAATCGTGTCACTCCGCCATGACCTTTCTGCCACCTTTGAGACAATTAGGAAGCTGGAGGCTCCGTGGCCGTTTTCAGGTCCTTATCTGGACCAGTTTTCCCTGCTCTCGGAGGCTGATGTTGACAGGGTCTTGGCTGTTGTTAGACCTACAACCAATCCTCTGGATCTATGCCCTTCCTGGCTAATCTGAGCATGCCAGGAGGAGTTATGACCCCACCTGTTAGGTATTAGCAATTGCTCCCTTGAGCAAGGAGCGTTCCCAGGGGGGTTGAAGGAGGCGGTGGCCCGCCCACTCCTTAAATAAAAAGACCATCTTTAGATCCTAGCAATCTGGCATAATAACCACCCCATCTCAAATCTTTCATTTCGGGGGAAAGTAAGTGAGAGAGTGGTGCCACAGCAGCTTCAGGGCTTCCTGGATGACACATCAACACTTGATCCCTTCCAGTCCAGCTTCCAGTCAGGATTGTCATTTGCTGGGAGGGGGAATTGTTGGGGTGAGCGTTGGCTTTTTGCAGGTGCCGCTTATCTGTTTCTCTGGCCTTGGAGCTCTGTGGCTGGGACGAGCTCTCAGACTGGCCATTGCCAGGATGCAGGACACTGCCTTGCGTTGGATTGCCTCGTTTCTCTGGGAGCAGAGTCAGCAAGTGTGGTGTGGGGATGGGGCCTCCCAGAGATGCCCGCTATACTGTGGGGTGCCTCAGGGGGCCCTGTTATCTCCACTATTATTTAACATCTATATACTACCCCTTGCTCAGTTGGTACGGAGTTGTGGCCTGATTTGTCATCAATATGTTGATCAGAGGCGTAGCTGGGCCAAATTGCACTCGGTGCGCATTCTAATTTTCTGCCCCCCATGCCCCCCCCCGTGGCGCACCCCTCTGCGGCGCCCCCCCTTCCCCCTTCCCACACTTACCTTAGTTCCTTTCCTTTTTCAGAACTTTTTCAGGCTGCAAAAGGCCTGTTCTCAGTAAAAACGGTCTAATGGGAACTATACTTCCCAGGAGACCTTGTGAGCCCCAAGGTCTCCTGGGAACTGTAGTTCCTCAGGCCATTTTTACTGCAAACAGGCCTTTTGCAGCCTGAAAAAATTCTGAAAAAGGAAAGGAACTAAGGTAAGTGTGGGAAGGGGGTGGGGGGTGCCGTGGACAGAGATCCTCTGGGTGGGTTGAGAGGGGGGGAATTGAGGGTTTCCAGCCACCAGTGCTGGAGGGAGTCACTCTACCAGTAACCTCCTCAGCCCAGAACCTGGGGGTCTACCTGGACTCGCCTCTTTCCATGAAGACCCAGATGGCCCTGGTAACCCAGATGGCCTTTTTCCATCTTCATCATACTGGTGGGGATTCCTAAGCAAAAGGCATTCAGATGTGGTTTGCATTCCAGCCCTGGTATTCCTAGGATGCTTTCCATCCAAACAATTGCTTGGCTGCTAAAATTTCTTGCAATTAGGCTAGCCTGGGCTATCCCAGTCAGGGAATATAGTGTTTGGTAGATTAAAATAATATAGCCAATAGCAATAACTATAAAAAGTGTTTGGGTCCAAGCAGAAGAAGCCTCTGAGAATGGCAAGAATGTCCAACAAAACACAGAAATGAGGCTACAGCTTGAAAATGGGATGGTTTTTTGGTTGGGGTCCAATGGAAAATTATCTGTATAAAAGACCTATAATCACTTTTTAAAATGTTTTTAAATCATTTTAGTTATTTCTTTCTTTTAAAAAATGGGGGGAAAGCTTAAAATCCAGCAACTAAATAAGCTTTGTTTAAAAAAATAAATAGATGGACGGACAGACGGATATTGATATACGCACATGCATAAAGACAGTTGTTGCAGATCTATACATCGGTTTCAATAAATCCAAAATCATGTTATTTTCCAAATCTGCTATAAAAACAAACAAAATCTGGAAAACTGGTGTACATAAATTCCAACAAGTAAATTAATTTAGATACCTAGGAATAGTTTTCCAATTTAATCTGCATTGGTCTAAACATATCAAATACCTTAAGCAGAAAGTGGATTTAATCCAGTTGGCTTTAAGAAAATGTTTCTATGTTAAAGTGCTCAGTACGTTCCAGCACTCTTAAAAGCTTTGGTGCTTTTGGTGCTACCATGTATTCTATTTGGTTTCAGAGTCCAATAGAACAACTTGAAAAATTACAATTAACCTTTTTTTGTACTGTCGAAAGCTTTCACGGCCAGACTCAACTGGTTCTGGTGGGTTTTCTGGGCTGTGTGGCCATGGTCTGGTGGATCTTGTTCCTAACGTTTCACCTACATCTGTGGCTGGCATCTTCAGAGATGTACCACAGAGGGAAGTCTGTTACATACTGTTACATACAGTGAGAAGGGAATGTTTAGTGGGGAATATATTGTCCATGTCCCAGGGTGGGGAACCAATCAGTAAGTGTTTGGGTGGAACTTGCTATGCAAAGATGTGGTTTATAGTATTGTATTGCAGATGGGGTTTTTCAGTCCAGGGAGTGATTCACATTTGCATGCCATGTAACAGCAGCAGTATTGATGAATGCAAATCCTGTGTTTGGGTGGAGTCCATTGTTCATGAACTTAACATGCCCTTGGGGATTGCTTTTGGTGTTTTTAAGTACTGGTAGCCAAGCTTTATTAATTCTCACAGTCTCTTCTTTCTTGTTGAAGTTGTCTTGGTGTTTGTGAATTTCAATGGCCTCCCTGTGCAGTTTGACATACTAACTTTCTGAATTGTCCAGAATTTCAGTGTTTTCAAATAAAATGTTATGTCCAGTTTTGTTTAAGACATGTTCTGCTACTGCAGATTTTTCAGGATGATTAAGCCGACAGTGTCTTTCATGCTCCTTAATACAAGTCTAAATGCTGCGTTTTGTGGTTCCTATATAGACCCTTCCACAGCTGCAGGGTATGCGATAGACTCCTGCAGAAGTGAGGGCATCTCTCTTGTCCTTTGCTGAGCATACCATCTGCTGTATTTTCCTGGTAGGTTTGAAGATGGTTTGTAGGTTATGTTTCTTCATCAGTTTCCCTATTTGATCAGTGATTCCCTTGATGTACGGTAGAAATATTTTTCCTGTGGTGGGCTGTTTCTCCTCAGTCCTCTGGGTTTCTCTTGGTCTTAAAGCTCTTCTGATTTCTGTTGTGGAGTAGCCATTTCCCTGCAGAGCCCAGTCTAGATGATTGATTTCATCAGGGAGAAGGTGAGGTTCACAAATTCATTTTGTACAATCTGTCAGAGTTTTGATTATACCCCTTTTCTGTTGTGGATGGTGGTTGGAGTTTTTATGTAGATACCGGTCTGTGTGTGTTGGTTTTCGGTATACTGTGTGGCCCAGTTGATGGTTGGGTCTGCAAAAGACCAGGACATCTAAAAAAGGAAGTTTCCCTTCTTTTTCAGCTTCCATGGTAAATTGGATTTTTGGGTGGATGCTGTTAAGGTGGTCCTTTTCTCTTTTTTTGTAAATTACTTGCCCTCCCATTAGGCATTGCTTCTGATATGATACGACTTGAACTTGCCCATATGGAAGACAGTTATAAATTATAAATATCACCTATCTAGTGCAAACAATGCTCCTGTTTTTGAAGTGTTAGCAATACAGCAGCATAGCTGGTTAAGATGGTTGAGGGCAAAATGAAACATTTAGGATACAGTTTACCCGGCTGCTTAACTAAGCAAAGGCTTACATCATGCGTTCAGAAATTAGTTAAATATGACTGGAAAGATATTCAAAACATACCATGAGAAAGTGCTCTCCATTAAAATTGACTACTAAACCTTCTGCTAATACTGCTTTTCCTCCTCATTTGTATATCTTCACCATTCCTAAATTGAGACAAGCATATATGATAGCACGTTGCAATGCACTTCCAACAGCCCAAATGAAGGGCCACTATTTACAAACTCCTTCAGATCAAAGATTCTGTGACTGTCAAATGAATGAATTTGATTCAGTTGTCCATGCGGGGTTTTTTTGACTGCCCTTAATATGAAGCAGAAAGGAAAAAATTTCTGACAATACGGATAGTTAAATTTGGCCCTTTTCTAGAGATAGCAAAATGAAGGTTGTTTTTAAACAGCTTAAGTCAAAACTGTGTAGCAGATGTGGTACAATTCTGTTTTGCAGTTTGTTGCAAAAGGTTTTAAAAATGGGTGTATGGCCTATGGGTTTTTAAACTCAAATAAACTATGATATGAACTATGATATGATTTCGGTAAACAGTTTCCAAATATCTAAAAACGAGACCATAAGCAACTGCCATCTATATGCTATGCATTAAAATGTTGATAAAATTCTAAGGTCTTCAAGTTGCCCATTCATCAGAAGTGGGCTTTTATAATTCCAGTGCTGTAATACAAGGTTCTGTGGCTTCCTGTGGCTCAGAGGATCCATTTTAGGGTACCGTCAGCTGGCCTCCAAGAGGCAGGCAAGTAGTTTAAAAGTAAATAAACATACTCATGAATAAACCCATGAACATTCTAACAGAAAACTGATATAACTTCTTCCTCAAAAAATCAAATGACTGGACATGCCCAGACCATTCTCTGAGTGGCACTTTGCTAAAGAGTTGCTGTGGTGTTGTTCATTGTAACCTAAACATATTTTTACTGAATGTCACAATTTAAGATTCATGGGGAGAAAAGATATAAACTTTAAAGCCATATCCCACTGCCTTGGCAAAATAGGGCGTTCCAGCCCCTTATTCCACTTATTCCTTTTTTTGAAACAGGTTTTATTTTTAAAAATTTGGAAGCAAACAACAACTAAAACTACACACAAAAAATCTCTTCCATAAGGGGAGAAGCACAGGCTCCTGATTTCTTCTGTGCAAAATAATAAACACAATTTAAAAATTAGCACTTGCTCTCTTGTTACAAAGATGGAAATATAATTAAATTAATTTTACATTACCACTACTAATTAAATAGCATTCACGCTTTTCTCTAATACGTCAATTTTCCTATTCTCCACAAATCATCAATTTTTTTCTATTTTAAGCAAAAAGTCTATCAGTGATTACCAGTTGCTAATAAATAAATTCTTTTGTATAAGAAGCAAGCTTCGTCATCTCAGTCAATTCCAATATCTTCACAAATCATTCTTCTGTTGTGGTTTCAGATGAAGTTTTCCATTTTTTCACATACATTATTCTTGCTGCCGATAAATATATGAACAGAATTCCATATCTTTTTTTTTCAAACTGTCAGTCCAAAAGACCCAAAAGGTAAGCCTCTGATTTCTTTTGTACATTAGTATTTAAAATCTTCTTAATTAGTAGCTCAATCCAGAGGACTAATTAGTAACTCCAACACCACACCCCCTCCAGAGGGTTTCCAGGCAGCATGGGGAAGTAGAACAATATGGAGAATCCCCGGCTGCCTGAAAGCCCTCCATAGGGCTAGACTGAGTTATGCCACCTAAGGCCTGCATCGTGGGCATTCCCTGTTCAAAAGCTTGGGGAAAGGTAACTAAAGTCAGCTCCACAACCAGGAATGCCCCCAGCCAGTCTCCAGCCACATCAGTGGCCAGATTTAGCTCAGTGAGATTTGGTAGGGCTCTTCTGAGTTGGGCATCGCAGAGCTTCACAGCGCCTGCCCCCTCCCAGTTTACCTTCACCACTGGCGTAAGTGCCACTTCGGGGGCCCCCTATAGGATTGGGCTGTAAATGTATTTTCATGCAAAAAACTTTAGTTTTGTTTCAGGTCCACCATAAGTGGTAAAACAACCATTTGAGTTCATATTTCCAATACACATTCATGCTATTTAGTTGATTGAGAGGAACTCCCAGAACTATGTACCTGCTTAAAATAACACATTACTGCTGCTATTGAGATAGACGTAACCAGCCTGCTATATGTAACCACTGCCATCTCCACATTCTTTCCTTGATCTTTACTTAATGGCTTCACATGGTTGTAGACAACTAAGCTGCCCCTGGCCCTCTTGTCCCATGGGAACAATGCTGCTTTTGTTATCTAGTGAGGCTTTCTCGTGCTACCTGCTTGTGACCTTGGGGCACCTTAGCTCCAAAAGCTTTTTTTCACAAATTCTTGGGAAAACGGGAGGGGAGCTCACTTGGGGAATAAAAGGGATGGTGAAGGCCAAATTCCCCAGAACTGGCTTTAATTGTGTGGTACTTCAATGCCTGCTCAATAAACGCTACTGATCAGTACTTCAGAGTCAGTCTGTTGGCTTAAATGTCCAAGATCTAAGATTTCTCCGGTGATAAACACCAACAATCCATCATTTTATAGAAATTGTTTTTAAGATTGCAACTTAATGTAAAATTAAGATCCTTTGATCATATATTGTCCCATTGATCCATTTATATGTTAAACCTAAAGTTACAGGCCCATCTTTCACTCATTCTTCCTCTGTTTCAAGTTTCAACAGCAGCTTATTTAGGTTTGCCAATTACATGGCCATCGTTCTTACACAGGTCTTCTTCAGATTCAGTCTTTGAGATCTTCTAATACTTGTGCATAGAAAAACCAAGGACAGGAATTTTCTTGATTTCATTTTGTAGTCCTTTTGAGAGTACATATTGTGACATATATATAAACCACCTATTTTTAACAATCATTTCCCATCTGTACAGGTCATCCTGTGATGAGAGCCATGTTTTCTGACATAATCTAGCTTTATATTTTTCCCATATTCTCAGAACAGCACATCTAATGAAATGATTTTTTAAAATACTTAACGACTTTAATTTTGCCATACCATAAACAGGCATACCATCTGCATCTGAATCAGGTCCCTCCAATTCCAGCAATTTTCTATTTCTCATCAGAACCCATTCTTTCAACCAACCAAAGCAACAGGCAGCAAATATAATTTCAGATCAGATAATCCTCCTGTTTCCTTTGCATCTTGTAAGATTTTACATTCATTCTGAGGTTTGTTCCCTTACCAAATAAAACATAATAGATCCTTCTGCCACTATTTAAATGGAATATCACTTTCTAATACACATACTGTTTGAAACAAAAATAACATTCTGGGTAAAACATTCACCTTAATCGCAGAAATCTCCCAGCAATAGCTGAGGTTGCATCTTGACAAATCTTTTTTGACTTTATTCCATGTTTTATTTATTTATTTATTTATTATTTTGATTTATTAACCGCTCCACCCGCATAGGGCTCTGAGCAGTGTACAACATTATTCCATAACACAGAAACTATAATAAGGGAGCAAATAAAATTAAACAGGCTCCAATAAATACAAAAACTAAACCCCATTAAAACAGCAAGCAATATACAAAAGGCGCCCAGCAATAAAAAAACCCCATTTTGACATAACTAGTTTGAAAAAACATTCAAAAAACTTATTTGCCAATACAATACCCAGGTATTTCACCTTTTTTCCAACCTTAAATCCTGTTTTGCTCATCATTTCTATTTGATCTTGTAGTTCTATGGTTTCTGTTAAAAGCTTGTTTTCTGTTTATTAATTTAAAAACCCGCTAAGGCACCAAATTCTTTCATTTCAGACACTGAAAATTCAAATCCCTTTAAGTAGTTTTTTCTGAACCAACACTAACTGCGCAATCCTGAAAGGAGGATTGTTGCACATGGCCAGGGCCCACCAGCAAAAATTGACAAGGACTGTTTCCCTGGCAAATGACCTACCCTGTTCCCCACAAAATAAGACCTACCCCGAAAATAAGCCCTAGCATGCTTGGAGTTCTTTTTTTTTCCGGGATTTTTGGAGGATGCTTGAAATATAAGCCCTACTCCAAAAATAAGCCCTAATTACAGATTCCCTGGCGCAGCTGATCTGGTAACATGGAGGGGGGCACAAAATAATGGGGGGGGAAGACATCCCCTGAAAAATAAACCCGAATGTATCTTTTAGAGCAAAAATGAATATAAGACCCTGTCTTATTTTCAGGGAAACAGGCGTGTTTTACAATGTAACAATGAGTGATTTTTTAATATATCTGGAAATGTTTGATATTTTCTTGATTATATGCCTAATAAAGGTTTTGGACTGACTGGACTGGACTGGGAAACAGGGTATGCAGCACAAAGGGCTGTGCCACTGTTTTTGTGGCATCAGTGTTCACCGTAAATGAGGGCATTCCCAGGACAAAAGGGCTCAGGAAGCCAACAAAAGCTAGCTCCACCTCCAGGAATGCCCCCTCCAGTACCAGCGCAGTCTCTTGAACCAGAGGAGTGCTAGTGGCATGGCTGCAATGGTGCTTGAGCATCGCACTGATGTGTGACTCACCAACTCCAACATAAGTGCCCCTGTGTGTAAATGTCCCTCATGCCTGTGTAAGTGGCATTTATGCCAGTGCATGGGTCACAACTCCTCCACAGAGGTTTCATTCACCCTTTGGATTGCACTGCAAGTCAACTGCAAAGGCTCTTTATTTATACGTCTCTTTCTTAATTTTAATAACCCCAATCCTCTCATCCTCTCTCATATCTCTATTCAGTACTTCAAGAACTAGAATAAACAAGAGGACAGATAGTCAACAACTTTGTCTTGTTCCTTCCTGTATCTCACATGATCTAGTTAACAACTAGATGATCTAGTTAACAACTAGATAACAACATGATCCCTTAACAACTACTTGTATTGACTGGGGTGTATAAGTTGATTTCACCCATTTTATCAAATTCTCTACAAAATGCATATTTTCCAAATGCATATTTTCCAAAAAATTTCCAAAAAGGGACTAGTTCAAATTGTCAAATACTTTTTTAGAATCTAGAAAAATAAAATCAAAAATCAAAGCAACTTATTTTTATTATTGGTTCTGGTGGGTTTTCCGGGCTGTGGGGCCATGGTCTGGTGGATCTTGTTCCTAATGTTTCACCTGCATCTGTGGCTGGCATCTTCAGAGGTGTATCATAGAAGGAAGTGTTGAATCTGGTCGTGAAAGCCTTCAACAATACACTATTGATATTATGTTTCTCCAAATATTTCACAATAACCAAAACAGTCCTAACACTACCTTTAACTGCCTTTTAGTTGTTTATTTCTGAGATGCTGCATATATTTATTAATCAACATCAAATATTTATAGATAAATACTGTAGGTTCAGTTGGAGTTTCCAGGAGCAAAGGGTTCATGGAAGGCCCACGTTCAGATACCATCACATACTATGCCAATAAAGGCTTATGTATGTTTGTATGTATGATACCATCACATTTTTATAACTATGAGTATTGCCATTCTTCAAAGGTGAACAAGTCATATCTAAACCTCAGCTGAGAAAATGACAAAAACTTATCATTACAGTCTATCAACTTACTGGTTCAAGCCCCCATTAAAATGGATTTCTTCCCAATATTTAAGTTTGGGTTGGCCCACAATGTTAATTTAGCAAGTGAAAATGGATCAAATTGATATAGTCATTACATTATGTTTTCTTGCTGCAAAGATGAGAGACAAATGGGATCCACTCTAGCATTAAGTAGGCCACATATCCATGTAGAGAGGGGCACCAAAAACTCTCCAAAGGAGCCAAGATGAATAATCCAAGGAGCGATCCAATAATTTGTATAAATTAACAGGTATGCTTCATAACAAACTAAGAACAGGCAAACCGAATCTTCCTTACTTGAATGGAAGCAGCATCCTCTTTAAAGAAATCGCAGTAAGGATTGCCACATAAATTTCTGAACAGAATATATCTGCAAGGCATATAGAAAGGAACTGCATGTAAAATAAAAGTCACCATGGCATGTAAAATATAAGTTATCTCTTGTCCATAAATGTCTAACCCCCTTTTAAAGCGATCTATAACTGGGGCCATCACTACCACCACTGGCAATGAATTCCATAGCTAAATAACTCATTAAGTAATGAAGTACTGTCTTTTGTCTCTCCTGAACCTATTTTACTACAATTTCATTGGAGTTCTATTCTTATGGACGAGAGCAAAAAAGCTCCCACTATCCACTTTCTCAGCTCCATGCAAAATCATATCTCTACCATATGTCCCTTTTACCATCTTTTTTTCTAGAATGAAAATTCCCAGACTCTGAAGCCTTTCCAACCCAATCCTCTAGATCACCACTGGAGTCCTCCTTTGTACATTTTCCACATCCCCCAATATCTGGTTTAGAGATAAAGCAACACAGTGTTCTAAATGAGGCCGAACCATATCTTTATATAAGAGCATTACAATACTGGCCATTTTTATTTTTATTCCCTTTCCTGATAAACCCTAGCATGAAGCATGGTTTTTTTTAACCACTGCTGCACACTGGATTGACATTTTTATCAAGCCAACCACTACAAGATCTCAGCAAATTCAGACCCTGTCAGCATATACTTAAAATTAGATTTTGTTCCTGTATGCATCACACCACATTGAACTTCATTTGCCCTGCTGTTACCTGCTTACCTGATTTAGGCCGATTTTTCACCATGAAATGCCCTGTGGCATATCCGGGGAGTGTACTTCTGCAGGCTCCTCACCCTGCTCATTGCTCCCCGTGGCTGCCCAGCTCTCGAGTCAGGGCAGGTGCGGAAAGCCCGAGCTGGTTCCCCATGAGCCCAGGGCTTTCCCATAAGCACCACGAGCTCTTCCACAGTCTCTTCCACGCATGTGCGGGAAGCCTGTTTCCTGCGCTCTGATTGGCGGAATCTTGCCACATTATGTTAAAATCAGAATGGAGGCAGGCACCAAGGATCAGTGCCCTCGCCACCCCCCATCTAAAATCCCCACACCAGTTTTCCCTTTAACTCCTCATGCGCGAGAGAGAATCACCGGCTTCCCCTTTAACTCCTCATGCATGAGAGAGAATTGCCGGCTTCCCCTTTAACGCCTCACGTGTGCAAGAGAATCGCTGGCTCCTCATGCGTTGGGGGGGCAGGATACCCTTCTTTGGTGGGGTGGGGCAGGGCGGGGCGGGCCAGAGCAGCAAGGTGGGAAAAACGGTCCCAGTGCTGCTGCCATGGAGTTCTTCACGGCAGGGAAGCCCCCGGAGCAACAGGGGGGCATTCAAAAAGAACCTCCATTTTGACTGTTCTGGAAAGCCGCGGAGCTAAGCCAATGCTCCGGGGTGGCGCCAGGGCAACAGCATGGCAGACACGCTGCAGCAATGGGAGCAGTGCAAAACTCTCCATTTCATCAGGGCATTCCCCGTGCCAACAGAGGAGCAATTTCACCGTGCAAAACCGGCCTTAGGGAAGGTTTCACCTTTGTTTTCACCATCCTGCTATCATCTTCTAACTTAGGTACTGCACTACTTGCCCTCAGTTCTAAACCATTCATTATTCTTTAATGGTCCAATATAGATCATCCTTACTTGAGGCAAGCAAACTAATTTGAGGTAACCCTTTGCCTTGCGCAAACACAGTGTTGACCCCATGTAATTTAAAATCCAATATGTTGAGAAACAAGTATAAGGAAACTTTCTGCTTTATTCATTACAAATTAACAAATCAGACTCTCTACAAATACAACTGTCTCTCATACAGATCTTGATTTCATGCAAGAAACATGACACAACTGTGACAGCTTTCCTTAACTATTAATATTAATAGAAATTGCATACTTTATATGTATGACCAATGCAGTCCCCACCAACTACATTCACTCAATAACTTTCTTGTCACAGTCTGAATAACATGTTTGGGGATCTCTTCTGATCAGCCTCTACAAAAAGAGCACTGGAATTACACTGCCCGCTACTTTCAGCTGGTGTGGGTAAAAACCTAGTTACTGGTATAATTGTGTTGGTCTAGGTCCGTGGTGGCGAACCTTTGGCACTCCAGATGTTATGGACTACAATCCCCATCAGCCCCTGCCAGCATGGCCAATTGGTCTAGGTATGTCTGCAAGCTGCAGCTCTTCAGATGTTCATGGACTACAATTCCAATTGGCCATGCTGGCAGGTGCTGATGGGATTTGTAGTCCATGAACATCTGGAGAGTCGCAGCTTGCAGACCCCTGGTCTAGGAGTTAGCCTAAAAGGAGGGCAGCAGGATGTTGTAAATCCCTCTGAGGAAGAGTCTGGCATAAAGTCAGTAAAATAGCTGCATCCCAGTGAATCCTGTTCCTCATCACCCCGGCTACCTCTTCGCCTGTCGTTCAAATAGCAACCAAGCAGAGCACTTGCCCTTCTTACCACACAGCAGCCCTGTGAGGGTGGGAGGACGCCTGAGAAGGATGTTTTCCTGCCCCCCCCCCCCCCAATAACTGATCCAAGACCAGGGCGGGCCGTGTCGCCCTCTGCCCCAAGGCCCGTCTCCCTGCCCATGTGACCACTGGGCCTGCGCCCCTTCCTCTGCGGGGCCCAACGTGACCTGCCGCCCGGCCACCCTCCCACGATCCGCTCAAGCGGCAAGGGGGGGGGGGGGGGTCCCGGGAGGCCGTCCCCACCAAGGCCAGGGGCAAAGCGGCCAGAGCCCCCCCTCCCCGCCCTGCAGGCAGAGGCCAATTGAAGGAGCGGGAGGAGGGAGGAGATGCGCTCCCCAGCCCCCGCCCCCATCGGTTCCCAAGACCCCCCTCCCGCCGCCGCCGCCGCCGCCGCCGCCGCCGCCACTTCTCTGCAAGTTCTTCAGCCAGGGACCCAGCCCACCCTCCGGCAACGACGTGGCACTGGGGGCTACGGGTAGGCCCCCGCACCCCTCTCCAGGCCCACGCCCGCGGCCCCCCCCCCCCACCAGCAGCCCCGCCCTTGCAGGACCCTGTCAGAGCCGGACGGGGAGGGGGTCTCCGTGGGCCGGTTGGCGCCGCCTCCCTCCCTCCCTCCCTCCCTGCGCGACCCATCCCCCCACTGCCGGCGCCGCCGCCGCCGCCTGCCCGCCTCACCTGGCCCAGGCCCAGCTCCCCTCAGGGCGCGGCGGCGGTCTCGGCCTCTTCCTTCCTTCCTTCCTTCCGTCCGTCCGTCCGTCCGCCGGTCCCTCCGCTGCCGAGCGAGGCCGCGGCGCCTTCCCGGCCGCCCTCACCGCATTCCGGGGCGAGAAGGGCCGCCCGGCCTGTCAGCACCCTGCCTCCGCCGCGGGGGTCGCCTCGCCCCCGACAGAGAGCGAGGGGGCTGGGGGAGCGCGCGCGCGAGCCCGGCGCCCGGCAGACCAGCGCTCTCGGGGCGCCGCCGCCTTCGGTGCTGTGCGGGCCCGCCCCGCGCGCGCTCCCGAGGCCCTTGGTGGAGGCGCGCGTTCCCTCCACCCCCACCGTGACGGGCGGAGGCGAGGCGGGGGCCTGCGCGCAGGTGCTGGGCGGGGCCGCAAGCACCTCCCCGGCGCGCGCGCCCCGGCCCTCCGCCGCCCAGTCCGGCCAGGCACGCGCTCCCGGGTGGGCCGGGGTCTCTCCGCACCAGGGGCGGGGTTGTGCGAGCCCTCGCCTGCCTGCTTGCCTCCCTGCCGATGGGCGCCGTTGCCGTGGCGGCGGGCGGGGCCACCCCCAGGGAGCTCCCTCAGGCGAGGAGGGCGTTTTTGACAGCTCCTCCTCAGGGTGGCCCTCAGTCAGCGCCTCATCCCCTTGTCTTCTGAAAGCGAAGTTGGCCACCCACGATAACTGGGGCTGTGGGCGATGAGGGATCTTTTGGCCAACCTGAGGGGACCCCTGAAGGGTTGCACAAAAATCGCAACTCCATCAAAGATTGTAAGGAGAACTTTAAAAAGCCCAAAATGATCAGTGGAGCACCTGTAGCTTTAAAGGAGCGGTTCCCTCAGTGGCTGTTGCCGGGCGACTGCAGATTGCAGACTTCTGTTCCTGCTGGCAGAAGGCAAGAGGAGAGGGCAGAGCCGTTTCCAAGCTTTGAGGGAGGCCTCAGTGGGGCCACACCTGGCCTGCAGGGTTGCCAGACCAGGTTGGGAAATTCTGGGAGATGTTGTGGTTGAGGATGGCCATGTTTGGGGAGGGAGGAAGCCTCAGCAGGGTATCATTCCTAGAACTGATCTCTGTTGCCTGGACATCGGATGTAATTCTGGGGGATCACCAGGTCGCACCTGGAAGTTGGAAACCTTAGGCTTGGCAGCAACCTCCAGGATATTTGCATGACTCAACTAGGCCTGGCTGCTTACTATGGTTCCTTTCACCCTTTCACAGGGTGGTGTTGTGTAGCAGTTAGATCTTCAGAGCAAGATCTGCGAGACTCATGTTCAAACCCCCATTTTGCTGTGGAAACTCATGGAGTGATTTTGGAACAGTGACGCACATACCACTTAGGGTTGTTCTGTGTATAAAAAGGAGATGAGACCTATGTAAGCTGCTGTGGTCCCCACTGTGGAGAAATGTGCTTTATAAATGAAGTAAATAATAAGAAATCTGGCTGAAGATGGGAGGCACATATTAAGCAGGCTGGTGAATGGCTGAGAAGGAGAGAATGTGACAGGGAAAGAGGACAGGATACAGGACTGCATGGAGGAGGGGAAAAACATTGTGGGGAGGAGGGTACAGGGGAAAGTGAATTTCCTCTCCACAAGTCCTTGAGGGTTCCTTCTGATGCAAGTAGCCCTGGCCCAGTGGTTGGCCTCACACAACTGGACCAAAGTTTTCCTACGTAGAAGTTATTGGGGTCGGGAGGGAATGCTGACGATAGATGGATAGAGAAAGGTAGATTGGCTGTTAGGTGGGAAAGACACAGTCTTGTCAACTCCAGGTTAGGAAATTCCTAGAGATTTGGGCGGTGAAGACTGGGGTTTGAGGCAGAGAAGGATTTGGATTTACAACTTCTCTCCAGATGGCAAAGATATGTTCCTCTGGAGAAAATGGCTGCTTTGGGTGGGTGGATTCTATGGAATGATACCGTGTTGGGGTTGTCCCAAATCACACCTCCCAATGTTTCACCTCTGAATTCTAGGAATTTTCCAAGTTGGAGTTGACAATTCAAAGTAGAGAAGGAAGCAAGAAAGGGAGTGAGTCTAGGGGGCTTTCGGGACAGAGTAGGGGAGGGCGAAATGAGATGTACCCCACAATCCTTGCAGCTTCCTGCTTGTCTATTCTAGTTCTCCATTTAGTCATATCAGAAGATACTTAAATCCAGAGACTGGGGCCATGAACAGAGAAGACAAATCTTTCTACAGTTCTTGGAAATGACCCAGGTTTGCAGAAAAATCTGAAATTTTAAAAAGGGAGGATTTTTTAAAAGTCAAAAATGATAATAGGAGGGCTCATAATGGTTGGCAACCACAACATTCTATGCTTAATTTCAGTCAAAACAGGCAAGAGGAAACAGGAAACATGGAGAGGATACAGAAGCTTGTAGGGAATGGAAAGAGGAAATGGAGGAGAGGGAAATGAGATGCCCTGTTCAAGTCTTTGCAAGGTCCCACTTGTATTGGTTAATTGCACAAAAATTAAACAGGAGTCTGGTTGTCACAGTTGATGCCAGCAGCAGCCAGTTTTAGAAGGGGGTGATGGCCACTAACCTGGATAGCTTTAAAAGGGGCTTGGACAGATTTATGGAGGAAAAGTCGGTGTATGGTTACCAATCTTGAACCTCCTTGATCTGAGATTGCAAATGCCTGAGCAGACCAGGTGCTCGGGAGCAGCAGCAGCAGAAGGCCATTGCTTTCACATCCTGCACGCGAGCTCCCAAAGGCACCTGGTGGGCCACTGCAAGTAGCAGAGTGCTGGACTAGATGGACTCTGGTCTGATCTAGCAGGCTAGTTCTTATGTTCTTATGTTCTCAAGCTTATCTTGATTCATACTTACCATGTTCCATGTTCCTATTGTATGTGTGGAACAGCTTTGGACTTTAGCATCCATTCATGTCAACAACTGGATGTCCTCATCTCTTCCCCAGCCACTGATTGAGTGATATCTGACCTGGGGTTCTATCTTTGAGCACTATTTTTTTTTCATTTTCGAGTATCTCACCGTGGGGTTTTTGAGGTAAAGGTTAATCAGAAGTGGTTTATCATTCCCTTCTTTTGCACAGTACTAACCAGAGTCGGATCTGCCAATGTTCCCTTCCAGTGTGGCTTCTCCCCAGTAGCTGCCCTTCGTCTACTCCCATCATTATTGGAACAGTTTGTTTCATTCTGCTGATGTGGCTGTTGATCCCTGAAAGGGGTGAATGCATCTTTGACCATTTCCGTCAGGACTACAATTCCCAGCAATCACCAGCTCCCGCCTTTGTAAATAGAATAAATACTAATTCTTCCCCCCAGCATTTTCAATGGATGCCCCCTGGTTTTAGTATTGTGAAAAAGAGAAATTTATCTCTGTCAACATGTTCTACCCCATGCATAATTTTATAGACTTCAGTCATATCCCCCCTCAGACGTGTCCTCTCCAAACTAAAGAGTCCTAAACGCTGCAGCCTCTCTTCATAAGGAAGGTGCTCCAATCCCTCAATCATCCTCGTTGCCCTTCTCTGCACTTTTTCTATCTCTTCGATATTCTTTTTGAGATGTGGTGACCAGAACTGGACACAGTACTCCAAGTGCGGTCTCACCACGGCTTTATATAAGGGCATGACAATCTTTGCAGTTTTATTATCAATTCCTTTCCTAATTATCCCCAGCATAGAGTTTGCCGTGCATTGAGTTGACATTCCCATGAACTGTCAACTAAGATGCCCAAATCCCTTTCCTGGTCTGTGACTGATAGCACTGACCCCTGTAGCATGTATGTGAAGTTTGGATTTTTTGCCCCTATGTGCATCACTTTGCATTTTGCTACATTGAACTGCATTTGCCATTTCTTAGCCCAATCACCTAATTTATCAAAGTCTGCTTGGAGCTCTTCGCAATCCTTTGTGGTTCTCACCACCCTACATAATTTGGTATCATCCACAAACTTGGCCACCACGCTACCCACCCCTACTTCCAGGTCATTTATGAATAGGTTAAAGAGCACTGGTCCCAAAATGGATCCTTGGGGGACACCACTCCCGACATCTCTCCATTGTGAGAACTTCCC
Source organism: Sphaerodactylus townsendi (assembly GCF_021028975.2). Taxonomy (NCBI): domain Eukaryota; kingdom Metazoa; phylum Chordata; class Lepidosauria; order Squamata; family Sphaerodactylidae; genus Sphaerodactylus; species Sphaerodactylus townsendi. The sequence goes on along the minus strand of NC_059439.1, from coordinate 2,894,630 downwards.
ATTTACACCCACCCTTTGCTTCCTGTTTCTCAGCCAGTTTTGAATCCATAGGAGGACTTCCCCTCTCATTCCTTGATTGCTGAGTTTTCTCAATCGTCTCTGGTGAGGAACTTTGTCAAAAGCCTTTTGGAAATCCAAGTAAACAATGTCCACTGGTTCCCCCTTATCCACATGCCTGTTTACACCCTCAAAGAACTCTAGTAAGTTTGTAAGGCAGGACTTGCCTCTGCAAAAGCCATGCTGACTCTTCCTCAGCAGGTCTTACTTTTCTACATGTTTTATAATTTTATCTTTAATAATAGATTCTACTAATTTACCAGGAACAGATGTCAAACTGACTGGCCTGTAATTTCCTGGGTCCCCCCTAGATCCTTTCTTAAAGATTGGTGTGACATTGGCCATCTTCCGGTCTTCAGGGATGGAGCCTGATTTCAGGGATAAGTTGCATATTAAAGTGAGAAGATCAGCAATTTCATGCTTGAGCTCTTTAAGAACTCTTGGGTGAATGCAATCTGACCAGGGGATTTGGTAGCATTTCGTTTATCAATGGCTGCCAGAACTACTTCCTTGTCTACCACTATCTTTGCTAGTTCCTCGGATTCGCCTCCCAAGGAGCATGGTTCAGGTGCAGGAATTTTCCTCACCTCCTCTTGGGTGAAGACAGATGCAAAGAATTCATTCAGCTTCTCTGCAATCTCCCTGCCATCTTTTAGCACACCCTTTGTTCCTTTGTCATCTAACGGGCCTACCGCTTCCCTTGCTGGCTTCCTACCTTTGATGTACTTGAAGAATTGTTTGTTGCTGGTCTTGATGTTCGCAGCCATGCGTTCCTCATAACCGTTTTTTGCCTCCTTTATAGCTAACTTGCTTTTTTTTGCCACCATTTGTGTTCCTTCTCATATTCTTCATCAGTCGAACTGGACTTCCATTTTCTAAAAGACATCTTTTTTTTCCTAATAATTTCCTCAACCTCTCTTGTTAACCATGGTGGCTTTCTTTTGGACTGGGCGCTGCCTTTCCTAACCTGCGGAACACATTCCAGCTGAGCTTTTATGACTGTGTTTTTAAATAACCTCCAAGCATCCTGGACAGTTTTGACTCTCTTGATTTTCCCTTTCAGCTTCCTGCGCACTATCCCCCTCATCTTTGAGAAATTTCCCCTTCTGAAGGCGAATGTTAGTAGTTGTCACTTGTTCGCATGCAGAGATACTGAATCTGACAGCACTGTGGTCACTGTTCCCTATCGGCTCAACAACACTGGTAACATGAGAAATGGAACATTTAAACATTGCAATCCTGAAAGTGAGTGAACAGAAGTAGACTGGTTTAGTACATTTTCAGTTAGAAAATTATGTACTCTGGAAATGACAAACATAAAAGACACAAAATTGCTCTCATACTGAAGCAAGGCACAACACAATCAATTAGGAGCTATATTGCAAAGCCTAACCAAATACTATCAATCAGCCTTTTTTTTCAGGATAAAGAGAGCCAGCTTTGTCTGGCGTAGTAGTAAAGCCTTCATTGGCATATACATATTAATAAAGTACAGACCATAAAGTATAGAAAGAGCTAAAACAAATTATTTTGGCTGAAAGAGGTCAATTAGCAGCCATAGAACATCAAATAAACAATATTGTAATATTACTACCAATAATAATATCATATTACTAACCATTTAATGAAAAAATAGCTATATTCGCGCAAACAGTAAGATCAGGATTGTCTAGATTAAAGGAACCTTAAGAACATCAGTTAATTGATTATACAAGAGTGGAGTAAGGAGAGATTGGTTCATCCTACCTTTGGCAAATCTTGCATAGTGGAAGAGAGTGTGATCGAGCGTCTCGATTTGGCCCGAATTACATGGGCATCATCTTCTTTGTCTATTTGTTGGTATCTACCATAGAGAAGCATAGAGGGCATTATATTAAATTGGGCAAGAGACGTAGCTCTTCTTTGTTTTGGATTTAAAACTGGACTGATTTGATCACTACAATCAATGCCAAGAACACCAAACAATTTTGGCATCTTATTTTTAAGGGCAGCCTTTGTAATTCCGCTGCCCCCAATCCGGCTTCCTCCATTACCACCTCATCTTGGTGGGAGTACTACAATAAAATGTTCTTTGACCAGAAGCCAGTCCATCCGAAGCCGAGCCATCTGTTCTCGAAAGACTGCCCAGATGGCCTCGAGTATCACTGAAATACTTCAGCTCATCAGAAAACTTAAACATGGAAAGGCCCCCAACCTGGATGGCCTATTTCCTGAAATTTTTATCAACTACGCTGGAAAATTGGTGCCTATTCTGGCCGAACTCTTTTCATAGTGGCCAACTATCCCAAACCTGGACCAAGGTCACGATTGTCCCAATCTTTAAGAAAGGGAATCAAGATGCCCCTTCCAACTACAGACCAATCAGCCTGTTATCTATTCCAGGGAAATTGTATGTGGGCCATCTCCTCGAGAAACTTTCAGAATGGGCCACCCCTTTGCTTGGACCAGAGCAAATCGGCTTCATTAAGGGTCATTCCATGTACAACCATTGTGCGGTACTGAGACACCTCGCTGAGAAATATGGTAAAACTAAGAACACCGGGCTATATGTCACATTCTTTGACTTGAAGAGTGCCTTCGACTCAATCCCCAGGCAACTCCTCTGGAATAAGTTAAGAGCTCCTGGGATAGAGAAGTGGCAACTTTTCCTCATTTAAAAACTCTATACTTTTACCACATGCAGCATTTACTGCAACCCTTCCAGACTCTGCTCCTCTGAAATAATTTCCAACAAGGGCATCAAGCAAGGTTGTATCCTCGCCCCTTTACTCTTCAACCTGTTCCTACAGGATCTTTCCAACTCCCTTTCAGCTGCTTGAGCCCACCCTCCCATCCTAGGCAAAGCACCCTTGGTCACTCTGTTATATGCCGATGACACAGTCTTACTCTTGCATACCAAGATAGGCCTGAAACACCTACACCACGCCTTCACTGACCATTATGAATGTGATCAACTTACAATCTACTATGAGAAGACCAAAATTGTGGTCTTCTCAAAATTGTGGAAGCCTTCTGCATGGTCTATCAATGGGAATCGAACTGACCAGGTTAAAAGGTTTAACTACCTGGGAATCCACTTCCAATATAACTTGGACTGCTCAGTATAAGCACATCTCCCTCTCTACCAACCAGTGTGCAGCAGCAATTAGGCGATTCTTTTATTCCCATGGGGGCCAATGCGTTCCAGCAGCTGTGAGAGCCTTTGGTGGCATGCTGATCCCAAAAACTCTGTATGGCGCCCCAATTTGGTTAAATCACAACTTAAAACCTCTTGAGAGTATACAATCCAATTTTTTCCGCAAACTCCTTGGCATTTCTAATAGTGTGTCATATCTCTCCTTACGTTCCAAAATAGTTGTATTATAAACTCATGCCAATAAAAGGTTGTTGTTGATAATGATGATACTCTTGTTCTAAAAGTTTGGTTTTCAAACAGCCATATGTGTCAGATGGAGTGAGAGAATATAGTGACTCTAATGAAAGGCCAATAGTACCAATTTTTTCCTGAACTAACTTCATCTGTCTGGATACCACACAGTCAGAGAGCATCAAGAAAAGTAAACTGGAGTGGTCCTGTAAATAATGAATACGCAGCCAATATTTGAAAGTTCTCAACCAGGCAATTGATACATGAGATATTTGCCCAATAGGGTCACATATGGAACACAGTTTGGTAAGCCCATGATTTTATGAAAAAAGCAGGGCTGTAATGTATTTAGAGTTTGATTTACAGCTTCAATCCAAATCGGTGCTCCATAGAGGAGCTGGGATCCACATTTGGCATTAAATACATGTAATGCAGATCATACATATTGATGGCCAGAGTTAAAGAAAAAGCGCTGGATTGCAAAAGCACTATTGTTGGCTGTAGCAAGGGCCAGTTTTCTGTGTACTACCCATTTAAGACTACAGCTGAAAGTAATGCTCAGGTATTGTACGGTTTAACTTGCTGTATAGATCTTTAGGTAATAGTCCAAGTGTGTCTACTAAATTGTCTGGAGAATACCAGAGTTTTTGATTTATCATAGTTAATTTCAAGCTCATTTGTCTTACAATATTCGGCACACTGGTTCAAAAGGCAGATAAGGCCAACTGTGGTGCATGAAAGAAGAACAGTATCGTCTGCATACAATAGAGCTGGCACATGTTTTGAGCTCAGTTTAGGAGCATGACCATCAACCTGTAGAAGGGCTAGCACTACGTTGCTAAGAAAGATGTTAAACAAAAAAGGGGCAATGTGCAGCCTTGTTTGACTCCCTTGGTAATGGGTATGTTATGTGTAAGGGGCCCATCTGTTGCACTTCTAATTTTGCAACTAGTGCAAGTATAGAGTTGTTTTTATTAAAAACAATAGTCTGGGATCGATGTTCAGGTCAAAGAGTTTGCTCCAAAGTAGTTCTCTTGAAATAGAGTCAAACACTCTTTTAGATCTAGACCATGGAAGCCCTATCAACATAAACATCACTTATGCCCCAACTACAGCTGCCAGAGAAGAAGAAATTGAAATATTTTGTGCAAATATCCAGTAAGAAATTGGCCATACACCGAAACAAGATGTACTGATAATCATAGGTGACTGGAATGCAAAAGTATGAAACAAAGCAGAATCCAGTAATATTGGAAAATCTGGATTAGGAAATGAAGCAGGAGAGCGATTCCTGTCGACATCACTGGATGGCCAATAGAGAAATCTAACAAATTACATTAGTGGAAACTGAAGATGGAGATGCTTTGTTCTCACTGCTAAAACAATTCATCATACAAAATATAAATAGTTAATATAATAATCATAGTGCCAAAATTAATCTAAATAACATTCCTAAAGCTGTTAAAAACCAAGTAAAGAACAGATTTGCATTCCTAAATTTAGTGGACCATGAATCAGAAGAGCTGTGGGCTGAAAGCAGAGACATTATAGAGAAACTGTGTAGAGACCATTCCTGTAGCCAAAGGGAAGGATGGATAATGAAAAGTAAAAGGTGACAGAAATAGAATCAGAACTCTAAATGCAGCTTTTGAGCCTTGCATATAGAGACAGGCAGAAATCAAAGGGGGGGGGGAGGAAGAACAAGAGATCTCTTCTACACGTTCCAGGAAATCTAGGGGAAACTGAAAAGACTACCAGGGATGCTGAAAGACCAACATGGACATACACTATTTGACCAGGACAACATAAAGAAAAGATAGAAAATATAGATTAAAGAACTGTACAAAAGAGATGGAAGGATGACAGATTAAGAATAATATTTTGATGAAGAACCTGCATTCTAAGCAATTGGAAGAAATAAATCACTGGGAGTATATGGGATATCAATAGAGCTATTTCAAGCTGCAGAAAATGTCCATCAAAATCTTAATAAGAATATGCCAACAAATATGAAAAACAACAAAAAATGACTAGAGATACAGAATCTACATTCTAATTCCAAAAAAGGAGATGCCAAAGATTGCAGCAACTATTGGACAATTACATTGATTTCCCACATAAAAAAGATGCTCAAAATCTTACAATATCCATATATGGAACAAGAAATACCACAGATTCAAGCTGGATTCAGGAAGAGACAGTGGAAATTTACATTGGTTACTGGAGCATTCCAGATAATGTTAGAAGAAAATCAATTCATATTTTATAGATTAGAGCAAAGATTTTGACTGTGGATTATAAAAAGCTTTGGATGCTCCACAGAGATGTCAAACAAAATGCCATATTATCTTCTTATCTGTTAAATTTATATGCAAAATGTATCATAAGGAAAGCTAGGCTAGATTGAGATGTAGGTGGAAGGAACATTAACAATTTGAGATATGCAGATGGTACCACATTACTGGCAGAAAATAGTGAAGAGCTGAAATGACTATGGATGAAGGTTAAAGGAAAAAGTGCCCAAGCAGGATTACAGTTAAACATTTTAAAAAATGAAAGTAATTACTTGTGAGAAAAATGAAAATAATTACTAGTGAGAAATGTTGAGGGTGACAATGAAGAAACTGAAACGGTTAAACAGTATATACTTTGGCTCCATCATTGACCAAAAGGGAGATTGCAACCAAGAAACCAGAAAGAGATGGAAACTGGGAAGGTGCAGGAGGATGCTTATGTAAGTGAAAGGGGTGCATTCTTGAATTCATGTAACCATTCAATGCCTCTTGTGATATATGTAAACAGCCTGTTATATGTAACCATTGCCATCTGTGTGTTCCTTCCTTGACCTGTGCTTTTGCAAGCTTTGTTGTAAACTAGATCTCCCCTGTATTGCCTATCCCGTGAGAAAAAAGTTATAACTGTTATCTTGTTGTGGGCAGGAAATCAGGTGGCTCCTCTGCTATCTATTGCTGACATTGATTTCAGAGATGTTACTAGCTCTTCTACTGCTAACCAACATGGCCACCCTTTGAAAGAATGTTTGCAGCAACACATATAACCATGCCATTTGGTTCCAGCCAGTCAGGTTTCCCAACTGGTATACTTTATGTCTCACAGATTTGAATGAGTCACAGGTCCTTTTCTCCAGAGATGGGTCTGCCTTGTCTCTGGCATCTGGAAAGTGGCTTAATACTTGAAGATCTCTGTATGCTGTCACCCAGAGAGATTCTGCAAACCTTAAAAAGCAGACTTCTAGAACAGGAATATCATATCTTGTTGGGCCAAGCAAATAAATCATGCTCACCCCTTTCTGTCAGAATAGTACCAGAACAGGGGCACATAGCCAAATATCTTGAACTATTAACTGAACCCCAACAGAGATGGATTATTACAAGGGCCAGATGCAATACTTTCCCATCGGCCATTACAAAGGGTCGCTACCTATCTATCCCTCTCCAGGATCGGGTCTGTCCACACTGTAAAAACCAAGTGGAGACTCTTGCTCACATTATACTTGACTGTCCAAGATATGTGGGTATTAGGAATTTCTCTTCTGGGCGGGTCTTAGACAAATCTGAAAGAGACTCTGACAACTCTGTTGTGGAGCTTTTGTTAAATAACACAGAAAAAGTAGCAAAATTTCTTTTACAAGTGACAGAATTTTCTAAGTAATGTCCAATGCTAGATACAGTTTATCTGTCTGTGTTTTGAATGTACTTTTGATTTGTACTTCAGAAATGTCTGTAATGCTCTGGAGCCTATTTTAATATGCCTAATAAAGGTTGTTGTATTGAGAAAGTGGCTTATATTTTAGGTCAGAGCTTTGCTTTTAATTGGAGCAGTCTATATATCTTCCTTTGCCCTGAAGAAGTATGAATACCTAACCAAATTCCTTGAGGTTCACGTAAACATCTACCCCAATTTCTTCACCCTGTTCATTGGAGAAAACGAGAAAGATTAGATTTAACAAAATGGTTGGTCTGAGAGCCATCTGTCCTTCCAGCCTCTTTCCTTTTGGAGCAAGATCCTAAACAGGCAAATATTGCAGCTCATATCATTCAGATTATACAGCTTCTCCTAAACTGAATGTGAAAAATCAATACACAGCATTTATTAATCACATGCATCTTCCAACAGTTACTTGCTTTAAGTAGGCATAGAATATTTGTCACTGCACAGCTGAAATGTGTCCAGATCAAGAGAATGGACCATAAACTGCTCAGTAAACTGAAAATTAACTTTGTATATTCAGTGGATTTTTGATCCAGAGTGGTATGCATAAATAACATCAATGTTTTACAGAGTCAGTTCTGTATATTTTATCACAGACAACATAGTATTTTGCTAACCAATTCATTTTGATAACTAATAACTTGGCACAGAATGTTTTAAGACAATTGGCTGTCATTTTGTAGTTCTTTCCCAAAAGTGCAAGATAATCATGTAGTCAAGGATTGGGGAAAGGTAGCAACAACAACAAAGGAAAACAGCAATTTATTTACAGTTTTATCTCATTCTGATTATTCATACTGGATCTAAAGACAGAGCAACAAAAGCAAGCTGAATGAAACGCATGATCATGAAGTAAGGGTCTGCTAAAAAAACACACTTTGTAATGGACACTTTGCTTCCTAGCAACTGCGGCATGAGAACAGGTTGCTAAGTAACTGCAAGCACCAATTCTGGCCAGGCTGAAGCAGGAAATAGGCCATAAAAGGAATTCACCCTGTTCCATTCTCCTTGTTGCCATGGTGATCATACATAAGTGATGGATCCCTAATTAAGACACAGAGTTTAAAAGAATATTTCCTCTTGTTTTCACAGTAGCTAGCCCTCATACTGAACACCCTACAATTCTGAGTGGGGCAATTTGTTCCTATAAGTGCACCAGGATTGGTACAGAAAGACAAGGTTACAAACACTACCAGGCGCTAAAATGGTCAAGGATTCTAAGAATTTATGCTACTACAATTTTTAAATAATTAAAGTCACAAACATGTGCACAAAGTAAGCAAGATGGCAGTATTGACGTAGCCATATAAGGCTTGCAGGCTATCAAGTACCAACAAACGTACATATGGACCCCATGGCTTGCTGGAGGCTCTGATTAGATTTGTGGGATCTTAGCAATCTTAACTGGAATGTTAAAAATGTGTTTCTTCTGACATTTTTCCAGAGGTAAACTTTATCCAATAGCAAAACTGGACAGCATTATGTGATGCCTCCCAGAATCCCTCTTTATTTTGTATGTGAACTCTCTGTTTGAGAGGCTAGGCTAGAAGAGTTTATAACAGTGATGGCGAACCTTTTCGAGACCGAGTGCCCAAATTGCAACCCAGAACCCACTTATTTATCGCAAAGTGCCAACATGGCAATTTAACCTGAATACTGAGGTTTTAGTTTAGAAAAAACGGCTGACTCAGAGGAGTGCGTTACTCGGGAGTAAGCTTGGTGGTAGTCGGTGGCTTTGTTTTGAAGCAACCATGCAACTCTTCCAACGGGTGAATGACGACCCTAGGAGGGTTTACTCAGAAGCAAGCCCCATTGCCAGCAACTGAGCTTACTCCCAGGTAAAGATTGCGCTTTAGTTCTTTGTATGAAAATCAGTGGGGTTTAACAACGCTTAACAGGGTTACCTATACTGCTTCCCCAAAACTAGGTGTTAGGTTTAATGCTAATAATTGAGCCCAGCGGCCAGGCCAGCCTAGATGTGTGGGGGGGGGGGACTCTGTGCATGCCCACGGAGAGGGCTCTGAGTGCCACCTCTGGCATCCGTGCCATAGGTTTGCCACCACTGGTTTATAAGATCAGTTGCTGAGAAAACAGATAAGCTTTCAAAGTCAAGATGTGAAATGAAATCTGAATGAGGGAAGGGGAGAGAAAGGGTGGACTCAGAGAGGAGTGAGAGGACACCTGCACTAAAAGAGGTGTATATATGTTGCGCACATTTTTGTACATAAACAATTGAAACACAACTATCTTGGACCCAGATTTTTTTTAACGTCATAACAAAAGATTATTCAGGGAACAGTTCTCCTTTTGCCAGCAAAGTTAATGTGTTCACACTTCAATTTTCTGAATGGTACTAAATAATTCTACCAATAAACTTCTAATATACCCAGGTTCAGAAGGTCCGAAAAGAAATTGAGGTTCATTGGTAGAATTATTTAGTGCCATTCAGAAAATTGAAGCGTGAACACGTTCTCTGTTTCATTGCTTTTGACTTCACACTCCACTGTGTTAATGTTGCCAGCAAAGTTAAACCAGGTACAGCCAAAGACAACTGGGGCTCTTTTTTAATTGATTTACTTCCATCAACTGCATTGCTGCAGAAAGATAATATGTGACACACTGAGCTCAAGCACATCCACGGATCAAATGTTGTTGACTATAGCCAGAAACAGGTGATGTCCCTGCAAATCTCCTTCCCATCAGTTATAGGCTGGATGCAATTCAAATGATGGAGAAGGGATACTTGAAACAGAAATGGACACAGCCCTGCTGGTCCAGAAGCTGCTGATGCAGGCTGATTGCTAGGGATACCCTGAATCAGAGGTGGAGCTACAAGGGGGCCAGGGGGTGCGCGTTGCACTGGGCGCGCACCTGGGGGGCACACAAATTTCAGGTTTGTGTTTTTTGTAATTTTAATGGTTTTTTCAGTTTTTGGCCTGCAAGGGTCGCAGCTTTTAAGCTAGCACAGGGGTAGGGAACCTGCGGCTCTCCAGATGTTCAGGAACTACAATTCCCATCAGCCTCTGTCAGCATGACCATAAAGTAAAGATCAAGGAAAGAATGTCCCAGGTGGCAGTGGTAACATAGAGCAGACTGGTTGCATATATCTTTAGCAGCATTGATTTGTAGTTCTAAGCAGTTACATTAAGGTAGGAATGCATCTCAATCACATAGATACAAATCCCCCTGACAGAGGGCCACGTTGTTTCTATGGAACATGCAGTTCAGGAGTAAGCCTTTCTCAGTCAGCAGAAGTAAGGGCTTCAGACAAAAGTAAGATCAGGTGGCCCCAGCTCCCATCAGCACCCTTTAAATTTACTTAGGCTGTTTCCTTTTTTTTGCCCACGCGGCCGTCGAGGCGTCTCACGCCCGGCAAGAATTCTGCCCGGCGGTGGAGGCAGGAAGGCTGACTCGCGTAATGCAAGCTTATCTTGAGGCGGACCTCGGAGAGCCCGGCAGGCGGCAGAAGCGGACTCCCGCATGGAGCCGCCTCTTCCCCCGATCCACTTTCCACACTTGTCCCCGTCGTCCAGCCTGCTGGCCGTGAAGCCCGCCCATACGCTGCCCTCCACGACCTCCAGGGGTGGAGGGACAGCGATGGGCGTCAACTGTCAACAACCGGCAACTTGGAACAAGTTTCGTAATGAAACGAAGCGAAAACTTTAGCGATGTTCCCTGGCGGTTCTGTTACGCACCATGCGCCGCTCGGGAACACGCTGTCGAGAAAAAACAACCCTTTAAAAAAGGGTTGTTGTTTCAGGGTGACCTAAGCATTCAGCCCCCCTGGGGAGGGTGTGGCGCCCAGGTCCAGCGCTGCTGCTTAGCAACAGCGCCTAATGCCTAAATGGCTCCCTGGGGAGGGCGTTTATCCCGTCCCCAGGGCGCCATTAAAGGGCCGTGCGGAAACGGCCTTAGAAAATTTACCTGCCACCTCTTCAGAGACCTGCCCAAGGTAACTTACAAAGTAAAACAATGCAGTCATAAAAATAAGAATTATCAATATAAAAACAAGCCATGAAAACAAGTCAGAGGCATAAACCCACACAAAGCAACATTCAGAAGCCTAAAATGATATCTATAAAACAGACCTCGGGCTAGAAGAGGATCATAAAAAGATGGAACCTTTTAGTTAAAAGCTGAGTAAAAATAAATGCTTTTATCTAGTCCCTAAAAGGGTGAATGCATTCCACAGAAAAATTCCTGTCTGCATTTGCCACCATCCTCCCTTTTGCAGCTGGGAACACAGAGAGGCCATTTATGGACTTATGGTCTTCTTCACATTGAGCGTACATCCCCTTTGGGTTTGATTCTTGGTGATGCACATTTCCCTGTCTTTGGCAATCACCCCGCCTTCAGATCAGAGAATCCCTTTAGTTTCCAAAAACTCTCAAGCAGTCTTCAGATCAGAGAATTCCTTTAGTTTCCAAAAACTCTGAAGCAGACTTTTCCTCCACAGGGAAAGCAAAGGAGATCCATATGTGTTAAGTTTTTTTGGGATTTTCTCACATCTTCCCACCTTTTCCCACCCATATCACAGCAGACCTCCCCCCTTTTTTGGGTCAACATTTCAAAACAATCAGAAGGGCTTTATTTTCTTTCCTTTTTTAAGCACACTGAAGGTCTATTGCTGGAGGAATAAACCCAGCAAAATTGTCAAGAAACTGATATGGTCTAGCAAACGAAGGCCAGACCAAAGGCAGCAAAACCAAAAACCAACCACAAAAAAACAAAAGGCGGCAGTCAGCCTCCCCAAATGGAGGCTGGGAGTGTGTGTGTGTTTGTGTGTGTGTGTGAGTGTGGGTGTGTGTGGGTGTGTGTGTGTGGGGGTGTGGGGGGGTGGGGGGGGGGGGGGGGGGGGGGGGGGGCTGTGAGGGGGTGGCAGGGGGGGGTGTGTGGGGGGGTGGGGGGGTGTGGGGTGGGTGGGTGTGGGTGGGTGGGTGGGTAAGGGAGTGCATGCATAAATGGCTAGAGTTGGGCTTGGGAAGAGGGGACTCCTTCAAGTATGGGTCCAAGGTGGGAATCTATTAAAGAGACAAAAAGCCCCAGTAGTCGCCAACTTGCAAACCTGAGTGAACATACAAAACTTGTATATACTCTTTTACAGGAAACTGCCCAAAGTGTGATCATTATTTTACCAACTGTGGGATATAAATCCTGTTGCCCAAACAATTGCACCACATCTAATAATGCAAGAACACAGCAAACCTTCTTTCTCAACACTGATTTTTCCCAAAACTGGCCTCTTACTGTAAATTCCTTGCAGAAAAACAGTAGGGCGGCTTCCTGTCCAAAAGAGTGCTGAAAGATGCCACCTTACTAATTCTTCATTCTGGAGTTCTTCTGCCGTGGCTCAGTGGTGCAGCATCTGCATGGCATACAGAAGGACTCAGGTACAGTCCTTGGCAGCATCTCCAGTGAAAGCAATTGTGCAGTAAAAGACCTCAGCCCCAGACTCTGGAGAGCCATTCCCAGTCTACCCTTGATGGACCTGATTCAGTATCAGGCATCTTCACTAGTTCATCTGACAGGTGTCTGCAACCTATGGCTCTCCAGATGTTCATGAACTACAAATCTCATCAATTGGCCATGCTGGCAGAGGCCGAAGGGATTTGTAGTCCATGAACATCAGGAGAGCCACAGGTTGCAGACCCCTGATTCTGTAGGATGCCCTTTTGTGCAGCTCCACAAGTAAAAAACCAGCAGATTCAGGTAGCCAGGACATCAATGTGTGGCTAGGGTTTCCTTTCCTTTCTCTTTCTCACTCTTTATTATTATTATTGTTGTTGTTGTTGTTATAGATTTCAAGCTGCCAGATCTTTAGCTGGTTGTTGGCCTTCATTACAATTCGAGCCTCACCCAGAGGCCTAGGAAGTTGTAATGTATTGGCGTAGTATGTCGTCTGCGGATCCCAGCAGGGGCTGCCTTCTGAATTTGGACCAGATGTTAATTTTGATGGGTCAATTGAAGATGCTTTCAAGAATGCTGCCGTGAGTGTTTTGGGATGCGCGCCAAGCGTGCCAGATTACCACTGGGACTGACCTCAGCTGGTTTGTGCCACCCATAGAGCGCTGAGGCTTTCGATTTACCAAGTCCGCGGTATTGTTGTTGTTGTTGTTGTTCTTGTATTGATACAGAAACAGTTATACACAGCAAACAAGATCAATATGCTGGATTTTGTATTATATCACAAGTCGGACACTTCCCAAGCATCTAGGACTGTGTGATGTATCGACGAATAATGTCGATGCAGAGCCGAGTAGGGTGGCCTTTTGCAGCTGACATATGGTGATTTTGTCAGCGCTGATTGTTTTTAAGTGCCGATCAAGATCTTTAGGCACTGCACCCAGTGTGCCGATCACCACTGGGACCACCTTTACTGGTTTGTGCCAGAGTCTTTGTAGTTCAATCCTTAAATCCTCATATCGTGTAAGTTTTTCCAGTTGCTTCTCATCAATTCTGCTGTCTATTATTATTATTATTATTATTATTATTATTATTATTATTATTATTATTATTATTATTATTATTATTATTGTTGTTGTTGTTGTTGTTGTTGTTGTTGTTGTTGTTTATTTGACATTTGTTTGTTATGCTTAACAGCTAACAACAACTTCTTCTTCTTCTTCTTAATTTCTTCTTTAGACTATATCGCCACTCCCCGAGGAAACTCAGGGTGGTGAACACAGAGTATACAAGCAGACCACAGAATAAAATCAACATACAACCAGGAGTAATTAAATTATGGCTCTGTACATATTAAAACTAAACTCCATTAAAACACAGCGTTCTAATTACAAAAACACAAGATATGGCGTCTTGTGGCTAAACCCCCTAAGAGGGGGGGACGGCAGGGTCCACTGATGTTATAAACGAGGGGGCCAATCAGCAGCCGGCCTCCCCAAAAGCCTGATGGAACAGCTCGGTCTTACAGGCCCTGCAGAACTCACCGAGATCCCACAGGGCCTGGACAGCTGGAGGAACAGCGTTCCACCAGGCAGGGGCCAGGGCTGTAAAGGCCCTGGCCCAAGTGGAGGCCAGCCGCATCATTGAGGGGCCGGGGGTCACCAGCAGATTGGCCTCTGCCGAACGCAGAGGCCGACTCGGGACATATGGGGCAAGACGGTCCCGCAGGTACGAGGGTCCCGAGCCGTGTAAGGCCTTAAAGGTTAACACCAACACCTTGAAAATGATTCGGAACTCAACCGGTAACCAATGCAGACGGCGCAACACAGGTAAAATGTGATCTCTAGTGGCACCCCCTGTGAGCAAGTGAGCCGCTGCATGCTGGACCAGTCTTAATTTCCGAATCAGATGCAAGGGAAGGCCCGCATAGAGCAAGTTGCAATAGTCTAGTCTGGAGGTGACCGTTGCATGGATCACGGTGGCTAGGTCTGCTTGGGAGAGGAAGGAGGCCAACCGCTGGACCTGACGGAGATGGAAAAACTCAACCCGGGCTACATGGGCCACCTGGGTCTCCACTGAAAAAGATGAATCCAGGTGGACCCCCAGGCTGAGAACGTGGATCCCCAGGCTGTCTACTATACTAAGGGCAAAGGGGGGTGGGGGAGAGTGGAATGGTTTTTAAATCTCCAGCATGGCCAAGACAGAGGAAGTATGACAAACATTGACTTCAACACTTCACCAACATTCAGTATGAGAAAACTGAAATTATGTATACAGAAGGCCAAGTTTGTACTTGTGGTGTACCTGCGACTAGCCCAAGGATACCTGGTTCTCCACACAGAAGTTTACTGCCTTTAACCACTACACTGTGCTGACTCTCACACCCCAGATTTTATGTCAATTGTAGAAGAATTGTGTCTGCCCTCTCTACGTGATCTGAGAGTTAAGTGCCTTTTACAGGCTCACAGGTACAGACACATCTCCCATTCCAGATATGCAGATAGCCCAGCCAGGGAAGATGAAAGCCACAGAGTTAGAGAGGCCAAAAGGCAAATAAATCTTCCTTGTGATACAGAGAAAGAAAGATAAACCATAAGGAATCAGCAAAGAGGAGATCCTAAATCCCCTGGCCAAGAAGCAGCTGCTCTGTCAGCCCTGTTGTCTTCTTACTGGGAGTTCTCTCGCTCCAGATCTCCATTGGAATGGCAGCCGTGACCACATGCTCGTAAACAAAGGGCAAAATTCCTGCATCATGAATCCAAGACAATGCATCATTTCTGAAACTTTCAGCTTCCCGAACAGATGACCTATCAGGGTCTGCAACCTGCGGCTCTCCAGATGTTCATGGACTACAAATCCCATCAGCCCCGGAATTGTAGTCCATGAACATCTGGAGAGCTGCAGGCTGCAGACCCCCCTTATTCTAACCATCTTTAAGATATGTAAAGTGCTAGAGTTAAAAGATGGTCGTTTTAGCACTTTTTATGCAATCCTTACTCGATGTTCTCTTAGTTCTCTTAATAAAAACTCCTTTATATTTTGAATGCTGCCAGTAATCTGTGATGGATTTTGATGCTAGATCACAGGTGTCAAACTCGCGGCCCTCCAGATGTTATGAACTACAGTTTCCATCATCCCCTGCCACATGATGCTGGCAGGGGAAGATGGGAACTGTAGTCGATAACATCTGGAGGGCTGCGAGTTTGACACCTATGTACTAGATGGAAGTAGCTATGTGGGTTAGGAACCCAATGGTCCCTTGCCCACTTTTCCCAATTCAGGAAACTGACAGCCATGCTAGGCTGGGAGATTACTGACTCCATGACCCTTCACCTCCTCCCAACCTATCTTGCTGGAAGGTGCATCCTCCAGGGTGCTGGTGCCCATGAGCACATGTAGCAATGATTGGTTGTTGAGCTGGATAGTTTTCTAGGCTAAACTTGCATTGTGAGCGGGATCTTTTAATTCTGATGCAGTCAATAGCACTTGCAGGAAAAAGAAACTAAGGCACAAGATTATATGTTTTTATGGGATTTAATTGGTATACAAGATTTCAACAAGTCTGCTTCCTTTTAATTCCAGAAGTGATTTTCCAGAACGCACTCGGCTTCACCAAGGCATTCTTAGAGTTTGCAACTTAATTTGACCTGGTTGCTAATTTCTATATAGCACATTAATCATGAAATGTAATCTCACCAGTCCACTGGCAGAGGGCAGCAAAGAACTCACCCTTTTTCAGCAATCTGGTCCCCTTCAGACAAGTATCTGAAAGTTACAGAATGAAGGAGAGAGGCTTGTATCCTGTCTCTCTCTCTGATTCCCGATTGGCGATCCTTCATCCTTATACTTTATCTAGTTCACCTCCCCTCCACAGCCTGATACATCTAAACCAGTGATGGCAAACCCTTTGGGTTCAATGTCAATACAATTCAAAGGCTTTCACAGCCAGAATCACTAGGGTGTTGTGGGTTTTCCGAGTTGTATGGCTGTGTTCCAGTAGCATTTTCTCCTGACATTTCACCTGCATCTGTGGCTGGCATCTTCAGAGGATCCTTCGTGATTCAAGGAGATCAAGGGTCTCATGCTCCCGCAAGGAGACCCCAAGCACACCAGTGGTCTAGCCTGTGGTTGCCATGTTCTGATGTGTCTGAGGCAGGAGAAATTTGGTAGAGATTCTCCAAAATAAAATGGCAGTGGCAAAGAACATTGCTGCTCATATCTTCCCAAATTCCCCCCTTCAGCCAGCCTGTGCTTCAAGGAACGGCTTCCTGTTGGCTAGATCTCCCAGCGAGCCTTCAGACTGGTCAAGGGGAGTCCCTAGTGGCGCTATTGGTTGGGGGTATGAGGTAAAGACAGGCAGTAGACTGTGAGTAGTGGGGTGTGAGGATCTAATGTATACCAGCAACCCCTGCCAACATGTCCACCACAGTGCATGAAACGTTGTCCTATTCTTCCCACATCGAGATGCCCGGTTTGTACTATCACATGAATGCCAATTTGTCACCCAAATGCAAATGAGTGCCATGAAACCACACAACCCGCTCCCTGCCACCCCTGAATTTCATTTGAGGGGATGGGAACAATGCCATTATTGTCAAAATGGGGGGAAACTGATATTTGGAGGTATTCATTGGTCTTATTATTTTATATCGATAACTTGATATATTGATATGAATTTTTTTAATTCCAAAGATATACGTGTGCCTGACCAGCCAGGGACCACAGGAGGAGCGGGAGGTCATGGGCAATAAAAGTGATCCGGCAGGACAAGGCTGCAGCAGGAGGGAGCTCGCATCGGGGGGGGGGGGGGGGGTTGAGGCTGGGCTGGCAAGCTGGCTGTGGGCAGAGGGAAGAGTCCCCGAGCAAAGTTGTGCTCACTGGCAAATCTGCCCCACTCTGGCTCATGATGTTAAAAAATTAAATTTTTGCTAGAAGTTGTCTCACTTGCCATGGAGAGAATGGAAAGCAAAAGCGGGTCTAGGGGAAATACATCCGTACAATAGGCTGCAGCGTTTGGGACTCTTTAGTTTGGAGAGGAGACGTCTGAGGGGGGATATGATTGAAGTCTATAAAATTATGCACGGGGTAGAAAATGTTGACAGAGAGAAATTGTTCTCTCTTTCTCACAATACTAGAACCAGGGGGCATCCATTGAAAATGCTGGGGGGAAGAATTAGGACTAATAAAAGGAAACACTTCTTCACGCAACGTGTGATTGGCGTTTGGAATATGCTGCCACAGGAGGTGGTGATGGCCACTAACCTGGATAGCTTTAAAAGGGGCTTGGATAGATTTATGGAGGAGAAGTCGATCTATGGCTACCCATCTTGATCCTCCTTGATCTCAGATTGCAAATGCCTTAGCAGACCAGGTGCTCAGGAGCAGCAGCAGCAGCAGAAGGCCATTGCTTTCACATCCTGCATGTGAGCTCCCAAAGGCATCGGTGGGCCACTGCGAGTAGCAGAGAGCTGGACTAGATGGACTCTGATCTGATCCAGCTGGATTGTTCTTATGTTCTAATAAATGTTGCCGTGGAACAGACATTCCCCCCTGCAGCGCAGATATCTTGTGCGTAATCCGCCATAGAATCTATAATTTATAATTTAGGTAACACAATAAATTGCACTGCCCATCGTATTGATGCAAATTTAAATTATAAATGTGGGGTTTTGTTACTGCTGCAAGCAAAGATTGTCCATGCATCCAATATTGGGGACAAAGAGAACTGAAAAGTGCTGCCTTAGTTCGAAATAGAAAACCACTTATGTTGTAAACAAAGCAAAGTGTATTTTTTGGGGGGAGGAGCACATCCACTGTCCTTTCAAACTAGCACTATTTTAAAAGGACCGGAGCCTTATCATGCCGAATGAGCAGGCCATACAGAGACCGTTGCGGTAATGGTCTGGGTCTCCCACCCCACTGGCGAGAGGCAGCTATAAAACATGACGTCAGGAAGGGAGCACGTGTGGACCCAGCGGCCCCGCCCGGACACGCATCTCGCGGTCTCTCCCCGCCCCAGCCCCCCCCCCCTCTGGCGCCCTGTAAGGAGCAGCTTTAGACAGCCACGTTTTGCCCCCCGCAACAAGCGCCCTTCATGGTTCAAGGCTCACCTGTCCCACCTGGGTCAGAGAGCCTCGGGATGGGCGGGAGAGGGCAGCGCTGCTCAGTAGGACCGCAAACACAAACACCAGGTTTAAACACCGACGAATAAAATAGTTTGAAAGCAAAACGGAGCGAACCACGGCTGCCCTCCGGGGACTAGAACCCAAAACGTGGCTGATGGGGGCGGGAGGGGGCAGCGGCGAGCCTCTGACGGAGACCCCCCGCTCCCGCTCCCCAGGTCGCCGGTTCGTGCCCGCAGCGCCCCCAGCAGGACAAGATGGGCCCCCACAGGCGGATCCCGCCCTCCTCCTCCTCCTCCTCCTCGCTTCTGCCGCGCCCTCAGCCGGAGCCCGCGGCCCTTCCTCCTCCCCTTCTCCTCCTCCTCCCCCCCCTGCGGGGCTCGCGCGCGCGCCCCCGCGGTTGCCGTGGAGACGGGCGGACGCTGCGGGGGCGGGGCGCGGGCGAGAGCGCACCGGAGGGGAGGGGAGGCGGGGGCGGACGGGCGCCCGGCCAGGTGAGGAACCGCGTGGCGGAGGAGGGGGCCGGCTGGCGGGGCGGGGCCCAATCTGTGCCTCGGGAGCCCCTGGAACTCGCATCCCGGGGGGCGGGGGAGGGGCCCGGAGGAATTACAGCTGGTCCTCGAAGATCTACCGAGATCACTCTCCCCCCCCTCCCCGGAAGTTGGAATCAGTGTCCAGGCGTTAGGGGAGCTCCAGAGTGACCACATCTCCCCAGACCCTGCCCTCCCCAGAGGCTGGTCTCACGTCTCCAGGAATTTAATAAGCCGCAGTTGGCAACCCTCCCCACTTTGCCTTCTTCCATGCTCAAGCTCCCTCCTCCACCTGCTGACCACCCTTCCCCAAATCCAGGTGTGCTCGAGCACCTGCTGGAGGAGGCCCCACCTGTGCCCTGCCCCTCCAGCTCCACTGCACATCACTGGCCATGGAGAGGGCAGGTGACACTGACCACTCAGAGCACTCACTGGCCACATCAGCTGCAAGAGGAGAAGACCAGAAGAAGAAGAGTTTGGATTTATATCCCCCCTTTATTTCCTGTGAGGAGACTAAAAGGGGCTTACAATCTCCCTCCCCCCCCCCCCCCGCAAACACCCTGTGAGGTAGGTGGGGCTGAGAGATCTCAGAAGAACTGTGACTAGCCCAAGGTCACCCAGCTGGTGTGTGTTGGTGTGCACAAGCTAATCTGGTTCACCAGATGAGCCTACACAGATCAAGTGGCAGAGCGGGGAATCAAACTCGGTTCTCCAGATTATACACCTGCTCTTAACCACTATACCATTGCTGGCTCTTAAACTGGGAAACAGCCCTCTCTGAGAATAGGCTGGGGCCAACTCTGGCTAGCTTCTGGCTTTTCTTCCAACCCACTCAAAGGAGCATCTGCGCTTGACCAATGCTTCTTGCACATGGGTTGTTTTCTCAGCTTTGGGTGTAAGTTGGCATTGGGGTGTCCCCCTTCCGCACACAGTGCAGCCAGTGGTGCTTCTGTGCATCTCCAGGTTATTCCCAAAAAGTTTGGGAAAGAATGGCAAACTGGGCACTTACTTGCTGATACAACCACTGGGTAAATTATGAGCTAAAAGCCCATATTTAACTGAACCATCATAACTTCCAAATAGCTCCACACAAACTGCACCATCCTTGCCCTGAAAGTCCTTAAGAACATAAGAACAAGGCAGCTGGATCAGACCAGAGTCCATCTAGTCCAGCACTCTGCTACTCGCAGTGGCCCAGCTGGATCAAACCAGAGTCCAGAGTTCAGTCTCTGGAACCAGCAGAGAGGAGAAGCAGTGGAGAAGAACACTGGGCCAGGAAGAGCAGAGTGAGCTCTGGTGTTCATTTTGGAGGGCTTTTCTCAAAGCCACATCTTTTAAAACAGTGTATTTTAACAGGGTTTTGCAGGGGTTATCTCTTTTTCTCCTTGTAAGGCTACTGAGAGCTGAGACTGCTGGGAGGTGGGGCTTAACAGGAGTTAACAGAGGTTCCTCTTTGTCCTGGGCTGCTCAGAGGTGGGGCTCCTGAGGTGAGTCAGTCTCTGAAACCAGCGGTGAGTTGAGTTCAGTCTCTGAAACCAGTCTCTGAAACCAGCGGTGAGGTGAGTTCAGTCTCTGAAACCAGCGGTTTACACTTTAGTTCAGTCTCTGAAACCAGTCCTTCGTGCAGATAGTCTTAATATAGGAATATTCTTCATACTAATAACATTACTGGGATTTATCTAGTGCTTTTTGTAACACTAGGAGCACAATTTCGACATACAGAATTAGAATTTCCGTAGCCCAAAATTTAAGGCAGTTTTGTTGCTGAACTTTCCTAGTTGCTGAGAGCTCGATTGTTTATTTTTATTTGTCTAAAACATTAGCTGTCTTTCTACCCCATAGAAATCCACAGGAGCGTGCAATATATAAGACAAAGTAAAGCACATAAAACCCACTAATGACTTAAAACTGCTGGTAAGCAAAATAACTAAAAATAATCAAAAAGTGAGGGGGCCAGGTGTACCTCCTTGGGGAGGCTGTTCTGTAATGTTGGGGCTGCCTACTGGAAAGGCCCTCCCTCTCTCCTGTACCCACCAGATCAGTTTATCAGATTGGCGGGGCATTCAAGAGGGCCTCTCCTGGTGATCCTAGTGCCCAGACAGGAACATGTGGAAGAAGAAGATCCTTCAGATACTTGGTTTAGAAACTCTAGAATGGGCCGAGCAG
Organism: Sphaerodactylus townsendi; assembly: GCF_021028975.2. NCBI lineage: Eukaryota > Metazoa > Chordata > Lepidosauria > Squamata > Sphaerodactylidae > Sphaerodactylus > Sphaerodactylus townsendi. The sequence goes on along the minus strand of NC_059439.1, from coordinate 2,873,253 downwards.
TTCCCAGAGGGGAGTGAAGTCGGCCCGCAGGGGTCGCAAGGAAGAGGCGAGACGCGGAGATATCATCCGGTGGAGAGAGCCAGCAGCAGGAAGCGTGATCCACGGATCTGGCAACTCTGCCATGTGCTAGTCCCTGGCACCTTTTATTAGGGTTTACAATAGGGGCGTGTATGGGAGGCGGGAGAGCTGGAGAATATCATATGATACATGACATCATGGGGTTGCCTACGTGCGGGAGGAAACCCTCGCGTCTGGGTCTAATCCATACCTGGGGGCAAGCGCCCCTTTGTCCCTTTGTCTGGGACATCTGGTGACCGTGAGTCAGGCATCTCATGACCTGCGTCTCACGGGGGTCTGGGGGATGGGTGAGCGTGTGCGCCCAGAAGGACACAGATGGCGCAGGCATTCCTGCGCTCTGTCTGAGGTTCTGCTGGGTTCGCGGGGCTCATCCCTACAAGGAGGAAGCTGTGGTGCTGCCAGACTTTTTGTAACACTCGGCATAGGAGGTTAAGAGCTTGTGTATCTAATCTGGAGGAACTGGGTTTGATTCCCAGCTCTGCCACCTGAGATGTGGAGGCTTATCTGGGGAATTCAGATTAGCCTGTGCACTCCCACACACGACAGCTGGGTGACCTTGGGCTAGTCACAGCTTTTTGGAGCTCTCTCAGCCCCACCCACCTCACAGGGTGTTTGTTGTGAGGGGGAAAGGGCAAGGAGATTGTAAGCCCCTTTGAGTCTCCTGCAGGAGAGAAAGGGGGGATATAAATCCGAACTCTTCTTTTTCTACTCTTCTTCTTCCTAAGAGGGCCAGCAAGCCAAAAGTGACGCTGCCCCTTTCAGTGGGTGGACCAACTCAGTGGGTGCACCACCGAATTTGCTGGCGTCAGGGTGTTCTGCCAAATGGGGAATCCCAGCCCCAAAGGGCTCAGGAAGCCAATTAAAGCCAACTCCCCCCCCCCCCCGAATGCGTGGTGGAGCACTGGCTGTGTTGGCCCCTGGGCATGGTGATACTGCTGCTCAAGTCCCCTGCATCGGCATAAATGCCCCATCAGAACTGCACTGTAAGTTATTCTGCTATTGTGCAGGAACAGACTGGAAAGTGAAAACGGTCATGGAGCAAGCTCACCAGAGCAACCGCTGCTGTCCTACAAGCCAGCAGTCCATGGCCGTTCAGCATAGTGCGGTGGACAGTGGCCACTCATTAGCTCACTCGTTGCATCCTCTCACAAACTGGAAGCAGTGCAGTTAATGAGTTGACAACAGTTGCCACTGCTGAGGAGGGGCTTAAGCCAAATAGCTCCTGAACATGGGCAGAGCTGCTGGGCTGGCCACTGGGAAATTTCCTTCTAAGTCAGGGGTCTGCAACCTGCGGCTCTCCAGATGTTCATGGACTACAATTCCCATCAGCCCCTGCCAGCATGGCCAATTGGCCATGTTCTAAGTTAAATGGCCAGTTCCAGAGGTGGGATCCAGCAGGTTCTCACAGGTTCCCGAGAGTAGGTTACTAATTATTTGTGTGTGCCGAGAGAGGGTTACTAATTGGTGGTTTTGCCACGTGATTTTTGCCTTAGTTACGCCCCTCCTCTCAGCAGTAGTGCGCAGAACTTGAAGCAGTCTAGCAGGAGGTGTATCGGCGTGCGTGGCAGCCTGCACCTGCGTGCATTCGTTTCCCTCCCAAGGACCGGCGCAGCGGCTGCGTCCTTGCCACAGCCCCACCCAGGAATGCCCCGCCCAGGAATGCCCGGCCACGCCCCATCGTGCCCTGCCCAGTCCCATTGGCGCTACGCCACAGTTTGAATCCCATCACCATGGGAACCTGTTACTAAAATTTTTGGATCCCACCACTGGCTAGAGCTGCTAAGTCCCCACCCCACCCTTCCCATCAACCAGTTGCCAACTCTAAGTCCACCCCGACTGTCCACATCTAGAATGATTTGCTGTTAAATTTAGTAAATCTTAAGCAGCATTTGACCATACAACTGTTCCAACTAGTGACACGTCACAGTTCTCATAATACTGTTAAGTCATTGAAAATTCCAGGGAAACAGAATGTTTGGACTTTAGAATGATATAGTCCAGCTGATGCCTGACTTCCTCTCAGCCTTCTTTCTTACAGTCTTCTGTTTTTTTCCCATGCTTCTCCCTCCCCTCTTCCTTTCCCTTTCCTCTTCCTTCCTCCCTTTCCTTCTGCTGTACATAGTGGGGCGAGTCCGTCTCCAGAGGATAAATTCTGCCCAGGAGAGCACTGCAATGAGAGGGCAACGGCAGCTGCAGTGATCCTGAGCGTGAGTGTTTTCAAAATTGAGCGGGGGGGAGGGGGCTCCCAAAATAGACAATGAACGCAGCAAAGAGAATGGGCTCAATCACTGTTTTTGTTCTGTATTGGGAATGCACATCAAATAACTTCATAGTCTGGAAGACCTCTGCAACCCTTCCACTTTCTCCAAGCTCCCTGTGTCCTTGAACAATTTGTATATATCCCTATGCTGTGTTGTGCGGCACTTAAGGTACGGTAAAGAGGGTCTCAGCTCTGTTTTCCCTAGAGTCACTGAGTAGTTGTACAGAAACAATGAAGAAGCAGCAGGCGGGCAAAAGGGTGGCTCAGTTCAGCAAGGGGCAGTTCTCAGGAAGGTGGCCGATTACATAGGGCAGTGGTGGCGAACCTATGGCACGGGTGCCTGAGGTGGCACTCAGAGCCCTCTCTGTGGGCACGCATGCACAGAGTTTGTCATGTGATAATAGTGCAATTATTTCAGGGAGATTATTAGCACTAAACCTAAGACCTTGTTTTGGGGAAGCAGTGTAGGTAACCCTGTTAAGTGCTGTTAAACCCCGCTGATTTTCATGGGAAGAATTAAAGTGTGATCCTTTACCTGGGAGTAAGCTTGGTTGCTGGCAATGGGGCTTGCTTCTGAGTAAACCCTCCTAGAGTCGTGATTCACCCGTTGGAAGCATTGCACAGTTGCTTCAAAGCAAAGCCACTGACTGTGACCAAGCTTACTCCCGAGTAATGCACGCCTTGGCGCCAACAATTTTTTTCTATACTAAAACCTCAGTATTCAGGTTAAATTGTCATGTTGGCACTTTGCGATAAATAAGTGGGTTTGGGGTTGCAATTTGGGCACTTCTTCTTCTTCTTCTTCTTCTTCTTCTTCTTCTTCTTCTTCTCAGCCTGTATGAACAAAAAAAAGTTGTACTGCACCTCCCTCCCACTGTATTCTTCACCCCTTGTGTCCCTAGGGAGGCAGGGTGGTCATTGAACCTCCTTGGACTGTAATGGAGATTGAAATGGGGGTGGTCTTCTGTGCAACAGGAAAAACAGCAAAAATCTTGTGTGTGTGTGTGCCCCCCCCCCTTCCTTCTGCAAGCAGTTAGGAAGATTGGGATCCAAGTCTCAGAAAATAATGTGCCTGAGTCCTTTTTGTATATGTTGTAGTATTGTTTCTTTATTAATAGTTAGATTTTTTTTCTTTGAAGGACAGTTGCTCATATAGTTCTCTTTAAATGGTTTTGTTTAAATGGTCTCTAACCTGTAAGCTGCTGGATACCTGACTAAGATGTGCTGTATTTCATGTTGAACTTTTTTTCTGATTTAAATAGAAAGATTATGTCAATCTGACAAGGTTTAGATTTCTCCAGCTTAGTGATCATGGAGTTGTTGTTGCCCGTCACAGCTAGTTGATAGAAAGAAAACTCCCCATGTTTAGCACTTACCTTTTGACAGTCTGTTTTTTATACCTAGGATTCCTCAAAGTGTTGCTATGTATGAAGCAAAAGCAAGACAGAAGTTTATCAGTGATGCTCAGTACCTGAGGGAGATGCAGCACAAGATGGATACAGAATATCAGGTAAGAACATTTGGTGGCTTTCCCATGAAAGACAACCGTGCAGAAGCAAGGCATAAGGTCACCCGGATCAGGTGTACCTTGTTTCAGACAGATGCTCCCTTTGTTCCTTAGGCTTGCCTGAGAAAACAAGAGCAGACTAGAGAGCAGTCTGAGAAAAAGCGAGAACAGCACGCCAGACAAGAAATGAGGCAGACAAGCATATCATCCATCTCTAGTGTGCGTAGTTATGAAAGGCCATGGATTTCACGACTCCCCGTCAACAGACAGGTAAATAAATATTGGTTACCTCAAGGGGTAAAATTGAAGGCAAGGAGAAGAGTACTCTGATGATAACCCTGTGCGTCCCCCGGAGGTTCAGGAAGAAAATGAAAAAGTCATGAATGGGCCCTGTGATAAATATATGGTTGATGACAAAGATTTTATGATAAGAACATTGAATCAAAAATGGGAGAAGGAAGGTTTTCTAGACACTGGAAAAACTGAAAATTTAATAGACAGTTGGAAAAATATAAAGATTGAGAAATATATGGAGTTGGAAAGAAAAGTGATATTAAAATGGTATAGAATACCAAAACAACTTGCATATATGATTAAAGGACTTAGTCCCAATGCTGGCATTTGGAGGATGGAAGGGTAGATAAAAATATAGCTATATGTATAAAATAATGATTAAAGCAGCACATGCAACAATAGCTTTAGGCTGGAAAGAAAAGAAAAAAATGGACAATCCAGAAATGGTTGGAATATATTTGGGAACAAGTGACACTGGACATTTTTGATATAATAACAAAAAATAAACTGGGGCAAGATAAACAGAGCGAAATTTTGAAGATATGGACAATATATATATGGACTGGATGAAAGAAGCTGGAGTCATTGAGGAAATATGGGAGAAGAGATTACAAAGAATGAACTTACTGCTGTTTGATAAAATCATGAAGAAAATACAGGGGGGAGGGGGAAAAGGGGGAAATGTTTTGTTTGAAAATGAATGAAGAAGAGTATTAATATAAAATGGAATATTCAAATGATACAATAAAAATTACAAAAAAAAAGAATGGGCCCTGTGGGTCAGTCAGAAGTCCAGAGTTTTTGTCCTAAAATAGAATGTCTTTGAGCAATTAGCAGTGTTCCGTTCACTTGTTAGGCAACATTTAGATATTATAATAAACTGTGATTTAGAAACGCATTCAGATCAACTATGGTTTATAAACCATGACTTCATCAAACGACCATTAATTTTGATGTCCGAATGTAGATTATTCATCCAAGCAGAGTTTGTTGATGGGCACCAAACTAGGAAAATGAGTTCTAGTTGATATGTGTACTAATCATGGATGTCACAATGTCTGAAATCACAAACCCCAGTCTGTCAAGTAGCACTACCCCTTGGAAACATCTAGCTACATAGAGAGCAGTATAGTGAAGATGACTTCCCTACTAGGAGGCAGAGAGGAGGTGACAAACAGACAACTGGGCGTTAATGCACAAATGTGTTGTGCTCCTGGACTGTATTGTGCTTCTGGACTGTTCAATAACGAGACTTCGTATTCAGATGATTTCTTCTATTGTAAACAGCATCCGGAGAAAGCATTTAGAGTTCTGTTGACAGAACTAAAATTAGGCGCCAAAGCATTCCCCATTATACCCTGCTCCTCCATGTGACACAATGCCACCCTTTGGCACCAGTTCCCATGTAGGGGGAAATGTTGCCCCTCCACTCTCAGGGGAAGGAGACGATACAGTCTTCCCACAGATCTAAACAACACACACTACCCAGCGCTTTGAAATGCAAAAACCAGCAGGTGACTTGTGGGCATATTGGGCCTTGCCTGGAAAACAAAAACGAAGAACAGATAGTAATGAGAGGAGGGAGCAGTCACTGAAGGGAAGATCCTACATCCCACCCGGGAGACATGACAGGATCAGGCCAGAACTAGGCAGATTGTGACAGTTTGTTTACCACATGTGATAAACTCATCTGCTTTTGCTGTGCAAATCACCAAACAAACTACAAATGCAGACTCATTCTGGTTTGAAAAATACTGGTCATCCCAAGAAATAAGGAGGTTTCATTCAGTTGTACTCCAAAGGATCCAACTGTTTAATCAAGTAGGCCGCTAAATGGTCATTTTTAAAATATCTTCAAAGGTTCACTTAAAAGTTCCAATGCACAGTTCTGTAATCGCTGGAAGAGTAGGAGCTCATCTGACTTGATTTGTGGATTCTTGAATCCCTCAGTTCTAGAGTGTTCAGGAGCAGGATAGTTGACATAATCCTTAATAACAGTGCCCTTGAGCATGTGCTGAGTACTTCTAACTCACCACTGAGTAAATTCAGTAAGTCCTTCACGTCTGAGATTTAAAGAAGCATCTTCTTCCCCAAGGCAAAGTTTTTTTCCCCTGGTATAAGGCCGTTCAGCCACTAATATTTAACTGTTGTTTTACTTTCTCAGATCTCTTCTGAGGAAGTTTGTGGATGTGAATCGAAATCCTCTATGAAGTCTCCTGGGAACAAACCAGAAGCTAAATTTCCTGCCATTGATAAAATACCTGTGAAACAGAAACAAAAAGCTGGCACGTGGTCCAAAAAAACAGAAAAGAGTGGAACTAGCCCTAAAAAAGCTTCAGGTAAACATGGAGATTTCTCATCCGTTCAAAAGTGAAAATCCTGTTGATGCCAGCAGCTGAAGCATCTATAAGTATTAACACTAAGTGATTTCAAAGCAAACAGTCTTGAATTGGAGTTGACAGAGAACCATGCCCAGCTGATTCACTCTTTTGTAATCTGGGATTGGCACAAGAGCAGAAAATATGAGATAATCAGGAGAGGCATCCAGGACTGAGCAGAAATCTTTGCTGTAAATTGGTGTATTACAAGATATGGCCGAATCTCCAAAACACCTGAATTGGGCCCAATTCAGGAAATTCGGCTCAGATTCAGGCTGAATTCAAGTGGTCCGAATCAAGCCAGATCCACATTTATTTGAATGCCTGAACCTGAATCGCGATTCCGGCATTCAAATAGATTCAGGAGGGTTTAAAGGGCTCCTGTCCAGCATTCTTCCCGGAGTTTGGCGTGGATTCGGGGGGAGGGAATTGAAGACACCCTCTTGCTGACCTTTAAATCCTGCGCCCCAATCCACATTGAAAGAAACACACTTCCCACATTGTTTAAAGGGAGTCCAGATGGTCCCTTTAAATCCAAGCGTCCCCCTCCCTCGGGGGTAGATTTAAAGAGAGTCTCTGACCTCCCTTTAAACAATGTGGGAAGTGTGGGTTTTTTTGTCGTGGATTGGGGCGCAGGATTCAAAGGGAGCAAGCTCCATTGAAGTCTATCGTGGGAAAAAACAATTAATTTTTCCCACCATAGAACTTGCTGAAGAAAAGCCTGGGAGATTCTGTGCTCTGAACTGTCTCCATAGCAGCCAATGGGGAATTTCTGGGGGTGTCTGTGGGGTGCACTTTTTTCAAGGTAGTGGCACCAAACTTTCAGGGTATCTTCTGGAGACTTTCTTGATGATACCACCAAGGTTTCATGACGTTTTAATTTTGTGGATGGACTCTACCCTTTTGGGGGTTCATAAAATTGAACCCCCTGAACCAAGCTTCACCAAATCTGGATGCTCTTGCCAGGAGTGTCACCTGGAGCCACTCTGAAAGTTTGGTGCCTCTAACTTCAAAAATGTGCACCCTGCTTAAACACCCAGAAATTCCCCATTGGATGCATGGAGCCAGTTCAAAGCAGAGAATCTGGGGAAAATTTGGGGTGCCTGTCAGGGGCACATTTTTTAACCTAGCAGCACCAACATTTCAGAGTATTTTCAGGAGGCTCTCCTGATTATACCACGTAGGTTTCATAAAGTTTGGTTCAGAGGGTCCAAAGTTATGGACCCTGAAAGGGGTAGCTCCCATCTCCTATTAGCTCCCATAACTTTGGACCCCCTGAACCAAACTTCACAAAATATGGGTGGTGTCATCAGGAGGAGTCTCCTGAAGATACAGTAAAATTTTGATGTCGCTAGCTTCAAAAATGTGCCCCCTACAGGCAAAAAAAACCCACTTAAAATGTCAAAAAATGCTAATGAACCCGAATTCTTTGGCATACCTGAATAAATCTGAATACGTTTGGGTATACCAAATCAGGGATTCGGCTATACCGTTAATTTTACAGCCAAATCAAGCCGAGTCTGAATTTTCCCAATTTTTTTCAATATTGCTCAAGCTTAATCAGCAGTATATATAAAATACTAGTTGTGGTGGTGACGACTCGCTTCCGGCCAATCAACAGACACACATGATTTGGGGAGGGGTTTACACAGAATGTGTTTTAAAATAAACAAATAAAGCAGCGGAATGAGGCAGTTACTCTCTTGGAAGCCAAGTCCTCCTGTCTGGCAGAGCTGCTGAGGCGGCGACACTGGCGGACATGGAAGGGGCCAAGATGGGGCAGTAACTGCAGCAGTATTTGGGGCACCCTTCTGCCACCTGCCCGGTTGTCACTGTCAGTCTAACTCTAAGGGGTGCCTATGGATATGGGAAGATCTCTCCGCATCTTCACAGGCATCCTGCTGGCTCCCCCCACCCCTTTCAAAGCCAGGGTTTAGCTTTGCAAACAGGGTGTGTGTATGCATATGGCGTTGGGGAGAACTTTCCCCATCTTCTCGGGCACTCTGCTTTCCCCCCTCCCATTTCAAAAAGTTAGGATCCAGCTTTGCAAATGGGGGGCATGCCTATGGAGATAGCTTCTCCCTATCTTCATAGGCACTCTTCTGCCCCCTCCTTTGCAAAGATGGGATCCCAACTTTAGAAACTGGGGTGGGGAGTGCCTATTGAGATGGAAAGAATTCTTTCCATCTTCACAGGCACCCTGCTGGTTCCCTCGTATGCAGAGCCGACATCCAGCTTGGCAAACAGGGTGGGAGATCTGATTATGGTGATGGAGAAAACTCTGCTGCCCCCCCCCCCCTCCATTTTGTAAAGCCAGGATCCAGCTTTGCAAACGCCAGTTTTCTAGACCCTATTTTATTTTCTCACTCAACGGACTTTATTGCTAGTATTGATATAATACTGTTAAATTGCCAATTAAACAAAGCCTACCAGGGAAACCTGCTGTAAGGAAGCCCTGTTACCACTGTGCTACATTATCAATGGCAACAGGGAAACTATGCAAGCTTGTCACCATATGGAAAACATCTTAACTGACCATGCTTTGGAGGTGTTTACAACTATAAAACTCTTCAACGCTCCTGAAAAAGAGAACAGCTTGAGCCTTTTGCATTTACACTTGTAGTTCTCATTGGTATTGCTCAATTGATGGCCTTCCTGCAGCTGGAGTCAAATAGCAAGATAATGTTCCTTTTTAATTTATGGTTCTCAGTACTGCAGTTGATGGGAGAAATAGCATTTAATAGAAAGAATGGAGGGTTATAACCAGTGGTCAGATCCAAAAAATTTAGTAACAGGTTCCCATGGTGGTGGGATTCAAACTGTGGCATAGCGCCAATGGGGCTGGGCGTGGCATGATGGGGGCGTGGCCGGGCATTCCGGGGTGGGGCATTCCTGGGCAGGGCTGTGGCAAGGACGCAGCCACTGTGCTGGTCATTGGGCAGGAAATGAATGCATACAGGCGCGGGCTGCCACGCACGCCGGTGCACCTCCTGCTAGACTGCTTCGAGTTCTGCGCGCCACTGCTGAGAGGAGGGGCATAACTAAGGCAAAAATCACGTGGCAAAATCACCTATTAGTAACCCCCTCTCAGCACACACAAATAATTAGTAACCTACTCTCGGGAATCTGTGAGAACCTGCTGGATCCCACCTCTGGTTATAATGTGTAAGAATTATATGTTTCCAGTAACTTACATGTTACTTTGCTGTTGTAATAACATACTGGGATTTTTTGTAATTCTCCCAACCGCATACCTTCCTATTCTCATGAAACTGCCTTGTTGTGTTCTTGGCTCAACTTTGTGTCTTCATTTGGATAGTAGATGTTTCATGATTTCCCCCTAAAACAAACGAAACATCTCCCTTTTGAGAACAAGCAACTGAAAGAAAGAACGAGGATTAGGAGCTTTATTTTATTTTGACCTGCTAAGACGCTATCTTGAAACTTCAGGGCATGGACAACATTGTAAAACAATAATTGTACAGCCGTTCAAGTGTATTAAAACATGCAATGGCAATGAACATGCTTTCAAAAGAAATCCTTTCTTCTTGAAACCTACAAAATGTCCAGCTGAAATACTTGCAGCTAACTATCTGCTGCCCTAAAAACATTGAGAGATCCTTGTTTCCTTCAGCAGAATACTGAAAAGAGACGTTCCGAGAGCCCTTCCAAGCTTAAATGCAACCCTATTTTAAACAATATTTGACAGATTTTCAGAAACCAGTTTTATTAAGAAGACAGCGGATGAGCCAGAGAAGTTTTCTGGAAAACCCAGACTCTGAACATGTGAAAAGAGTGGAAGGAAAAGGAAGGAAAACACCCTTGCTTCAGGGGGCAGCAAAGATCAGCAGAGGGTCTGGTGAGAAGCTTTTGTTTGAGTTGCACTAATTTTCAGTGAATGCTGTCCTGGGCTAGAGGCCCGTACACACTCCCTTGTATGCTTGGACTTCTCTCCTCTGGCCATGAGCGTCCTGTTCACTTCAGTGAAAGTTTTGTATTTATTCCACACAGTAGATGGAAGAATTTGGAAAGCTTCTGAACGGGAGTATTTGAAATGCTTCTCAGAGCTAGATTGGGGTCTTCTCCTGGCTGACAAACCATGAAGTCATATCAACTTGCAGCTGGACAATCTGTCAAACATGTTGCTCCCATACTCATTAAATGCAAGCAGGGGCGTATCTGCAATGGGCACATGGAGGGTCAAATGTCCCCGGGCACCCCTATTTGGTCACGTGGGGGTGCCAAAAATTCAGGTTCGTTTGTGTGTTCCTTGTATGTTTTAGTGTTTTTTCCGTTTTTTGCCTGTAGGGGGCGCAGTTTTTAGGCTAGCAGCACCAAAATTTCAGGGGTTTTTGCAGGAGACTCTCCTAATGATACAACCCAGGTTTGGTGAGGTTTGGTTCAGGGGTCCAAAGTTATGGACTCCCAAAAGGGGTGCCCCATCCCCCATTGTTTCCAATGGGCGCTAATAGGAGAAGTGGGCTACACCTTTTGAGTGTCCATAACTTTGGACCCCCTGAACCAAACTTCACCAAACCTGGGTTATATCATCAGGGCAGTCTTCCAAAGATACCCTGAAATTTTGGTGCTGCTAGCTTAACAATTGCACCCCTGACAGCAGGCACCCTCCAAATTTCCCTAGATTCTACTTTTAAATCTTCCCCCTTTGGCATGGACTTAAAGGGAGAATCTGAGATCCCCAGTTTAAACATTGAAAGTGATGCTGTTTCAGGGTGGGGAATAATCCACTCCAAAACAACATCACTTTCAATGTTGTTTTAACTGGTGACCCCAGATTCTCCCTTTAAGGTGGATTTAAAAGAAGAATCTGGGCTTCCTAGTTTAAACACCATTGAAAGTGATGCTGTTTGTGGGGTGGATTTCACTGGAGGTGTTTTGTGATAGATGATGCTGACATTTGTTTGGTAAATGTTTTGCTGGGGGTGATTTGTGAGAGATTTACATGCTTAATACCCACTTGCACTGGCTTAGAGCTGTTTCTCAGGATAACAACCTACCTCATAGTGTGAGGACAAAATTAGGAAAGAGAGTTGGTGGGGAGAGAGCCATGTATGTTTTGCTGGGGGTGGGAGGAGTTTTGTGAGCTGGTGCAAAAAATAATTGTTTGGTCGCATATAAACTGAACTAATTAATTAATAAAATGAACTGTTGTGTGTTCAAACATCCCTGTCATTGGGTCAGGGATTAGCACGCCCACTGAGCACATTGATCGCTGCTTCTGCAAGTCTTGCTGAAGGCCTCACTCTTAGTTTCCAGGCCTTCACTGGGAGAAGGGAACATCTTTGCCTTTGGGCCTGTTGGACAGTTGTTTAGAAAGAGCGGAAAGAGAAACTGAAATGAGTTCCATTAAGCAGCTGCATCTCTGCTCAAGCATCCCACACTCTACAGGAATCACATGGCACTACCTCAGTGCTCTTCCAGTTGCCATACTTTACTCCTATGCCACCGTGATGTTGCTCTGATGGAGGTTCACCTGCTGGTGAAGATAATGAACTAACATAAGAACATAAGAACAAGCCAGCTGGATCAGACCAGAGTCCATCTAGTCCAGCTTTCTGCTACTCGCAGTGGCCCACCAGGTGCCTTTGGGAGCTCACCTGGGAGAACTCCTTGAGATAATCTATTTTAGACTATTAGACTATTTATTAGACTTTTTATAGACTTTGTAGACTATTAGACTTTATGGACTTTATTAGACTTTGTACACTAGCAGAATAACAAAATACAATAAATATCAAGTAAAACAAAATACAAATTAACAACATTTAAAACCCTTAAAACATTTCTATAGCAGCATCAAAAAAGAAGGAAGATGGCGTCCAACCTATAGTAAGGTGACCAAATGGTCACCTTTGTGAACCGGTACGGGGGGTAGGCGGCCGCAGGAGCACACTGCCTTCTGGGGCTTGCCATTTCCCCAGAGAGCCGTGCTCCTGCAGCTGCGCGTGCGGGAGGCTGCCGCACTGCCTTGCGCCCTAGAAGGCAGTGCGGCAGCCTCCCAAAAATCGGGACAATTTAAATAACCCGCGGGACGTGGGACAAATTGTTTGAAGGCGGGACTGTCCCGCCAAAAGCAGGACGTCTGGTCAGCCTGACCTATAGGCCGGGAGGGGGCCGGCACTGCCAAGATAGAATAGATTGTAACTATGGAAATGTTGAATAATGTTGAGTAAGTATTTAGGAAGTAGATAAAAGTGGGGGGAAATCTTGAAAGCAGATCTTGTTTTCAATGCAGGCCTACAAGATGGCGCAGGACAAAAAAGTGCCTCTGCTCCCAAGAACAAGAAGAAATCTCAAGAAAAAAGAAATTTACTCCAGACTTCTAAATTTAGCATAGATGGCAAAAATCTAGACAATGATCTCAAAAAAGAAAATGTCCCTACTGCAGCTCAGCAGCTCCCAATTCATCCAACAGAGTCTACCAATCCAATTGGTAATAGCTCTTTGGTGTCAAGCGAGTCAAATAGCTCCAACTTTCCGCCCATTAATAATGTCCCCGTGAGACCTAAAGAGGATGATTCATGCGCAGAGCTGTGTTCGAATGTTGAGGGTTCTGCCGCACACCATGAAGGTACCACAGAAGCTGGCCCCTTCCGAGAAGAGCTCCATCATTCTTACTGTGACCAAAACAACAGAGTCTGTGTGACGCCTTTAACCCAAGCAGAGTATTGTACATGCGAAATGGGAGCGGAGGATGAGGGACGACGGGCTGAACTTTCTCACCGACTGGTGTGGCAACACAGTTTACCGGCAGACCCAGCCACTGAACTGTCTTCAACAGGACAAAGGCAGACAAGGAAGTCTTGCCCTCTTAAAGAAAGCCTTTTGGAAGACAGTCGTAAGAATGAAGGCGAAAAGTCAGTATTTAGCGGCAGAAGCCCGTGTGCTGAAAGCAAGCCAGGAAGTGCCTCCGCCAATGACTTTGTCGGCGATGTAAATTCTACAGAAGACTGGTCAGGAAGCAACATTTGTGGCAGAGAAAGGCAGTCCTTTGAAAACAATCAGAGATGCTATGCAGGACTCATTAGTTCCGTCAGGCCCGTGGTTCAGAGGTCCTCTGCACGTTCTACATTTAATATCCCAGGGTCCTTAGCACAACCGACAAACCGAGCCGAAACTCCAGGCAACACGGATGTTGCTGCAACTTCAGTGCCAGTGACTGGGAGTCCCAGACTCGTAGCTCATAGGCAGCTGACTCCCCTAAGAATGAGGGATTCCTTCTCAGCCACCGAAAGCTGTCAGTCTTCCTCGCCCACCATCAGCACCTTCGAGGACAGCAGCCCGCTCGAGGACACCCTGAGCAATCTGCTCAGCAGCGCCTCTCCAAGCTCCGCCTCCCACGACGAAGATAACCTTCTGACTTCCCACAATTCCTCATCGTCCACAGATTCTTCCCAGCCGTCCCTTTTCCAGGGAATCTTCACAGCCCGCCTTCACATGGCTGGCACGCTGCAAGACCAGGTTCCGATTTTCCTGACGGTCTCTGATCTGCGAAATCCAAGCAGTTTTGTGAGCAGCGCAACTGTCTGCAGTTCCCCAAACACAAAGGAAATGAATAAACCTGAGACAGACCCAGAAAAGCTTAAAAAACTGCAAGAGAGGTGAGTACAGTGGTGGGATCCAAAAATTTTACTAACAGGTTCCCATGGTGGTGGGATTCAAACAGTGGCGTAGCGCCAATGGGGCTGGGTGGGGCACGACGGGGGCGTGGCTGGGCATTCTGAGGGCGGGGCATTAATAATTTCTCTGTTACTGTAAAAAACTCTTACTGTAAAAAAAAGTTCCTAATTTCCAGCTGGTATCTTTCTGTCCATAATTTAAACTCATTATAGCAAGTCCTATCGTCTACTGCCAACAGAAACAACTACTTCTCCTCTAATTGACTGCCTGTCAAATACTTAATACTTTCAAATACTTAATTTTGTTTCTAGAAATCAAAAGAAGGATGCTTTCCCTAAACAAGAAACTTTACCATATTTCTAAAACATATTTTTAAAACAGCCCAACAGGGAGAATGATCCCGTTTTCTACCTTCGCTAACCAGCCACATAGGAAACAACAGGACTTTATGATTTTTGGACCGAATGGAATTTCTAACGGAAAAGCAGACCCAATTAGTAACCCCCTCTCGGCACACACAAATAATTAGTAACTCACTCTCGGGAACTGGTGAGAACCTGCTGGATCCCACCTCTGGGTGAGTAGTCGATATCAGGTGAGCAGGTTGCCTGAAATAAACCATTGGCTGGGACTTTGTAGTGCCACTCAAACCTTGAATGCCTGAGGTTAACTCTGGAACCTGGGGTTATTAAATATTTTACCTAACAAAATCTTAGTTATCACTGGGAATTCTCTCTGAAAGGAGAACTGCCAGATATCAACCCATGGTTTGTGTGATAACTGGTTGTGCCTTCTCAACGGGTATTTTGCATGTCCTCTTTCTTCACAATTACTTAACACATTCAGCATCTGAAATTTGACTCCAATTCCAATCGCCAGTTACATCACCTAGATTACAGGACTATAACCTCCAGTAGAATTGCCTTCACAGCCACTTGCACAGCTGGGAAGAAGACCATTTGGACTAGGACTGAGGAGACCTGAGGGCAGACACCCACTCAGCCATTAAGATCTTTGGGTCATGTTGGGCTAGTCTTACTCCCTTGGCCTCACCTCCCTCACAGGGCTGTTGTGTTAGTTCCAAAGGTCCAGTGTTGCCACAGAGAAGTTCCTGTCCCATGTGACCACTTTCTGGACTAAAGGTCCAGTGTTGCCACAGAGAAGTTCCTGTCCCATTTGACCACTTTCTGGACTAAAGGTCCAGTGTTGCCACAGAGAAGTTCCTGTCCCATGTGACCACTTTTTGGACTTCTGATGATAGTGGAATACAGAGAAGGATGTCTGTAACCAGTTTCAGTACATTCAGGCCCTTTCCGCACCGCAACGGTGCGGGGGGGTGTCGGCATAAACAAGGCCAACACACACCCCCGGGACCGTTCGCATGGATGGTCCTGGGAGGGCGGCAGGCAGCAGCGCAGCCTTCGCACAGGCTGCGCCGTCGCCGAACGCCTACCTTGTCCCCTGGCTTCCAGCTCGTCACAGAAGCCAGGGGACATGCCCCCGCAGCCTGGAGTGGCGGCTCTGGAGTCGCAGACCAGGAGGGCATGTCCCCTGGCCTCTGCAACAAGCCGGAAGCCAGGAGACAACGAAGGCATTTGGGAAAGGGGAAATGGCGCCTTCCAGCTGCTGCCGTTCGCATGGCAGTGGTTGAAGCCACTGTTTCCGAAATATCTCGCTCAGGGGGCTGCGAGGCCACCGCCGCTGCGATGCAGCAGTGGCGGCCGTGCGAACACCCCCCCCCCCGGGGCGCTGTTTTTAGTGTCCCTGGGACGCTGTATTCCGCCCGTGCAGAAACAGTCTCACAGTGGAGGAGGTGGTCCTTGTATGTTCTGCTCTGAGGTCAAAACCAGCCTTTCAGAGGGGTCTGGACACATTTTAAGAGCCAAGGGACCTGGAACAGAGTTGAAGAATACGAGTAAAGCATCTCTGTCATCCATTGAGCAGCCACACTTGGGACCAGATGTAGTTTCTGATCAGGAACTCATTGGAGAACCTCGTTCAAGCGTATTTTATCAATAGCATTTCATCTGAATGGAGGGAGGTGTCCAGTGGAGTGCCATAGGACTCAGTTTTGGGCCCAGAGCTTTTCATATTTTTATAAATGATCTGGAGGGGGTTTTGGAGGGACTACTAATTACATTTGTAGATGGTGTCAAACTGGGAGAAGCAGCGGACATATCAGAAGATGGAGATAGAATTATTTGAGATGTGAACACACTGGAAAAGTGGGCGGATGTGAACAAGGATAAGTTCTGAGTTCTACATTTGGGTAAAAAAAGGAGGAACACACTGTACACTACTGAGCAGCAGTGTGTGTGAACAAGATCTTGGGGGTATGGGTAGACAGCAAGTTAATTATGAGCAGCCAGAGTAATGCAGTGACAAAATAATGTGACCTTGGGATGTATCAACAGAAGCATGACGTCCACATTGCAAGACATCATAGGGCCTTTCTCCACTTACCTTAAGCCCCGCGCTACTCTCCTCAAGTAGCGCGGGGTCCCCAGGCACTCCCCATGACAGGGGCAGCGACAGCGCAGCCGCCCTGACGCTGCTGCTGTCGCGCCCCCTCAGCACACGGCATCCCTGGCACTCTTGTAAACGGGGATCAGGGGGATCGTAGGGAGGATCGTGGAGAGTGGGGAAACGCCCCTTGTCCCACTGTACAGTGCATTGCTGAGGCCTCACCTGGAGTATTGTGTTATTGTGTATAGTTCTAGAGGCCTCACTTCAAAAAGCATGTGGAGAGAATACAGTAGGTGCAAAGGAGAGCAACGAGGATGATGAGGGGCTTGGAGGAAAGGATGAGGGACTTTGGAACGTTTAATTTGGAGAAAAAGGGACGGAGGAGGGACCTGATTGCTCTCTTGAAGCATTTGAAGGGCTGTCCTTAGAGGAGGGCTGAGAGATGTTCCAGTTGGCAGCAGAGGATAGAACTCGCAATAATGGGTTTAAATTATGGGCGGAAAGGTTCCAAGAATAGTTCAGCAGTGAAATTGGCCGCCTTCAGAGGGGGTGAGCCCTCCCTCACTGGCAGCCGTCGAGCAGCAGCTGGACAAGCACTTGGATGCTCTGGGCTGAGCAGGGGGTTGGACTTAATGGCCCGTGTGGCCCCTTCCAACTCTATGATTCCATGAGAACTTTTCAAGGGCAGGCACACACAGAGGCATCACAGCCATCCAGTCTGCAGTTCATCAAGGCACATCTAACTGTGACCATGTGAGAGCTGTTTATGATAAAGATCACTGCTAATATGTCAGCTGAGATTGGTGAAATGAATTCATGGCTGCAGCTACTACCATGTTTCCTCGAATATAAGACAGTGTCTTATATTAATTTTTGCTCCCAAAGATGCGCTATGTCTTATTTTCAGGGGATGTCTTATATTTCTGTATTCTGTTCGTCAGGCATGCTTCCAAATAAAAACTTTGCTACGTCTTACTTTTGGGGGATGCCTTATATTTCGCACTTCACCAAAACCTCTGCTACGTCTTATTTTCCGGGGATGTCTTATATTCGGGGAAACAGGGTACTTGGATATCAGGACCAGCGATGGACCAAGAGGTATACAAAACTGTGCTTCTGGGCCCTCAGGGAGAATAGAGCTCCATTCAGCACCGGCTGACCCCCCCCCCCCCCCCCCGATTACTCCCAAACAGCTGCATCTTTTTTTTGGTCACAATTAAACACCAGTTTTCGATTCACTGGTATGCAACAGACATTCATACTTTAAAAACAAACTCCCAGTGCCACAAATATAAATGCAGACTCTACTTTTTATATATTCTCTCTACATATTCACACTTATCCTTTATTGGTATGTTTTCTTCTGATTCTCTTGGTTGGAGAACAGAGCATGTCCAGATGGCCCTGTTTTCTCCATCCATGGCCAGACATCTCAGCTTGGGGAGGTGGGGAGGAAGCTGTTCAACTATTAAAAAATATTAAGTTCTAACTACCGGCAAATTGAAAATGACAGGAAACGTGAAAATATTGGGCACCCTTAAATCCATTTCGGGTTAAAATCATAGATTATTCTATTATTTTGAGGGAATCTTTAAAAACCCCTTTTCTTCAGTAATTACTTGCTTAGTCTCTGAAAAGAGGGGTATAAACAGGCAGGGGGCTTTAGTTTTTTCATTGGCAAGCTTATGGAAGATGTGGTGAGATTTATTGGAAACCGTGTGTGTGTGTGTGTGTGTGTGTGTGTGTGAGAGAGAGAGAGAGAGAGAGAGAGAGAGAGAGAGAATTATTGGGAGGTTACAGATGGACAAAGGTGCAGGTGTAACCTCTATCTGTGGGTTCTGTGGGGCAAAACTTGGAATGAGTTTGCAACAACAAATTTAAAAAAAACAAAATTGTTTACTTTCTTAACATATAACATCAACATTTAACATCACATTTCAAGGTCCTGTTCAGGTTTGCATTGTCAAGTCCTTATATTTACAGTCTACTGATACTGCCAAGTCCAATTCTTCTTTGCAAGTGGGTTGGCTCCTGAAGACTCCAAGGGCTTGGTGAACAGGATTCAACATGATGAAGGTTTCCAGGAGAACTCTCACCCATTACAAACATAAAAAACCCCAAAACAATAAACTCCAACATTTACAACATAGCAAAAATAACTACCTTCCCACTAATTCCCAACAACATTGCAGTTACCTTAACAAGGTGTTAAGGCTTATACAAATCAAGGTCCGAGTCTGGTAGCCTTGTCTCCTCCAAACTACATGAGCTCTGCAGCCTTCTGCTGCTTTGAGTCTCCACCCCTTTCTGGGTTAACCCATTCTGAGCATGGGGGTTACACAGGCAGGCAGGCAAGAGACAGTGTACATGGGTTGCTGCTTTCGCCCACATCCTTGGGAGCCCTTTCTGCGATGTGAGTGGCATCTGGGGGAATTTGGAAGCAGGATGGGGATGGGTGGGGGGGGGGGTAAGGGAGTCCACTACCTACATTTCTTCTTTTCTGAAGGATATTCCTCCAGACTATTGACACATATTGAATTGTGGAACTCTGCATTCTCTGCAGTCTCCTGGCAGAGGACTCGGAAGAGGAAGGAGACCAGTGCCGGATATGTCAGATTGCTGGTGGGTCCATAGCCAATCCGCTGCTGGAACCGTGCGGGTGCGGCGGGACTCTTCGATTTGTCCATCAAGAATGTCTAAAGACCTGGTTAAAAGCCAAGATTAAATCAGGTATGTCTGCACAAGTAAGCAATGAATGAATATGATCAATGTCATGAATTTCATGACGATACAAAAGAGAGAGCCTTGTGGAACCGTAAACCCTCATAAGAAGCCAGTTTGGATCGTGAGGTACTGTTAGACAGAGAATTGCCATTACATGCACAGGCCTCGGCGGTAGCACAGAGTGGCTTTCATCAGCTGTAGCTTCCTTGAGGGCATGATTTTGGCCACAGGTCAAAAGCCAAGTTGCCCCAACACCAAAATGGGGGTGTGGGGCCAGAAGCCTGATAAGTGGGAATATTATTTATGAATTGGTTTGTGGTGTCACTGGTCCAAACAAGGGACATTCCCAGTCCACAATCCACATGGGGGATTTCAGCTGCTGGCATTGGAAGGGGTGCCTCTAACCCCTGCTTCCCTGGCTTGCAGCCTGGGGGTCCGCCTGGATTCCTCCCTTTCTATGGAGAGCCAGGTGGCCCATGTTACCCAGACTGCCTTTTTCCATCTTCGCCAGGCCCGCCGACTGGGCCCCTATCTCCTCCAGGCCGACCTAGCCACTGTGATCCATGCAACGGTCACCTCCAGGCTAGACTATTGTAACTCGCTCTACGCGGGCCTCCCCTTGCGATTGATCTGGAAATTGAAACTGGTCCAGAATGTGGCGGCATGGCTCTTGGTGGGTGGTTCTTTTCGAGAGCATATCACCTCCATATTGTGCCGCCTACACTGGCTCCCAGTGGAATTCCGGGTCACCTTCAAGGTGTTGGTTAGGGCCCTTTAAGGCCCTTTGCGGCTTGGGATCCTCATACCTTCATGAGCGTCCCAGGTCCCAGGTAGGCCTCTGCGGTCAGCAGAGGCCAATTTACTGGTGGTCCCTGGCCCCTCCATGGTGCGGCTGGCATCTTCCCGGGCCAGGGCTTTTACGGCCCTGGCCCCTGCCCAGTGGAACACCCTTCCATCGGAGGTGCGGGCCCTGTGGGATCTTGGCGAATTCCACAGGACCTGTGAAACGGTTTTGTTCCACCGGGCTTTTGGTGAGGCCAGCCGCGGATTCCCCCTCTAGGATGCCCCTGTGTTGTGTGCCGCTCTATCATTGGCACGTCCGATATAATGTCTAACTTACACTGCTGCCCCCGCCTGGCCTTGGAACCAGGCGCCACACTCTTATAATCTTGTTGTACTGTATTGTACTGTACTTATGCTGCTAGGTTTTATCAATTTTGTAACTGTTTTTAACTTAATGTAATTTATTTTATTATGTGTAATGTTGTCTTTTGCCCACTGTGTGTATTACTGTCTTGGGGGTGGGCGGTTAAAAATTTTAATAGATAGATAGATAGATAGATAGATAGATAGATAGATAGATAGATAGATAGATAGATAGATAGATAGATAGATAGATAGATAGATAGATAGATAGATAGATAGATAGATAGATCCAAGATATAGAGGTACACAGGCATGTGCCTTTTGTCTAGCCTTTGTCCACCCAAGCCTAGGCCTGTCTATGTCAGTCTAGTTGAGTTTTGGAACTTCGGGTGTGAGCCACCGAGGCAGGCAAAGACTGATCCATCCCTCAAATGAGGAGGGAGGGGGATGTTCAACAGAGGGTAAATTAATTCTACCTAGCACTGTTTCATGTTTACTTTCTCCAGTAAACCATGCCGTATGTGAGGTGCTTCCTAACTAGATCGAGGGAAGTAATTGTACCACTCTACTCTGCATTGGTCAGACCTCACTTAGAGTAATGTGTTCAGTTCTGGGCACTGCAGTTTAAGAAGGATATTGACAAGCTGGAACGTGTCCAGAGGAGAGCAACCAAAATGGTAAAAGGTCTGGAGTCCATTCCCTACAAAAAGAGAGCTGGGGATGTTTAGTCTGGAGAAGCGAAGGTTAAGGGGGGACATGACAGCTATGTTTAAATATTTGAAGGGATGTCATGTCGAAGAGGAAGCAAGCTTGTTTTCTGCTGCCTCATAGGGCACGTGAGTACAGGAGAAGAGATTCCACCCAAACATTAGGAAGAACTTTCTGACTGTGAGGGCTGTCTGACATTGGAATTCACTGCCTCGGAGAACGGTGGAGTTCCAGAGTATATAAGGGAGTGCCAAAGTGTGTGCATGTAAGATGAAGCAATTGATATACATTATTCTTCAGGTGCTGAGCTTGGGGCAGTGAAAACATGTGAACTGTGTAAGCAGAGTTTGACCGCAGATCTGGATGATTTTAATGTGAATGACTACTACAGGAACCATCAGCAGTCTCAGGTACAAAATCTTAGCATAGATTCTTCCGTAGGACTGAAGCAGCAGGGTGCACTGTCTTCCCGAGTAACACGTGGCCAGCTGCGTGGAAGAGATATACATATTTAGTAAAGTCATTTAAGTAGATGTGAAAATTAGGTTCCCCAAATAATGCCAAGCTGAGTGATAAACTGTGCTCGGTTTCCAGAAGTCGCACGTGGTTCTGGAGAAGGAATCCTATGCATGACATATTAAATGTCACTTGTTGTGTTGGTCCACAGCTGCATTCCAAAAGCAACAGCTGTGTGATGTCATTCCACGAAGATCCCCAAAGTGAGCAGACTTTAAACTCTTAATCAGGCTGGGCGATCAGTGCAAAAATAGCAACAAAAAAAGGCAAGGAAAGGAAGAGAAAGAGAACAGTTGGAGTACTCAGCATCGACCATGATAGAGAATGCAGCTGCATGTGTTCTTGCCATATTCCACTCTAACCACTATACCACACTGTCCCTCAGGTTCCTCTGCTTTGGCAAAAGAACTTAATTTTATTTATGTCCTAGTTTTCTTGTACCTTGGAAAGCTATTTGAGCAGGGCTGCCATCTGTGCACTGACCAAACCCAGCCTGGCTTTGCTTTAGTAAAGCTGGACTTTCCAATCATACCCTGGGCCCTACAGGAAAGAGACTGCAGAAACACTATTACTTTGCCCCTATATGTACACCTGTATTGCATCCAGTGTTTGTTATTGACTAATTATTAAATAGAGCAGTGGTGGCGAACCTATGGCACGGGTGCCAGAGGTGGCACTCAGAGCCCTCTCTGTGGGCACTCACACACAAAGTTCATCATGTGGGAGGGGGGTGGAAAATCACCCCCCCCACACACACACACACATCTAGGCTGGCCTGGGCATGATCCTTTACCTGGGAGTAAGCTCGGTTGCTGGCAATGGGGCTTGCTTCTGAGTAAAACCTCCTGGGATTGTGATTCACCCATTTGAAGCACGGTTGCTTCACTAAGCTTACTCCTGAGCAACGTGTGCCTTGGAGCCAACCGTTTTTCTAAAGTAAAACCTCAATATTCAGGTTAAATTGCCGCATTGGCACTTTGTGATAAATAAGTGGGTATTGGGTTTCGATCTCGAAAAGGTTCGCCTTCACTGAAATAGAGTATGATATTACTGTATTATATATTTACATTGGAGCAGTAAATATGCAGCCATGTGCAGCCTTCGGGGGAGGGCGGTATACAAGTTTAATAACTAACTAACTAACTAACTGACTGACTGACTGACTGACTGACTGACTGACTGACTGACTGACTGACTGACTGACTGACAGAAAGGATGCAGGACAGCTAGAAAATACTTCCAGATATACAGTGGAGGTGATTAAGGGCCATTTTTTTTCATTAAGGAAAATGTAAGCAGTTGAGGCTTTTTAAGGAGAAAAAAAATATGACCCAAGAGAATGTGACCGAGATCCATAAAACGATGCACAATTGTGAAAAAGTGTTCAGTTTTCCCACAAAGACTAGTTCTGGGATTCCTCAGGGAAATAGGTGTTGGACTAGCAGGTGCTGAAAATCAGGGTTATGCGCAGTCCTGGCGATTGTTCATGTTGAAAATGTGAGCCGGTGTCTTTCATACGGGAATTAATGCTCAGTGAACTGGTTAGTAGAGAGGCAGCATTGGGTTCAAGCGGTTCAAGGGTTGGACTCATGTTTGAATCCTCACCCACATCCTGGAAGCTTGCTGGGCCACCCTGGGCCAGTCACACACATTCAGCTCTGGCCAGTGGTGGGATCCAAAAATTTTAGTAACAGGTTCCCATGGTGGTGGGATTCAAACAGTGGCGTAGCGCCAATGGGAATGGGTGGGGCATGACGGGGGGCGGGCATGACGGGGGGGGGCTGTGGCAAGGATGCAGCCGCTGCACCTGTCGTTAAAGGCAGGAAACAGATACCTTGCACGCGAAGCGCAGGCTGCCTTGCACATGCCAGTGCGCACCTCCTGGTAGAGCTGGCTTAAAAGTTCTACTTGGCGCTACCTGCTGAGGAGTGAGGGGAGTAACTAAGGCAAAAATCATGTGGCAAAATCCCCAATTAGTAACCCCCTCTTGGCACACACAAATAATCAGTAACCTACTCTCGGGAACCTGTGAGAACCTGCTGGATCCCACCTCTGGCTCTGGCTCTGGCAAGTACTTGGACAGGAGACCTCCAAGGAATACCGGGGTCACCATGTGGAGGCAGGCTAAGGAAAACCACCTCTGACCTTCTCTTGCCTTGAACCCTGTGGAGTTGCCAGAAGTCCTCTGTGACTTGACAGCAAACTACCAACGGCAACCGGTTGGTCAGTGTGATAGTTATACCCATCGTTTTCAGCGGGAAACATCTTTCTTGGCACCCACCCATTTTTCGATGCCTACCCAGTAAACGCTACTGTTCAATACCTCAGAGTCCGTTTATTGGCTTAAGGTTTTGAGACCTAATGTTAAGCCATCTCTCCCTGACCCCCACGCCTACTTCCATTCCTACCACTATGGATAGAGCTACAGGCGGGGAGTCTACCAACAATGGGAGCAATGGTGACAATGGGGCCCAAGGTGCAGATGGCGGGGCAGTCACGGATGTCCTCGAGGGCCTTGGAGAGGGGGCCCCAGAAGGTATCCTAGATCCATGGTGGCGAACCTTTGGCACTTCAGATGTTATGGACTACAATTCCCATCAGCCCCTGCCAGCATGGCCAATTGGGAATTGATGATGGGAATTGTAGTCCATAACATATGGAGTGCCAAAGGTTTGCCACTACGGTCCTAGATGATACAGCCCTAACCAGAGTGGAAGAGATACCCTCGAGATCTTTCAGCTGGGAGCGAATTGGGCGCACCCCTTCCCACTGGGCCTCATGGCTAGGGGTTATATTGAAGCACCGTGTGGAGGAGGTTGAGGGGGAGAGTTGCTGGTGATCAAGCAGTGAGACCCCCTGTATGTGGGGAGGGGCCAGGTGGGAGAGATGGTGTTCCTGCGACAAGAGCCACGAAGAACTGAAACAGAACCTCCGTCTTTTGCAACACAACTGATGGATCCATGCCTGGCCCCTGGCCAACCCCCCGTGGGTGCCCCGCTGGCAGCCCAACCCATAGCACCAGCCCCACCAGCCCCCCCAAATTTCTGCGGGCCAGGCAGGACGACCACAGGGGGAAAGAGGAGCTGAAAGCAACTTTCAGTGGGGATCCTGAGAAACTCTCCTGTTTCCTCGTGCAGGTGGGCTCCTACATGATGAGAGATGAATTCGATACCGATGTCGAACAGGTGTCTGAGGTCGGGGCGCTGCTGGAAGACGAAGCCACTTCATCAGAACTGGCTTTGCCCAGCTTTGGCGCTTCGATGCCTCTTCAATAAACGCTCCTGATCAGTACCTCAGAGTCCATTTATTGGCTTGAGGTTCCGAGACCTTACAGCGTCCCTTCTGTGCTATTGATCAGTTCAAATTTGTAACATCCCCCACTCTGCACGCACGTGTGTTTCTTGAACAAATGCATTTCTTTACCATCTGCTCACATGTGCTCCATGTGTGCTTTAGTCTGTTCTACATGCAATGGGGTGTGTGGGCCAGTGGCGTAGCGCCAATGGGCAGGGGGGCAAGATGCCTCGGGCGGAGAAGTGGAGGGGAGGCAGGGGGCATTCTGAGAGCGTTCTGGAGCGGGCGCTGCTGCAGCAGGGGCGCGGGGGGCACAAGCGCCCCAGCGCAGTTTCCCCTTGCTCCACCCCTGGTGTGAGCCAAACTGGACAGGACAGCAACAGTTTAGCATATTTAACCTGAACCCAGTCCAATGGGTAGGTGGGGGTGGGAGGGCAGCATTAAGAGTGAAAGGGCCAGATGAATAAGGGGAGCAGTCCTGGCTTGATTCTCTACTGCCAGTCACCCAAGGTGATTTTTCTCTGAAACATATTCCAGTGCCTGGCTGGGGGAAAAAATCACTTTGGGGCTTTCCCCACTACAGAAGGGAGCTAAGGTCGACTTGGTTCCCTTCAGTGGAGGGCGATTCCAGGCTGTCCCCACAGCAACTGAGTTGGCCCCCTGGAACCGAGCTAAGTGGGCGGGATCATCTTGGTGCCTGTTTCGCTCCTCAATCGTGGTTGGTGCTTGTGTTACGGCAGGAAACTGGAGTGTTGTTTTTTTTACAGTTTACAGTTACATGCACTTTCTGCCCTCCACGATTGTCCCGTTCTGGATATGCCACAAAAGCGGCTTGTGATTGATTGAACAGATGAGGTGTCGTTTCGATGCTTCCCCACTTCGAAGCTTCGAAGCGGTATCGACCTTGTTCCAGCAGAAAAGTGTAGTTCATAACTGCGACATGGATGTTGCAGTTCTTGGGGGCGGGGGGGGGGGGGACTGAGACAAAACAATGTTGAGCTCGGTGGCAGTGGGGATTCACTGAGGCGAACCTAGGTAGAAACCAGTTCAACTCTGTCAGTGGGGAAAGCCCCTCTGTGTCCCCACATCATTGGCCTCAGAAAGACTCACCGGCTTTGTTTGTTTGAATATCTACAGGCCCAGAGTGAGCTGATGAACTCTGGTCTCTACCTTGTGCTGCTGCTTCATCTGTATGAGCAAAGGTTTGCAGAACTCATGAGGCTGAACTACAACCAAGCCTCCAGAGATCGGGTAAGAGGCATTGCTCCCTCATGCACATTCACGGTTTGCACAATAATTGTTACACACTCACTAGCGCTTGCTATCATAAAACGGGTAAAATTTGGATATGGACTCATTTCTCCAACCTGCAGCTCTCCAGATGTTCATGGACTACTATTCCCATCAGCCCCTGCCAGCATGGCCAACTGATGGGAATTGTAGTCCATGAACATCTGGAGAGCCGCAGGTTGCAGATCCCTGAACTTCAGCTCCATTGGGCCTGCTGATTGCCTTTGAAGAAGTGCATCTCCGCTTTGCCCTTTTTACACAAGTTTATCACAGCTCTTTTTGCACCCAGGATCCTGCAGCCGTATCATGGGATAAATTGTCCTCCTTGGCTGGATAAGAGGCTGAAATCAGGTTTTAATGGGGATGAAAAATTACAGTTAGCCTCTTGGCTAATTGACAGTCGCTATAAGACACTGGTAGTTGCCACAGGAGTTCCCAGAAACCTGGATGCAAGTTTCCCATAACTAGCTCAGGCGGAGCATTTGAGGACATCTTGAGGAAGTTTGAATGGTAACTCAGACGTTGTCGGGTTTTTTTAAGGGTTGGTTCAAGGAAGATAAATGTCTTGTTTGAACTTGTGCAAACTTACGTAGCTTGTGAAAAACGCAAGAGCCGTGTACTCCTCAAATGTTACAAGGTACACAGAGTGCACTTCCTATAGAGGCAGACATCCTATAAAACAGCAATATTCTTGTTGGAAATTGTTTTGTGTATGACAGGCTTCAGCCTTAATTGTGAGTCACAGTCTACAAAGCTAGTTCTGGAGCTCCTTGCTCCCTGGGCATGCAGGGACCCGACTCAGATCTGGCCCTCAGTGGGTGTGGCTCATGGGCTTAAGACAGTCACAACCTGAAATGGCCCTGGGAAAATGCTGATGGCTACATGTACATTTCAGAATTGGATTGGAAAACTTGGTAGTGTGCATTTAGACCCTCAATTCCTGGGTGGTGAGAGGCAAGGAGCAGCTGTAGACATGGAAGGACACGGTGAAAAGACAAGAAGAGAAACCTTTGAGCGGCAGTCTCCAAGGAACTCAAAAAGCTAAATGCATGAAGGACATTTCAGCAGAATTAGTCAGCCGTGTGGCTGTTTCATGAAGCATCTCATGAGTTCTTATGCACACCTGAAAAAAGAATAGGAAAGTTCCCTTTCATAAATACTGCTTCCCAAGACCTATTACTCACTATTTTTACTATTCTAACTTTGTTTACATCTCCGTTACCCTCCTAGGGAGGAGTCCAGCCGTTCCCTCTTTTTGGGGAGGCTTTTAATGAATTGGGTTATGGGACGCCTGTTATTATTGTTTTGACCGCTGTTTTAATGGATTTTAGTAAATGCAGCAATTGTTTATGTGGTCACTATTGTGATCCTTTGTTATACATTGTATATATGCTGGGGATGGGGTGGTCTACAAATCCAAATAATAAATAAATAAATAAATATTAAACTGCAAAGCTGGGGTCTCCAACCTGTGGCCCTCCAGATATTCATGGACTACAGTTTGCATCAGCTCTGCCAATTGGCCATGCTGGCAAGGGCTGATGGGAACTGTAGTCCATAAACATCTGAAAGGCCATAGGTTGGAGACCCCTGCCACAAAGTGCCTTGTGGTACCTTGTAGATTTACATATGCACTGGAACAGAAGCTTTGAGGAGCCAGCCAGAGCCCAGCCTGTGTATCTGGAGAAGTGGCTCATCAAAAATTGCCCCACAACAAACTTGTTCATTTTGAAAAGGCGCCACAAGATTCAACTTATCTTGGACTTCCAAAGCATTTTTGTCCTCCTTTGTTTCATACCCAGCCTCACAAGAGTTTTCTCCGAGATATTAAAATGTCTGAACAGTCCAGACGAGCTTGAACTTGTCAGCAGCTAAACAGGATTGACCCTGGAGGCTTCTCAGGAATGCCAGGGTTCTGATGCCGAGGCGGGCAACGGCAAACTGCCTCCGAAGATCTCTTGCCTTGAAAATTCCACCAGGGGTTGCTATAAGTCCGTGGTGACGAACCTTTGGCACTCCAGATGCTATGGACTGCAATTCCCATCAGCCCCTGCCAGCATGGCCAATTGGCTATGCTGGCAAGGGCTGATGGGAAATGTAGTCCATAACATCTGGAGTGCCAAAGGTTCGCCACCACTGCTATAAGTCAAAGGTGACTTGGCCAAAACAAAAACAGTTCAGTGCTTCATATTTATATGTATATTTATGCTAGTCTGTGTCCTCCTTTCTCTTTAGCTGTCCAGACAACCCAGAACGGAGGAAAACCAAAGTAGGTTTTTATCCAGCTTTCTGCTTAATTGTTCTCTATGTTAACAATTGCTGTAGCTCATAAAGACTATATATATTCCTTCCCATCCTTAATATTAAGACATCTCTATTGTGTGTCTAGACCAGTGGTGGCAAACCTATGGCATGGGTGCCAGAGGTGGCACTCAAAGCCCTCTCTGTGGGCACGCGCAAACAGAGTGCCCCCCCACCCACATCTAGGCTGGCCTGGGCTGCTGGGCTTGATTATTAGCATTAAAGCTAAGACCTAGTTTTGGGGAAGCAGTGTAGGTAACCCTGTTAAGCGCTGTTAAGCCTCACTGATTTTCATGTGAAGAACTAAAGCGCGATCCTTTACCTGGGAGTAAGCTCGGTTGCTGGCAATGGGTCTTGCTTCTGAGTAAACCCTCCTAGGGTCGTGATTCACCCGTTGGAAGAGTTGCACGGTTGCTTCAAAGCAAAGCCACCGACTACCACCAAGCTTACTCCCGAGTAACGCACGTCTCGACGGCAACTGTTTTTTCTAAACTAAAAACCTCAGTATTCAGGTGAAAAAGCCGTGTTGGCACTTGCGATAAATACGCGGGTTTGGGGTTGCAATTTGGGCACGGTCTCAAAATGGTTCGCTATCACTGGTCTAGACAGATAATAAAAACATGCTTTTCCATACTACTTATGAGATTCTGTCCCATCATCAAGAGGCATAGCAAGGGGGGAAGTTCCTGGTGCACTGATACGTCCTCCGGCCCCGCCCCATAATGCCCCCGCCACGCCCTCACCACACCCACACGGGGGCACGCCCGGTGTGCTGTACACCCCCATTCCCTTAGAGTTACGCCTCTGCCCATCATGCATCTCACTTACATTTGTGCCCATGGTCAATGGTACCATCTAGTGACTGCAAAAGAGAGCAAATATACTCCATTGGGTCCAGGCAAACTTTTTGCTTTTGTTCCCTGTGAGGCAGGAGGAATGAGGGTAACAGATATCAACACTTTTCTGGGGATACTTTCACCGGCTTTTGATAGTCCCCCAAATGCTAAATGATGGTCATCCCATTCAGGGAAGAGGCCCTCCAGCTCTCTGAACAAAACATTATGACATATAAGCGTTGAAAGCGAGCTCTTACATTGTCTTCTGACCCTTGGAAATGTTGCAGCAGAGCCTCAGCCTAGTCCGGGTCCTTTTATTTCATATCTGTACAGCAGATTGTGCAGATTGTGCAGACCCAAACTGAGACTTTGTATTTCAGTTCAAATATGTCAGTGGAGTTACATAACCTTGTGCTACTGCTTAGATGAAAAACCATATGTACACTGCATTGTGACATGCTTAGACTGAGGGCCTTCCAGCACATAGCGCGCCATCTCTCCCCCAAGGATGCTTTGATAATGTATAAAACGTTGATGTAAACATCTTTTGAAACTTCAGTGGCTGCCATCCTGTAGCCCTTCCTGAAGGTCAGTTTAGTACCTTGTAAACCAGCAGACATGTATAAAAAATGAAACGGGCCTATTGCTTTATGTGTGTGCAGATATTCACCTGGATAAAGGAACAATATATTTTTGTTATCCAAACACAGATGTCCTGTTGAAACTGTTGAAGAGCTAGGATTCTGGATCCATTGTTAAGCATAAAAAATACTACAAAGCAAAAAAAACAAAAAGGCCCGAGTTCAAAGCTTTCTGGTTCTTTCACTGCTATGTTTGTCTTGAGAGAAATCAAAGAGATGGATTCATTCGCCTAAGGGAGAAAACAGGCTTACAAACTGTGCTGACATTTCAAGAATCTCAATCTTGAATGAAGGACATGTGCACGCACGCATGCACGCACACACACACACAGAGCGAGCGAGCAATGCTGTTTTAGGCACAGTCCACTTGCAAGCACGCACATGCCAACTCCTTAGTTTCACTGAACAAAAAGAAAGGAACATATGTTGTCTCTGTTGCAATGGATGAGGAAAACTATTTTGGTCTCATCTGCCTAGAGAACAACTTAGTAAAAGCCCTTGAGGCACTAAATGTTAAGATTGCATAGCTCCATAACTACACAGTCCCTCACCCGTGCCCTAAACTTGGGTGGGTCCAGTGGTGGGATCCAAAAAATTTAATAACAGGTTCTGATGGTGGTGGGATTCAAACAGTGGCGCCGCCGCACACATGCGCCTCCAGTCCCTATTGGGCAGGGAGGTTGCTTTAGTAACCCCTTCTTGGCACTCTGAAAAAATTAGTAACCACTTCTAGAGAAGTGGTGAGAACTGGTTGGATCCCACCTCTGGGTGGGTCCAGCATGGGCTGACTTGTGCACAGCTTAGTCCTCACTGAGAGGTAAGAGAGTGTTCGAATGGCATTCCTGATCCCTCAAGTGAAGCCAACTGAATACATTCTGAGAGGGAAGCCGGCAGTCTCTTACCACAGTCAGCAAGAAATTGGAAGCTAATAAATGTTAGGACTTGTTCCATGCGCATTATGAAACCAGAGGTCTCTTGGATGAACAGGAACATTTCCTAACTACTGCCCATTCATATAAAGAGGAGAAATTGCCTTTAGATGGAGTTTGCTGGACAACCTGGTGAGAGACTGTTGTGGCTGATTGCATCATAACCTCATGTGGAATCCACCCTCACCTTTGCCACCAGTCTGCTGCCAGCCTGCTTAGACTGACATTTTGAGAGACAGCACCCCCCGCCCCCCCGTGCTGCTCCCTACAATGAATTAAGTGGAGGGAAAGTAGCTGTATAGGACCTGTCACTGTTGCTTTGGTGGACATAATTAGGTTTTCTTCTTTCCCTATCAAGCAGCCGTGCTTTTTTTAATCTGTTGCCCATCTTCAGCTACATTTATTATTTCTTTACTCTGTTTATTTGTATTTAAATTTTTGTTCAATTTCTAGCCCGCTCTTTCCCAACCAAAGTTAGGCTCAGAACAGCTAACTACCATACATTTATGCCATTCAATCCGGGGTCTGCAACCTGTGGCTCTCCAGATGTTCGTGGACTACAATTCCCATCAGCCCCTGCCAGCATGGCCAATTGGCAGGGGCTGATGGGAATTGTAGTCCATGAACATCTGGAGAGCCACAGGTTGCAGACCCCTGCATTAAATGAGCAGTCATAAATCCTACATATAAGAATATTAACGCTGAAAACCTAACTTATCCAGAAACTACCTTAAAAAAACCTACTTAAAAAGATGCCGCCCTAACACTAAAATCCCCGCTTGCAGTATTAGTGAAGGAGCCCCGTGGCACAGAGTGGTGAAGCAGCGGTCCCACAACCAATGGTCTGCTCACAATCTGAGTACAATCCTGATGGAAGTCGGTTTCAGGTAGCCGGCTCAAGGTGGCCCCAGCCTTCCACCCTTCCGAGGTTGGTAAAAGGAGTACCCAGCTGAGTGGGGCGGGTGGTGGTAAGGTGTAGATGATTGGGGAAGGCAAAGGCAAACCATCCCAGATTGAAAGCCCAGAAAGCAGGATGAAGGGGCAGGGCTTGTGGGACATCTTCAGCACTGGAGCTCTGCAGACATGGAGCACCACCCACACTTGGAGCTGGACAAAAAGATGAGATGCTTTGGGAATAACTGAAAGCTTTGATGCTTTACGAAATGTAACAAAGGAAGAACACAGATCACTGTTTCCCACAGAAGGCATACAACCTCAGTCATTTTTTTTTTAAAGCCCAGGGGCCGGAGGTCAAGTTTGCCTTGCAATTGCATTCTCTTTGGCTTGTTATAAAGGTAGAATTTTGGGTCGAGTCAGTGATGGAGGAGCTCCCACATAAACGTAAAGAAATCATTTGTTTTGGCGGAATGAGTTTTTTAAAATAGAAAGAAGCCTCGTGTCGTTTGAGGGTTTATGGAGAAGTCGATTTATGGAGGATTTATGGAGGAGAAGTCGATCTATGGCTACCCATCTTGATCCTCCTTGATCTGAGATTGCAAAGGCCTGAGCAGACCAGGTGCTCGGGAGCAGCAGCAGCAGAAGGCCATTGCTTTCACATTGTAAAGGATTCAATGGTGTTGATGTACGGGCCAGCCGCCCGACCTTGACTACATTCCACAGCGCGGGCGACGGGCCAGCTTCTTCGACGGAGACCTTATCTCTCCGAGGGAGATGAGGCCTCCGTTCCCATGGGAATCCGGGAGGGGGAATGGGATGCAGTGAGTTATAACCTGTGTTTTTGGCGGGAGGTCTCATTCCTGGCACCGCGCAGGTAATGAGCTTTCGGAAAGATAAATCTTAATAAAACGGCCTTTACACCCAAAAAAAGCCTTTTATTTCTGCTTCCTATGGAATTCCTTTACATTGTGGCAGTGGAATCCTAAGTTCCATCTATATTCCTAGTGCAGTGGACCTCTGGTGTCTCTTAACATGGAGAGGTTGAATATTCTTGCGGAAGCTAAAAGCGCGTAGCTCCCCCAAAGAGGGCTCCGAGCTTTTCCCTTCATGGATTTGAGAGGAACCGGCGGGAGAACGGGTCTCGCTTTTGGTAATCCTTCTTTTCCCCACCTCGTGATCGACATGAGTTCTACCGCACGTCGGCACGAGGGACGAGGGAGGCTTTTATCATGTGGACTTCACATGAGTCGCTTTGGGGCGCCGGTCTATGGATCGAGCGCCTGTGGATCGGATATCTGCCCGCTTTCCATGTGGATTACAAACTCCCCAGGTGCAGCCTTCCGTCACGGAGGAGATTTTGCGGTCTGACTACCTTTCATGCGTAATCGCAGGAGTCCATTGAACGATTCCTGGACTTTCGTGATTTTGGTGGGATGCTCCCAAGAATCCACCGCGGCCCCCAGGGGATCCCCGGAGATTAAAGCAGCTGGATCTGAGATGTCCCGTGGAGCCACCGGTGGGCACCGACGTCCTGCGGTCAGAGGAAGAGGAGTCCGAGAGAGCCTGCACTCCTTCCGGATCTATTCCCTCTCCCATCGAAAAGCAGAGCTGGGATGAGGAAGTGGGTCTTCACTGCGAGATGCCCAAGAAGCATGGGCCTGCGTGAACTGCAGCTATGGCGAAGAGGAACGGTAGAACAGCTGCAGCAAGAGCGTGAAAACCCGCAAAAGAGACTACCGGATGCATTGACTCAAGCGAAGGAGAGAGAGCTGAAGCTGCCTTGGAGAGGGAACTGAAGCAGCAGCAGAACAGGACAACCTAAGTTGGAGTCTCCCGCTGTCTCTGCGGTATTGAAGCCGGCGCCAGAGGGGCGACGCTTCGCTGGGTCCTGCCACCTTCTCCAAGGACCGCTCCCCGCCTTTAGAACGCCGCCAGCTGCACCGGGCGCTGGTAATTCTCCACCTCCACCGCATTCCAGCCCCTGCGCGCTAAGAACTACACGTTTTGCATGGGCTTTCAAGGGCCGTGGAGAGGGGATACTACAGGCCTCCAATAATACTCAGTTCGCCCGCTTTTCGATGGGGACCGCCTCCAAACTTCCCTACTTCATCTTGCAACTCGATGCCCACATGGAGGACTATGATGATTTCTATACCGCCTGAGCTACTAAAAATACGGGACATCGCCTCAGTCCTGGATGGGCAGGCAATGTTCAATGGTTTAGGACTTTTGAACTCCGCGGTAAGATGAGGATATTCTCTACGGGTGCCCGCGATTCCTCCAAGTTTCCAAGGGCTCGCTTCCAAGATCCGGTGCTGAAAATGAAGCTTTATCCGCGACTCATCAAATCTATCCAGCAAGGCAACCGCTCGTTTGCAGAATTTGCCCGCGGAATCTTCGCAGGCGGCGGCTGCTCGACTCTCCTGAGTGGCCTGGATGCGACATGAAATGCGAATACTTCTCGGATGCTGACGCACGGGCAAGTTGCGTTGAAACGGTAAGCTTTTAATTCCAGATCCCCCGCGACTTTTCATTGCTGCTGATTGATCAATTGGGATCCTTGGCGGCGTCTTTGCTTAATACGCCGCTTTCGTGTCAGGGGCCGCCCAATTTCAAAACCTACCATTTATCACTCACTACTGCTGTACTACCAATGCCGCTTCCAGCCACTTCTAATCGGTATCTAATTCTCCGAAATATTGCCGCCGGCTGGGGATTGTGCTCTTTACTCGTGGAGGACCAGGTCATCTTAGCCGCCTAACCGCCCGAAAAAACAGAAGCCAACGTGCTCTGGCTGGCGCTGCGACCCCATCTGCCAAGCTTTCACCACGCGAAATCCTGGCCAAAATTTCAACAGGCTGCCAGTTCAAGGCGAGTGCTATTGAAGGCGTACCCTAGAGGTGGGGAAGCAGCTGAAATAGTGCGCTTTCTTCAGCCCCCATGGATATGCGTTCCACTCCAGACGTACTGGTGAGTGAAGGCAGCTTCCCATCAAGGCAAGTCCAAGCCGCTTCTGGCCAACCCCGCTTAAGCATACTCGTATTATAGCCTTTAGCCTTAGCCCAGATTCTGGCTGCGTCCCCATTGCTTAATGCGGCGTTCCCAGGTGGCGGAGTGAACTGGCTCCAGTAACTCAAGTCCCCCCCTGGCTAAGCCCATACCTATCTTCACCCAAAATGGGACGGCAGTCCTCTCGGGATTTCTAAGGCTATCCCGCCTGAAGTTCTAAAACGCAACCGTCCTCCCTCCGCTGACCATTGGGAAAAAATTAGTTTTATTCTCTGCCAGTGGCCAAACACTCCATGAAGTTCTGGGCATGCCATGGTTGTTGTTAAGCAGGGCTGAACCAAAATTCGCCCATTTCGAAGGCGAGGATCTTAGAATTCACTGACCATCCCTGCGCGTGAACATTGCTACGAATTGGGGGGAAAATTCGCCTTCTCCATGACACCCCTTCTGGCTTCATCATCAGCTGACAGCCAAGCTCATTTAACTGCTCCCCGACATTCTACCGTAATATTCCACCGGCTTACCAAGATTTGGCCAGAGTATTTCAGGGAGCAAGAATGCGCATCAGCAGGTTGCCAATTCCCATAGAGGGTACACCTCGACTGCAAAATCAGAATACAGCCAGGCATGAAGCTGCCCAAAAGGTAGAATCTACCGCGATGAGTCCTAATGAGGAGAAGGAACTTCGCGGCTTTAGACAAGAACCTCGGCCTCGCTGGTTCATATCAAGCGGGCTACCAAACACACACACGCCGTTTCTGTATTGTTTGTAAAAAAGAAAGATGGCTTCTTTACTGCTCTGGCACCGATTACCGAGGACTCAATGCAGTCTCTTCTGGTCCATTAAATACCTCTTTGCCGTTGCTAATCAAGGACCTTCTAGACGCATTGGGCAAGGCGATGCATCTTCACCAAGTTGGACTTCAAGAGAGAAGTTTACTATAGAGCTACACCTTTTGCTGAGGGCCATGAACACCTGACTGCATTTAAATACTCTAAGTTTGGACAGTTTGAATACTTATAATAATGCCATTCGGGTTAAGTGGGGGCCTCTGAGCTTTTAAGGTCTTTATCAACGAAGTTCTCCAAGGATTTATTGGTATAAGGGAGTAGTTAGGTATTTAGGGATGACGCTTTTAATCTATTCATAAAAACTATGGGATAGAACATGAGGCGCTATTCTATAGGGCAAGGCTACTGAAACGCTTGCCCAACAACTCCCTCTACAAACTTTCAAAATGCTGTTTCTAATTAAAACCTCTCTATTGACTATTTCCAAGCTACTGGATCCTCACCGAGGGGCTTCAAGACGGATCCCAGCTAAGACGATGCAGTCCTCCAGTGGCCTGCCCCTACCAACCGAAAAGGCATGAGCTCCAATCTTTTCTGGGTTTTACTACTTTCTATCAGACTTTATACCTCTAATTCGCTGAACTGACTCTCTCACTCATAGACTTTCTAGATGTGACTAAGGGTAAAGATCCATTGACTGCCAAAACCTGGGGCCCTCTTTCCTTGGCTCCAAAGA
This sequence comes from Sphaerodactylus townsendi, assembly GCF_021028975.2. Classification (NCBI taxonomy): domain Eukaryota; kingdom Metazoa; phylum Chordata; class Lepidosauria; order Squamata; family Sphaerodactylidae; genus Sphaerodactylus; species Sphaerodactylus townsendi. The sequence goes on along the minus strand of NC_059439.1, from coordinate 2,836,810 downwards.
ATGCCTATTGTTCTTCAGCTTTTAAAATCCGCTTTTACTACCGAACCTATCCTGAAGCAATCTTGATCCGGGATTCTCCTACTTGTGGTTCACGTGGATGCTCTCTGGATAGCGCGCTTTGGGTAGCCTAGTTGCATAGGCAACAAAGATGGCAGGCTGGTTCCAGTGCTTGGCTTATCCAAGAAATTCTCCCGTGCTGAGCTCAACTGGACTGTAGGGGATGTAAAGAGACTGCGGCTATCAAAGTAGCACTCTCCACTTGGCGCCATTTCATTGAAGGGGCTAAACACTTCTTTCAAGTTTGGTCGGATCACAAGAATCCTGGGTCAGCCTTCTTCTCTCAATTCTGAGATGTCTCATGAAGCAACTCTGCTAAGCCGATTTCTTTTCAAGTTTCTCTTTCTTACGGTCTAATTTTTCCTCGGAAAAACCAATAAACTGGCTGATGCGCTCTCGCGCCTACTCCGGGAGGGGGGTGGAGTTGCCTTTTATCGTGAGGATATTCCACGCACTGCTCTCTCCACCTCCCAATTAGGGCTGGCTGTCACCCTATCTCAGACATCCGCTCAGCCTCCTCCGCCCCATTCCTCGGCCTGGTCTCTCCTTTCCTACGGGAACTCGAGGAGTACGGGCTGGCGCGAGCCTCCTACTTGGAAGGTGACTCTCACCTGGCGCTTTGAGAATGGCGTTTGGAGGCCAGCAGATTGTTGGCACGGGCCTCCCCCCCTCCGTAAGCAGGTTCTCGAGAAGCCTGCCATGACGCCCACCAGGCTGGACATTTCCTTGGCTTTCTAAAAACTTCTGCATTTCAGTCTGGCGTCAGTTCTGGTGGCGCTGCGATGTATGACATTGAGACGTATATTAAAGGTTGCTCTGTTCGTGCTCGAAGCTAGTTAAGAACGTTCTGTGAAACTCCGCATGGACTGTTATTGAAATCCCTCTTCCCGTGGCTTCCCGCCTTCTGGGAAGTCATCTCCATGGATTTCCATTATGATTCGCCAGAAAGCCGCGGCAAATACGGCCTTGTGGGTGGTGGTGGACTTATTTTCTAAATAAGCCCATTTTATTCCCTGTAGTTTCTATCCCCTCCGGCTCCTAAGTTAGCACGCCTGTTCATTCAGCTATTGTTTACTGGGCTTCCATACTCCGGGCTCTTCATATAGTGGTCTCCGACCACTGCCCTAATTCATTCTAAAGTCTCTGGAAAGCTTTTCTAGGGTTGTTGGGGGCCGCCCCGGCGGTCGCCGCACTCTACCACGCTTAAAGTGACGGTGAGCCTGAGAGAACGTACTAAGAACTCCTAGAGCAGCATTTCATATTTTGTTACACTCAACTATCACCAAGCATAATTGGTGCGAGTTGATTCTCATTTTGTAGAGTACGCTTTAAGTAAATAATGCGGTTCATAGCAGTACAAAAAAAACCCCCTTTGAAATTGTGTCTCGTCGCTCCTTCCTGCTTTGTTATAAATCCACTTTTGCGTGAAGTACTGGGATCCTCCTGAAAGCTCTCAACAATGGATTTCTTCTCTCATTTAGGGGTGGAAAATGTGTCCAGGCTGCCTTTATAATTTAGGCTAAAGACTTCTAAAAACTTCAAGCTGATAAGCACTGCATTGACTTCCCTCTGCGTGTGGGCGCCTGGGTGTATTTGTTCACTAAAAACTTCAGAGACGTGTATAAATTTCTAAAATTAGGCAAAAGATTCTCAGGGACCTTTCTAGATTAATAGGCGCAATTAATGATGCCACTGTTCCTACTGGATTCTCGGTTTTAATTCTCTTAGGCACATCCATCCTGTCTTCCATTCCAGTTTACTCAAGGAGGCTCCCATTTCCGATGCTCATAATGGCACCTGGGCCGTGAGAGACTCCCCACCGACTAATATTGATGCACAAGCAAGCATTAATGAGATTGACGCCATCCTGGACTCTCGCTTTAATCGCAAACGCTTTACAAATATTTGGTCTCTTGGGTGGGGTATTCCTCTGCATAACTAATGGGTCTACTCCGGAAATATTGACGCTTCCACTTCATTTCCTCTGCTTTCC